>NC_079562.1:19035773-19763273 GCF_015846415.1 Triplophysa dalaica | reverse complement strand
TACGGCAATCACCGCAAAATGTTCTCAATCCAACACGTGCTTGTGTTAAGGGTGCAAAATGGAAGCAGCGCGAAGAGTGTGTTGAATGCAAGTGACGTCTCATGTCTGAGAGGTCTGAGAGGTCTGCAAGTCTGAGAGTGCAAGTTGATAGGGTGCAGCCAGACCCTTCTTTCATTCCTGACAGGCTACATTAAGGGCTAAGTGTAATAACGCATCTGAAACTTCACAAACACATTCTGTGAACTCCTAATATTTATATTAAATGTTGTAAAAGGGCTATAATCACAAGATACTCTACACGTCTTATAATTACATTTCCTTATAGTTGATTGTACATGTAAAAATGTAATGAAAGTATTTCTAAGGGACAGTTCAGCCAAGAATGAAAGTTCCTGTCGTTCCGTAACAACTACGTTCATCTTTTGAACACACATCAACATATTTTTGAAGGAAGTCCGGGAGCTTTCTGGCCCCCCATAGACAGCGATGAAACGTAGCCTTTCATTGTCTCAGTTTCCAGAGCATATGCAGAAGAGTGCCACCACACATGCGTTCACAATGCATGCATCGTGGTCCTCTCGAGAATGTCCATTAGACACTGACATTGATGAACGGAAATTGTTGTTATTCTCGTCACTTCATAATATGAAGATGGATCCACTCTAGTCACAGGGACTATTCTCTTTAATCGCTTTCTGCTACAGAGGTCTTACGGTTGTGGAAAAACAAGAGGTTGAGTAACTCATAAGAGATTTTCATTCTTGGGTGATCTATGGGTTTAACATCGACAGATGACACAAACTTGATCTACAGTATGTTAAAACAGCCAGCCACTGTACTATGATGACGCAGCATGTCTGCTGACAGTTGTACATTGAAGAGCATGTTGCACTTGGACCTGATGAACTTTGCTCTCATTTCAGGCTGATGATATCATTATAGGTCATCTAGGAACGTGCACAGAAGAAGGAAAGAAGGTTCAGAGGAATGGAGGCAAGAACTATTTAGCTGTTTTCCGCAGAGTGCAGGTTGAAACTGCCCCTTAAACGCTGATGGTTCCAGTCGCAATTGAAATGCAGTGGAAGTGGACAGAACCAAGCCTGACTACACCTGAGGGTTTTATCAATTCTTTTTCAGTTTCTACACGAATAATACATTAGACTGCATATGATTGAACATTTGTTTGGTACAGTTTTGGCATGTCCAAGTAACCAAAACAGAATGTGTTTTTATTTTATTCTGAATGTGTCTATTCAATAGTTGCAGATTTTTTTTTTCAGGCAACACATCCAAATGCTACACTACCCTGTTATACCATTTAAAAGATATGGATATGTAAAGAATAAAGGTCATATTACACATTCATATGTCTTTTTGATGTCTGCATTAAAGAATTCATAAGTTAAGACCTCAGTTTTAACCTGAGCTTTGTAATATAAGAGGGAATCGTATTCACGCGAACATCATGTAAGTGTTAGAACTGAAAACGCACTTGTTTAGATTACATCTGTTATAGACTTCAGGCCCCACGAACACCAGGTTCTGGAATGCACCTATCTATGATGACATTAATAGGTTGAACACCACCTCCACAGAAAAATATCAATGACTACTTCTCTACACCCGCCCACTGGTTTGTGCATGACAGTACTGAAGTAACACAGGTGGTGCGGAACCAAATAGATCACGCAAAAATAAACAAACATGCCGTTAAAGATATCTAAATATTGTCGACTCATTGCCTGGTTGTGGAACAACCCTGTCGCTGCAGTACCTTCCTACGGATTCCGACATTAGTTATGCGTGGTTGAAGTTTATTTTTAAGGAGGTTCTAGCTCAAGTGGGTAAAACATTATCACGGATTCCTTTGTGAACAAGTCACATGTCGACGATGGATTTGCTGAGACTCTCAAATTAAAAAGCAGTGCTGTGGTGTCAATATTTGATCCGATAGGAATGGCGCAGCAATCTAATGTGAGTAAAACATTTTTTGTACTATACTTGCAGAGGTTGTCTCTGATCTTAATCCCGTGCGAATCGGCCATGTCTGTAATTTGTAAAGTAAAAATTCCACCACAAATGACCTACCATATTTTGACGAAGTTCGACGTCCTGTGATCATATAAGTCCCATGCGAATCGGCATCTCTGTGATTTGGTGGGCTCATATATACTTTTTCAAGGTTTTATCAACCATTTGCGAATAATGGAGGCCGTTTCGGAGTGTTTTTATATTATTTTCGGATGCTGGGTCATATCCGTATCTGCCAACACTGTTGTTTTGGCCGGGGGTCTCCCGTTTGTTTATTTTTCACGGAAACTCTCATAAGATATGAGATTGTCCCGATAAACCGATGATAAATATCACATGATTTATGCACAGCTTTGGAGTGAAGTACGGGAAAATGCTGCTTCATCCGAAAGCTGGAAGGAACTCTCGTGCGGAAACTCCAAATACGCACTGCAGACATGAGAAAATGCCTATGGACATCTTATCACTGTTTCTCAAGCCTCATCACTCATTTTTATGATAATAAAGTATATTTATAATGATGATGTTTGATGAGCGTTGCTTTTTTCAAATGCACATTATAAGCGACTCAAACTCGCACTGCTTTAAGATCCAGCAATATTTCCTACTGATCCCAGAGCCGTGCTTCACTGACAAGCTACGCGTTTAAAAAAGTATTAACACATTGCATACGCAGACAGCTCGATTACAATAGGATTAAGTGGTATTGCGATTATCATGCAGCGCTCATTTGAGACCCCTGTCGCGGTGATCTTCTGTCCGGTTTACAATCACGGGTCATAAATGCTGACAGGTACGGTCATATATAATAAATCACCATACAACTATATGCAAAGCCTTGCCATCACATCCAGAAAATAAGTCAGTAAATTTGAGTAAAATCACAGGCTTCATTTATCCCGTGCGAATGCGCTACATGAAATACAGATGTGGGGAGGTCATTTATAAATCCCACTTCCATACATGTTGGCCACAATTATGGGTACCTTTGTATTTTATACACTCAGCAACCTTAATTTATTAGAAAAAACAGCTCTGAGTGTTTTCTTTTCAGTCTGATGAGGTTTGAGAATTCATTGAGAGTCATCCGAGTCCATTCTTCCAAGAATTTCTCCACATCCTTCAAATGTTGGTGCTCTCTTATCTTCAGTTTATCCCACTCATTTTCTATAGTGTTCAGATCAGGGAACTGTGATGGCTATTGCAGGATCTTGATTTAGTTTTCAGTGGCACATTTTTGTTGATTTTGATGTTTATTTTGAACCAGTCTGCTGATGAAGATTTTCACTCTAATATCTTATCACTTTAATCTTTTTCAATTCGGAGAGAGAGATACGAGGGGCGTGGCTTTACAGCATCACATACACGTCACTTTTCTCATAGCTGATTGGTCCAGTTTTGGTTTGCGATCTCTAACCCAGAATAAAACCTGCTGCGGAGCAGTTATCATTTAGTTACCGTGGTGAAGAAACTCACTCAAAACCAATCCACCTTCTTGAGCCCGAAAACTTGGGAGTATGCTCAAACTAAATGCGAACTTACCTGGAAAAAAAACTAAATCGGCTTTGTGATGCAGGCCACTGGTATGTAAAAAGTAGGTCCACATGAAGATCTGGTGGTGTATTAAACTGTGGACATGGGGCATTTTTAATCGCTGTGTCCACCAAACCTATCTTGTTGTTGTCGCCAAAAAAGCGTAACTTTTCATTCCATATGGCCATAGACCCAAGTCTTGGTTGAAGCTCCAGTATGGCAGATTAATATGGTGAGGTTTGTTTCTGCATGAGAGGAGAAAATGTGTTTCTTGAACAGTGTCCAAAACAACTTGTGGTGATTAAAGTTTTCCTTAGTTTTTTCTGACACTAAAATTCTACTAATTTCTGCAATTCTCCATCTGTGATCTTTTAAAAGTCTTTGGTCAACATAAACAACATAGACACACATTCTCTTTCAGGAAGATCTGCAACATATTCAGTCATTGATACCAACCCTGAGGTTTTAAACCATTTCCTCTTAAATCCACTTTCTATTTTGTGTAGCTCAACAATCTTTTGCTGCACATCAGAAAAATATTCTTTGGTTTTATCCATAGTCGTAAATGATTAAGGGGGTTTGGGCTTTATGTTACTTAATATTATTCTCCTGTGAATCAAGCAGACATGACTGGACAAAATCATGTTTTTAGTCACTTCGGTGTGCTCAGAAAATGTAAATATTAATGGGAATATACTTGGGAGATATTTTAAACATCGGGGTGCCAATAATTGTGACCAGTGTGTATTTGAGAGAAATAAAATTCACAATGTGATATTCCCCCAACTTCAAATTGTTTTACTTGACTGAAATGTTGGAATTTTGTAGATTTTTAAAATAAAAGATCCAAACGAGAAACAATGCATATTTATTTTTACAGCCGTCTTTGCTCATATTTACCAAGGGTGCCAATAAAAGTGGAGGGCACTATGTGTAAACCTGCTCTTAAAGATCTATAAGATGTGTAGCAGATGTTTTCCAGATCTTCAGCATCTTTAAAGCTTCTTCACTTCATCTGTAATGACTTTAAAATATTCAGAAAATATAATAAATAATTTGTATGTGTTCCTAAATCTGTGTTCAGTCAGATTGCAAGCTAGTTTAAATATAAGTTCATACATGTCGGCCTGGCGGATTCGCCTGTTATGCTCAGCTCACATCACCATATTTAAATGATTTAAAAACTTGAGCCACAGAATTCGTTAACATTACTTATTACACGCCTAATTTGAATGCTTGATTCTGATTGGCCAGTCGCGACATTCCAAGGGTTATTTTCAAATAGCAACTGCTCCACACAAATAACACCCTTTAAACCAGGATGCTGCAAATCATTTCAAGAGACTCAGTTTAAAATTACACAAAAATGAATTATAAATATGTCTTTTAATAACATATATGACATTATATTTGCAAATGATTAAACCAATTTGCCTGTTCGTGAGGTTTGAATGCCGTTTCTTACTTTAAAACCGAAACCAAATGGCTGCATAAAACGTCTGCATTCAGTTAAAATGAAGCTAATAGAATATTTCAAATTCACATTTCATGTCCAGTTGTTTTTTCTCATGTGGCAAGTAGCCGTGTAATAAGCAGGATAATGTACAAGCAGTCAGCTGTTATCGCCAAATAAACCCCTTCAGTGTCATACAAGACTGTCAGGGTTCTGCCTTTCTTGGTTGATTAATTTCTGGTCTTGGGGCAGAACCGAAACAGAATCCTCTGTTTCATGTGGGGAGAGACGTTTGTTGACCTTTTGGCCTTCCATACTCTCCCCGAGTCTCGTCTGTGTTCCCGCCCTTTCCGTCTCATTAGCTTCCCCGTAGTGTTTGATCTGTTTCACCTGGCCCCTAATCAATTATCCTGTGTTTTGTCTCCCTATTTATAGTCCTCATGTTTCATTGTCCTGTGCGCGTTCATTGTATATGATTCCTGGTCATTGTAGATGTATACCCTGTTGATGTTGCAGTCTTGACTTGTTCCTGTTGTTCATTGTTTGCTGTGCCTTGTTCCTGTTGCCCCGTATCTTAGTAAGTGTAGTTTAGTGTTTGTTTCAAGTGTTTGTTTTACAGTTTAGTCAGTAAGTCTCTTTGTTAACTTTATTATTTATCCTGTATTGTTTTCCCCCCTCGTGGGTTTTTGTTTTGTCCTTTATCTTGTTTATTGTATAATAAATTCCCCTGTTCACCCCTAACATCCTGCCTGTGTCTACCTGCATTTGGGTTCTACCATGAGTTTCCCTGACACAAGACCCTCCGCTTGGCGTCCTGATCACACTGTCTGGTCTTATTTCTGCCATAACGACCGGCTGCCTGTACATTATCTCTTAATTGTATATAAATTGGTATAAAAACACCAATGTTATATTAAATGATTAGATGAATGATTTATTTATCATAACTTGTTTGGAGCGGTTGTTCTTTCCTTATATATTAGGCCAACTAATGCTTTTTTTCTTATTAAGAAGATGAAAAACAAAATAAGCAAGATAACCATATATCACAGACTGTCAATATACCTTGTGTTTGTTCGTTTTGTATGTATGGTTTTTGAATGATTTCTTGCGTGGGTTTAAATTAGTGGTGGGCATAGATTTTTTTTTTTTAATCTAGATTAAAATGGCTCATTTGAATTCTGCCGAAGGCATTCAGAATATGTGTGCTACCCAAATAATGTGTCTCAAGCCAGGTTGCGCATTAGTCCAGGGGCTCATCTCCTGTTTCCAAAATGCATCACAAACTGCTTGAGAAGGCTGTTCTACTATGATAATTGGTGATGAAAATAAATTATGTTCAATAAGATGTACTTGGGGGGGCACGGTGGCTTAGTGGTTAGCACGTTCGCCTCACACCTCCAGGGTTGGGGGTTTGATTCCCGCTTCCGACTTGTGTGTGTGGAGTTTGCATGTTCTCCGCGTGCCTCGGGGGTTTCCTCCGGGTACTCCGGTTTCCTCCCCTGGTCCAAAGACATGCATGGTAGGTTGATTGGCATCTCTGGAAAAATTGTCCGTAGGGTGTGAGTGCGTGAGTGAATGAGTGAGTGTGTGTGCCCTGCGATGGGTTGGCACTCCATCCAGGGTGTATCCTGCCTTGATGCCCGATGACTCCTGAGATAGGCGCAGGCTCCCCGTGACCCGAGGTAGTTCGGATAAGCGGTAGAAAATGGATGGATGGAAGATGTACTTGTGTTTACTTCCGCATTAGCTAAGGGATGATTTGCGTTTAGGTGGTACTTGAGACTGGAAGAGCTCCTACAGTACATTTACATTTAGTCATTTAGCCGACGCTTTTATCCAAAGTGACTTACATAGAGTTAGGGAGCAACAAGCGATATGTCATACAGGAGCCATAATACATTAGATCTCAATACAAAGTTACTGGTTTCAACAAAAGCTAGACAACTACCTGTTGAGAGAAAGTTTTTTTTAATCCAATTCCGCATTGCACAAGGTGCAAACAACCTTAGTCTTGTCGATGTTTCTATTGGGAAGCTTCTTAAAAATAAATTTTCCCTGAAGCAACCCGGCGGCTTCATAGCTGCATCCATGTTAGCACGTCACGTTTGATGCGGTAATTTCACAGTAACGTTATGTTGTGTTCAGACCAAACGCGAATGGCGCGTCAAGCGCGAGTGATTTTCATGTTAAGTCAATGCAAAGACTCGATCGATAGACCTACTTGCAGCGCAAATGAAGCACTGGTCATGAGATGATGAGGCGGCGCGAATGACGCGAATTGCGCGAATCACGCGAGTTGAAAAATCTCGTTCTCACCCGGTACAGTGCAATTCAGCTAAGTATACATCCGCGCTAAAATATCAAGGTGAAAGTCATCATAGCTTGCGTAGTATAGACCCAGCTCCCAACCCAACTTTGAGAATAGATTAACGGCAACATTTTTTTTATCGCGCGATAAGAGTCTCACGTTAATGCAGCACGTTAACGGCGTTAATGGCCCACCACTAGTTTAAATGCAGTTTTTATGAATTTGATTTAGGGTTGTCAATAGATTAACACATTTTAATCCTGATTAACACATACTTTTCATGCAACACTTGTTGCCAAAAACAATGACTTCAGTTTTTGTTTTTATTTAACTGAAGGAAGTTTTGACACATCCAGCTGTTAATTTCATCAATGCATTGGCAAAGAGAGTAAATAGGCCTGTAGTCATTGGGTGAGAGGGCTAGGTAGATCTGTGTGTCATCTGCATAGCTGTGGTAGGCAATTTGGTACTTTTTCATTATTTGGCCAAGTGGGAGCATATACAAATTGAAGAGGAGCGGAGCAAGAATTGAGCCCTGTGGAACACCACAAGTCATGGGTGTCCAGTCAGATTTATGGTTGCCTATGAGCAAAGACATATTACTTGTCACATTAATGCTAAATTTACAATACTTCGTATTTAATGCTAAACTCACAACACATGACAGCAGTTTGAAGTTATAGCTGCACTCAGTGTCTTTGATTGGAGGTTGCTGAGTTGGTGTTTGTGGGGAGTGGGGGTTTGGGTTGTTGGTTTTGGTTTGAGGGGTTTCATTTGTTGGGGCTGTGTGGGTCTGGTTTGGTCATGTTTTGTGGTCAATGTCGGACAACAGAGGAATAAAGTTACAATATGCCATTACTATTTTTCTCTGGTTGTTCCTTTGTTGTCGTGTATCGATTGCCGAATGGGATGGGGACGGACCTGCACGGTTTCGGCGGTTGGGGCTTCCTGGGTCGTAGCTGGTGGGCTCTCCATGTTCTTTGTTGACGTTTGATCGGTGGCTTTTGGTCGGGGTCAGTGAGAGCAGCTATGACACGTGAGAGGAGATCTGGCCCTCCTGGCTGAGCCTGGTTTCTCCCGAGGTTTTTATCTCTCCATTTATTCATCATTGGAGTTTGAGTTCCTCGCCACAGCAGGGCAGTGTTGGCTTGCTCACCGGGAGACTGCATTTATTTATTAGATATTATTTATTAGAATGATCTTGCTTGGTCTATAAACACCATGCACTGTGCTGTGTTTTACCTTTCTGTGTTTTCTGTATTTCTTATTTGCTACTGTAAAGCTGCTTTGGAACAATGCACATTGTGGAAAGCTTTTTCGATGGGAGTTTCATCTGGATGTCCATAGTAGAGAGCCACACCCTCTTACCTGGCTGGTACTGTGTCCGCTTGAATCTTGTGTCGGCAGATGGCTCTCTGGAGATGGTGATGTGTTGCGACTCAGACCCTCTCGCTCCCCTGGAACCAGTGATTGAGGGAGGGTACCTCAGACGGCTCCCCTGACCAGGGAAACAAAGGTGGTTGGTACCTGAGTACGGATTGAAAGGGGGTTAGTCCCGTGGAAGGTTGGCGTAGGTAGTTCTGGGCGTACTCAACCAAACTGAGGTACTGGTCCCAGGTCTCCTGGCCGTCATGGCAAAAAGTACGAAGGAATCTACCAACTACCTGGATTTGCCCATTTGATTGCAGATGGTACCCGTATGACAAACTGACGGTCACACCTAGGAGATTAAAGAAAGCCTTCCAAACTCTGGAGATGAATTTGAGCCCCCGATACGATGTCCTCTGGGAGGCCAAAATGCCTGGAACAGGAGTTCAGCTGTTACTATGGCAGTGGGCAGACCTTTCAAGGGAATCAGGCAACAAGAAAACCGGTCAATGACGACTAGAATTAATGTGTTACTGGACGATGGGGAAGATTTGTTATAAAGTCCACTTCAAGGTGTGACCATGGGCGGTTGGGCACGGGAAGTGGTAGAAGTTTTCCTGCTTGTAGATGATGAGAATTCTTGGATATGGCACACTCTCTGCAACCTTGGATTAACAGTCTCCTCTGCTGCCATGCCGGAACCAGAAGAGCGGTTGAATGGCGAGAGGGATGTGTTAGCCCCTGGTTAGCCAATGCCCAGCAAACTGTGAACAGATTGGATGACATCATCACGTAGAGGGAGAGAAACAAACTGTACATACAGTACGTGAAAGGGAAACCCCGGTGGTCGGATGGCAGGAGTGTTGGCCGTGACGTAGGATGGGGACTCGGACTTGTAACCCAAATGTTGCCGGTTTGAGCCTCACACAAGCAGGGTTTGTAGGTGGGGGGAGGGAATGATCAGCGCTCTCCTACACCTTCAGTACCACAGCTTTCAAGTAGCTCAGTGGTAAGAGCATTGTGTTGTGGGTTCGATCCCAAGGGATTGCAAATACATATGTAAAATGTATAGGATAAATCAATGTATGTCGCTTTGGATAAAAGCGTCTGTCAAATGCCTAAATGTAATGTAAATGTAAGCTGAGGTAAGATCCTTGAGGCAGGCACCGTTCCCCCCAACTGCTCCCTGGGCGCCGCAGCAATGGCTGCTTACTGCTCTGGATGTGTGTTCACGGTGTGTGTGTTACTCACAGCTGTGTGTGTGCACTTGGATGGTTTAAATGCAGAGCACACATTTTGAGTATGGAACACCATACTTGGCCTCATATCACATCACTTTCTTCCAAGGGTTCTTAGTTGTTAGTGACAGAGTGTCAGCACAAGAGTCCTTGGATCCAGAGTGGCAGGATATTTGAAAGTGAAATCGGGAGAAGAACATTGCCCATCGAACCTGGCAAGGATTTGATCGTTTTGCTTCACAGAGGTTTTGAAGTCTGTGTCTGTGTCTGTTTTTATAGTCTGTGTAGTGTGCAGCGCCGTCCAACCAGGTTCTCCATTCTTCAAGTGCAAGTTTGCAACAACTCTCTGTCACCGATGTTGAAATTTCGTTTCGCCTTGATGAGTCTGTGAGAATAGAATGCAGATGGATGGATAACTGGGTGCGTCCCCTGCCGCTGTGACAGCTCCGCTCCCGCTTCAATGGAGGAGGAGTCCTCTTCCAAGATGAAGGGTTTGTTGGGATGGCGGAGTAGCAGTGCTGACGAGAACTTCTTCAGTAGGTTAAGCGCTTTGGTGGGCAAGGTGGAGCAGGACAGGGATTTAGGCTTGCCTTTTAACAAATTGGTAAGTGGGTTTACAGTGGTGCTGAAGTCCTTGATGAATCTACAGTAGAAGTTTGCAAACCCAAGGAAGCGCTGGAGTTAGGGTTTGGGCTGGGCCTCGTCCATGGTGATTCCCTAGTGAGAGAGGTTGTACCCAAGGGAGTGTATCCAGGTTTAGTGAAAACTGCATTTTTTTGCTATGAGGAAGAGCTGATGTTCACGTAGTCGTTGAGGACCTCTGCATCGTGCTGATGATGTTTCTTGGGATCTTCAGAGCAGATGAGAATATCGTCAATGTAGACGAGCACAAACTTATGGATGAAATCCCAGAGAGCAGTATACTCCTCCATGGCCTTCTTTACGGGAAGTTAAAGTGAATAGATCTTTCCATGGGGCACTGGCTTACCCTCCTTTAGATAGATGGCAGTGTCCCATGGTCGGTGAGGGGGTAGCTGGGTCGCCGAGGTAGGACGAAAGACATCTCGGAATCGGGAATACTCTAAAGGAATTTTGACTGACAATTTCTCCTGGGGGCTTTTACGTTTGAACAGAGATCTGATCTCACCATCAGTTTGGGATTACATGATAAGGTTAGAAAACAAGTGTCCCAAGATGATGTAACCAGCTCCAGGACCAGTAGACTCTTCTTGACATGCAATGATCTGTAACTCACCAGAGCCCGCTTGGTACTGTCCGTTTGCTCAGTGGTCTTCCTAGAATGGACTGTACTTGGTAGTAGACGAAGATGTTTTTCTTCTGGAGCTTGACCTGGCGCCAGAGGGTGCAGGAGATGAAGTTTCCTGCTTACCCAGAGTGTTGACTCTCGTTGAAGGGCTGTGAGAATAACCACAGAATAAGACGCGGACAGAATAACTTCAACAAGATTTTTTTCTGTGAGACAGAATCATTTTGGATGCTACTAAGCCAATGTCGGGGGGTGAATTTGGCATGCTGCCAGCAAGTGCCCCGATGCACCACGATACAGTCATAGACCCTGGGTCATCCTCCTCTGCTATTTAGCTGATTGTAAACGAGCACCAGCAACTTCCATCAGTTCACCGAAAGTCTTTGGCGCAGGCAGGGGAGGGAACTCTGGCTGGCGGGGTTAGTTCTGGCAGAGGGAATGGCACATTTGTAGATGGTCCGCAAGCTGGATGGAAAGCTTTATGAATTTCTCCAATGGAATATTCACAACTTGCTGTGGATGAAGTTGTAGCTGTGATTGAAGTCCATGGTAGTAGGTGGCGAGTAAAGCCGGTTCATTCAATCCACTCGTGATGGCCAAAGTGCGGTACCTGATGGCAAAGTTATGGACAGACATATTTCCTTGGGGTAACTTAATGGGGGGTCATCAGTGCAACTTCCGAAACCTTCCCGGAAGTACTGCAGGAACTGTGATACTTATTGCACAGGGGGGCGGCTTGAGTCCAGATGACATCCGCCCTTTGTACAGCTTTCCTAGTGAGTAATGAGATGACAAATGAGGTTTTTGCAGCTTTTGTGAGGAAAAAATGAGAGTTTGTATAAGATGCACTGGAGAACAGACCTGTGGCAATCCCCCGCCAGACCAGAGAAAGGAGCTGGGAAGTGACCATGGGACCGGCAGAAACAGAAGGTGAAGTATGGATGTTGAATGTCCGCGAGTTTGTGCTGGGTGCCGCTGTTTAAGCTCTTTTGGCGAATCCACGATCTCCTGAAAGGTGTCGGGAGCACTCATCGTGAAGTGGTCTGGTCTTCTGTAATAGAACCACTAAGACGGAGAATGGTAAGACTTCAACAATGTTTAATAAGCACAAAGGAGAACAACAGATAAGTTATTGGCATGAGATATTTACTGATGAGAGTATACAGGTATTATTACTGTCCTTGTATTTCAGGAGATCATGGGCGGTGGGCAGAGGAATCTGGAAAGCTGCAGGTGAGAAGGTGCCATGTGAGGATGAGAAGATCTTGGAAGATGTTGGTAAGTCCAACAGTAAGTGAACATTCGGTAAGTCTGTTTCAGGTGAGACTAGATGCTGACTGTGTGAATGGGTGAGTCTTTTGTAGTGGAGTTGATGACGGGGCGAATGATGTGCAGGTGGTAATGAATAAAACTGGTGAGCTTGAGCTTGGAAGTGGTGAGGAAGCCTGGTGTCTGTGACAATGTGAAGTGATGATTGAAACACTGGAAACCATAGTGACGTATGTCGTCTTTTCGGCTAAAGAAAAGAGGTTTTTCCACTGACAGATATGCTGTGTTCTGTTTGCTCGGAAAGTTGCTTCACGGAGCACTATTTCGCAGTGTTGCCATGTTCACTTATTTTTATGTTCTTCTCTGCTTATTTTTCGTCTTAGATCACAAAGCTTGGCATAAAAATTATCAGTTACGGATATATGAGAGTTTTTTGGTCTAATAAAATATAGAGAATTTGGATATTTAAGGTTTAATTTTTTGCTTGTCTTTGTTTGCTGTCAATTTGCATGACTGCAAAAGGCATCCAGGAGTTGTAATTTTCTTTTGGATCAGACTTGCAAGACTTGCACTTTTCTTGAAATGTACGGCAACATGTAATCTTATTTGTGCGCTCTTATTTTAACTGAATTAGTTTAGTGAGTTTTCTATTTGGATCTATATAATAAATAGTAATAACTGTATGCTATCAGTATTAATGGCAAAACCAAAACTGCTGTCTACCATTAGATTTAGGCATAGTACACATTTTGTATTGTGCCTCCCTTGATTTTTATACTGGCCCCATTTGGACACCCCGTAGAAAACATCCTGGGGCTCCACTGATAAGATACTGCAACACAAGTGATAGCCAGTGTTTAGGTCAAATTAATTCACGAAAACAAGACAGTTACAGACGTGATACCAAAATACGGATCCGTGGTTTTACACCCAAAATTATTTTTTAATCATTTTAGGCCTATTGAAAGTATAAAAAAAGTTTTCGTGATTTGAAGAATGCTTGTCTAGCTGTTGCTTAATCAGCCAAAAGCTTTCTTATTCCCACTAACACACAGATGTGTATGTTCTTATTTACTAGAGCAATGACAGATGAAACACAGCAAATGGACAGAGAGATCCATACTTGATCTTTCACCTCGCTCAAGATCATTTGAGAATGGGACTGCATTTAAGATACAAATTTATGCCAATAATGGAATCCTGTCCAAATAAACCTTTTGTGGAACAGAAGTATTCTATGTATGTTAACGGTTCTCTATGGAACCATTACAGCCAAAAATGGTTATTTTGTGGCATTATGTAGCACTTTATATCACTATGAGTTGTGTTGTTGTGTAAAAAACGATAATTTGCAAGTGACAACTGTATTCTTCATTCCCGTATTCACACAATGCAGATGCTGGCAGAGCAAAGGTTGTGGGGTCAATACACACACTGATAATATGTCCGGTATAGCTTCAATATGCTCTAGGATGTTTTGGATGAAAGTATCTGCCAAATGCGCAAATGTTCTTCGTCAATAAATGGCTATAAACTCAAGTGGAATGATTTTTTTTAGTTGACAGTGCTGATGTCTGGTCTGTTTCTTTAAAAATGATGAGTACTTAAGATAGCTATGCTTGTGTGCTCATTAAAGCACTTTAAAACTGATCACATGATTTGAATAAGGCCACAGTTTTTTTTCTCCATTTTATTCTGGGTTTTTAGTCCACATGACACAGTTCAAATTGCACACTTCTATGAAAGAGAGATTCACATTAGACAGATGAGAAAGAGTGGAGATTCTCAGTACTGTTTGTTTAACTTCTCTGCTCACACATGGCTTGCTGGCCGACGGCCACATTCACAGGAATCAGGTCACAATCTCATCACAGAAGACTACAGCCAAATCAAACTGTTCTGCTTTACCAATCGACATGAGTTGCATAAGCAGGATTCAATTTGTTGTCTTTCCATTCAAAAATCCCTGAACCAGCAAGAATCATGGCTTTTTTTAACTCTTCTTACACATGGATTTGCCTGTTTAGCATTCCATATGTGACCACATATTTAAACAGAAAAATGTAACTGTCTGATTGCAGTTCTTTAGATAATTGCTTTAACAATTTTTAGCAAGTACTTTCTTATTTTCGTAACTTATCTTTCACGATTTCATACACTTTTTTTACATCTCTATTGCTTGTTCTACAACACGCTTTCTGCTTTACAACAATGCAAAACTGTATCAAGCTTTACCGGAAGAATTACAGTATGAATTGAAACCCACAGGCATGTCAGTACTCGTTTAGTCTGAAGTCTTAACATAGGAACAGAGTTCCATCAGCACTCGTCAATGTATTGATTTAGTCCAGTCAAATATTTAAGCTCTTACACAGCTCTATTGTGAAGTGTATCTTTCGCTGATCTCCGGGAAATTTCTGTGCATCACGACATGGAAACGATCGAACTCACCTTGCAGTCGGGCCCCGGGCGGTGGGCGGGGCATTCACGCGATTGGTTGAAGGTGAGAAGTGAAGCTCTCTTGCAGTAAAAGTGCAGTATAAACAGGGTGATCGCACACGTGTGGTTGTGGTGATGATATACAGAGATGAGTTTCATCAGAGAGATGCTGCCTCAGGCTTTAAGGATGTCAGGCAGGTGCATGTCTTCTCTGCTTAGGTGTGTGGACAGATGGCCTGACGTCATTCTTCACGAGCAGGTGAAGACACTGGATGATATGCCGGGACCTTCCACCTCAGGCTTTATCTGGGATCTGTTCTTCAGACGCGGATTCGCGCGCCTCCATCAGCTGCAGGTGTGATATATATTAGACTACATATGAAGTATGAGTTTGATTCCAAAATGAGACTACTCCATTTAAAAAAAATCAAAAATGATGTTTTTATTGTGCATTCCAATTGATATAAATCAAACTGCAGTTGGTTTGATTTGATTTAAGACATCATCATTGAAGAAATACAGCAAATTGACATAATAAAAAACATGATTTATCTCATTTGGGAACCAAAGTCTTCATATAATCTTTACGGAGTGTCAGCGGAGTTTCAACCTACTCACAATGGACAATCAAAAAAAGTTAATCTAAAAATAAAATGGGTTAAGTTTCAGATTTTTGTTTATCAATTTTTCCAAATTATAGTTATTATTTTACTATATTTATTTGATTTATATATATGGACATAAATTTAACGTTTTTAAAATGTTGTTTACATTGAACTTTTTAAACAAAAATCGCCAGTATGCAAAACTAAAATTAAGAACACTTTTCGGGAGGGATAGAAGATAGAGGTCAGAATATGAATTCTAGTCAAAGACATAACTGCCAAATAACATAGACGGCGAAGAGATCACGTTGTGATTGATCCCAGTTTAGATTTATTCATGTTGACTGATGTTGTGAGTGGTGTTTAAAGCTGGAGGGCAAGAGGAAGTACGGGCCTATGTGGAAAGCGAGTTTTGGACCCATCCTGACGGTTCATGTGGCAGAAGCAGAACTAATAGAGCAGGTGCTGAGACAGGAGGGTCAGCATCCCATGCGCTCGGACCTCTCATCCTGGAAGGACTATCGGCAGCTCAGAGGACATGGATATGGACTTCTGACCGCGTGGGTACAACTGCTGAATGATATAAGCTTGTGAACGTTATCTGATCTATTAATCCTTTTACATCTGTGAGCCCTTCACATTTCATTCATGTTATTTGTAAAGCCAAAACGGCACACAGAACTTAAGCATGTACAGAGCTGAGCATACCCAGACAGCACATGTACGTCTTAGATATGTAAATATGGTGAATATCTTCGAAAGAGCCGTTTTACATTCATTCTAAATCATGAACATTTAACATTTACTAGATGTCTATATGACATATGACAGCAGACGTCTTAGAGACGTATTGCAGATGAGTAAACAATAAAAAAAAGATATCTTGCAGATGTAGAAATCAAGTAGATGTCTCCCAGATGTATGTGTGCTTTCAGGGAAGGTCACAATAAATTTAGCAGTAGATGCTTCACCAATGAAGGTTGTTTCTAAGGGCTTTATCTGTTTAAGGTACTTCTTTTGATTCAATATGTCAGATGAAAATATCAATATATTTACATATAGAGTGTAGACATAATAATAAGACAGTCTGAAATAACATGAAGAGAGGGGGGAAATGAAGAGCCAAAATCCATAATGGATTATGGAAATATATCAAAAAACCCTGTAGAGAATTTACCTACAGATCTGTCTGTGTAAGTACCAGATCCCAGTCTGTCAATTTGGTTTAGTTAATAGTAGTTTGGTACTAAACATTCTTCTCTTTGGCTGGACTGCTAACTGTCTGAGATGTTTTTGTAGCTCACTAGATTTCGGCTGTGTGTGTTGTTTTCTAACCTTATCATGTAATCCCAAACTGATGGTGAGATCAGATCTCTGTTCAAACGTAAATCTCATGAAATGTAAATCGAAATTGAGATTTCAAAATCACACACATTTGTTGTTGAGTTCTCTAAGCCCTCGGTCAAGCATTTCAAAATGTAAAAGAGTAAAATAATGTACAGTACATAGCATTCTTCCTCATGTCTGTATGTGAACACATATAGTGATTCATAACTCAACACTAGCAATGTCACTGACCTATGAATTGACACCCAAACAGTTCTGGAGAACAATCAGCCTTTATATGACAGACAAGTGGGATCTTTAATCCTCTAGCGCCACCGGCAGTCCAAAGTATAGATATATATTTTACAACCACAAGGCAATTTTTTACTTCGTAAGAATGATTGCATTCAAGTTTATAGAGTATTTCGTCCTCTTACCACTCTTTGAACTACACATCGAAAAATTCCTAGTATTTTCATTTTACCAATCATTCTTGTGACTTTTTTCATTTTACAGTGAGACGGAAGAGTGGCAGAATGTGCGAAGTCTGTTGGCCAAACACATGTTACGGCCTAAATCTGTGGAGGCGTATGACAGCACACTGAACTGTGTGGTGGATGATCTCATAGAGAAATTAAAGCTACGCAGACAAGAAAACTCTAGCGACCTTATCACGGACATCTCAGCTGAATTCTACCGCTTCGGTCTGGAAGGTAAATCACAAACGACTGCACAACGCATTATTCTATTCCAGAAGACACAGTTGAGAAAGAGAATTTATTTGAGGAAGACATCTCGCCCTGAGATTATGCTGCATGGATAGATCGACACATTGAACCCCGAATTGACTTCCATTGAATGCACACATTTCTCAAATAGTCATGTTCAGATTTTGAACCACAGGACGGTGAATAAATGATGACAGAATTAAAAATTTTGCAACATTGAAAAAGATTTTTTTTCTTTTCGAGCTTCAACGAGAGAAACAATCTAAGTGGATTAAAAACAATTGTGACCTCATAATATGGTCTCAGATATAAGATTGTACTCATTCCATTGCTCTTTTCTACAAGGAATCTCATCTGTGCTGTTTGAGTCCAGAATTGGTTGTCTGGAGCCAGTCATTCCCATGGAAACAGAGCGTTTCATTCAGTCTATCAACAGCATGTTTGTCATGACTCTTCTCACTATGGCTATGCCTGCATGGCTGCACCGGCTCTTTCCTAAACCCTGGGACACCTTCTGCCGCTCCTGGGACTATCTCTTTCAGTTCGGTGAGTGAAATACAACTCGTCCATTCGCTACTCGCTGTTCAGTGTGAATCACGCACTTGAAACAATGCTGCAAATGGATGAAACATAATAAACAGCGATAAAAATAAACATCTTAATCTAGGGGAGAATGTCTTTGAGTATAATCTTCATGATTCCAACGAACACTCATCTATAGTCTGACAGCCATTTGTGTGTGATAATACGTCTAGTGATAGTGACCTAGAATATTTGTTGTTTTAATAGCAAAACTGCAAATTGACAAGCGCCTTGAGGAGGATACCGAGAAAATGGCACGAGGAGAGAAATTGGAGGGACGCTACCTCACCTACATTCTGTCTCAGGCTGGAATGCCCATGAAATCTGTGTACAGTAATGTGACCGAGCTGCTGCTTGCTGGTGTCGACACGGTAAATCACACTTGACACCGGCGATGAGATTTCACAAAAGATTTGCTGTAGCTCCGTGGTAATGGCAGTAGCCATGTCAGAGGTGACGAGTCCGACCCCAGGGGTTACACATACTGAGAAACAAATGTGTTAGATTCAGTGATAATATCTACATGTGTAAGGTTGAGTTCACAAATGTCATCAACATCACAGCGATCACAATAATCTGATCAAATCATAAATCAGTTACTTGGCAGGATCCATTGGCTTCTGTGATAAAAGCACTTACATTTGAAAAGCTGGTATTAAACCATGCCTTTGCAAAAAAGACACGTGACATTCCAATGTGAAAAAAGCACAAAAGATCAGACGTGAAATGTGTGTTTTTGGAACAATTTTGTGTGAATCTCAGGAAAAACACATGGGATAACATGTGGTTATACAGTATCTCTCCACATGTCATCACATATAGGGGAACACACATTTTTTTCCCCAAAAGCACACATTTGCACATGTAAAACATATGTTGTTCACATGTGAAAAGTGTTCACCCTGTTCTGTAAGGGTGGCAGTTTAGAAAAAATAATGAACACATTGTGATATCAGGATGTGTTTGGACAATCTCTGGGCTGTACATATAAAAGTACATATAATCCAATTGTTGTCCTAACCACAACACCATGGTACCCCCATGAATTTATACATACAAGAAACCGGTCTATTGTTCTTAAGACGCTGATTAGCTTGTTCAGGTGTTTTATATCAGAGTTGGGGCTAAACTCGGCAGGAAAATGGATCTCGTGGCCCAGAGTTGAGAACCACTGGTACATAGAGTATTCTTTTTAATGTTTCGTCTTTATTTTTCATTCAGATCTCCAGCACATTGTCGTGGTCATTATACGAGCTGTCACGGCATCCAGAGATCCAGAATGCGCTGCGGGCTGAAGTCCTCAATGTACTGCAGGGCCGTACCCTCCCAAAGGCATCTGATGTTGCTGCCATGCCTCTTATGAAGGCTGTCATGAAGGAAATCCTCAGGTGAATTCACTGCCCTCATTCAAGCTTTCGGCTATGTGGACAATTCTTTATTGCAGAACGAGATTACTTTTTCTTTTTCAAATAATTTCGTTCATTACGTCATACTAAACATTTTCCAGGCTGTATCCTGTAATTCCAGGAAATGCTAGAGTCATCACAGACAAAGATATTGAAGTTGGAGGATACCTTATCCCTAGAAATGTATGTTTTAAATCATAACAAAGCATTAGTTAGCTATATAAATCCCTGATTTTCACTTAACAGTTGTGTGATTCATCCTTCACAGACTCTGATCACTCTCTGCCACTATGCAACATCTCATGACTCTAAACATTTCCCTGAGCCGGATGATTTCATCCCTCAGCGCTGGTTGAACCGCGGCGAGGCAAGCCACCCTTATGCCTCTATACCTTTTGGAGTGGGCAAACGCAGCTGTATCGGTCGACGCATTGCTGAACTGGAGGTCTACCTTGCACTTTCTAGGGTATACAACATTCTGTATCTTGAATTTGACTGCGACTGTTTTCATTTGTGCTGTGCATGTGGTGTCGTGCCTAACAACGACGTTCAGCTTTGATTTTTTCACGCTAATGCACAACCACTTGTACCTTATTGCCTACTTTTATCAGTGATGTCCAATCCTGCGCATGGTACTTTCTGTTCTAAATAGTATAGTATTTGGAATATATTTAGTACGTCACATATCACATTCTGTTAAAATCAGTATTCTTAAAGTACCCAGATGATGTACTGTTTCTGCTGAAAAATGCAGAGTGCAGATCCATGGACACTCAGACAGCCACAACTCACCATGTGTAACGGATCACTCCCAGACGAGATGCTTTAAATCCCAGAAGCAGGGAAAAAGCCAAGTAACAAATGCTCTTCTTCGGAGTAAACACACAGGAGTAAAATTTTAGACAAAACAGAGAACTAAGGAACAGTCCGAGTATAAAAAGTGTCTGGGTGATGAGTCTGATGACGGGCAGATGCAGGGACGTAATTTCCACTGGGACAAGGGACATTCCCCCCCACTTTTCGAAATCCTGTTTTTGTCCCCCCAAATTAGTTTGTTATGATCTTTAACCGTACTCAGTTGTCGCCACGGAGAAGTAGGACCGAGCAGTCTGCCTGTGTTGATCCCGGTGTCACGTGCACACTCTAAAAATAGCTCACTGAAAGGTTATTTTCAATCACGTGGATGGCAGCAAGTGATTTTCTTCAGAGGAATTCACTGTGACAGACTAAAAATACTTATGTTAAACGACCTGAACAACGACCAGGTAAGCCCAAGTATCTGGGTTTAATCAATTTGAACAATCAAAAACGATGTAAATCATAGGTATTTAGAGTATGTGATAGTGAATTCCCTATGGAGACTGTTGTGTTTCATACGATGGTTTGAGGTCGGCTTTAAAACGGGCACCATAATCAGGGTCGCCGGCAGTAGAGAAAACGTAGTCCTGAATCACACAGAGCCTGTGTTTCATGCGCTCCCTTTTCATCATAAAAGCTAACATTTGGTTACATTTGGGGTTTTATGGCATTAGTTACATTTATTACCGTCGGGTCCTACTCTCCCTTCCACCTATTGGCTACGTACAAACGGAAGTAAATTTCACTTAAAATCCCTTATTTCGTTCTGTGCATCGATGCAAAATCATTTTAGGTCCGAATTGCGGAATGATTCGTTTATAAATACAAAATACCAATTATAAATATATAAATACTTTAATTCAAAGATGAGATGTATTTGATGTTCGTGACAGTTATCGACAGCCACTTTGGTTTAGCGTTAGCATGTCTCAGTGCGTATACTGTTTTGCTAAGCGCTAAAATTTATCTTTTTTTCCATAACAAAACACTAGCCTACATACTTTAAATGCAAAGTATAAGTAGACGAATTGTGATGCAGCATTAGTTTCAACCCTAATCAAACTAAGGAGTTAATCAAGGTCTCACTGGGCAGACTATAAACTTCCAGACAGCCTGGAACTAAACTCTGCAGGACAGTGGCCCTCCAGGACCAACTTTGGACACCCCTGAGTATAGTCTATTAATATGACTTTTTAATATTTAACTTTTTTTTATAGATTTTAATGCACTTCAATGTGGAGCCTCCAGAAGATAACAATATAGTTCATCCAATGACCAGAACTCTGCTGGTTCCAGAAAAAGAGATCAACCTTCGTTTCACAGAGCGCTGAGGTGAAGTTCCAAGTTGACCAGGACAGAACTGCTCCTCTCTGTTCCAGAGAGCCAGGAGAATGCTTGGGAGCCTCCAGCAAAATGAAGGAAAGAAGGCTTGAGGCCAGAACTGGGCTGTGTAAAAAAGTTCCTGGGAGTCTGCCACTTCATTCATATATGTAAACCAATGCAAAAATTACGGCTGAAAACGTATATTTTGTTATATTGATGTAATGGATCCAAAGTCTCAAAGCGTGACCTTTATTCATTATTCATGCAAGTCCCAACAACATATCCAAGAAGAGAGTGCAGGATACAGCATCTTTCATTGGATAAAGCTTTACAAAATGTAGTTTTTCCACTCCATATTTATGATTAATTGGACTACATTACTGTATTATAATGTATGTTTGTTGAAATCTTGTTTAAGATGTTTTTTTAACAACAGATTACACAAATAAGTCTATTTAATTGTGTAGCTCTTTAGTCTTTTGTTCAAGAATGAATCATTCTGTACGACAGTAGGTGTTTCTGAATTTCTGAAGCCTGCTGAGATCTAGTGAAACAAACTGTGTTTGCTTAAGAAAAATGCACTGCAATCTGACTCAACAATATGCACTTAGTACCAATTGTGCTTTAAAACAATGAAGAGATAATAAATCACAACCATAAATCAGTTGTAACATTTAAGTGTTTCTTATCTTACTCTATTTTTATTCAAATTACCAGTTTAAAACATTTTTTAACACTATATTGACATACAGTTAGTTTTCGATGGCATAACATCCGTCACAAACACAAAATGTTATGTAACACTAAATTGTTATCTTTTTTGAGAACCCATGGGATTGTGGTTGCTACATTAAGCTCGAAATATGTATAGCTGGAATTCTAGCCTATTTAAGCATAAAACACAATTAAGACAACAACATTACAACTTCCAATTAATTACACCTGTTAGCAAAAAAAAAATCATGTGAACAGCTAAAGCGACTTCTTGTGTCAAACTGGAAGTTTCTCCAATAAGATTCTGCACAAACACAAGGCTGTACACTGATAGCCAAAGGAATGAGGAGCATACTGCAATAAAAAATGTAGCTGAGAGTCTAGCTGACAGGCCTGTACAACAGGTAGGTGAGGACAGTAACTTGGCAAAGGAACGTACCCAGCCGGACATTTTAAAACAAAAAGACAAGGACTGGTGATGAAGAGGACCAACAGCCAGAGGACAGAGAGATGAGAGCTTAAAGTACACCACAAAAAGCAATAGATGACTGACGGAATGGTGGCACAAAAACAAGGCGAGATAAAGAAACGAAGAAAGGATCCAGAGCATCGGCGTCCCATCTACCTCCACACCACCAGAAAGGATATTCTCCAAGCCTGGATTTATCAGCAGTCAAACCAGAACCACACTTCTGCAGGCCAACGTTATCCATAACTATATACCAGTCATTTGCTCCAGTATGGATCTAAATATACCAAATATAGGGAGAACATGTTTTGGTTTAAGTGTTCCATCCTTCAACATTTCTGTTAATAGGAGAACATCTGATCATTTGTCAGCATATGCGGTAGAGATGTTGGCAATTGCTACAGCATCACAGTGGATAGAAAAGGTCGGTCTTTGTTCAGATTCATATCTACGTATATGGAATTGAAATATATATGTGAATACATGCGAGTATATTCGAAATCCAAAATTGTTAGGGTATTGACATATGCCTTTGTATTTCTTCAAAACCTTTTAGGATCTCCTCTGAATGACGTTCATATAAGGGTAGCCAGCTGAAAAGCACTGTGAAGAATTAGACAATTACAAATAAATCCATTTGCCCATGCAGCTATTTAGTAGAAGAGAATGCGATGGGGAAGGGCACTAGAGAAAGTGATCCAATTCCATATTTACATGAAAACGATATGTCATACAGGAGCCTATAGAAAGTTACTAGTTTCAACAAAACCTAGACCACTACCTGTTGAGAGAAAGGTTTTTTTTTCATTTGCCTGTCAAGTATTCACAGAAGAGATGAGTTTTAAGTGGTTTTTTGAATGTTATGAGAGATGTGGTTGGAAGCGACCAGACCGAGTTAGGAAGAATGTTCCACCAGGAAGAAGTTGTGAATGAGAATGAGTGGGAAAGCGATTTTACTGCTTATGAGAAGGCAATACAAAGCCGCTGGTTTGCTGAATGCAGGGATCTTGATGGAGTGTAGGAGTGTGTGAAAGTATGCCGCTGCAGATCCAGTCATAGTCCTGTAGGCAAGCATTAGTGACTTGAATCTGACACGGGCTTCAACCGTCAGCCAGTGGAGAGAGATAAAAAGGCTGTAACATGAGTTGTACCACATGCTCAGTGAGATAGGGTCTAAACTTTCTAATGTTAAATAAGGCATATTGTAATGTGATCATTGAGGGACAGCTGTTCATCAAATGTGACTCTGAGGTTCTTGGCTGTATTGGAAGGAGTGATTGCGGTATTGCCAAATTGGATGGTGAGATCGTGTTGCACCGTGGGGTGTCCCAGAAACACTAGTTCTGTCTTGGCAGGGTTCAGCTGGAGGTGAAGCTCTTTCATCCAAGCTGAGATGTCTTCTACGCAGGCTGTAATGCGAGCTGCTACAGTGGTATCGTCTGGTTGAAACAAATGTAGATATGGGTGTTGTCAGCGTAACAGTGATACGAGAAGCTGTGTGCCAGTATAATGAGTCCCAAGGATGTCGTGTAGATGTTTTTTTTTATTTGTCATTGTCTGTTTTATACAATCTATGCTTATTACATCGGTTTTACAGAAACCACTAAATGTGTAAGAGTATTTATTTTTAACAAAATGGTAGTTTAACTGTTCTAGTTCAAATATGAAAGTTACCGCATTTGAAGAGATGGAAACAAAAATCTTACCTCACGATGCTATGTTACATTTGGCTATCCCTGCACCAACGGGACGAAACAAAAAAAGCACAGCTACACACTATAACCCAAGCTGGGCATGAGAATAACACCAAGCAACATGAGGCAAGAACATAAAGGAAAACAAAAATAATACGAAGTAGCCAATCGGCAGCCGTTCATGAACCGCAAAAATCGCCAACACGGACTGCCAAGCGACGCGGAGCTCTGCGGGAATTGAACAAGGGCAAAACAGCTGCATGGTCGCATAAACTCAAGGTTAACTCCAAAAGGTCATTGACATCCTTTGGCACACTAGTGAACCTGGCGGACACAAATCAAAAGTTATAATAGTTTATAGGTGTTAAATTTCAGGTTCGTTTCGAACACTAAGTTTCTTTCTGTGTTTTGGATTACTCTTAAAATCAAATCAGAAATAGGTTGGATGTTGTGAGAGAATTCTTCTGCAGATCTGGGAGCACAAGAACTAGACACAGAGGCATCCAGCTTTTGAACTCATTTATTTCAGGCAAGATAAATCCTTATATAGTGCACAATAAGACACCTGTTATACCAAATAAGGTATATGTGGCAAGGGGGACGTGGTTTAGTGACGTCTGCATCGGGGAGGAGAGACACGGGAAAGATGGTGAGTAAGTAGGTCAAGTGCAGATTAAGATCACCTGCGTCTCATTACAGTGATTGGATAGGAGACAGCATAAAAGCTGCCAGCCTCAAAGCAGAAGCTGAGAGAGACCGACTGGGAGACGTGGCAGCTGACTTAGTGATAAAGTGGATTCTTATGGACCGTGGTCCGGGAAAGTGGATTCTTACGGACCCAGAGGGTTAAAGTGGATTCTTACGGACCGAGTTCCGGGAAAGTGGATTCTTACGGACCGAGTTCCGGGAAAGTGGATTCTTACGGACCGAGTTCCGGAAAAGCCGAGAGACATCTAATTTAAGTATTAAAATCTGTCTGGCGCAGTGGTGTCACATTTCTGTTACAATAAATACGATTGTTGTCTCCCTGTCGCGACGACCCCGCCTCCTTTCTTCCACCTCCTTACGAACATTATTACAGTATAGAAAACATAGCAAGTCAGACAAAGAATGTTTATCTTAGAATAAATCCCCTTCCACCACATTTAGCCTGCTGTCCGCTCAGCGAGCAGCTATCCACTCTGTGAGCAGTAAAACCACACATAGGCTAGACTTATACATTCATTTATGTGGGCTTATTCACCTATGGGGAAAATAATATCTAACAGCTGGCCTCTTTAAGTTTTTTCTGAACCCATGTACAAAAACTTACGTGTCTCTTGTCTTTACGGTGTAATTAGCCAATCTCCACCACATGTTTGTGGCATATGAATGTGGTGGACGTCATGGTCTAACCATGAATCACATTCATCTATTAATTGAATTGCTTGTGCATAGACCAGGACAAATACCAGACATAGGACTGACATATTGGACAATTTAGACCCAAATGTGTAACAGGGGAACCTTCAGAGGTGATCAGGAAGCTATAAATGGGGCAAAATTTACCCAGGTCCTATGTTCAGCCGACAGATGGTCCCCTCGCCCACTACTAGAGCAAGGATCTTCTGTCTGGCGCAAGCCCTCTCACCAGTGCCCTGTCACACAGTTTGGGCAGGCTTCTAAGGCCCTACAGTGTCAATTGGTGATGCGGATGTTGGCAGATGCTTCAGCCTGGATGCGTGAATCCACTGCGGTTGATGATCCATTAGCACTCCAGTTCTTGTTGCCGCGATAATTAAAGCCGGCCCCAGATATCTCGGTTCCCCAATGGCAACTGGTTTCAGACTCCGAATCAGAACATGTTGGCCTGGAACGAAATTATGGGTGGGCTTATCTGACGGAATAGGGAGAGAAAGAGAAACATCAGCACACAAAGAAATAAAGTTTATCAATAAGGGAAATCACGTGGTCATCCAGGATCACCTCCATGTAGAAATGCCTGCACGACCTTTGACCCAAGGGGTCGGGAAAGGTCTACCCATTAAAATTTAAAATGTTGAGTATTTTGTCGTTGAGGCTGGGGTCATTCTCTTTTCTGCCAACACGGCTGGTAGCACATCTGGCCATTTCCTGCTTGTTTCTATACAGGCTTTTGTGATCTTATCGTTGATTGTTCGGTGCGTTCCGTGCTTCTGGAAACGGTAACGCGTCGTGTGGCGTTTTTCTGTGAGGGTTTGTTTTGCCACATATATCAAACATGAGTATACAATTAGTTTGATCATTTTCGCTGTATCCAGTATACAATACAGGCGATTAATCATCTGTGTAACATTTGACACGCTGTTGTGTGAAATAATGTTGTGCCGTAATGTCTAATCATGTCTTACCAAGGATAGCTTTGGAAATGCGATTCTTCCATTTTTATCTCTTATCAAACCGTTAGCATGTGTTGCGCATCCATTTTCTGCCCAATGTTTCACGTTTCCCTGTGTAGGTTGACTTTGCAAAATTTTAAAAACTATCTCAGGAATGCATGATACATGTGCAAAAATCATTGTTTCTAGGTCCCTACTCTGGCTCTCTGATATGGGGAAAACTCTGCATGTTCCACGGCCCATTTGGCCATTTCATCAACATTTCTGTTGCCAACAGCGTCTGGTTTATCTCCTGAAACATGTACCTTGACCTTTACTACAGCTAGTTCAGATGGCAACTTTACAGCTTGTAATAGATCTCCCACCAACTCTGCATGTGATACTGGTTTGTCCTCGGATGTCTGAAAATTTTGTCTAGCCCAAGTCTGGGGACTAGCCGGAGTCTTGAACTACCCTGTACGCATATTTGCTATCCGTATAAATGGTAGCTCTTTTGCCTTTTGTTAACTTGCAGGCTCTTGATAATGCAATTATTTCTGCAGCCTGTGCTGAGTTATGTTTCAGGCGGTATGCCTCCACCCTCTCACCCTCCTGTGTCACAATGGCATATCCACACAGATAAACTCCATCAGATGGTCTTGAACATGAGCCATCTATATATAAATGTTCCCCCCCATCCAGGGGCGTATCTTTTAGATCGACCCTGGCCGAAGCACTCAATATCATTCATGCAATCATGAGGTACAGTTTTAGTTATCAATGTGGATAAGCCAAAAAGTGACTGAATTGCTGGGCTAGAAACCGAATGGTCTTAATGGTAAATTTTCTGTGGCTGCAGCGTTGCTTCATAGCCAGACCTCCTCTGGGCTGTCATGTGTTGTGTTTTTAAATTGTGCAAAATAACACCCACCTGGTAACACGCCACACTGGCCCAACAATACTTGGTTCTCAGAGTTAATGCTTCTGACGACAACGCCCCCCTTGCTGATTCCCCTGACGAAGGGCCTGCTTTCTCAGGGGAAAGGCACGTTGTGGCATCCCAGGCCAGACATCTGGAACCTGCATGTCTGGCCCCTGGACGGGACGAGGAGATCCTGAGTGGACTGAGACCATTTCTCTGGCTAGGGCCCTGGCCCTAGCACCTCTTCACCTCTTCTTGCCCTGGTGCTCTTCTCGCAGAGTTGCTCGATTGGGAAAGTTTTGCCATTTCTATAAAAGAGACTTGAGACTAAACCTCTCCCCTTCCACACTGAAAGTGTATGTAGCCGCGATTGCCTCTCATGACTCAGTTGCTGGAATGTCTCTTGGACAGCACGACCTGATCATCAGGTTCCTAAGGGGCGCGAGAAGGTGGAATCCGCCTCGCCCGCGCTCCATACCCTCTTGGAACATTGATTCGAGCACCTAAGAGATGCCACTCTTCCTCATCTAACGATGAAGACCATTCTCCTGATAGCGCTCGCTTCCATCAAGAGGTTAGGGGACTTACAGGCATTCTCCATGTCCCCTGATTGCCTAGAATTTGGGCCCGGCAACTCTCACGTGATCCTGAGACACCGGCCTGGCTATGTGCCCAAAGTTCCCACCAGTCAGCCCGCGTCTTGGATGGCAACATGTAGCACCGGCAGCCGGTAGGGCGTATGCCTGTGAAAGCACCTTCCCCCCCATAGATGGGTCAGTGTGCTACTTAGCCTCCATTCTTTCCCCCACGTTGCGGAAAAGCAAGAACTAAGAAAGCACCCCATGTGAGCGGGCTGGGCAGAGCAGCCCTGCCCTCTAGGCCGGGTACCTTCGGAGTTATCCACACATAGCTCTAACGGGACCTAGTGCCACCGGACGTTGTAACTCCCCCCAGTTCCGTCTGATTTATCCTCATGATTGGTTCCCATTTTGGTAACCCATGACCTCCCTAGGTGGACCTCCACCTCGCGGCTAACTACTTCTGTCTGGCTAACTACTTATTTTTTCCCATGTGCTCCCCCCTGACGGTGAGACCATGCGGGTGTCTCCACTATAACTCCTCCCGATGGTAGGAAGTGGTCTCTGTAATGCGTTCCCCATTTGAGGAGTGCACTTACCTAGTGGCCATACGGCACCAGGTGGCTTCTTGCTGTTAGAGAAACTAAGGCCGCCGCCCATGAGGACTGAAGATAGAGGCTTCCCACCTTTTCTAAAAGCTCTGGGACCCTCTGCCTACCTATCCACTGGAATATTACACATTTAACGAAAGCGCTCATGTCTGACACGCCCAGGCCAGTCAACGTCGCTTTGCTGAGATTGTGATACGGCACAGCGTTGTGGCGGGTTTTAATTGGAACCCCATCTGTCGGTTCGACACAACGTCGAGAAACCGACAGAAATGGAACGTCTTGGTTACGGATGTGTCCTTCTTGCACAACACGTGCCGACAGCTGCAGTAGTCGTGAGAGGCTCTCAGGCTCCTCAGAACTAAGGTGAATGAATACAGTACGTTGTCTCCCTTTTATATCCGGGGGCGGAGTCCAGCAAGCAAATTTCATTTGCCAATTTCATTGGCCTGTTTTAAAAACAGTCGAAGTGATAGGTTCTCAAGGGCGAACCCCATATGTCGGTTGGACACAACGTCTCGTTCCCTCCATCAGAGAACTGAGGGTACATCCGTAACCAAGACGTTTTGTCATCGCTTCACTGCCTACGCATTAAGTATCGTATTGATTTTAAAATTCTTTTAATTACTTACAATGTCTTAAATGGTTTAGCCCCTACCTACTTAACAGAGCTTCTATCACATTACAACCCATCACGCTCTCTAAGATCTCAAAACTCTCTTGTTACTCTTGATAACACCTAGATTAACTAAATCCAACAAAGTGGGTCGAGCTTTCTCAAATGTTGCACCTAAACTCTGGAATAGCCTTCCCGATACACACTCTTCCACACGAAATATACACACGAAAAGACACATCTTTTCGTATAAACTTTCACTTAATTCGTAGTTAATTAACCGCAGCTACGCTTATTATTCTCCAGGCGGACCTGGGCGGGACCTGGCTCAGGGAAGTCTGGCACACTGTACGGGACGGCACGGGGAACTCTAGCACGCCAGACAGGAACGGCTCTGGGAGCTTTGGCACGCCGGAGGAGACCGGCTCTGGGAACTATGGCAGGCCGGATGGGACCGGCTCGGAGAACTATGGCAGGCCGGTCCTGTCTGGAGTTCCAAACTCTGGCACCGATTCCAAGGACAACTCCCCAGGATTGGACGCCACTGAACCTAGGACCATGACGGCTGGAGAGACTGGATTGGCTGCCATGACGGCTGGAGTATCTGGCTTGGTGGCCATGAAGGCTGGAAACTCTGGCTTGGCGGCTGGAGACTGACTTGGCGGGCATCATGGCTGGAGACTCTGGCTTGGCGGCCATCATGGCTAGATACTCTGGCTTGGCGGCCATCACGGCTGCAGACTCTGGCTCAGTGGCCATCTAGCGAGCAGACTCTGGACCGATCGCCGTCTTGCCAGTTTGCCCTGGACTGGCGGCCATTGTGCGAGCGGGCTCTGGACTGGCGGCCATTTTGCGAGCGGGCTCTGGACTGGCGGCCATCTTGCGAGCGGACTGTCCGCTGCAAACTCTGGGCCACTGCCTCCTCCCAAAATAATATTAGAGGCGATCTTCTCATGAACCTCACCCATGGTGAGAGTGGAACAAGAGCTCAGAAGAGTGTAATCCATAAATTCAGCTAGTGACCCTCTAGGACCATTACGGATGAGGTGTTCTTGAAGAGGTTGGTTTAATCCATAACAGAACAAGTCTATGAGTGCGAAGTCTGGGAGATCAGAGTGAAATGAAATGTCCAGACAGTCTTGAATATGGTCCTCGAGGGTACGGTTACCTTGCCTAATGCTGACAAGGGATACAGCTGTATCCATTGTTTGGGCGGTCTTTCTGTTACAATGAGAGTTCAGGCAAGAAGCGAATCCATGTGCAGAAAAACATTTAATGAAATAAAACAAGACAAAACACAAACCAAGGTAATCCACAGAACCGAACTCAACTCAACTTTATTTATATAGCGCTTTTTACAATTTTCATTGTTACAAAGCAGCTGTACATGAGATACATTGAATACAAGTATGAATTCGAAAGCAGCCCCCCCGGCCAGGCAGATAGTGCAAAACAATATGCAAACGGTGGTGAGGAACCCAAAACTCCCATCGAGAAAAAAAACATCAGGGGAACCCAGGCACAACCAGGGGATTCCAGTTCCCCTCTGGCAAAAGCTGCTGCCTCTGCACAAGCTCAACAGTGCTTGCACAACAAGGCTTAATAAAATATAAAAATTAAGGATTTAAGATTATCATTAACAATCTAATAGCATTTGAAATGTTGTAGGAAAAACAAAGTTGTTGCGTCCTTTATCCAGCTCTATCCTCTTAGCTCTTGTCAGGTCACCGCTTCCCATTCTCAGCTCTGCCATCAGGTCTGGGCATGAACTGCATCCTGCGGTAACCTTGGAACAAAGAGACAAGACTGGCTGAGAGTAGAGTACTGTTCTGCACTCTTTGATGCAACAAGTACATCATTTGTTGTTGGATGTGTTCCTGGTTCCGGTTGATCTAAATAATGCAGCCTAAATCCTCTGAGGATTAATATTATGGAGGTGTAGTGTATGCAAGATTAAAAAGATGAGTCTTTAGTCTAGATTTAAATTGACAGAGTGTGTCTGCCTCCCGGACCGTGCAGGGAAGAATATTCCAAAGTTTAGGCGCTAGATAAGAAAAGGATCTACCACCTGCACTCGATTTTGAAATTCTAGGTATTACCAACTGACAGGACGCCTGAGCGTAATGTACGTGGAGGTCTGTAATACAATAGAAGTTCATTCAAATACTGCGGCGCTAGACCATGTAGGGCTTTATAGGTAATAAGCATGATCTTAAAGTTAATGCGATGCTTTATAGGTAACCAGTGCAAGGTTGACAGAACCGGGGTTATATGCTCATACTTTTTTGTACGCGTAAGAACTCGAGCTGCCGCGTTTTGAACCAGTTGCAGTTTTTGTAATAGGCCCGCAGGGCAACCACCTAAAAGTGCATTACAGTAATCTAGTCTTGAGTTCATGAATGCATGAATTAATTTCTCTGCATCTGACAGTGACAGCATATGACGTAATTTAGATATATTCTTAAATTGGAAAAATGCAATTTTACAGGTGTTGGCAACATGGCTTTTTTAAATGACAGAGTACTATCGAACACAACACCAAGATTCTTAGCTGATGACGAGGATTTTATGGAGCATCCGTCAATCGTTAAGCAGTATTCTTGGTTGTTACACATTGCAGTTTTCGGTCCAGTAAGTAACACTTCTGTTTTGTCTGAGTTCAGTAGTAAAAAATTGTTACTCATCCACATTTTTAAGTCAGCTATGCAATCCTTTATTCGATGAAACTGCTGAGTTTCATTAGGCTTCGCGGAAATATAAAGTTGAGTATCATCAGCATAACAGTGAAAGCTAATTCCGTGTCGCTTTATTATATCTCCTAGAGGTAGCATGTATAAAGCGAAGAGCAGAGGCCCCAAGACTGAGCCCTGTGGTACACCGTACTGGACTTGTTATTTGCGGCACACCTCATTGTTTATTGCTACAAATTGAAAACGGTCGGATAAATAAGACTTAAACCATTTCAATGCTATTCCGTTAATGCCGACGTAATTTTCGAGTCTATGTAGAAGAATGCTATGGTCAATGGTGTCAAATGCAGCACTGAGGTCTAGCAGCACCAATAACGAAATACAGCCACGGTCAGACGCTAAAATAAGATCATTTGTAACTCTGATCAAAGCAGTCTCTGTACAGTGACATGCTCGAAATCCAGACTGGAATTCATCATTAATGTCATTCCTTTGGAGGAAGGAGCATAATTGAGTTGAAACTACTTTTTTTAACATAGGAGGCACATAAACAAAGCCTGAAACAAAGACCGACACCAAACAAAGGAAACACTAGGGATTAAATACTCTGGGATAACTGTGTATTTGGCTTGGAAATTTTTTGTTGTGTTGAGGAAAAAAATAAATGACATGATGGAGAGGAGAGAGAGATTTAAGAAAGGGGGGTTGAATGTGCTGTGAAAAGCTTGGAAATTCCTCCATGCTGTAAGGTAAGAAAGTTGGGTCCTGGGTGAGACAGCTTGAAAGATAGAGTTGAGAGAGGCTTCAAGGATGGCTTTTAGAGGGTGGGTTAATTGAAGATCAATTCTGAATAGGTAGGGACGGGCGTTAATCAAACAAAATTGAATTCAGATAAAGTGCCGCTCCCCCGTTTACTTGCATCTGTTTACATGTTTACAAAGCTGACCAAAGCAGCCAATACGCGGTCCATGTAAGTGTATTTACATCTATTGATTATATTTGTAAACAGTGCCGTCGCAAGGGCTGTGCGAACGGTGTGCCTCATGCCGGTCGGTAGTCATGGGTCTGAGCCGGCTCCTTTAAGAACCGACGTCTAATTTTTCTTTTACTTTTTTTTATTGCACACAACAAAGAATATACCTATATAACAGAAGAAAATACAATTATTTTCGCACGAAAACTCCAATTAACCAATTAAATAATGTTTTTATGTGCGTGTGTCTGTATGACATTCTCCCGTTCCTCCCATGGTGCACATATAGGCCTACGCAACAGTTGAGGCATGGAGATCGCTTTATAGATTTCTGGTCTGAAAACAAGATGATTAAGACTCGCAAACGAAAAGCATTTGGGTGTTCACATTGACAGCATAGTTTTTTCTCAATGCCAGTCTGTCCTTGATACAACTGTATGCTGCTGTTTTGCATAGGCCTGTTGTAGCCTAATTTTATTTGTAGCCTATAAAGTTAACACTTTACATTTGTTATATAGTTATGTTCAGAGGTGGGTAGAGTAGCCAAAAATTGTACTCAAGTAAAAGTACTGTTACTTCAGAATAATATGACTCAAGTAAAATTAAAAAGTAGTCATCCAAATAATTACTTGAGTAAGAGTAAAAAAGTGCTTGGTTAAAAAAACTACTCAAGTACTGAGTAACTGTTGAGTAACGTCTGATTTATTTTTTAACAAGCATTCAATCAGACAGACAAAAATACAAAATAATAATGTTTAAGCAAATTATAGTTCATCAAATCAATAAAATAAATTAAAATAAAATAAATAAATGAATTACAAAATAGCTTAAATTAAAATAATCCAGGTTATTCAAGTACTTAAAAAATAAAATAAATAAAATAATAAAAAATAAATAAACACAAGTAAACACAAATTTCCAAACCTTTATACTTTTTACCAGGCTTTGCAGACAGAACTAGAACAAGGCAGCCCATAAACTCTCATAAACTGTGTGTGTGAGAGAGAGATAGAGTATGTGTGTGTGTGAGAGAGAGTGTGTGTGTGTGTGTGTGTGTGCGTGCGTGCGTGCGTGCGTGCGTGCGTGCGAGAGAGAGAGAGAGAGAGAGAGAGAGAGAGAGTGTGTGTGTGAGAGAGAGTGTGTGTGTGTGTTTGTGACAAAACATGCAGAAACAAACAACCTCACAAAAGAATTACTCGGTGATGTCACTATTAAGCTTCAACAGTAGTTGGCTCTCAAGGTTCTTGCTGTGAAGCTGTGATCGTTTAGCAGTGAACAGGAGTCCTGCATGACTGAAAAGTCTCTCACAGGCTGCAGATGCAGGAAGACCTGTGTTGAGTTTGAGTGACAGCTTCTTGATGTGAGGAAAGGAGTGGAGTAGATCCATACCTGCAGGGGACATACATGAAAGGTACCTCTCCAGCTCTCCTACTTGTGATTTTTCCAACTCCATGGATGCAAAGAAGTCGTCTTCATCAGAGAGGCTGCTGTTTGTGCTGGTGATATCATCCAAGTCGGTGTCGAGGTGATTTCTGATGTAATCAAGGCCTATGGCAAGAGAAATCGTTTTTCAAAATAATTAGGTCTGCACATTATTCTTACCCTTCTACTGTATAGGCTGTCAAGCTGCTGGTGTTTGACATTAAAAGCTACCTGAGTTTCTAACTATATTGTCACCCTGTTGTTTGTCACTGACACACTATAATCTTAAATGACAGTAACATTATACAGATATATAAAGGTCAATGTCTACTGGTTCACATTTGAATTAAAAACAAATATATTTACCAGCATTTAAGATGATCTCCTCTGTGGTCCAGGATGTTCTGAATCTTGTTAGGAGTATTGCTGCTGCAATCAGCTCAGGCTCTTTCATGACGTCTCCAAAACGTTTCTGGATCCCTTGCTGCAGGGTGTGAACAAGAGATGTACACATTTTACAAGATGACTCCAACCTCTTCAGCTTGTCCCGCAACTGGTAAAGTGTTGGCAGCAGGAGGCCCATATGCGCAGATGATTCCCCTTGGAGGATATTAAGGGCCATGGCAGCAGGCTTCATCACAGCAGCATACTCGACAAAAAAACCCATTTCAGCTGGATTGAACCTATAAAATATGTAACAATAAAAAAAGATTACTTATAGCTATTTCTGGTACAATGTCCTTATTATGCATTGTACATGTTAAATACACAAATAAGTAAAAATACAATAAATTACATTAATTCAAGTCATACACAATTGTTACACCACCATGCAAAGAAATCTTGCTTGGATTCCCCCATTAATCAGCAAGGCTTTTTTTATTATTCTTTAAAAACAAAATATAAAGCTCATCAACTTACATCTTTATCTTTAATGCTGTGCAAACATTGCGAATTGCTTGTTCTCCTTGCTCTCGGAGAATGCGCACAATCCTTTCTCAACTCAACTCAACTCAACTTTATTTATATAGCGCTTTTTACAATTTTCATTGTTACAAAGCAGCTGTACATGAGACACATTTAATACAAGTATGAATTCTAAAGCAGCCCCCCCGGCCAGGCAGATAGTGCAAAACAATATGCAAACGGTGGTGAGGAACCCAAAACTCCCATCGAGAAAAAAAACCTCAGGGGAACAGCGAGGAACAGGGAGCTCCAGCGTGTCTGATTCGGTCGGAGAAACTGCAGCTTGCATTCTCGTTCCACTGTTTGTTTGGAACGATTTGCATTTTAGATGGTACATTTTTTTTTTAAATAGTTTTAGTTGGTATGCTATACAAATGTAATATTAGGATATTTGGATATTTGAAGATTTTGTATGATTACATTGGAATTGCTGCATACCAATAAAATGTTAAATAATGCTAAATTTGCACCAATTTTAAAAGCTTGACTCTGTGTGTCAATTGGCCAAACCATAGATATTAGCCTACGTGAGAAGCAAACCCACGGTCATTCGAGACTGCCTTTATGGCGAAATAATAAGCATCTGAAATAGACATGTAACGTTTTTCCTTCTTTAAACAATATCCACAACATTAACAACAAAAAGCGCGGTTTATCAGATGCATGTGAAAGTTGCGTTCGTTACTACAGCAACAGACTGTTTATTTTATTCTAGAATCTTCATAAACCTACGCAAAAACCTCCTCCAGGGCCTCTGACATGTGCTCGCACCACCTTACCCTGTGTTCAAAAACACATTTTAATTGTTCTATACCGATTCAAATTTGGCTTCTGTGCTGCCTTTGCTAAAGTCGCCGTAGGTAGCGGAAAAAGAAGATGCTAGGCCTATATGAATTGAAAATAAAATAACTATACAAAATCGATTTGATAAGGAAAAGTATTTTCGAACAGCAGCAATAATCAAACCATACATTTATCTATTTTTAAATCAAAATTTCCACTGTAAAAATGAAATGGCGGAGTTACTGCATAATGTTTTTATGTTGACGTTATCAATGACTTATAATCATTATTATCGATGACTAATAATCTATGTAAACGGGCCCATTTAAATGGTATTTTAGGCATAATTAATTCAAAATAAATGTATTTGATCATTCATTCCTTATTACAGCACGTGGATGTGGATGTTTCGTATGATTCAGGCAAATCTCTGGTCAGCCCCGTTTATCACGTGTGTGAGGACGTCATCAGCTCGTGTGGCAGATTTAAACCCGAAGGTTTGCGTCTTTCGCGTTACAACATACATGAAAGTGATATAGTGCGATCTTTTCATATCCAGACAAAATGCATGCGTTTGATTGTAAGATTTTGCTTTTCTTTTTGGTTGTTGTAAAGGTTGTAAACTTTTGTTTAGCTGGAATTTGGGGTGTTATTCCGATCTATATTACAGTTGCTGCTGAAAATAATATTGCCTGTAATAACGTTCGTTGATAAAACTTTTGTATTATTATTTTGAATGACGTTTTTTATTGTGTTTGTAGGTGGTGATGGACAACATTTTGCGGATTGTTCTTCTTTGTGCATTGATGGCTTTGCTCCCATTGTTAATTCAAGGCTCCAGACAAAACCTCAAATGCGGTGGTATTTCAACTTTGTCAAACCTCTCACAACTCGTTGACGAAAGTTCTTACTTAAGGATTTATACTTGCGGGTTGGATGTCATAGGCTAAAACATGTTAATGCCTTATGCTGTTTTAACTAAACAAATGTCCATTGAAACTAATTTATTAAATGTTTGGGTTTTTGATTGGCGAAGTACATGATCAAACGTGTATGTGATCATTGTGAATATTACACAAACACACACATAAATGTTAATAAATACAGTGCGTGCATTATTATTAAATTGATATTCTGATGGCTTTTTTGAGCACATTTTACTAATTACAAACCACATTTATTTAAGTATACTATTAATAGTATATTATTAGTTTAATAATATAGTATAGTATTCATTTTAAATGTAATCATTCAAAAGTGACATGTAAGGGTAAACAGAAGCTAGAAGTGAAAATGCTTTATATTCAGGTGTGCATAATTATGAATAGTTTTGCAGTTAAAATCTATATTTTCTTCTCTGCTGACCTGATGAGCATAGTATTCTAGTTAGATACATACATATTTGGACAAAGGCACATTTTTATTTTGTTATTTTAACTTTTTACTCAAATTTATTGGAGTTATAGTTATATAATGAATATTGTCTTAAAGTGCACACTCAAACAATCACAATCAAATTGGCTGAAGGGTTAAGGAATTGACCCTTCGCAAAGCCTGCCCCCTCTTGCCCGATGTCAGACATCAGCCATAGCGCAATGCACTAAAGAATATTTATCGTGAAATATTTATCATTTCTCGGATAAAACGGCGTGTACTTTCTGCCAAAAGCAATAAGATGGTCTACAATATACATTTGTTGTTTAAATTCAGGATGTGAAAGTGAAACATTTAAATCAGTATGTATTTATAATGTCACATTCAGTGAGTCAAGTTTAGTTAACTACTGCCTATAGTGTGCTTGCTGTAACAACATAACGTGTGGTTAGAGTTATTGGTGTCTGACACGTTAAGGCAACAGGTAAAGCTGTTATTATGACCACAAAGATCAAATTTCTGTCAGTGTTGATGAGCAGTCCTTCAGCGTGGATCACATGACAGTCTATGAGGTGAATCTCCAGACAAGTGTTCTTGAATGAGTCTGTTTTAAGAAGTCTTTATTGTTGTACATTATGACAACTAAAATTCGACAGTGACATGACTTTTAACTGGGATCTTGTGTGTACAGTGTGACATGTAGTTCCCCCCTTTTTCAAGGGACCAAAAATTATTGGACAGTCGAATTTAAAGCCGTTTCATTGACAGGTATGAGCATTTCCTTTTATCATATCCTCATAAATTAAACATGTTAAACGTCTGTAGTTGATTCTAAGTGTGCTGTTTGCATTTGGGAGCTGTTACTGTGAGTGAACCTACATCATGTGGTTCAGGGAGATCTACATGCAAGTGAATCCATCAGAAAGATACCAGAAACATTAAGAGTGGCCAAATCAGCAATTTGGTACCCACTGGTGAGCTCAGCAACAAAATATCCTGGACGTCCATATAAGAAAACAGTTGTGGACGATGGCATTATCCTCTCCATGATAAAGAAAAACCCCTTCACAACGTCCAGACAAGCAAGTTACACTCTCCAAGAGGTAAAGAAGTCAATGAATAAACAATAAAGAGAAGACCGGGACAAATTTTGCTTAATTTATGAGGAAAGCATTCAAGGAAAAGACCATACCTGTCGATAAAACGGCTTTTGATTTGATTGTCCAATTATTTTTGGTCCCTTAAAAAAGAGGAGAGCTACATACTACAGAGCTGTAATTCCTAAACCTGATGTATGTGTGTTTACGTTTGTGTGTGTGTTTGTTAAGCATGTAGGGCATTAGTGGATGAAATGGAATGGGCAATATCACAGATAGATCCCAAGATAATGATCCAGACAGGGTCATTTCGGATCAATCCTGATGGTTCTCAGTCAGTCAAAGAGGTGATTTCTTTTGTCTTTTTGTTTGGAAACCGCAGCCATCAACTCTTGTATCACTCATAGTTGTTTCATATACACAGACTCCTTTCGCTCGCTCAGAGAGCCATCTGCTTGAACTGATGGAAGAAGTTTGTGAGCAGATGAAGGATTACGGTGAAGGTGTTGACCCCACCACCAATGGAAAGACATACGTAAGACATACACCCCGTGACGGCAAAGCAATGGACCTTTCTGATGTGGCCTTTGACTCCAGCGTAAGCTCCAGGTTAAAGTTTGCGGTAAGTTTGCTGTTCAGTTGATAAGGTCAAAACAAATCTAAAGTGCCGTTCAAATTTAGGCTGACTTCACTGATGTCCATTTTAGGAAATAATTACATCAGTTTTGTAATACTTCAGGCAAATTCATGAATATTACACTACTTAGGATTGTTATTAACACAGTCATTTCCTAATGTGTCATTTGTGTGAATAGTAATTGATGATTTCTTACAGTGTGAATCGATCGTTGAGCAACATGAGGATGAACTTATTGAATTCTTTGCTCATGAAACACACAATGTTAAGGACAAGCTGTGTAGTGAAAGGACAGGTAATACAGCTCATCATGAGATATTTCTTTCCCCAAAGTACCTTTAATTCCATTTATAGATGACTTGATGAATTAAAAGCCTTGTAATTCTTTGGTTTATTCCTGTTCAAAGCATTATTACATCACCTGATTCGTGATGTCTTTTAAAGCACATCAACTGTATCACAAAACTTTATGCGTATGTAATGCATTTTTATTCTTCCAACAGATCTCTGTGACCATGCCCTGCAGATAGCTAATGATGAATTATGAGGCACATCATGACAATCAGTCTGTGCCCTCAGATTGATTCTCTTATTTGTTACTTGCTGTAATTGGATGTTAAATGTTCAGTGATCTACTTGACTGATGACCCCATGGGTTACCGGTTGTCCTGTTTACACGTAATAATGGTTACCATCAATAATGTTCAATGTTATTCATTAAAGCTGAATCTAAACAGCTAAAGTTTGTCTCCTCAATAGTCTAGCTTGATATTTTAAGTTATAATAGATCATAGATCATTAGATCACAGATCAATAGATCACATATCATAGATCTGGTGCAGTTTAGAAGTTGAAATTAATTTATATTCAACCAAATGTTTGGAGGTGACCACCACCGTGACAACCTGGCAAGTGGTTTATGCTAGTTTCAGTTCGACGCAGTTTTCACGTTGTAAGGGTGGATCTGGTATAGTGGTTGAAGCTATAGGGATGCCGAAATGGCTATAGAAACGTTAACAGCAAGATGTTTTTTCTTGTCAATATTATCCACCCTTCTGCAACTTATACCAATGACGGAAATAATTGCAGTGATTATAGCTATATATGTGGGAGAGCATTGCTATATCATGACTAAATTGCATTGCAATATGAAGCGTTTAAACATGAGTTTTAAATCAAAACTAGTTCACAGATTAATAAATGAAAGTGTTAGGTTACTTTTTCTCTGGACACAGAGTTCTCGGTGTCCCACCATGGACTTTCGATAGTTTATATCTCCGGCCATCAAAGTGGGACGAATCCAGGCACGTCGGAAAAGTCTCCTCCAGGCCTCCTTTAATTTTCTAATTTACATCCAACAACGGCCCACATTTGTTGTTTCTTAGACATTTTTGTCGCTAGTTAGTGGCTACATCTGCTCTTGCCTGAAAATGGCGGACGGCATGTCTGTGAGGCATGTGCAGGTGTAAATCAATGTGACTTCAGATTGTTAGGGAATCCCCAACAGCCTGTTTTGTGTAACTGTTGTTGTTTAAGGAGTTTGCACAAGAAGAATAGATGGATTTGTTTAATTACAGGTTGTTTCTGCACAGATGCTGGGGACCCAATTTCAGGTAGAAAACCATTTAAAAGTGAATTTTCTGGGATTGCGGCCCTTTAATGCTAAATTTACAATACTCGGTACTTAATGCTAAACTTACATAACATGCCAACAGTTTATAGTTACAACTGCACTCACTTACATTATGCCATTACAATTTTCCCTGCTTATGACATTTCTCTGTTGTCTGATATCGATCACAAAATTAGACCTTCACATTTTCAACAAATGAAATTTTCTTAATCACAACTACATTTACATTTAGCAGACGATTTTATCCAATGTGACTTACAGAGAGTTCAGGGAGCAATAAATGATATGTCATACAGGAGCAATAATACAATAGGTGCTAATACAAAGTTACTAGTTTCCACAAAAGCCAGAACAATACTTGTTGAGAGAAAGAGAGAGTTTTAGTTTTATTCTTCATTTGTCTGTCAAGTATTCACAGAAGAGAAGTAGTTTTTTTAATGTTGCGATTGATGTGGTTGACCGGACTGAGTTAGAAAGAATGTTACCCCAGGAAGAAGTTGTGAAGGAGAATGAGAGGTAAAGCTGTTTACTGCCCTTATGAGAAGGCAATACAAGACGTCACTCGTTTGCTAAACGCAGGGTTCTTGATGAGTTGTTTCAAATGAGTTGATTTTTCAAAAACATTTACTCAGTAACTTTTATTCAAAGTCACTGGTACAGCTGTGACACGCCAGAGGAGACCTGGCCCTCCCAGCTGAGTCTGGTTTCTCCCGAGGCTTTTTTCTCTATTTCTCGTATATCTCCAATTTCATTTCCGTCATTATAGATTTTTCGCTAATTAGCATTTTATGAAAAAAAAAATGAACTTGTACCTGGATTTTTGCCCTATCGGAACCAAACCAACGCTGATGTATTCTGTTGAGTGTGAATGTAAATAATTATCGAAAAAAAGTAGAATTTTCTATTCACGGTCGCTAGGTGGCGCTGAAACGTCCAAACTGGAAGTGGCATATTTCATTAAAACGGCCATAACTCCTGAACCGTTTGATATCTTCATGGGGCTTGGTACTTATACGTAGACTCTCAGTCCCAGGTCACATTAAAAAATAGGCGGCGATCTGCCACTAGGTGGCGCTATAATAGGAATTAACTCAAAAATGGCTATAAATAGGCAACCGTTTGCCCGATTGACTTATTATTTGGTATGGTGTGTCTTTGTGTCATGTCCCATGACTTTCAAAAAGGACATTGGCGTATCTCAAAAAACTTGGCCGCCATCGGCCGATGAACTTTGAGCCCTCATTACACCGGGTTAACAAAGGCTGATCAAAACGCCACTCACTGGCCTTATTTGTCTCATGGTCCTGAAGGTCTGTAAGAAACATGAACTTATTCGGCCACCAGGGGGCAAAATAACGCGTTTGGAGTGAATAAACAACTGTGTATCACGTGACATTAGACATATACCCAAACTATTTATATCATATGATAGCTCTCTTCATTCTGAGCAACTTTGCCTCTAGAACCACTTCTGTCGATCGAACAGTTCGTGAGTTATCGCTGATGATGTCAAAAACCTACTTTCGCAAACTAGTCGTTGGTCTTTGCAGATGACTTCTGTAGAAAGTGATTGTTAACAATTATAAAAAAAGTAGAAATTTCCTTTCATGGTCGATTAGGGGCGCCAAAATAAAAAAAATGGTCAAAGCCTATCACATTTAAATGGCCATAAATCCAGAACGGTTTATCATTTCAGCAAGGGGCTCGGGAAATATGTGGAGACCATCACTACCACGTCACTTATAAAAGAATGTGGCATTTGGACACTAGGTGGCGCTATAATAGTAAAAATTGCAAAATGTACATGTCTTTTGGTGGCCTAGACAACTGTGTGTCACGTGACATTTGACTAATACACAAACTATTGATATCAAACGATAGATCTCCTTATTCATTACAACTTTGCCTCTTGAACCATTGATGTCTATCAAATGGTTTGTGAGTTATTGGTGATGAAGGAAAAAACCTACTTTTGCAAACTTGTTCAAGGATTTTCAAGCAATTTCAAAATTTCCACCTCAGTTAATTTCTTTGGACTCTCTAGGTCAATAATGATCAAAAATATGTTGAGTTTTTTTTTGTTTTGTGACCATAACAGGGTCCATTATTATATTAGCGTGAAATGAGTATGTTATATGTCGCTACTCCTTAATAAATAATCCAACTGACTTGCCATTTAGTACTATTATACATATTGTGACACTTAACAAGCATGCAAAATGTGATGCTCATAGGAAGAGGCATATCTTCATAAGAGTCAAAAAGGTGAAATATCATTCATTTCAATGGCTTTCTTATAGAGTCACCAGATCACAATGCATGTAGCTTTGCTTAAGGAAAGATAAATGTGTGCAGGATAAAGGTGTGTAGTGTGCATGTGTGTATGTTTATGGGTATCATTTCCCTCTGTATCATAAGAGTGTGAATGTACTGTATAGTTCTGTGTGTCTTGCGTGATCGAGACTGTGCATGTGTGTGGAATGAAATGTGTCTCACAGGAAGACAGTGTTAAAAAATATAATGTATTACACCTTAAAATTTGCTGCATATTTACACATCTATAAATATAGCACATGTCTTGCTGCTTTTATGATGCTGTGTTGAGATATATATATATATATATATATATATATATATTCAACACACCTTTATTAGATAAAACCAGTTTAATTGCATGTTAACCCAAATTGCTACTCAGCCAGTCACATGGCAGCAACTCAATGCATTTTAAATCACACAAAAGAGGCTATTTTGAAAAATATGCATTAAATTAACAAAAAAGACCTATATCTCTGCAATCGAATGTCATAGAGACAAAGAAGTTGCTTCGTTCTACTCATGGAAAAGTGTATTATAATATGACAGGAGACAAGCTATGGCCATAGCAACTAAACAGATTATCTTAACAATCATTTACACAGACCTATATCTCTCTAATTGAATATTGTAAGGACACAGGGGTTCGGTTAATTTCACTTGTGGCTTAATATGTTATCAATTGGCAGGTGCCATACCACACCCATAGCAAGTAAACTGTTAACTTAGCAACCATTAAGCTAGACCTCTATCTCTGCAATAGAGCATCATAGAGACACTGGAGTTGTTTCGCATGACTTGTGGTTTGATGTGTTATTAATTAGCAGGTGCCATTCCACGCCCATAGCAACCAAACGGATAAGCTTAGCAACCTTTGGCAAGATCTATATCTGTATTGAACTGTATTGAACGTTTCTGACATTTTACTTGGTGTAATAGAGTGTCGTCTGTCGTGGATCTATTATGGTGTGATTCCCAAGCCTGGTCGGCGATGGCAGATGTACCTTAGATGCCTTAAATCGCTCGAACCTGCTAAATGCTGCTTGCAGCTTTAATTTATTATTGAAGTTAGGGTTCCTCGCCACAGGGCCGTGTTGGCTTGCTCTACAGGAGACTGCTTTTATTAGATATTATTTATTAGAATGATCTTGCTTGTTCTATAAACACCATGCGCTGTGTTTATACATTTTCTGTGTTTTTCTTATTTTCTCCTGTAAAGCTGCTGTTGGAACAATACACATTGTGAAAAGCGCTTTATAAATAAAATTGAATTGAATTATTATAGACCCGTTCTATCTCCCTATAATAAGAGTATATCTCTGTCTGGGCTAATCCCACTGCATCTTGGGCATCACTTAGAATGACGCGTCTCCCTGAGGCCAGGGTTCATCGATCTGAGGTTTCGGAGGTCCCATGTCTAACTTCGAAAACTGTTCAAGACATGTATTTCTGTGTTTGAGGTGGAAATATCCGATATCCCATTTGTCTGGAACGTAGCATAAGCGCTCCCTCCATGTAGTGCCGGGATGTCACTATTAATCACCCATACAATAACGCTTTGAATCGGAGGGGCAGGCATGTGCAAGAAAAAGTTCTCTAATCTTTCCTCTCTAAAGTGCTTACTGGCCCACTTCCAGTACTGTTTACAGACCGCCTGACCCCAGTTAAATTCGGGTTTGGGATTGGCTAATAATTAGTGGTGGGCATAGATTAATTTTTTTAATCAAGATTATTCTAGATTAATCTTGGAATTAATCTAGATTAAAATGGCTCATTTGAATTCTGCCGAAGGCATTCAGAATATGTGTGCTACCCAAATAATGACTAAAAGTAAGTCTTTGAGAACGGGTGTCTCCTACAGTACATTTACATTAAGTCATTTAGCAGACGCTTTTATCCAAAGCAATTTACAAAGAGTTAGGGAGCAACAAGCGATATGTCATACAGGAGCCAAATTTACTGGTTTCAACTAAAGCTAGACCACTACCTGTTGAGAGAAAGTTTTTTTTAAACCAATTCTGCATTGCACAAGGTGCAAACAACCTTAGTCTTGTCGATGTTTCTATTGGGAAGCTTCTTAAAAATAAATTTTCCCTGAAGCAACCCGGCGGCTTCAAAGCTGCATCCATGTTAGCACGTCACGTTTGATGCGGTAATTTCACAGTAACGTTATGTTGTGTTCAGACCAAACGCGAATGGCGCGTCAAGCGCGAGTGATTTACATGTTAAGTCAATGCAAAGACGCGATAGACCTACTTGCGGCGCGACTGAAGCCCAGGTCATGAGATGATGAGGCGGCGCGAATTGCGCGAATCACGCGAGTTGAAAAATCTCGTTCTCACCCGGTACAGTGCAATTCAGCTAGGTATACATCCGCGCTAAAATATCAAGGTGAAAGTCATCATAGCTTGCGTAGTATAGACCCAGCTCCCAACCCAACTTTAAGAATAGATTAACGGCAACATTTTTTTATCGCGCGATGATAGTCTCGCCGTTAACGGCCCACCACTACTAATAATATATATATTTTTATTTTGTTTAATTTATGTTCATATTAATCTATATTGTTATTATATTGTATATTAATTGTATTTTATAAATTATTTGTAGAATTTTGTTGTATGTTCACTTTATTAAATAAACAATTTGTTGAATGCGTTCTGTATTAGGTGTCATTTCAACAAACTGTATGGTTTATTGACATCAAGCGGTTGAGTTTTGTATCGCAGTCTAAATTCCAAATATTGGAGACAAAAGTTTAGCCAAGTAACAGTTCTTCTCGGTTTCTTTTGATTGCTATGAAATATAATCTACAGGCACTCTATTGTTTGTGAATGTGTACCGGAAGTTTAGTTTGCGGTCACAAAAATCATGAAAATGACTTGAGTTTAAATAGATATAGGAACCAATAACCAAATAAATTAATCCTTAAATGAATGAAACAACAGAAATAAGACAGAAGTAATTAAAAAATGATATGTTCTCACTAGGCAGTCGTCATTGTGTAAAGGACACCTGTAGGACTTCAGACTCTCGTCCAAAGTTGGACTGATCGCCAGTTCGAACCCTGCTCTGAGCAGATTTGAGTTGGAATGGCTGCAAAATGAATTGTTTATTATCTTTACGCTTCATTTCTGCATGTATGTCTGTATTTATTCATTTCTTTATTCATGCACTTTATTTATACACTTTATTAACTCATTTCTCATCGTCCATAGAAAATTGTGCTCTGATGTAATACACGGTGGTATACGGTGGCTGATGTAAGGATGGATGAGATATATTTTGACAGATCTAATTCACTGTAAAGAAAAACTGTACAGTTTTAATAAAAATGCACAGAGAAATGACAAAATTCCTCTTGGGTCCTACATTGCTCTCCTGAAATCAAAGTACATCCCAATAAATTAATGCAGCCTCTTCGTACTTTACCTCTATAAAATTACATATGACATATAAGTCACTGAGATGGTGATCATAATGTGTCCCATGAATGACTGTATTAATGAATGAGTAACACCACTTGTGCTTTAAAATGGGGAGGAGATTGAAATAAACTCTGGGTTTACAAAAGAAAACCTGCTCCCGACCAGGTTAGGTTCACAGAGTAAGTTACTATGGTAACTGACTCTGAGTATAAGTTACCCGTCCTTTAGAAACAGTCTTGAGTTACCCGGCTTTCTCGGGTTTGACATGCATCACATTCTGAAACGTAAAAACCAGAGTTTTCCCTTATTTCAAGGTTAACATACTCAGAGTTTTCACTAAACCTCCTTTCTGAAACGGCCCCTGGGTTGACAAAACCAAATCAACGTGATCAAGCTTTGTTGGTACCATGAAGCAGCTCATGGAGTTTCTTTGTCAACTCAAGCTTTGATCCTGAAGCTAAGATTAGTTTGTGCGCTCGTGCAGATAAACGAGTGTGTCAGCATCTCAAAACCAACCACGTTCAATAGGCTATTAATTTGCACATTAATGATAATTTAGTGAGATTTAATAGTTCATGTAGTATATTAATCCCATAAGTTAAGTGTTGCTTGATTAATGTGTTTTCAGGTAAGTTTAGTCACTCAAATCACACAAATAATACACACAACTATTGTTGACACTTTTCTTACTTGTAATTGACACGATTCTTTTGAATATTTACTTATTTTTTTACTTAGAAAGGGTTTTATGTCTTCAGGAAAAAAGTCTCAACCGTTTTCAGAAGAGGCTAACATTAACTCTATAGCTCTAGTGCTTGTTTATTAAAGTTTGGGTTTCTAATAACGTCCTTATTTTTTAGACGAGAGGTTTTGATAGCTTTGTACATGTTGTCAATGTATTATTGGATGTGTTTATGTTACCTTCTGCAACTTACATGGAGCACAGAAATGTGCTGCAACTAATTCAAGCGTGTTTTGATGTTTTATCGTAAACAGATATGGTCAAAAAGTTGTTCTTTGATTTCATGAGTGACAAAATAACACATTTAGGAGAACTTCGAGATTTCAACATTTCTGAAGGGGGTTACAGAGAGGTAGAATTTAGGTGAGTTGAGAAACTTAAAATCATTAAATCACCTCATGTACTTTTTTTTACAACATATGACCATGCATCCATTTACCACACGTTTTTTTCTTTTGAATTTGTTTTTATCGTTATTTAACGGTTTGAAATCCAAACATGAGTGGCATTGAATTAGCATTATTAAATGAATGGTAAACCTAAACATAAACCAGCATGAATTCTGTTATTTTAGCAAATATATTTTTGTATATGTTGTGCAGAGTACACAGACAACACTTGCAGTTCTGTTTCTTACTACAGCAGCTGTCTGGACTGCATAGGTCCACAGTATTTTTGGTAACCTACTTTCTATTAACATGCATCTAGCCATGTCGAATAAGGTTCTCCAGTTTCGTTCACCAGTGCTGTTTGATGTGGAGAGTATGGTGCAGAGGTTTCATGTCTAATAACACTTCTACTCAACAATGCTTGGTCCTCACTTCCTGTGAACTCTGTCCCATTGTCAGACCTGATACACTTAACTTTCCCATATGGAGCCATATCTGCCAGGAATTTTTCTGTGGCGGTCGTTGTGTCGCTCTTGTTTCTCCAAAAATATACAAACAGCGCACTAGAGTAGTCATCTGTGAAAGATAATGCATATCTATGGCCGACTCTGGACGCTGGGTCTATAGGTCCCGCTAAATCTGTGTGTACCATTTCTAGAGCTGCTTTGGCTCTCGCATCTGGCATTCTATTTCTAGTTTCAATAAACTTCCCCTGCGTGCAAATCTCACAACGTGGGATAGGTTTCTTTCCCCTACTCTTAATTTCCATACCATCAACTTCAGGTTATGGGCCCAGATAACGTACAGTTTGGGTATTGAGGCACCGGGTGAAAGTCGCAACGTGTACTGCGTGTACCCGAGTTTAAGTTTAAGAGAAAAGTGACCTACTGACATGAGTAGAAGGACAAATGCAGCGGTAACAGCGAGCCGCTGGTCAAGACTAGTCTTCAACGGAGATGAGAAGAATTATGAGTTATGGGAGACTAAATTTTTGGGTCACCTTTGTCTGCAGGGACTGAAAGAGACTATTTTAAATGAGCCTTCTGATGATGAGGATGACATGGCGAAAAACGCCGAAGCCTATGCGGAGCTGATACAGTTCCTGGATGACAAGAGTCTGTCGCTGGTCATGAGAGAAGCAGCAGATGACGGACGTGCGGCGCTGGAGATTTTGCGTGGATATTATGCTGGCAAGGGGAAGCCCTGGGTAATAAGCCTGTACACAGAGCTAACTTCACTGCAAAAGACGGCCAGTGAGAGTGTTACGGAATATGTCATCAGAGCTGAAACTGCAATCACTGCTTTGAGAAATGCAGGTGAGAATCTGAGTGATGAACTTTTAACAGCAATGGTTTTGAAAGGACTTCCAGAATCATTTAAGCCATTTACTATCCATGTCACTCAGAGCGATGACAAAATTACTTTTCCCGAATTTAAAACAAAGCTTCGAAGTTATCAGGACATTGAAAATATGCGGACAACTGATTCCGGGGACAATGTAATGAAAGCAAGAGCGCAGCTTGGAACGAAATCCACTTTTGCTGACTATGCTGTAAGTCCAGACATTGTTTGTTACAGGTGTGGCATAAAAGGCCATAAAGCAAGAACATGTCAGCGTAAAAAGTGGTCCAATCTATGCAAAAGTACCACTCACTGCGATGCAACTTGCAGGCGGAGAAAGCAGCGGGATAACGCAAGGAAAGTGTCCGAGGAGACAGGGGACAAGGAGTATGTTTTTCGGGCAAGCGACGCTGAAATGTGGAGTCAGCCGGATAAGAGAAAAGGCCTAATGGTGGATGCAGGTGCAACTTCACACATCATCACGGACATCGCAAAGTTCCAGAGGTTTGACAGCAGTTTCCAGGCTGACACACACTGCATGGAATTGGCTAATGGAAAGAGGTGCAACGGAGTCGCAAAGAACAGAGGTGACGCAGTAGTATGTTTGGGGGACAGCAGAGGACGACGTTTCAAAACAACACTAAGAAACGCGCTGTACATCCCGACATATCCACAGGACATCTTCTCTGTGAAGGCGGCCACCTCGAACGGAGCAACGGTGATCTTCAGAGAAGGGAAGAACGTTCTGTTACATAAAGACGGTACCGAATTCCCCATACATGTGCACAACCAACTGTACTATTTGCACACAATAGACAATGAATGTGTTGACCAATGTAAAAAATATTATGACTTGCAGACATGGCATGAAATATTAGGTCATTGCAATTATGGGGATATAATTAAGATGTAGAATGTTGTTGATGGTATGGAAATAAAGAGTAGGGGAGAGAAACCTATCCCACGTTGTGAGATTTGCACAGAAACAGATGTTTCAACAACTTAACTAAACAGACAGCATACTTCATGTTAACAGGCAGGCAACCAAACATTTCAAGGATGCAGAAGTTTGGATAAGCATGTTACGCTTACCAACATGACAAAGGGGAGCTGGACTAAAGGTGTGAAAAAGGCATTTTTGTGGGATATGACAGGAATAGTCCAGCATACATGATCTACTATCCAGATAGCAAGAAAATACAGAAACGTAGACTAGTTGAGTTTATACCCGAAATGAGAACTGAGGCAGACATGATAACAATTGATGACGATAATGATGATTTAGGGGTCATGAATAATCTTAGAGAATCAAGAAAAGACCCGAAGTTAATCTGCAAAGTTCTCAGGAACTAGAACTCTCAGAGAGAGGAAAAGGCCATGTTATTTAAGTGATTATGTTTGTGGTTTTGAAGGTGATGTAGCTGACATTGATTATTGTTACAGACTTCTATGCAATGTGCCCCAAACATACAAAGAAGCCGTAAATTCAGTGAATGCAGATGAGTGGGTTAAGGCTATGGATGAAGAGATGAAATCATTAGAGGAAAGTGTAACTTTTACCCTGAGCAATCTACCCGAAGGTAAAGAATTAGTGGGGGGTAAATGGGTCTATGCAATCAAGAAGAATAATGATGGAACAGACAAGTACAAGCCAAGATATGTTGCCAAAGGTTACAGTCAGGAGAGAGGTGTGAACTATGATGAGACTTTTTCTCCAACTGCCAGTATGACAAGTATCCGAGTGTTGATACAAAAAGCAGTACAGGAAGATTTGATTGTTCATCAGATGGATGTAAAGACTGCATATTTACATGCACCAATAGAGTGTGACATCTATATGAAACAGCCAGAGGGTTATGAAGTAAAATCTCAAGGTAATGCAAAACTGGTGTATAAACTGGAAAAATCACTGTATGGACTTAAACAGTCAGGCAGGAACTGGAACCCAATGTTGCATGAGTTTTTATGTGAAATCAAGTTTGTTCAAAATCCAGCTGATCATTGTGTTTACACAAAGGTTAGAGAAACTGAGAAAGTTTTCATAGTCATATGGGTTGATGACTTGATTATTGCTGTAAACAGTATGAATGTGCCTGATGGAGTTAAAGAGATCCTCAGCGCGAAATTTAAAATGAAGGACTTGGGGAAATTTACACATTTTCTGTCATGGTTCCACTATCATGTCATGTTTTATTCTTGTCTCAAGTGGAGTCATGGCATTGCCTGATGGTTTTGTGTGGGGAGAGATGTTTTTGACAATGACGGTCTTCCATACTCTCCCCGAGTCGCGTGATCATTCCTACCCTCCTGTTTCCTAGTTTCTGTTAATTACCTTGCCTATAAAGAGTCCTCATGTTTCTTTGTCTCGTTGCTCGTGCATTACTTGCTGTTGCTGTTTGATACCTGTTTGATGATCGTGTTCTTGTATATGTTCCTGTCGCTGTACATGTTGTCAGACCTCGTGCCTTGTTCCTGTCTCCCTTGTCTAGTAAGTGTTAGTTTAGTGTTTGTATCAAGTGTTTGTTTTGTAGTTGAGTAAGTCAGTGTCCTTGTTCGTTGTTAAAGTTTATATTTCCCTGTATTGTTTTACCCCATCGTGGGTTTTTGTTTTGCTTGTTTTGTCAGTGTTTATGTTTAATAAATCCTTGTTCCTTCTATACCGTCTGTGTCTGCCTGCACTTGGGTTCTCACGCCATGTCTCACCTTGAGAGTCATGACAGAATGCACGAGCCAACACAGAACCCAGTAGGCAGCATGGACGGTACGACGTTGTCCTTGCGGTCTCGCCAGGCCCACTTGATGCTTGGATTCCGCCAGGGGAATTATGGTGACCAGGAGTTCGCCAGGGCATTCTCGGCGGTGGCGGAGGTGACCGAGTTTGGTGAGGAGGAGTTGAAGACGATCTTCAACTGCTGCCTCACCCGGCGCCTCACACCGTCAGAGAAGAGGCTGCTGGCTCCCTTGGGGTTTGCGGACATGGTCAGGTACGTGGCCAACCGTAGCGATCCCGGGGGTGAGGTTCCACATGGGACTTTCACCCCACGGTCGAGCGCTGCGGAGGGTATCGTCCTGGCCGCCGCTGCCCTTGGGGAGTCAGTACCCTCTGGCTCGAGCTCCACGGTCGCCAGCCCTTCTGGTGGAGTCCAAGATGAGTGGGTGGCTAGAGACTCGAGGACGACGTCGCGGGAGTCCTCCTTCCCGGTACTCCCTCGGTTCCCCACTGGCCCGGCTGAGTCAGCCGTGGGCCAGACTGACCGTAGTGGGAGGAGAAGGCCACGTGGAGGACGTCCCAGGCCGAAATTGCTGTCCTGTCGCCCAGTTCAGCAACCGGCAACAGTTCCGGGTTCCCCGAGTCCTGTGGTCCCGAGTCCGGTGGTGTCAAACCCCAAGTATTTTTTGGGGGGGCGCTGTGGGAAGGTGACGGTCCGTCCGGCACCGAGCCCGGCCCAGCAGCCGCCGGAGGTCGCTGCCCAGTCGCCAGAGAGCGCTGCCCAGCCGCCGTCAGAGAGCGCTGCCCAGCCGCCGTCAGAGAGCGCTGCCCAGCCGCCGTCAGAGAGCGCTGCCCAGCCGCCGTCAGAGAGCGCTGCCCAGCCGCCGTCAGAGAGCGCTGCCCAGCCGCCGTCAGAGAGCGCTGCCCAGCCGCCGTCAGAGAGCGCTGCCCAGCCGCCGTCAGAGAGCGCTGCCCAGCCGCCGTCAGAGAGCGCTGCCCAGCCGCCGTCAAGTCCGGCTGCCCAGCCGCCGTCAAGTCCGGCTGCCCAGCCGCCGTCAAGTCCGGCTGCCCAGCCGCCGTCAAGTCCGGCTGCCCAGCCGCCGTCAAGTCCGGCTGCCCAGCCGCCGTCAAGTCCGGCTGCCCAGCCGCCGTCAAGTCCGGCTGCCCAGCCGATCTTCCAACCCTGGTCCAGCCCGGCATTCCAGCCGTGGTCCAGCCCTACAGTCCTGCAGGGGACTAGGACAGTTCCCCCCAGGACTACTCCTGTCAAGCCTCCTGGGGCTCCGCGCCCTGGCGCGTCCCCAAGGGCTGGAACTTCCCCACCCAGCCCTCCCCCTTCTGGACTACCCATGTTTTCTTGTCTGCCCCCACCCCCCCTCCCTTGTTTGTTATTTTTATTATCCCACCCCAACCCATGCATTATCTTGTCGTGTTTGCCTCTTGTCATGTTTGCCTTGTCTGTCTGGTTTTTGTCCTTGTCTAAGTTAGTCTTGTCTTGTTAGTTACCCCTTGGTGAACACCTGGAGGTGTTCATTAAAGGGGGGGCTTATGTCATGGTTCCACTATCATGTCATGTTTTATTCTTGTCTCAAGTGGAGCCATGGCATTGCCTGATGGTTTTGTGTGGGGAGAGATGTTTTTGACAATGACGGTCTTCCATACTCTCCCCGAGTCGCGTGATCATTCCTACCCACCTGTTTCCTAGTTTCTGTTAATTACCTTGCCTATAAAGAGTCCTCATGTTTCTTTGTCTCGTTGCTCGTGCATTACTTGCTGTTGCTGTTTGATACCTGTTTGATGATCGTGTTCTTGTATATGTTCCTGACGCTGTACCTGTTGTCAGACCTCGTGCCTTGTTCCTGTCTCCCTTGTCTAGTAAGTGTTAGTTTAGTGTTTGTTCCAAGTGTTTGTTTTCTTAGTTTTAGTTGAGTAAGTCAGTGTCCTTGTTCGTTGTTAAAGTTTATATTTCCCTGTATTGTTTTACCCCATCGTGGGTTTTTGTTTTGCTTGTTTTGTCAGTGTTTATGTTTAATAAATCCTTGTTCCTTCTATACCGTCTGTGTCTGCCTGCACTTGGGTTCTCACGCCATGTCTCACCTTGAGAGTCATGACATTTTCTTGGCATTGATTATGAGCAAGATTTCAATTGTATTAAAATGTCACAACACAAGTATATTGAGAAAATACTTGAAAGATTTGACTTGAAAAATTGTAAGTCCAGAGCTACTCCCTGCGAACAAAAACTAAGTTACACTGATACTGAGGAAATGGGTGATATCAGGAAATACAGGGAGCCAGTAGGTAGCTTGATCTACCTGGCAACATGTACAAGGCCAGACCTGAGTTTTGTAGTAAGTAAATTGTCACAGTATTTTTCGAGCCCAACCACAGAACAGTGGAAAACTGTGAAACATGTTTTGAGATATTTGAAAGGGACGCAAACTAAAGACCTGTGCTACAGAAAAGGTGCAAATGAGAACTTGATGCATGCATACAGCGATGCGAATTGGGCAGCTGATGTAACTGATAGACGAAGTACTACGGGTTACTGCCAGATCCCTACGCTCTGCAAACGAACGACGTCTTGTGGTGCCATCCCATAAAGGTAGAAAATCTCTCTCGCGCACCTTCTCCGGATCTGTTCCACCTATGTGGAATGATCTGCCCACTGCTACAAGATCTGCAGATTCTGTAGCCATCTTTAAGAAACGCCTGAAAACACATCTCTTCCGCCAACATCTGACTGATCTGTTCTGACTCTTTTCTTCTCTACTCTTAAAAAAAAAAAAAAAAAATGTATGAATGGTTCCGTATACTGTGTTAGGCTATATGAGACTAGTCTTCTTTTTGATTGCACTTATGCTTTTGTTGTACTTATGCTGTCCTAATTGCTTCCATTATCTACCCCACTTGTAAGTCGCTTTGGATAAAAGCATCTGCTAAATGACTAAATGTAAATGTAAATGTACTGCATTACCTAAACAAAGATGGTCCATTGGTCTCATGCAAGACCAAAAGGCAACCTACAGTTGCACTGTCCACCTGTGAGGCTGAGTATATGGCATTGGCTGCGACTGTACAGGAGTGTTTATACCTACAGCAATTGCTAGAAAACATTGATGGTCTGAGGTATGAATCTAAATTCTATGAAGACAATCAGGGTGCCATAGCTTTAGCAAAAAATCCAGTGTATAGACAACGTTGTAAACATTTAGACATTAAGTACCATTTTGTGTGGTCTGAGATAGAGGAGGGCAGAATTAGTCTGAAGTACTGTCCAACAGATGAGATGGTAGAAGATGTGCTAACAAATCCAGCAACATTCAGTTAAGTTCATTAAGTTAATGAAATTTAACTCCTTTACGTTTGGTGTATGAACTTTGTATACTTATGTCAAAATGATAAAATAGAAATGTGAGAGCAAGTGGGGATGTTAAGATGTATAAATATTATGCTCACATTTGTATTTGTTTTACCTGTTTCCTGTTTTGTTATTTTTGGTAACCTACTTACTATTAACATGCATCTAGCCATGTCGAATAAGGTTCTCCAGTTTCGTTCACCAGTGCTGTTTGATGTGGAGAGTATGGTGCAGAGGTTTCATGTCTAATAACACTTCTACTCAACAATGCTTGGTACTCACTTTCTGTGTTCTCTGCACAACAGTATATTTTCTGAATACTATACTTTTTGTTTTCAGTGTTTTGCCTTTACTCTTGTTTGTTTTCTTTTAATGAATCTGGCACTGCATTTTCTTGACTCTGTGAATAACTGCATGTTATGTTTGTAGATTCGTCCTCGCTGATGGGCGAGCAGCAGAGGTGGAGCAGACCTCCTGTCAGAAAACAGGCTAAACCGCTGTAAACCATATGACTAGTAAGTAAAACTACACACATATACACTACTGTTTAAATGTTTGAGGTTATGATTTTAGTTTAGTTGGACAAAAAATACAGTATAAGCTGAAATACTGTTAAATATTATCACTATTTAAATAAGATGTTTTTTTATGGGAATATATAGTAAAGTGTTATTTATTTCTGTGATATTAGGCTGAATGTTCAGCATCATTAGTCAATTATTCACTGTCACATGATTTTTCTTGAGCAGCAAATCAGCGTATTAGAATGATAAATAAGCTAAGTAAGGTCACAAAACTCTGGACTATTGGTAGTCCATCACACTGAAAGCATTTTACTCCTAGACTCTCCCAGTTTGAATCTAGATTTAAACACATCTTTTTTGTCAAGCATTCACATAACACATCTTGTATCCTTGTTCTCCAGTAGATTAGATTAGATTCAACTTTATTGTCATTACACATATACAAGTACAGTGTAACGAAATGTAGTTTAGGTCTAACCAGAAGTGCAATTAGCAAGTGCAGGATATACAGTGTGAATAAATACAGAATACAATATTAGGAAAATACTATACAATGGGCATGTTCTATGAACAATATAAACAGAAGGCTATATACTGTGAACATTAATGTACAGGTGGTTATGAACAGATAACAATATAGACTATACAATAGTGCAAGTGACTTGAGTGTGCATTAGTTACAGACATTAGCTATTAAAGTTACAGTGCAGTAGATGAGTTGGTGCGGTTATTAAAGGTACAGTGCAGTACATGAGTTATTGAAGTTATAGTGCAATACATGAGTAGATGCAGTTATACATTTACAGTGCAGTAGAGAAGTTGGTGCAGTTATTGAAGTTACAGTGCAGTAGATGAGGTAATGCAGTTATGAAAGTTACAGTGCAGTAGATGAGGTAATGCAGTTATGAAAGTTACAGTGCACTAGATGAGGTAATCTAGTTATGAGAGTAGTCCATTAGTGCAAATGAGCATTCAGTGTAGTATTCCTGGTGTGCAAGTGAGCAGTATAGAGTGCAAATGATGCTGTGTGTATAAACAGTCCGAAAGAGCAGATACATGAAGTACTGGTGTGTACAGTTCAGTCATGAATGGCAGCCCTGTAGTGCAATGTAAACAATGTAATAGCAGCATTAAAGTTAAAGTTATGAGGGGTAGTGGAATCAGCGGGGAGCAGAGTTCAATAATGAAACAGCTCTGGGAAAAAAGCTGTTTCCTAGTCTGCTGGTTCTTGTCCGGAGGCACCTGAAGCGCCTGCCGGAAGGCAGGAGAGTAAATAGTCTATGAGCGGGGTGAGAGGAGTCCTTGAGAATGCTGCGAGCTTGACGCAGACAGCGTTTCTTTTGGATGTCCTCAATGGAAGAGAGTGTAGTCCCTGTGATGCGCTGGGCTGTTTTCACCACCCGCTGCAGTGCCTTGCGCTCAGCAACAGAACAGTTCCCGTACCAGACTGTGACACAGTTGGTCAGGATGCTCTCTATCGTGCAGCGATAGAAGTTCACCAGGATAGTTGAAGACAGTTGGTTCTTCTTCAGTGTCCTCAGAAAGAAGAGACGCTGGTGAGCCTTCTTGACCAGGCATGAGGTGTTGGTGGTCCAGGACAGGTCCTCCGAAATATGGGTCCCCAGGAACTTAAAACTGGAAACACGTTCAACAGCCATCCCGTTAATGTGGATGGGGTCGTGTGTGCCTCCTTTCGCCTTCCTGAAGTCCACTATGATCTCCTTTGTCTTGGAGGTGTTAAGGAGCAGGTTGTTGTTAGAGCACCATGTGGCCAGGTGCCGTACTTCCTCCCTGTAAGCAGTCTCATCGTTGTTGCTGATGAGACCAATCACTGTTGTATCGTCTGCGAACTTGATGAAGGAGTTAGATCCATTCACAGGTCTGCAGTCGAGTGTGAAAAGGGAGTATAGAAAGGGGCTCAGTACGCAGCCCTGTGGTACACCAGTGTTGAGGGTGATGGTGGTGGAGCAGATGTGGCCTAACCTAACAAGCTGAGGCCTGTTCGTCAGGAAGTCCATAATCCAGTTGCAGGTTGAATTGTTAATGCCTAGGTTTCCAAGTTTGCTGATTAGCTTGGAAGGGATGACGGTATTGAATGCAGAGCTGAAGTCTACGAACAGCATGCGTGCATAAGTGTCCTTATTATCCAGATGTGTGAGCACGGAGTGCAGCGCCATGGACACCGCATCATCTGTGCTCCTGTTGCTACGGTAGGCAAATTGGTATGGGTCCAGTGTGGATGGTAAAGAGTCTTTTAGTTGTGACAGGACCAGCCGCTCAAAGCACTTCATAACAATGGGTGTGAGTGCTACAGGGCGGTAGTCATTCAGGCATGTCGGGCTGGAATGTTTTGGAATGGGCACAATGGAGGTGGATTTGAAACATGCTGGAACCACTGCTTGGGCGAGGGACAGGTTGAAGATATCCGTGAAGACCCCAGCGAGCTGCTCCGCACATGCCCTGAGTACGCGGCCAGGGATGCCATCAGGACCAGCAGCCTTGCGTGCGTTTATCCGGCTTAGTGCAGTATAAACATCTGTGGAGTTTAGTGTGAAGATTGGGAGGCCAATAGAAGGTGTGAGCCTGGTGGCGGGTTCATTATTGTCTCTCTCAAAGCGTGCATAAAAGTCATTAAGCTCGTTCAGAAAGGCAGCATCTGTGGCTATGGGGATGGAGTGGTTGGGTTTGTAGTCACTAATGGCCTGGATGCCCTGCCACATGCGTCGAGGGTCAGAATTGGTAAAATGCTCCTCTAACTTCAACTTGTAGCAGTGCTTGGCCTTTTTGATGCCCCTCTTCAGATTTGCCCTGGAAGTACTATAGGCCTGTGCATCACCTGATCTGAACACTTCCTTGTTCATCCATGGCTTCTGATTCGGGTATATGGTGATCTGCTTTTGATCTGTGACACTATCAATGGTGGTATTGATGTAGTCCAATACAGAGGAGGTGTAGGTGTCTATGTCCGTGTGAGAGCCACTGGTGGCCTGAGAAGCAAACATACTCCAGTCTGTGTGTAGAAACCTTTCCTGGAGTGTTAAGTCTGCCCCCGCAGGCCACACCTTGATGGTCTTCACTGATGGATTCACACGATTAATGAGAGGTGAATACTTGGGGGTGAGGAACAAAGAAAGGTGATCAGATTGACCCAGGTGGGGGAGGGGGGTCGCGGTGTAAGCTTCAGCCATGTTTGTATAGACATGATCTAAAGTTTTGTTTCCTCTTGTGTGGCAGGAAACATGCTGGTGAAATTTAGGGAGCACTGTCTTTAAGTTAGAGTGATTAAAATCTCCCGCAACAATAAATGCAGCCTCCGGGTGAGCAGTCTGTTGTTTACTGATGGCTGCATGAAGTTCTTTCATAGCGAGCTTGGCATCAGCATCCGGTGGAATATAAGCTGCCGTTATAATGGTTGAAGTGAATTCCCGTGGCAGATAAAACGGTCTACATTTAACCATGAGAAACTCAAGGTTAGCCGAGCAGTGTCTCCCGACAATAACAGAGTTCGTGCACCAAGCTTTATTGACATAAATGCACAATCAACCTCCTCTTGTCTTACCGGATTCCTCTGCCGTTCTATCCGCCCGGTGTGTGTTGTAGCCCGCTAACTCAATAGCGTTCTCCGGTATGCCGCTGTGTAGCCATGTTTCCGTGAAGATTATGACATTGCAGTTCAAAAGTCTTTTATTGTTGATGATGCGAAGTCGAATCTCATCCATTTTGTTCACTAATGATCGTACATTAGCAAGGAAAATGCTGGGTAAAGAGAGCCGGTGTGGTGTTAGCTTTAGCCTAGCTCTTAGCCCTCCGCGTTTTCCTCGCCTTTGTTTACGATCTCGATCTCGCACTTCCGCCCGGCCGTGTGGGGTGCGCAGCGTCGGGTGTTTTAGCGATCTCAGGAACGAGTTGAATGTTGCTGATATAACTTCCGGGAATGCGCAAACTGATATCCAAAAGCTCATGCCGGGTGTACGATGTGAATGCACAACTGTTCTGAACGAACAGGCCCGAGATGAGCAAGAAAAACACTATATAATTGCTAAAACTGGAGAGACGCTGAGCCTCGCGATGTTCACGCGCCGCCATCCTACGCGCCAAGTACGCAGTAATTACAATATTGGCAATATATATTGAACGGTTGAGCGGCTGGGATGAGAATCAGCACCTCCAAATCTGAGGCCATGGTTCTCAGCCGGAAAAGGGTGGCTTGCTCACTTCAGGTAGGTGGAGAGTTCCTGCCTCAAGTGGAGGAGTTCAAGTATCTGGGGGTCTTGTTCACGAGTGAGGGAAGGATGGAGCGGGAGATTGACAGACGGATCGGTACAGCTTCTGCAGCAATGCAGTCGCTGTACCGGTCTGTCGTGGTGAAGAAGGAGCTGAGCCGCAAGGCGAAGCTCTTGATTAACCGGTCAATCTACGTTCCTACTCTCACCTGTGGTCATGAGCTGTGGGTCATGACCGAAAGGACAAGATCCTGGATACAGGCGGCCGAAATGAGCTTTCTCCGCAGGGTGGCCGGGCGATCCCTTAGAGATAGGGTGAGAAGCTCGGTCACTCGGGAGGAGCTCAGAGTAGATCCGCTGCTCCCCCACATCGAGAGGGGCCAGCTGAGGTGGCTCGGGCATCTTTTCCGGATGCCCCCTGGACGCCTTCCCGGTAAGGTGTTCCGGGCATGTCCCACCGGGAGAAGACCCCGGGGAAGACCTAGGACACGCTGGAGGGACTATGTCTCCCGGCTGGCCTGGGAACGCCTCGGTGTCCCCCCGGAAGAGCTGGAGGAAGTGTCTAGGGAGAGGGAAGTCTGGGCATCCCTGCTTAGACTGCTGCCCCCGCGACCCGGCCCCGGATAAGCGGTAGAAAATGGATGGATGGATGGATGGATGGATGTTGAACGAACAATGTTTACTCTTTTCAGAGTTACTCGTATTGAGATATTCCCATTTATTTGTCCACAGAACTGCTGGATAATGTTTTGCATCATTCACATATTGTTAATTTACATATATTTTAGATATTCTATAACTGCATCTACTCATCTACTCGATTGCACCATAACTTCAATAAATGCATTAACTCATCTACTGCACTATAACTTCAATAAATGCATTAACTCATCTACTGCACCGTACCTTTAATAACTGCATTAACTCATCTATTGCACTGCAACTTTAATAGCTATGTCTATAATTAATGCACACTAAAGTCACTTGCACTATTGTATAGTCTAATTGTTATCTGTTCATAACCACCATAGCCTTCTGTATATATTGTTCATAGTACATACCGACTGTCATATTTTCATAGAACATTCCTTCTGTAAAGTTTTTTTCATAGTACATGCCGACTGTATAGTATTTTCCGTATTTATTCACACTGTATATCCTGCACTTGCTAATTGCACTTCTGGTTAGACCTAAACTACATTTCGGTACACTGTACATGTATATGTGTAATGACAATAAAGTTGAATCTAATCTAATATTGTACCAGTACGAAGTGGGTTGAAAATCTGCAAATTTACCCTATAATAATATGTTATTTTTAATAGAACATGACTTTAAATACATGACTTGTATTATCTTAGACCTATGTTGATATGAACTTTATCTGTTGCCGTAAGATGTTTCTCAGTGAGTCATAGCCCCTTCTGGCTGATTAACTTCTGATTGATTGTAACATTGCATTTTCTGTAAAGCTTCTTTGTTTAAAGAATTGAATTCTTTAAACAAAGAATTGAATTGTTTACAAAAATGACTTAACCGTTAAGACAGTTAACCTGAGATTTCCTGTGGTAAAACCATCATGTCATGTTGCCATCAAATCATGTTAAAGTCATCAAACTAAAGTTTTGATATAAAGGTTCTACAATAGTAATATTATAGTAATGGAGGAGTGCTGTGGTAGCCTATAGTTTGTGAAAACCATGGGAACAGTCTATAATGCTGTGCAAGTAAGACCGTGGTTATTTTTGGATTTACTGCGATTTTACTACAATTATCAAAGTTATTATTGGTTTATTTTGTGTTTATTGTGGTCTTACTGGAAACATGGATAACTATATAAGTATGGATACAAATTAATGTTAACTTAATGCTTCTATTTGCCGTTGGTATTGAACATGTTTGATCCATTATTGTGTTTAAGGACATTTTGGTTAGCTTGATGCGTTACTAGTAACTTCCGGGAACTATTGAAACTGTGAAAAAACTGTCCCATCGGAGTCAACGGAGAAGACGAGACTCTCTCTCTCTCAGTGGCTCTGACAACTTGCTCCGGAGCAAGTTATCCGTGCACTGTAGCGCAAGTTACAATGGCGATGAACACCGATTAAAGCTGAGTTACTTTCATGGTACCGAAAACCCAGGGCTGGCGCAAAGCAATCCTATGCTTACCTGGCTATTGAAGGAGTTTTTTAATAAGTTTTATTACGTTTAAATGTTTATTCTTTATTACAGTTTTGATTAACATAATATGGTGTTTTAATGAGAATGTTTAGGCAGAAAACTCTGCGGAGTTAAGGGCTGATTGGAATGTGTTTGCTACAAGATGTGGTATATGTGTGTGTGTGTGTAGCCTTGGGTACAAATGATTGGGGAAAGCAGATAATGCAGATTGGTGCCTCTAGGAATGTGAGTGCAGACAATAAATTAAAGGGTCAAAGACCAAAGGTGGAACAACGAAGTGCATGCACACACATCTGAGTACCAAGCTATGCAGAATTTGGGTGTTGTGGGGTGTCATATGATGTTTTGCAGACAAAGGAGAACGAAGCTGATTGAATCAAGAGAGCTGATTGAATCAAGAGAGGGAGGCACCGCCTGAAGAAAGAAGATACACTCTCTCACATACATACTATTAATATGTTGTTAGAATGACACACTGTGTGTTTTCTTTGTCGAGACGACCCAGCGCGCTGTTTCTGATCAATAAACTTCAACATTTGTTAGAGTTATTTGAGCTGCCTTTCTCTTCAATTTTTGACCACGCAGGACCATATAAAATCCATCAAATGGTGACCCCGACGTGATTGGAGAAAAAAAGGCAGTAAGGATATTCGTAGAATTCGGCAAGGACCGAAAATTCGGCACGGAACGATTTTGGGTTCAACATTTGGTCGACCAAAATAAAAAGGTAAGCAGAAACCTGTTTAAACTAACTTCTGCATATTGGACACTCTAAATTTCATGTGTTGAACTTGATATGTATTCCGTTCCATTTAATAGATAGTGTTGATATCTGTTGATCAGAATAAATAAAAGACTGTGGATGAAAGGCCCACAGCTGACCGTAGTTTAGAAGTACGGCACATTAAATTTAAAAGACTGTGGATGAAAGGCCCACAGCTGACCGTTGTTTAGAAGTACGGCACATTAAATTTAGAAGACTGTGGATGAAAGGCCCACAGCTGACCGTAGGTTATAGTCTTACGGCACATTAAATTTAGAAGACTGTGGATTAAAGGCCCACAGCAGTAGTTAAGACCGTAGGTTAAAGGCCTACGGCAAAGTAAATTAAGACTGTGGGTGAGAGGCCTACAGCAGGTAAGAGCGTAGATTGAAGGGCTACGGCAGATTAAATAGAAGACTTTGGGTGAGAGGCCTACAGCAGTAGTAAGACCGTGGGTTGAAGTCCTACGGCACATTAGTATAGGAAATTGTAATGAGAAAATATAGGTTAAAGTCCTGTATAAAGAAGTATAGGTTAAAGTCCTATAGAAATAAATGTGGGTTGGAGTCCCTTGGTTCTGGAAAACATAAATTTGTACAATTGTAAAGTAAGATTTTCTGTGATTTCAGTGGTATTTTTTTCTTTTTTTTGTATTAAATCGTGTTTGTATGAGCGAATTAAAATCCTGTTAGGAAACAGGTCACGTGGGGGGTATGAATGCGTTGTGATATATTTTTTTATATCACATATTTCAACATATTTTTTTCATTATGTTGTTGTATATTGTATTGTAACGAGAGAAAAATCCAGGAGAGAGGGAGAGAGAGAAAAAACCTCAGTCTGTGAGACTTTGTGAGTGTGAGTGTATAAAATAGAGAAATAATGGCAGAATATGAAAGGGAATGTGAAAACTATGGAGGTATGCTGATTTTAGACCAGTGGCAAAGTATAGTGGATATGTTACTAGCTCAGGCGGAGCCCAAGTGTCATAAAAAGGAGAAGAAAATTTGGGAAGGGAAATGGAGTCAGATGTGTATTGAAAATGGTTGGGAGAATCCCGAGAGTATGTTGATTAAGTTGGCACCAAAAGTTAGGGACATGGAGAAAAGAGCACATGTAAGACTGAAAAGACATGTTGAAGAAGGAAAAAATATAAAGTGGTTAGAAAAGAATAAACATAAAAATAAAGAAGTTAAAATGAAGGAAGAATTAAGACTATGGACATGTAGTCCAGCTAAGAAAGAGGGCGCAGAAGATGTGCAGGCTGAGAAGACAGGAAGAGAAATGAAGGGTAAAACAGGAAGTGCAAGACCCAGTAGCTCATCTCATATAGGATCCACCCACTTGTATCCTGATTTGAGTATGTTGAAGCCACCGCCCTATGCATCAGCGCAACAGCAAGTGCAAGTCACAGTATATAGCCTTCTGTATATATTGTTCATAGTACATACCGATTGTCATATTTTCATAGTACATGCCCAACGTAAATTATTTTCCTAATATTGTATTCTGTATTTATTCACACTGTATATCTGCACTTGCTAATTGCACTTCTGGTTAGACCTAAACTACATTTCGTTACACTGTACCTGTATATGTGTAATGACAATAAAGTTGAATCTAATCTAATCTAAAGTCAATGTGAAAGACTCAGTGGTAGAAGTAGACATACCCGACTTAGAGAAGTTAAGCAAGTAATTAAAGGTGTTAACCGCACAGATAGAGGAAGTGACACAGAGACAACAAGAAGATTGTGAGGAACAAAGTGTAGTCACTGAAAAGGGAGGTTTAGTAAAAGAAAATGAGGAAGAGTCTATCCAGTCTGAGGAAGAAGACCAAAGTGAACAACAGGGAGCATTTGGAAAAGACCGCAGGGGGTTACAAACACAAGATTGTCAGAGGATAGTCATTAAAGGGATCATGACATCTAGCCCAGTGGCACATGGCACAAGGAGCCATACAAACGCACACTGGCATTCACGCCAACGTCACGAGACCAGGGGAACATTAATTATCCCCGAGAAAAAGAAAATAGGGAGGAAGAAGACCAGCCACTAGATGGAGGAGTTTACCATCAGTTAAGAAGTGGCTTACAAGCACCATTATTGCAGGGAAGGAATGGCCAATCTAAATATCAGCCATGGAGTCATAGTGACATGACAGCTGTATTAGCTAAATTACCCCCCATCACCTCGGGAGGAGGTAGGTGGCTGACTAAATTACATGCATTATGCCATGGAACCACTTTGGCGGTGGGAGATTTGAGATGCCTGTTAGGCCAAATTTTTACTGTTTCTCAGATGACAGCTTTTGAACAAAACACACACATAGAAGATGTACTTAATGAACAGGTATACACAGCAGTAAGTACAGAAATGAGTAAAGCCCTTAGAGCCCAATTCCCGATGCCCCCCACAGTGTACCAAAACATTAAATTTCGCATTAAGCCCGGTGAGACTGGATCAGGGTATTATTTCAGATGTGCGGCAGAATGGGAACAAATGGTTGAGGAAAATAGTTTGAATAACCCTATAACTCGAGACATTTTCAGAACAGCCGTGATGTCTGGGGCCCCCAATGGTGTGAAACAAGCAATGGAGGGAAACCCTGACATACCAGTGGCCTCTAACGAAGTGTGGGAGAGGCATTTAGTATTTCACATAGATAGATCAGTGGACAAGCAGAGTAAAGACTTAGATGACATTGAAACTGCCAAACACCAATTATTAAAACTACAATTGGAGGCGGCCAAAGGAGGTAAGAAACCTAAACAAATGTCGCAACAACCTATGGATGGCTCTGCCATGCCGCCCGGGATCCAAACCCCACCAGCTCCGTCAGTCATACCCCCTTATTTCAGGTATGAACAGAGAGGAAATTTCCAAGCAGGCCCGCAACAAATGGAACCCTGGGGAGGGTATAGACAGAGGGGAAATAATGAATGGGCTAAGGGAAGAGGCAATAGGGGAGGAGGGCGACCGAGGGGTGCTTGTTTTGAGTGTGGAGAGACTGATCATTGGAGAAATGAATGTCCCATGGCAGGGGAAGGTCAGGTTACAGGGCCACCTCGAGGGGGATGGGGTCCTCAGCAGGGTGGAGCCAGAGGTCGCGGTAGATCTCAAACCTCACGATACCCGGGGCAACAGCACTCAGTCTTCAGGCGCCTATGCACACAACATGGGGCCCTGGGGGAGACGCAGGGGATTGTTGAAGGGGCCGCCAGGAACAAACCATGAGGGGAATGGCTGAGCCCCTCATGGAAATAGTGGTTAACAACAGACCACTAAAAGCTCTGGTTGATACCGGGGCAACATACTCCACTGTGACAAGGGGCACAATCACTGACAAAGACATAAGTGATAAAAAAGTTATGGGTTTCTCTGGCGGATTAGAACACTGGCCAATGACAACACCTCTTACCACACAAGTGGCAAATCAGAGTCTTCCACATTCATTCCTGTACTCATCTAACGCACCTGTTCCCCTATTGGGAAGAGACTTGTTAATTAAATTGGGAGCAAGCATTTTATGTTCACCACAAGGGGTCATTGTTACATTCCCGGACAGCACTGTAGTTGACTGTTCTCAGGAACAAACAAGGGGCCATACCCAAAGTGTTTTGCTAGGGGGACCTCTGCCAGAGATGGCTGATATTTACTGGGTGGAATTAGACACTTCCCCATCCAGATTAGGTGTGGTTTCACTGTACATGGACCATTTGCCGTGGATTAAAGATTTGGCAGTTTTCCTCCCTCCTATTGACCCCTTGCATTGTACATTATTTTATGACAGAAATGACAGCGTTCCCTACCAAGAAATGTTTCAAGACATTGAGGGACACATGTGGCGCCTCATGGGAGAGGGATTATATGTAGGAAAAGAAGGCGTGGTAGCCCCCATTGCATTAACACCCCAACAACAGATATGGTATGAAATGAGTGATAGTGCAGCACCACATATTTCCATGGCATTACATCCAGGACATGAGGCACGAGAATTAGGGGGTATGACAAAAAGACTACGGTCTGTCACTGATTGGGAGCCCAGCGACATTGAGGGTGTTCTGTATTCCTGCGCCACCGATTCATATTGGGTATCACAAAAAACAGATGATATGGGAGTGTTAACTCATCGCCAAATTTCGAGAAGTCATGGTCGTGAATTAACAGACGGCCCAGGGGCCGAGCAGTTGATTGCACAACAACCTGCTGACCTCTGGTCACAAGGCCCAACGGATGTTGGCTTGTGTGACATCACTCCAGTGACCTTTGAAATTACACACACAGAACCCCAGTGGGTTCCACAATATCGTAACAAACTAGAGGCTGAAGAAGGCATTACATCAACAATGCAGGGCCTGTTGGAGAAGGGTGTCATAACCAAGTTGCATTCCCCGTGGAACACCCCCATTTTCCCCGTTCAAAAACCAGGCACTGACAAATATAGGCTAGTCCATGATCTCCGTCGCATAAATAGCCTCGTGACCACTCCAACATTATCTGTGCCAAATCCATACACCGCCATCTCAAGTTTGACCCCAGCTCATCAGTGGTTTACATGCATTGATCTGGCCAACGCATTTTTCTGCATACCAATTGCAGAGGAATGTAAATCATGTCTGGCCTTTACCTACAGGGGACATCAATATTCTTACAACAGATTGCCACAAGGCTTTATCCTATCACCAGGTATTTTTAACCAAGTTTTAAAGACCCAACTACAAAATTGGGAGCTGCCCGTAGACTGTATCTTAATAATGTATGTTGATGACCTTTTGCTAGCAGCTACAACAACAGAAGACTGTCTGACAGCCACAGACGCCATTTTAAGACAGCTATATGTGTCAGGTTTCAAGGTCAGTAAAGAGAAATTGCAGGTTTGCAGGCCATCAGTTGCCTTTATGGGCCGTTCAATTACAGGTCAAGGCTCAACTTTGTCTCATCGCCAACGTGATGGAATTCTGTCACACCCCAAACCCCACACAGTTAAGGACATGCTTTCCTTCTTAGGACTGACAGGGTTTAGCAGAAACTATATCCCTATGTATGTTGCTGTCACTACCCCATTGAGAAATATGGTCAGGGAACAGGGCATGAGAAATCTGCAGGGGAAACTTATCTGGACACCTGAGGCAGAGTTAGCATTTATCAACCTGAAAGCACAAATGTCTCATGCAGCGCATTTACACAGTGCTGATTACAGTTTAGGCTTTTTCTTAGACGTAGCTGAGACCACAAACAGTGCACATGGAGTACTATTTCAGAAACATGCAGGCACCAGACGAGTACTCATGTACATCAGCACCCTCATGGATCCCATTGAACAACGTCAACCAGCCTGCGCCAGATTTTCAGCAGGTCTTGCAAAAGTTATTGACAAAATAGCACATGTAGTTATGGGCCACAAGCTGACAATCCTAACCACACATTCAGTGATCTCCTTTGTGAACTCTGCATCATTCACATTCTCCCCTCTCAGGCAAAGAAAATTAGCAAAATGTCTGACAGCACCGCACATCACATACACACATGAAGGTGTGAATATGGCTGATTTGTTCACCACAGGTGAACCTCATGATTGCGCTCCACTTACAGAACTGGCATGTAGGGTCCGACAAAACCTCAGTGCCTCACCTTTACCGCCATCACCTGACGTGATCACCTTGTACACAGATGGCTGTTGTTTCAGGTCGCCTGACGGCTCTCTGGTGTCAGCTTTTTCAGTGGTTGAACAAACAAACGAAGGGTTTATCACTAGATACGCAGAAAAATTAGAAGGAAAACAGTCAGCACAAAGGGCAGAATTGATAGCAGTAACAAAGGCCTTAAGAATAACAGGGACAGGGAAGGTCAACATTTACAGCGACTCAGCATATGTCGTTGGGGTAGTACATGTCGAATTACCGGTCTGGCAAAGATGTGGGTTTGTCACCACCTCAGGTAGGCCCATTATTCATGAAGCTGAGGCCAGGGACCTGCTGGAAGCACTGCTTATTCCGCAAGCGGTAGCTGTCATAAAATGCCAAGGCCACAGCAAAACTGACACCTCTATTGCAAAGGGTAATGAAGCCGCTGACCTGGCAGCAAAAACCGTAGCAGGCTACCATGCAACCATGATGACACAGACTGTCTGTAATTCAGACGACCTGTTACCATGTTTTAGCAGATCTCTTTTGGTAGAAGAGCAAATGAAAAGTTCACCGGAAGAACAATCAGTATGGCAAGAATATGGAGCACTTTGTGCTCCAGACGGTTTATGGCAGGCCCCTGATGGACGCCCGGCCATGCCTGTAAATCTATCATCTTCCATCATGACCGAGGCACACACACACTCGCATGTGGGCACGAAGCAAATGATGAAGACCCTAAAACACTGGTGGCACCCCTTTCTGTCAGCCATGGTGTCAAACTTTGTGTTTTCATGCACAATCTGTCAGACACATAATGTCAAGCCAACATTAAGACAATTGCAAGGAGCATTCTGGCCGCTACGCGGCCCAGGGGAAGAAATTGTTATTGATTTCACGGACATGATAGAGAGGGTGCAAGGCAAAAGGTATCTGTTAGTGATGGTTGACCAGTTCACTGGCTGGCCTGAAGCATACCCTACAAGTCGGGAAGATAGTACCGCAGTCATTAAATGTCTGGTGAATCATTACATTCCTCATTATGGTTTTCCACGACGGGTCCGATCAGATAACGGATCACATTTCAAAAACGAACATCTACGTGCTGTTGAAAAATCACTTGGGTTGACACATGCATTTGGTTCAGTTTATCATGCAAAATCTCAAGGGAAGGTCGAACGTATGAACCTAACGTTGAAACTTAAATTGGCTAAAATCTGTGCACAGACCAAATTGACATGGTTATCAGCTCTTCCACTTGCATTAATGTCTGTCCGTGCATCTGTTAACAGAATTTCTGGCTTTACCCCTTTTGAACTGTTTACAGGTAGACCTTTTCCAGGACCAACGACGCCATTGCAGCCTGACTGCTGTCTACAAAGTTCACAGGGCATGTACTTTGACAAATTAACTGCAATGATCAAACATTTCTCTCAGCAGGCACCACCTCTCAGTGAGCCTGAACCGCTTCCTCCCCTTTCACAGTGGGTCCGTCTGAAGCAATTTCGCAGGAAATGGAATGAAGCAAGGTGGAGCGAACCTTTGAGAGTAACTGACAGAACTTCACACTGCGTCCGCCTTGCAGGAAAAGGCGACACCTGGTATCATTTGTCCTCTTGTGTTAACTGTGATCCACCAAACAGGTCACTCGCTGAAACATCTGGGGACCTGAGGAATCAGGTCCAAGAGAGGGAGGGTATTGAGAGACCAGAGACAACAACAGGAAAATTGAAAATTAAGCACAAAAAAGATGACATTTTTTCAAGCCCACAGAGTGAACCATTAGCACATTGTGTAAGTGAAGACTGTGCATATGGAGCAGGTATTGCAGTGACATTTAAAAACAGGTATGGGGTGGAGAAAGTAAGACAACAAAACAAAAGAACAGGTGATTGTGTAGTGACTCATGAGGAAGACGGCAGAACCATCTTCCACTTAATCACAAAAGTAAAGTATACTGACCTCCCCACTTATGAAAATTTCACTAAAAGCCTGACACACATGAGAGACTGGTGTGTAGAACATAGAATGAGAAGTGTTTCTGTACCCCGGCTGGGGTGTGGTCTGGACAAATTGGATTTCCAAAGAGTCCAGAATATCTTAAGTGAAGTGTTTGCAGGTGTGAGCATAACCATAACCATATATTCATTATAATCAGTTTTATTCATTATAATTATTTGTTACCAATAATCATTTTTAATCATTTTTTCAATCATATGAATTTTTCATTATATTATCATAAATCAATTTTTCTATCCTTTTATACTGAAATTAATAAATGTGATAAGTTTGGGTTCTTAAAACCACAGTGTAAGTTTTAACATATTTCATTTATTGTGTGAAAAGACAAGGTCAATATGAGGTTGTGGGAAAATTGGAAATGTCTGGCCTTCCTTACCGTCATCTCCATAGCCATAGTAAGTCTAACATTTGGGATTGAGAAATGGCGACAGGGCAGTAGTAACAACACAACCCGTAGGCATAAGAGGGAAACTGATCAGGTGATTGATAAATGTTTGAAAAAATATGGCGGAATTGAACTAAATTACGAAAAAGGCAACACAACTTCATTCACATTTGACCTGTGTTCAGTCATACCATGTAATGGGCATAACTCATCATGGAGAGGATATGACATATATTTGTGTGGATTAGGGTGGCCTGGGAACCAGGCATGGTGTCCAACATGGAACCATGTATGGCAGTCCACACAACCAAATTTTAAAGGAAGCAATGAAAAAACGACCCGAGACAGAAAGCTAAAGGTGTCAGGTCATTTTACCATACAAAGAGATTTCAGTGTGAACAATAACCCTATCACTATGTCCATAACAGATCTTAAACAGGACCCATATAGTCAAAAACCCACAGGGGTACCAGGGCAGTGTTGGAAAAATGATAAAGCACACTTCTATGTATTACTGGGTGTAGATATAACAGGAAAGGATCCAATGGGATTGATAAAGATCAACATGATGGAGAAACCATCATCTAATGAAACAACATCACACAATGTATCAGTTACAACAATGAAAAACACACAGATAGGTGTAGATTATACTAACCTGACCCCTGAAGATATAATTGAAAAAGCTACGGGATATGGAGAAGCAAATTTATGGTTGGAATGGCTAATAAACACAGCAAAAGAACAAAAATTAGATGATTGTGTAGCTTGTGCAGGAGCCAGACCGAGGCTACACATTGAACCAGCCCCATTGTACCCTAATGACACATGGGGATATAACTGTATGTTATCTTTAACTAGGACTGCAGAACCTGCTAATTGTACTACTTTGGCAGCTATATTTCCTCCTATAGCCGATGAATCACGAACAGGCCCATTTAATCCCAGACAGGACAACTATACATGTTTTAATTTAACCGCAGCTAAACCCCAACTTAACTATGGCATGATCAATGTAGAATGGTGTAGTGTGATTATACCTGACAATGGTACATTAATTGGCCCATGGGCTAGAGCAGGACTGTATTATTACTGTGGTGACAGACGTCTATTTGTAAGGGTACCGAAGCACACAAAAGGGTTGTGTGCAATGGTCAGAAGGACCATCTTCCACAACAGCGACCCTCACCCGCCGTAGGAGGAGACATGTGATTAGGAAAAGAGCTGCTATAATTGATTTATCTCTAAATAGCCCCACGTACATAGATGCCATAGGAATCCCTAGGGGAGTTCCTAATGAGTACAAATTGGCAGACCAGGTAGCTGCTGGATTTGAAAATATCCCAATTATATCTGCATTGTTTCCAGTCACACCCAACAAAAATGTGGACAGGATTAATTATGTTCATTACAATGTCATGCGCTTAGTTAATCTGACACAAGACGCTGTAAAGGGGCTGTCTGAGCAGCTGGCTCCAACCTCGCTGATGGCGATACAAAATAGACTAGCATTAGACATGCTGCTGGCAGAAAAGGGAGGTGTGTGCCACATGTTTGGAGATCTGTGTTGTACATTTATTCCAAATAACACTGCCCCAGATGGGTCAGTTAACAAAGCTCTGGAAGGACTGAGAGTACTATCAGTCGAAATGAAAGAGGCCTCAGGCATAGACAACCCTATCAATCAATGGCTAGAGAGAGCGTTGGGCAAGTGGAAGGCACTGATCATGTCTATAGTGGTCTCCCTTGCAGTATTTGTGGGCATATTGGTAACTTGTGGATGCTGTTGTGTGCCATGTATTAGATCATTATGTAACCGCCTAATTGTTACTGCAATTGAAAAACGAGAGCCCCCACCATATGTTATGCCATTGTTGACCACAGACCACTTCTATGATGACAGTGAGGAGGAGGACAAAGACAATGTATGAGGATATCAATTACAATTTAATGTCATTTACAATTTACATGTTAAGTATAATTTGTCTGTTTTTTACCATTTAAGGGTGATGACAATGATGAAGTTGTGTGACCTCTTTCAGAGGTCAAGAGAGGGATTGAAGGAGTTTTTTAATAAGTTTTATTACGTTTAAATGTTTATTCTTTATTACAGTTTTGATTAACATAATATGGTGTTTTAATGAGAATGTTTAGGCAGAAAACTCTGCGGAGTTAAGGGCTGATTGGAATGTGTTTGCTACAAGATGTGGTATATGTGTGTGTGTGTGTAGCCTTGTGTACAAATGCTTGGGGAAAGCAGATAATGCAGATTGGTGCCTCTAGGAATGTGAGTGCAGACAATAAATTAAAGGGTCAAAGACCAAAGGTGGAACAACGAAGTGCATGCACACACATCTGAGTACCAAGCTATGCAGAATTTGGGTGTTGTGGGGTGTCATATGTTGTTTTGCAGACAAAGGAGAACGAAGCTGATTGAATCAAGAGAGCTGATTGAATCAAGAGAGGGAGGCACCGCCTGAAGAAAGAAGATACACCCTCTCACATACATACTATTAATATGTTGTTAGAATGACACACTGTGTGTTTTCTTTGTCGAGACGACCCAGCGCGCTGTTTCTGATCAATAAACTTCAACATTTGTTAGAGTTATTTCAGCTGCCTTTCTCTTCAATTTTTGACCACGCAGGACCATATAAAGTCCATCACTATGCACCTAAACCGGCTTCATGGGACACGCCCCTGAAACAACTCGTATGATGACAGACTTTTTATTTTTTGGTGAACTATCCCTTTAAGTCAGAACATGCTACAGGTGAAAACAAGAGAAACGATTATTTGTATTATAATTATTGGCACAGTTTTCATGTGTCTGTCATGTGTCTGTCATTCTGTCAGACTTTCACATTGCTGTTTATATCACTCAGGTTTGATTTTATTTGAAATACAACTGATGCTTGACTGTAATAGCCAAACTACATCTAGAAATGCCGATTATATGAAATATTGGAATAGTCTCTTAGATTTTTCGGCGGCTGTATAAGTTTTTATTTTCGGTCTTTTTTCAGTTATTTTGGGCTGTGTGTCTTTGTGTCTTTGTGAAAGTAGATGTCGCTGTGAAGCATCAGGTTCATATTACAGCGCAGCTGCGCGCGTGGATCCACTGTCTGTTGTGTTTACCGTCCATGTTTTAAAACTTTTCCTCAAACTCTTTGTAATGGTTCTAATCATTAAACATCGAACTGGCTGATTTTAGGAGATGAACATCTCAAACATCAGGGATCAGGTGAGTGAAATGCGTTTCCCCTTTATATTTCAGTATGATTGTAAGGGCAGCAGTAGGAACTCCATGTCATGTCATGTGCTCTGCAACTGCTTTAGTTAGATTTGTATTATACTCAAACCGGTTATATTTGACCAGAACTAGAGAAAAAAATCACTATTTAAAGATAGCTATCAGCTTCACAGAAGCGCACATGATCACAGAAGATGAACACCAGAACGTTAGTTATCATGACCTGATAAATTAAGACAAAAGATCTCCATTTTATGCGTGTGCGTGAATGTTTATTTTTAACCAAGTTAGAGGAACTGACACGGACTAACATTTCAATAGCCTACAGTAGCCTACAGTATCAAATACAGAGAGCACTCAGCAAGTTAAGAGTAACATTTAGCCCAGATGGTATATTTATACAATCCCTAAAGCACTGCTTTGATCAGGTGGAAATGTTCAATGTACATTTGTGATCCATGTGTAAACCCAGCTATAAAGTCATTATTTGTGATATACTACTTCTAAATAAACGCACCCTGCTAAATAATAGAAAACATTACATAAATTCTAGTGGTTCCATTTAAACACCATTGTGAACCACACATAAAAAAACGGGTGTTGATGCCCATTAATTTGATTCCCATCTTCATGTATTGTGTTTTGGGCAGGGTTCTAGAATTTTTCAGCAGGGCAACCAAACAAATGCCCTCAAACAAGACTGGTCCAGACCACACGTATGCTCCCATTTTTGCTCCAGAGTCGAGTCTTGAGGTCACAGTACCATGGACAAGTCACTTAAGTTTAATGTTCATAAATACCGTAAGCAAAAATTAGTTTCTGCCGAGAATAAAGAAGGATGCCAGTGTGATTATAAGATACAGCTTAAAAATAAACACATATTAAATGGATGTCTGTAGCCAAAGCACAATATGTTGTTCGACACTACAAGATGCACGGTGGCAGTTTAACCACCTAAACATCACCTATTATAAACCGTGGGCAAACCAGTCACACGATTAAATATAACTGCATGCTAAAAAAAATCAGCCCTTACACATTCTGAGTGTAAACCTCATCAGCTTCAATCTCTAATAAAGAAATTATTGTCTTTTCATTGCTGCTGGCCTGCATGCAAAACAGAAAAAGAGGCCTTTCTTTCTGTGTTGATGATAAAGTCCTGCATGAGGACATTGATATCCAAAGTGTTAGTAAAAAATGGCTGAACTTCATTTTAGTGCCAATTAGACAACAAGACTGCTCGTGAATCGAGTGACCTTCATTACCGAATGCTATGACTTCACGAGACAGTTTCACCGTGGATTACCTTTTACAGTAAATTCTTTAAAGGGGTCATATGACATTATTAACTTGTGTTTTCAGTGTAATACAATGTGTTTATACGTTTAAAGGTTGAAAAATACCCATGATCTTTCACATACCATTAATAATTGTAGCTCCACTATGCCTTTCTTAAACGATTATTACAAAACTCATCGCCTTTGAAAGAACAGTGTGCTCTGATTGGCCAGTTGAGCAGTGTGTTCAAGCGTGTGGCAGAAATGTTTCGGCTCTTACCATAACCATAAATCCAGAACGAGGGCAATTGTCAGGTTATCTCTCCTCTCACTCTGAGGCGTTTCGCGTCGTAACATATGCAAAAAGAGTATTCTAATAACAGCAGTGTCAGATTAAATAATTAAAAAGAGCGGATCAAAAGCGCATATGCAAGCATGGCTCTCATGCCGGAACGGTCGTACGTTCGCATCGCCACCCAGTAAAATAGGATTCATGACAGACAATGTTCAGATGCATGAGAACAAGTACATAAGTGCATAAAGCCTAAAACCAGCATCGGTTTTGCCTTTAAACCTAAGTAGGAGAGTAGGACACTTTACAGAGGTGTTTTTATTTTGTCTTAAGCATTTCCACTGTGATATGGGGGCTGAAGCACCACTGCTGGAATAACTGAAGCTACGCCGCCTTCTTTGCTTGTACATTTGTGCGGCTTCATGCAAACATTGCCACATTGTGACGTCAAAATTTGGGGGCGTGACTGATCCAGGAGTTTTAGAGAGATCTGGATCAAACTTCTCTTATAATTTTGTGCAAAACATTGAGTTTTGTTACTTTGGAGGTCTTATACATTTACAAACGGTTATTCAACACACTAAATCAAAATCAAATCATGAAATTCTGTCATATGACCCCTTTAATGTTTTCAAAGGATGTTAGTGAATAGACAAATTATTAAAACATTTTTATAATGTATGTGTTTTTGTCTCTTTTTCAGTCACTCTTGGTCCAGGCAATTTTCAGCCAGAATGAAGAAATGGTGACATTTTTATTGCAACAAAAGGAAGATGTCAATGAATTGGTGCGTTTGACCTATCACAGAGTATACAGACATTTCAATGTGATGCAGCAAACTGCAACTGAAATGATTATGGCTATTGACGTTTTCATTATAGAATGATTCTTTTATAGGAACAGTTCACTTCAGAAATTAAATAAGCCTTTTTTTACTCACCCTCAAGTAGGAATGTAACATTAGTATTGATATCGTGTCATCGCAAAATTGTCTCAATATTATGGTGGTCACATGACTGTATGAAAGGATAGGTCTTCCGAGCCTAACATAGAGAATGTTAGAAAAAAGAATAGATGTTACCTTTGTCAATGTCCAGCTGGTGCAATTATTCGGTTTGATTTTTAGATCATTTGACTCATCTCGTACTGTTACTTGTACCTCTAAGCAACAGTTATGATTAGAGGATAAAGAAAAGAGGATGCTTGATTTTGACATTGTTTACATCCCTACCCTCAAGACATCCCACTAGGATATGACTGTCTGCTTTAAGTGGACCACAGTTATGTTAAATAATATCCTCGTTCTTCCCAGCTTTGTTACAGGGTTGGTGGATGGTGGCCATTATTTTGAAGCTAAAAAAAACATCATGAAACTATGACATATGTCACCGGTGGTTAACACATGTCCTCTGAAGCAGATCGATAACTGAACTTTGACCCGAAGTTTGAATTATGATGTAAGCTGCATTCCTAGCTTAAGCTCAGTTGAGAATAGATGAACGAGGAAGCGCAGGGGATAGAGCAATACTAAATGTAGCTTGAAAATGAGAAGTTCTTAAAAACGCACATAGGCTATCAATATAAGAGACGTCATACGTCGACTCAGAGGTCAGTCTTCAGCTGGAGCTCGACTCTCTCCAGAAGCCATAAGCTGCGTCTGAATTGGCACACTCGTCCACTCATTCACTATTCCCTATACAGCGAATGCTAAATAGTCCACTGTATGGGAAAGAAGTGAATGAAAATGAGTGAACAATTTCAGACAGTGACGTTATATATCTTGCGTCTCAACTCAAGTCAACTTTATTTATATAGCGCTTTTTACAATTTTTTTGTTACAAAGCAGCTGTACATGAGACACATTGACTATAAGATAAACAACTAAAGGCATATACCTGTAAAAACAAGAAAAAAGTGAAAACACAGAAGACAGACACACACATACAAACACTCCACACACACAATATGCACACTAATACACAGACAAGCACACACACAGACACACACACACACACAGACATTCACGCGCACACACAAACAGACAAGCACGCAGAGACACATACACTCGCACCGTGAAAGCATCCATTTAAATTTATTATTTATTTAAATAAAATATAAATGATGTTCATATTATTATATTTGTGTGTAGCAACCACATGAACATTTAAATAAACATCAGCAGGCCTAAATGATGAAAACTTAAATAATATTAGAAAGTTAAATATGAAATGAAAAAGCTATTGTTGCAGTGACATCTTCAGTCAGTGGTGTATTAACCCTTACAGTCCATCAGTGTTGGGGAGTAGCTAACTACATGTAGCGACGCTACTAACTTAACTACATTTTTCTGTAGCTTGACGGTAGTTAAGTTACTTTTAAAACAGTGTAGCTTTTCCGGTAGTTAAATACTTTTACAAGCAAGTAGCAGTGTAGTGTGCCCAAACGCTACTCGCTACATTCCATTGCGACGAACTTTAAAGCAATAAGTAGTGCAGCGCACTGAGCACGTGCGTCGTCACCTTACTTACTACTGAAAATGTTTGCATTACTGCCCGCTATTGTCCTGTGACGCATCTCGCGGCTTACGCACAGTATTCAGATGCGTCTGATGATTACGTGAATGTGCCGAAGTTAACTCGACACACACACATCCATCCAGGATGGAGCAAGTCATGGCGACTGAATTTCAGATTCATAATCGGAAGATGTATAATGTTTCTATAGCCTTTTAAAGTGGAAAACTGTGTATTTCTCCAAAATGCTACAGTAAAAAAATCCATATGGTGTGCATATATTGCGGGACAGCCCCAACTGAAACCCACCATCTGTTTTTTCTACTTATTAAAAATAGGTTATTGAAAGAGACACGGATCCTCTACATTTAAATAAAGCTTTAAAAGCAGCGTTCCTGGAATTTACGGTAAACCACTCAATATCTGCGCAAAATAACATTGAAATCATAACTGTGTTGTATTACATTGTTTTCTTCAAATATTTTTCATTATCAATGAATCAGTTATTCTTTATATACAATGAAACTCTAAAAGTAGTTTCAATGTAGCTAGCTACTGTTTTATAGTAACTTGTAGTGTAGCTAACTGCTTTTTCAAATGGGTAACTTAGCTGTAACTTAACTACTTTTATTGATGAGTAGCTTGTAGCTTATCTAACTACAGTTTCATAGTAGCTTCCCCAACACTGCAGTCCATAACAGTTCCAATTGAAACAAAGTGTTTAAACCTTCCTTGGCTTTTCTATTCAGATTGCCATAAAAAAGCTTTTTCCTACTCGTTGATGTTAAACTAAATACATTGTCCAAATAAAGATGTGTACAGCTGCACTAAATCTGTGTTCGTAGGATGTGCACAGGAGCGCAAATGAAGAGATGTCTCTCTGCAGAAAAACCATCTTTTTCCATGCAGGCCCGTGCTTGAACACACCAATGGAAACGTATGCCAATAATTTCTGTGTTAATGTAAAATCTTTTAAATAAAACCATCCACAACTCAAAGACTACAAATAGCAATCGTTATCGCAACTGACATTTTTATTACACTTGAATTTGTCACAGTGATGTGCACTACCGACTGTGGCAGCTCACCACCGTAATAGGATTGTTTACCTTTGTATGTTAGACCTACTCACCTGTTGTGCTCGCCTGTCTCCAAACTGTCACTTGTCTGTCTAGCTTTGGATAATTAATATACTTTGCTTGCGTTTTCACCCCGCCTTCCCTGCTCAGTTCCGTGACATTGGGACGGCTTGAGGGTGAGTAAAATATAGGCTAATTTAATTTCTGGAGTCAACTGTTCTTTTAATGTTATTATAAGCTCTAAGGTTACGTGTTTTTACTAATCCCACTTTGTACATCAATAATGAGTTGAAACCTTCCTGCTTAATAGCAACCTAAAAGACAAAGATTGGATTTTTAGCTGTGAATGCTTCACTGTACAGTCATTTGTTGTTTAGGATGAAGAACAGCGCAGTGTCCTGCATGCCGCCGCCTGCGTAGGGGATGTTCATATAATGGACCTTCTCATTGCCTCAGGTGAAATCACAGTATGCCATTTACTTGCACTTCTAGAAAGGCCAATGAAATTGGCGAATAAAATTTGCATGCCGGGCTCCGCCTTCAGATGTCCGGTATAAAAGAAAGCCGGCGTGCTTCATTCATTCACCTTGTGTTCTGAGGAGCCTGAGAGCTGCTCACGACTGTTGCAGAGGGCGATACGCGTTGTGGCATAATGGATACAACATCTCGTTCCCTCCATCAGGGAACTGAGTTTATAGATGTAACCCAGACGGTCCCCTGTCGGTCTCCCGGCGTTGTGTCGAACCGACAGATGGGGTTCCCATGGAAAACGCCACTACGCTGTATCGTGTCACAATCTCCAGCGGAGTGACGGTGACAGGCCTGGGCGTGTCATACATGAGAGCTTTCGCGAAATTGTAACCTTCCAGTGTGATGGGTTGGGGGTCCCAGAGCTTTCTCAGGTGAAAGTTGGAAGCCCCGACCACCCGAGAAGCCGTCCGGTCAGGGTTCACTGGGTAAGCGCTGCTTTCTTAATTAGAGGAAGGCCACTTCCGTCGGGAGGAGTTTAGTGGGATACCAACATGGTCTCGCCATTTAGTGGAGATCTCATGAAAGAAGTGCGGACTGGGGCAGTTAACCGCAAGGTGGAGGTCCGCCTTGGGAGGTCATGGGTTACCAGAGATGGGAACCGTTCATGAGGGTACGTCGGACGGAACAGCCCAAGCCCTGCAAACTGTGCTACAGTTGTCCGGTAGCACTAGGTCCGGTTAGAGTTATATGCTAACTCGTATGGGATCCTGGCCTAAGGGGCAGGGCTGCTCTACCCAGCCCGCCCACATGCAGGGGGTGCTTGCTCAGTGATGGATGGAATGCCTGTTCTTTACAAAAGAGGGGTGCTATGTAGCACACTGATCCAACCTACGTGAAGGGTGGGAAGGTGCTTTCGCAGGCGTACGCCCAGCCGGCTGCCGGTCCTACACGTGGCCATGCAGGATGCGGGCTGATACCGGTTTACGCGGAGTCGCGAGGGTGTTTGGGCATAGCCCAACCTCTGCCAGAGAGATGTCCCTGGACGGGGCCCCTGTGGGCATGGGCAACTACGGCATTCATCGATCTGGTGCTGCAGTCTCTGTTTGGAGACAGTCCTCCCTGCTGCCCTCCGAAACAGACAAAGAGCTGATAAGAGCTCCTAAGATCTGCGTGAACCAATAGCAATCAAGGACAAGAAATATCTCTTTTATAATGTGATTTATTTCTTAATTTAGTCATTGCAGCCACAGATGTAGTTTGATGAAATTAGTTTTGTAAAAAATTGTAATGTAATGTATGTAAAGCTGCTTTGCAGCAATGAAACTAGTGAAAAGTGCTGTATAAATAAAATAAAATTGAATCTTCAAAGAGAGAGAATAATGATAATTATTTTGCTCACCTACTTTATTCACCTTTATGTCACCTTTATTTCAAACCTGTATGACTTTGTTTTGCACAGTCAGAGTCACAGTAAAGTCTGCTTCTACATGTCTGAAAATATCTTCTTTAGTCTTCCGCAGTAGAGAGTCACATTCAGGTTTTCAAACAGGCAATTAAAAGTAGTGCAAATATCTGAAATGTCTCATTTAATTTTTAGGCTTAAATAAAATGTAAATAAGAAAATACAAATCTGCATGTAAATAACATCAACAAATAAATGTATTTTCTGAACACACCTAGCTATAAATCACCCTGCCATTGTAAATCCATATAAAAACAAACACACAACATGGGGCTCTGGAATGGTATAAGCAAATGATGTCAGGCTTGATCATAACTGCTCTTTTATTGGATGTATTAGTAGATGGGGATTTTGTGTTGTCAGGTGCGAATGTGAACGCTAAAGATCAGGAGTGGCTGACTCCCCTTCACCGAGCAGCTGCCTCACACAATGAAGTAAGTGCAGAAGAGCACTTTATTTTTGTTTTGTATTTTTCTGTTGTTGTATTTTTTTTCATTGTGTATGGCGTTTCATTGCAGAGAGCTGTTTGGTTGCTAGTGAAGAAGGGGGCAGAAGTGAACGCTCAGGATAGGATCAGGCAGACGCCGCTTCACGTGGCTGCAGCTAACAATGCAATAGATTGTGTTAAGGTTCTGTTTCCTCATCTAAACGATGTAAATGTAGCCGATTGTTTTGGTAGAACAGCTTTGCATCACGCAGCCCACAGTGGATACGTAGAGGTATGAAATCAAATATGAATGATTTAATCAGTGTATCGCCATTTACTCACCCACCTGTTGTTTAGACCTCACATTAGTTTTCATCCATCACATTGATGTGATTCATGGCAAACATCCTCTCTTGTGTACTGTAGAATAGTCATCATATGGACCACAACACACATGTCTATAAATGATGTTAAAATTGGGAAAACTGCTAGACAGTATAATAAAAGGCAAAGTATTCAAGACCTTGTACATGTGTTTATTTACATTCTTTGGCTATTTAGAGGCTCTTTGCTTTTATTGTTGGTAGAAGAGTTGACAGGAAAGTGCATGAGGATGGGAGGGGGTAAAGCATCAGAACATGGCCAAAGTCACTTCCCATGAGGCAACATCACATAAATGTCCGGATCACACACAACACTACAGATCCGTCTGAAGCCCGTTCTCTCAGAATAACTTGAGTAGGTTTGGCCAACAGTTACACGTGGGCAAAGCCTATTGAGTCACGAGCCATAAGAGTTACTGCTGTGGTCAAAAACAAGAGAGGAGTATCTGCCAGACATCACTTTTGGCCAAAACCATGTAATTTTCAGTACAGACGTGCTCAAATTTGTTGGTAACCCTCAAAAAAAAAAAGAATAATGCAGAGTTATAGAACTTGACTAAAGTTATAGAACTGACTAAAGTAATTGGCACCCACCATTGTTTATTCCATATTTAATAGAAACCAAACTTTGCTTTTTATTTTTTATTCAACGTTAAATTGTAAATAATAAAAAAAATGAAAATGTCATGGACAAAACTGATGGGACCCCTAACCTTATATTTTGTTGAACAACCTTTAGAGGCAATCACTGCAAGGAAAGGTTTTCTGCAGCTCTGAACCTCTTTGATGCATGAATTGATTGACATTTTTATAGAACTACCCCAATCATACTAATATATTGAATGATTTGTTAAATTCCCAGCCATGTAATAATTATCATGACACAAAGCACTGACAAATAAACTTAGTGTAACATGAAAGTCATTAATCACAGAAGACAGAAAATCAAAAGTGCAGATTACATGCATATGAAACAAAACTGTTCAGGCAGCATTAATGTTAGCGCACACAACACCTGACACACTAAACAGGCAAAATAGTCCCACACTCCTGACGCGCTGTTACTCTTTTACACTAAGATTCCACAGACCCACGTCCTGTCGAGCCCAGGCCATTGTACAACAGGTCAATGTACAAATTCATGATTTTAAATGCAGAAGCTCGGGATTGCAGTGCATTTTCTGTGATTTTTTGATGCTTTTACATTTACATTTTGCAGACGCTTTTATCCAAAGCGACTTACAGTAAGTGCAGGGAGCAATAATACAAAGTTACTAGTTTCAACAAAAGCTAGACCACTACCTGTTGAGAGAAAGAGAGAGTGCTAGGTTTTATTTCTTTTTTTCTCATTTGTCTGTCAAGTATTCACAGTAGAGATGGGTTTTAAGTTGTTTTTTGAATGTTGTATAGATGTGGTTGACCTGACTGAGAAGAATGTTCCACCAGGAAGGAGTTGTGAAGGAGAATGAGAGGGAAAATTGACTGCCCTAATGAGAAGGCAATACAAGATGTTGCTGGTTCTTGATGGAGTGTAGGAGGGTGTGAAAGTATGCCGGTGCAGATCCGGTGATAGTCCTGTAGGCAAGCATTAGTGACTTGAATCTGATACGGGCTTCAGCCGGTAGCCAGTGGAGAGAGATGAAAAGGGGTGTCACATGAGCCCTTTTGGGCTGTTGGAAGAAGAGGCGTGCTGCTGCGTTCTGAACCAGCTGGAGTGGTTTGATAGCCTTTGCAGGAAGACCAGCAAGGAGAGCATTGCAGTAGTCCAACCTTGAGATTACCAGGGCCTGGATAAGGAGTTGTGCCGCATGCTCAGTGAGATAGGGTCTAACCATTCTAATGTTGAATAAGGCATATCGGCATGACCACGTTTGTCTTTGCAATGTGAGGTGCTCATCAAATATGACTCAGAGGTTCCTGGCTGTTTTGGAAGGAGTGATTGTGGTATTGCCAAGTTGGATGTTGAGATCGAGTTGCACCATGGGGTGTACCGGATACACTAGTAGTTCTATCTCGGCAGGGTTCAGCTGGAGGTGATGCTCTTTCTTCCAAGCTGAGATGTCTTCTGAAACGAGATGTAGATCTGGGTGTCATCAGCATAACAGTGATACGTGCAACCATGTGCCCGTATGATGGTTCCCAAGGATGTCGTTGTAACAAGGTTCAAATGTACGGAAGGAAGGAGACTGGGTCGGCTGTGGCTGGGATTCTTTAGAGATTCTTTATTTTAACAAAAAAACTGTGCCACTGCACTAACATTCAACAATTTCACTCATTGAATTCAACAGAATGAACTCCGTATGCTTTGGTCTCTTGATCCGTGCATTGTCCTCGAATCCTCAGCTGTTCTCTCTCCAGCTCCTGCCGCCTCGAGGTGGTTTATAAGCATCTCCTCACCAATCACTGGAACGAAAAACAGGTGTTTCTAATGTGCACTTGACCTACTTAACCACCATTCTTCTCCCGCTTCGTCCCTCTTGAGCGGACCTCGCTAAACGACACCCCCCTTGCCACAGTAGTGTAGATGGAAAAAAGCAGCGGTCTAAGCACTGATCCCTGAGGGACCCTGGTGATCATGTGGTGACCAGTGGACAGCGAGCCACTCTATGACACTCTGAAGGATTTGCCGGAGAGGTAGTTTAGGTTAGAGAGTCGGACTCGTGACCAGAAGGCTGCAGTGATAGCTGCCAACTGCTCCAGGTTTTTGTGTCTTTATGACTTGCAGTGTGTGTTTACTACTCCCTGGATGGGTTAAATGCAGAGGTATGGGTCACTGTACCTGACAAATAGGTCACTTTCTATGCTTCTGTGACCGATAGCAGTGCAGTCACAGTGGAGTGGTTTGTTTTGAAGCCAGACTGCTTGTCATCCAGTAGTTTATTCTTGGATAGGTAGGAAGATACCTGGTTGAAAACTTTCAAATGTTTTTGGAATTAATGGTAGGAGAGAGACAGTTACTGTTGGTAGTAGTGGGGCCAATGTGGGTCTCTTAAGTAGGGGCGTGATCTGGGCCTGTTTGAATGTGGATGGAAAAGTGCCGGTAAATAGAGAGGTGTTGATGATGTGTGTGAGTGCAGGTGTGAGTGTGCTGATCAGCTCCGAGCAGGGTAGCATCACACTGTGGATCCCCATAATTAGAAAAACGTGTTAGACCATATCGCAATTTAAATGCAAATGCAATTAATCGTTCAGCCCTAGATTCAGATCAGGACTCATAGGAGGCCACTTCAGAATAGTCCAATGTTTTGTTCTTATCCATTCTTTGGGGATTTTAGCTGTGTGTTTTGGGTCATTATCCTGTTGGAGGACCCATGACATGCGACTGAGACAGAGCATTCTGACAGTGGGCAGTACGCTTCCCTCAAGAATGCCTTGATAGTTTTGATATTTCATTGTGCCCTGCACAGATTTAAGGCATCCTGTGCCAGACACATAAAAGCAGCCCCAAAACATTACCAAACCTCCTCCATGTTTCACTGCAGGTATCATTTTCATTTCTTTGAAATCTTGATTTTTTCGTCCGTGAACATAGAGCTGATGTGACTTGCCAAAAAGCTCCAGTTTTGACTCATCTCTCCAAAGGACATTGTCCCAGAAGGATTGTGGCTTGTCAACATGAATTTTTGTAAATACCAGTCTGTTATTTATGTTTTTCTATAAAAAGTGGAGTCCTCCTGGGTCTTCTTGCTCAAAAAGCGATGGATGGTGCGATTAGAAACTGACGTACTTTCACCTTGGAGTTAAGCTTGTATCTCTTTGGCAGCTATACTTGGTTCTTTTTGTACCATTCGCTCCTTCTGTTCAATCTGGGGTGGATTTTCCTCTCGCTGCCATGCCTAGGGAGGTTGGGTACAATTCCATGAACCTTAAACTTCTTCATAATATTTTCAACTGTTGTCACAAGAACATCGAGCTCCTTGGAGATGGTCTTGAAGCCTTTACCATGCTTGTCTATTATTTTCTTCCTGAGCTCCTCTGACAACTCTGTCCTTTGCCATCTGTGGTCCATGTTCAGTGTTGTGCACACAATGATACCAAACAGCACAGTGACTTCTTTACCCGGTTTTAATAGGCTAAATGACTGATTACAAGATTGGATACACGTGTGATACTAATTTAAAAAAAGGAAATATCACAATAATCCAGTTATGTGTTATCTTTTCTAAAGGGTCCCAACAAATGTGTCCAGGTCATTTTAGAATATCTTTGTAGAGCAAGCTATAATGAATCTCTTTCCACAGCTTCTTTGCTTTATTTTATGACATTCCAAAAGCATGCAAGTAAACATGATACAATAGCTTTTTAATTTCATCACTCTTCAGGAGGAATTTACCATTACTTCAAAAAGCTTTAAGGGTACCAACAAATTTGAGCACGTCTTTATATTCATGACAATATGCTGCTTACTCTCCTTTTGAGTTCCGCATGAGAAAGTCATGTGGATTTGGAACAACAAAAGTGAGTCAATTATGACATTTCCCTTTCTGTTGGTCTCTCAACGTTGTGTCGAACCGACAGATGGGGTTCGCCCTTGAGAACCTATCAACTTCGACTAGTTATGAAAAGGTCAATGAAATTGGCGAATTAAATTTGCATGCCGGACTCCACCTCAGGATATCGGGCTATAAAAGGGAGACGGTGTGCTGTATTCACCTTTTGTCCTTCACACATGATCGACTTCGAGACTTCAAACTCAATGCCGAGTTACTGCTGGAATCTTACGGGTGGGGGAAAAGGACTGTCCCTTCCTGCGGCGTCTTCTCCTGGGCGTCTCGGCAGTTTCAGAAGTGTTCGAGTTTTTTCACTGAAAGAGCAAATTTCTCCAGCGTGGCATGTCCCGCTGTTCCACCTGGGGGAGTCGAACTAGACTCCTGTCGAAAGCATACAGGTTTTCGGCATCTCTGGTGTCGAGTGCTTGTACTGCTGTGGGCCAAGCTTCCCCCTCTCTATGGCCATCCTGCTGGTCCATCAGGCCAGGGTGTTGAGAGAGCTCCACGAGGGTAAGACCGAACCAGCACTAATGCTGGAACGCCGCACCGCCAACGACCTTGCTCACGGGCGACCAAGGTTACCGCGCAGGCCCTAGGTCAAACGATTTCCACACTTATGGTCCAGGAGAGAACACCTCTGGCCGAACCTTGCACAGATGAGTGACGTCGAGAAGATCCTCCTTCTCGACGCACCCATCTCGCAAGGGGGGCTGTTTGGTGATACTGTCGAGCAGCAGGTCTCGACAGTAAAGAAGCAGACAAAACTTTCAAGCATATCCTTCCCCACCGCGACTCGGCCATCCTCGGTCTCGGCCATCCTCCGGATTCGGTGCCCCCTACTCAGACGGCCCCATGGAAGAAGACGTCAAAGAGGAGACCACCACCCTAGCAGCCGCGGCGGAAGCACAAGCGGACCTTATGGGAAGATCCCAGGGAGATTGAGAATACCTTCGGGCCCGACCCCAGCCATCCCATCGCTGGTTGGTCGATCCGGGACGGGTCCTGCCCCATCCCAACAGCCCACTTCAGAGAGTTTCCTCTCTCTCTAGGTGTTTATCACAGCCGCTCTCACCATCTACATGTCGGTGTTCGGCAACTCGACGTTGCGTTACGGCGATACACAATGACGGCAATAATTAGCAGCTCTCTGCACTCTCAGTCGACGGTGCGTTGTGCTACATCATCGCCAGGCAGGTATGTCAGCAGAGCCAATCTCCTCCTCAGGGGCTTCCTAACGGTGAGAGATCCGCGCTGCCAGCCTTCGAACCACCCCACAGGAGGTCGATGAAGCAGATCTTACCCCTAGCCCCCTCTTTTTCAGTCCCTGGGAGCCTGACAAGACCTTTCAGCAGGTGATCCGCTCCCTTTCCTCACATATCACAGGCAACCTGAACCAGACAGCCGACGCACACACTCGTCAGTCGACGCCTCGCAGACAGTGGCGACTCCACCCGCGCAGTCCAGCTCACCAGCACACATTGGGTGCAGGCCCTGTGGTGTAACGGCCCAACCTGCCTTCGTTCTCAGAGCTAATGCTCATCACGACAACTCCCCCCTTGCCGATTCCCCAGACAAAAACCTGCTTTCTCAGGGGAAGGCCACGTTATGGCATGCTAGACCATACCTCTGGAGCCTCCATGTCTGGCCCCTGGACGGGAAGAGGAGATCCTGAGTTCCTAACCCCTGCTGTGGTTGAGACCATCACTCAGGCTAGGGTCCCGGCCACTAGGCGGCTATACGTCTATAAGTGGCGCCTCTTCTCGTCCAGGTGCTCTTCTCGCAGAGAAAACCCGTGGAGTTGTTCGATTGGGAATGTGGTGTCCATTCTACAAGAGAGACTTGAAACTAACCTCTCGTCTTCCACACTGTAAGTGTATGTAGCCGTCATTGCCGCTCATCACGACCCAGTTGCTGGAAAGTTTCTGGACAGCACGACCTGGTCATCAGGTTCCTAAGGGGCGCGAGAAGGAGGAATCTTCCTCTTCTGCACTCCGTACCCTCTTTGGACCTTGATGTGGTCCAGGCGGGCTTGAAGGGTCCCACGATGAATTCCTGATGGCGCTCACTTTCACCAAGAGGGTAGGAGAACCGCAAGCATTCAAGGTGTCCCCTGATTGCCTAGAATTCGTGCCCGTTGATTCAAACGTTTTTCCTTAGACCCCGGCCTGGTTACATGCACAAAGGTTACAACCACTTCCCTTCCGGACCAGGTGATGAACTTGCAGGCACTCCCCACTGGGGAGGAAGATGCAACCCCATCCGTGTTGTGTCCAGTACGTGCACTGTGCCTCTACGTGGCCTGCACGCAGAGCTTCAGGAGCTCTGATCAGCTCTTTGTCTGCTTTGGAGGTCAGCTGAAGGGTAGGGCTGTCTCCAAACAGAGAGTAGCGCACTAGATTGTGGACGCCGTTATGACAGTGTACCGATCCCAAGATCGCCGTGCCCACTAGCAGTGAGTCCCCCCTCCACCCGGGGGGATTACCTCATCGTGGGCACTGGCTCAGGGCACCTCTCTGGCAGACATCTGCAGAGCCACGGGTTGGGCCATGCACAACACCTTTGTGAGGTTCTACAACCTCAGCGTAGAACCGGTATCAGCCCGCGTCCTGCATGCCAACATGTAGGACCGGCAGCTGGTAGGGCGTATGCCTGCGAAAGCACCTTTCCCCCTTACCATAGGTAGGCCAATGTGTTTCTTTAGCCTCCCTCCCTTCTACCTAGTGCTACTGGATGTTGTAACTCCCCCAATCGGGTGGTTCCGTCTGATGTATCCTCATGATTGGTTCCCACGTTTGTAACCCATGACCTCCTCTAGGTGGACCTCCACCTTGCGATAAACTACTTCAGTTCGCACATTTTCCTATGAGCTCTCCCATGATGGCGAGACCATGCTGGTATCTCCTTGAACTCCTCCCTATGGTAGGAAGTGGTCTCTATAGTGCATTCCCATTTGAGGAAGAAGCGCCTACCCAGTGGCCTTACGGCTTCTTGCTGTTAGAGAAACAAGACCGCTGCCTGTGAGGACCGAAGGCTGAGGCTTCCCACATTTTCATAATGCTCTGGGGCATTTCATAATGCCCTACCTACTTATCCACTGGAAGATTGCAATTTTGCGAAAGTGCTCACGCCTGATATGCCCAGCCCAGTCACCGTCGCTTCGCTAGAGATTGTGATACGGCACACCGCAGTGGCGTATTCAATTGGAACCCCATCTGTCGGTTCGACACAATGTTGAGAGACCGACTGAAAGGGAATGTCTTGGTTACGGATGTAACCTCAGTTCCCTGATGGAGGGAAAGAGACGTTGTGTTCTTCTACCCACAATGCGTGCCGCCGCTGCAGCTGTCGTGAGAGGCTCCTCAGAACTAAAGGTGAATGAATCCAGCACACCGTCTCCCTTTTCTACTCGGATATCAGGGAGTGGAGTCCGGCATATAAATTTCCCCATCTGTCGGTTAGACACAACGTCTCGTTCCTTCCATCACGGAACTGAGGTTACAGCCGTAACCAAGATGATTTTTATTATAACGCTATTCCTTTAAATGTTGTGGTTGTGTAAAACAGAATGTCAAATTATATAAAGGTTTCCATTAACACATTCCAAATGTATTCAGACAGTGACCATGCTCCTGAATAACAGGGTCAACCTGAATGCCAGAGACATCAGGGAAAGACAGTCTATTCATTTGGCAGCTCATCTAGGTACTCGGTGCTTTGATTTGCTACTTCAGATAGCATGTATGCTGCGGGGATTTTATTCAGAATATACAGTTTTTCATTGTGCATGTCCTGCATTTGTATTTTGTCTGATGGTCAGGGCATCTGGAGGTTGTGAAGCTTTTACTTTCATGCAGTGCTGATATATCATGCAGGGATAAGCAGGGATTTACCCCAATGCATGTTGCTGCTCTTAGTGGACACATCGAAGTGGTCAAGTGCCTGTTAATACATGGAGCAGAGGTGAGGAAAGCATCCTGTTGGATAAATGTAGGTTTTTATATTGTGAATCAATCTTTGAGGATATCGGCCTAAGTGTTTTTATTTAGTCTATCTCTCTCTTCTACTTCTCATAGATTGATGAAGTGGATATCTTAGGGAACACGGCTCTTCACATGGTTTGTTACACCTGTCAACGTAAACTAGCCAGTGAGCTGATTTACTACGGTGCCGGGGTTAACCAGACAAATGTGCGCGGGTGCACACCGTTGCACATGTCTGCCATGGCTACAGATGGAGCTGAGTGTTTGGAGCTGCTGCTTAATAATGGGGCAGACATCAATGTGCAGGTAAGTAAGGGAAAGAGATCATGATTGTTTGCATTTTTTCTCACCTGCATCTTTTATCTTTTGAATCGTCCTCTGAATTAGGGGTGGGGGATATAACCAAAATCTTCTGTCACAATAGAAGATATTTTATATAACAATAAGAATACATATTGATACTAATTTATGATGCAATCTGGGAAAACAAGTCAGATGTCATGGTGGGATCTGGAATGTTTTCAGGCATATCAAAAATAGATTGAATGTACATTTTTTGTCAAAAACAGGTTTCCCCCACAGTGTTGGTTTGGTTTCACACTCTATCAAATCCTGGTACGTTAACATTTTATCATACTGTACCGAACCACAAAAGTGCAAGGCGCATAATAGAAAACAGAACACAGGTCAATATTTAGTTTTTTATTCATTTGGTGTTATAATGAACAGAAAGTCAACGAAATTTGGGATTACTGTATGCACGTTGCACACAGACAGCTTTCTGGTGCTTGCAAACAGACTATATCAGGAAAAAGCATATTACCATTCATATATCGCACTGATTGCATTAGGAACATGCAAATACAATCACTCTCGCTCGAATCCAAAGTGATTACCAAAGCTATCAGCTTTTACATGTGTTTTATTCAAATAAATACATTCCCAGCTAACACAGTACGTTCTGACACCGTTTCCAGTTTGTCTTCATTTGGTCACCGTGACATTACTTTGTGACCATGTTCTGAGGGCGTCTTGGCAAAATTTCTCGTTTGGCTCTCAACGGAGGCGGTCGCATTTTTCACTCCCCGTCCTTGCCCTTATTTTCCCTGCTTTGTCTCCTGTCTCGTCTCGTCTCATCTATTGAGAGACTTTCTCTGCACTGCTCTCCAAACTTGGAAAATTATGGATCTGATCAACTGGTCTCTCAACTCAATTGACACCATTTTCTCGACGAGAAGCTTGGGTTCGGGGGAACCTAACTGCCCTGACGGAACGTTCGCTGCTGACTACACAATGGACGCGTGGGACAGATGGCGGATCGTGTGACTGGCAGGTCTTTCTGTGGAGGACATTGAAGAAATCTACCTATTCGGAACCATGATAACAGGTTTCATTTTTGCTAACTGACCAGAAACGTCCTTAAATAACGTTGTTAATTAATCCCATCGAGAACGTAGTAGAGACGTGATGTACTGGTCATCAGATAACCTGGACTCTGGTCATTTTTGCTTAATTTCCAGAAACGTCCGAGCCATGTCCTCAAATAAAGTCAATAAATATCTGCTTTAAATCCTCTATATTGTGTTGAAGTCTTTGATTATTTATGTCATGTACTACAGTATAAACAAAAAATCTGAATGTGATGTAATGTTACAGTGCTGTGTTGAGTTTTATAAAACTGTGCTTTAGACATATTTGAATAAGAATTACTCCAATTGTGCATAAAATTGAATCTTTAACGCACAGATTAAATCACAAATTAATAAAAGGTAGAGTTTGTAATAAAACAAAAAGAAAAAACCACCAGGCAAATGTTATATATTTTTATAGTATATAGTACTTACAATATCTCAAATGTTTACAACTGCTTTTAAATCCTGAGAAAATTGCCATTCTAATAAATGGACCGGGCCGTTTGGTCGCCTGTCAATGGTGTCATATCTGCGTTACCCTTTGTCACCGCCTTTACTGACGTAGCAACCGCGTGATACTGTCGTAGTCAGATGCGGAAGTAGTTTGTACCGTCGGTCAGTCTAGCATTATTGCAAATGATGTGGGTACATTCAAAATGACTTTTCCTATGATTGATTTGAACACTTAAAACTGTGCAGTGTTATCACACCATACAATTTGACAATTACTGTAACATCTATGACTAACAATTTGGTTTTAAACTTTACCTCTTCCGCTAACATGATTTCTTGTTCCCGTCTGATTTGATGTATCAGTGGTACCATCAGCGGTGGAGTTGAAGACAATATATCCCATCATTCAACGCTTCTACACAGTGTCATCAAGTTACGCGATTTTTGTTGTTTTGATCGTGCGCCCTCTAACGTGATTTCTACAAACTGTGGGTGTTTGTGGGGAGTGAGGGGGCTCGTTGGTTTTTGGGATTCATCTGCTGGGGCTATATGGGTCCGGTTTGGCCTTGTTTTGTGGTTGATGTTGGACAACAGAGGAATAAAGTTACAACATGCCATTACTGGTACTCAGTCCGAAAAGGGTGGCTTGCCCACTTCAGGTGGGTGGAGAGTTCCTGCCTCAAGTGGAGGAGCTCAAGTATCTGGGGGTCTTGTTCATGAGTGAGGGAAGGATGGAACGGGAGATTGACAGACGGATCGGTGCAGCTTCTGCAATCATGCGGTCGCTGTACCGGTCTGTCGTGGTGAAGAAGGAGCTGAGCTGCAAGGCGAAGCTCTCGATTTACCGGTCAATCTACGTTCCTACTCTCACCTATGGTCATGAGCTGTGGGTCATTACCGAAAGGGCAAGATCCCGGATACAGGCGGCCGAAATGAGCTTTCTCCGCAGGGTGGCTGGGCGATCCCTTAGAGATAGGGTGAGAAGCTCGGTCACTCAAGAGGAGCTCAGAGTAGATCCGCTGCTCCTCCTCATCGAGAGGGGTCAGCTGAGGTGGCTCTGGCATCTTTTTCGGATGCCCCCTGGACGTCTTCCCGGAAGGTGTTCCGGGCATGTCCCACCGGGAGGAGACCCCGGGGAAGAACTAGGACACGCTGGAGGGACTATGTCTCCCGGCTGGCCTGGGAAAACCTCGGTGTCCCCCCGTAAGTGCTTGAGGAAGTGTCTAGGGAGAGGGAAGTCTGGGCTTCCCTGCTTAGACTGCTGCCCCCGCGACCCGGCCCCGGATAAGCGGTAGAAAATGGATTGATGGATGGACATGCCATTACTGCCATTACATGCCATTACATAAGACTGCAAATCAACTCATCATTCATGTGGGGAAGAATGATATTCATAAATAGCAGTCAGAACTCCTTAAGAAGGATTTCAATGAACTTTTTGAAACACTTGAAAGACTGAAAGTTCAAACATTCATCAGTGGACCTCTCCCAGCAAGAGGAACAAACAGGTTTTCACGGTTACTTGGGCTAAATACGTGGCTGCAAAAAACCTCCAATATAAAAGGAGTGAACTTCATTGACAATTTCAATCAAACTTGGTTCAATAGTGTTAAAGGATAATATTTACTTCTCCCTCAATCATCCTTCTGCAGTTTGTGCCAATCCACTCAATCTGAACGGCACACACACATCTGGACACAGTATGAATGACCATGGGACTTCACTTCAGCAGCAAAATGGACATGATAACACCACTCCACCACAACAACCTCTGCTCACGGACACAATCTCAGCTGAGCCCTGCCCACAGAGCTCATCACAGACAGACATATCAGAACTGCTTGAAGATTCAGCACCCAAGGACGACTTCCTGGAAAACAGCCAGGGAAGCCAGGACAGCATATCACAACCTCCGATAACAGCAGAGCAACGGGACCTTTCACCAGACACCTTTTCCCTCTCACCAGCCTCGCCCCTTCTGTGCTTCTCACAGAAAATGGAAGAACTGGTGTATGCTGGAACCAGACTATCCCACTCTTTTGCTGCAAGCCCCCAGATAACAACCAAAAAAAGACAGGCTCCATTACCACCGACTTCGAAGCCAGTAGCAAAGCTTGCGGGCCCAGCTCGCCCTACCGCTCCTGTGAGAATTCTTCGGTCTCTGCCACAACGCCAGGCCCCACACCTTCCTTCATCTGCTCGAGGTGAACCGAAAACAACTGATCCCAGCTCTCAGTGATGTGTGTCGGGTCCCCGTTTTGATAACAGTAACTTTCTCAAATGTTTACAGAACAAGCGGGAACCCAGTGTGCCTGCATCTTCCTCTATTGCTGTTCTATTACAAGATAGAAAGTCTAAGGCCTTCAATAGCCGTACTGCAAACCTAACTAATCTGGTGCCTATTACACGTCGAACTAATATTGCTGGGGGGATAAGTAAGACTGTTAAGTTAGCACTCCTTAACATCCGCTCACTTAAAAATAAATCACTTCTAGTTAACGACTTAATAACCACAAACAATCTGGATTTTATGCTTCTGAATGAAACCTGGCTAAGAAGACAGCTGCAGTGCAACAATCCTAAATGAAGCAGCCCCCCCTAACTTTACTTTTATGAGTGTTTGCAGAGCTGTTAAGAGTGGTGGGGGTCTAGCTGCTCTTTTTAAAGATATATATCAATGTAAGCAAAAATCATTTGGGAATTATTTGTCTTTCGAATATCTGGGTATTGTGTTAAAAGGTGCTCCACGCATTTTACTTATCATTATTTACAGGCCTCCAAAATACTCTCCAGCCTTTGCTGAGGACTTTACAGAACTGTTATCGACAATTACCTCAGAGTTTAACTGTTTTGCCATTGCTGGAGATTTTAACATCCACATAGATAATGCAGAAACCAATATGGCAAAAGAAATCAATACTGTTTTAAAAACTTTTGATCTTACTCAGCATGTACATGCACCCACACACAATCGTGGGCACACTCTAGATTTACTTATCAGTAAGGGTCTAAACATTTCATCGATTGTTATCAAGGATTCAGCACTGTCTGATCATTTCTGTATTTTCTTTGATATATTGATCTCTCCTGCCACTGAAACTAGGTCTGTGTCTGTCAAGAAGAGATGCTTAAATGAGAACACTAGTGTACTATTTATGAAGGCTATATCCTCAACACCAAGCATATCTGCAGACTCTGTTGATTTTCTCCTTGATTCCTTTAACTCAAAAGTTAAAACTGTAATTGATGATATTGCTCCTGTGAAAGTCAGGAAGAAGAGTGGCAGACAAAAAGCACCTTGGAGAAACTCAACAGCAGTGCAAAATATGAAAAGACAATGCAGAAAAGCAGAACGCATATGGCGGAAGACAAAACTTGTAGTCCATTATAACATCTACAAAGAGAGCCTACATGCTTTTAATATGGAACTAGGCAAAGCTAGACAGACTTTCTTCTCAAATATTATAAACAGTAATTTAAACAACACACGCACTCTTTTTGCTACTGTAGAGAGACTGACAAACCCGCCAAACCAGATTCCCAGTGAAATGCTCTCAGACAACAAGTGCAGTGAGTTTGCTTCTTTCTTCTGTGAGAAAATCAATAATATCAGAAAGGTGATCAGCACATCCTTGAGTTGCCCTGGGGTTAGACAGATAATCAAACCACCTGAGAAAGTTGTTACTATGTCTGACTTCAAAGAAATTGATGGCACAATTTTGGAAGAAACCGTACAACACCTTAAAACATCAACCTGTTCTCTTGACACACTTCCCACATCATTTTTCAAAAGTGTGTTAAACAGCTTAGAAGCAGATCTTCTAGAAGTGGTAAATGCCTCACTTCTCTCTGGGAGTTTTCCAAACTCCCTGAAAACTGCAGTTGTAAAGCCCCTCCTGAAAAAGAACAATCTGGATAAGACCATATTAAGCAGCTATAGACCGATCTCAAATCTTCCTTTCATAGGCAAGATCATTGAAAAAGTTGTCTTCAATCAGCTGAATAAATTCTTATGCGCGAATGGATACTTTGACAATTTTCAATCTGGTTTCCGACCACATCACAGCACAGAGACAGCGCTCATAAAGATAATAAACGATATTCGCTTAAATACTGATTCAGGCAAATTATCAGTGCTGATACTACTCGACCTCAGTGCTGCATTTGACACTGTCGATCATAACATACTTCTTGACAGGCTGGAAAACTGGGTGGGGCTTTCTGGGATAGTCCTAAAATGGTTCAGGTCATACTTAGATAGGAGAGGTTATTATGTGAGTATAGGAGATCATAAGTCTGAGTGGACATCCATGACATGCGGAGTCCCTCAAGGCTCAATTCTTGCGCCAATCCTGTTCAACCTGTATATGCTCCCAATGAGCCAAATAATGAGAAAGAACAAAATTGCTTACCACAGCTATGCAGACGACACACAGATCTACTTAGCTCTATCGCCTAACGATTACAGCCCCATTGACTCCCTGTGCCAATGCATCGATGAAGTCAACAATTGGATGTGTCAAAACTTTCTTCAATTAAACAAAGACAAAACTGAAGCAATTGCATTTGGAAACAAAGATGAAGTTCTCAAGGTGAACACATACCTTCACTCTAGGGGTCAAACAATTAAAAATCAAGTCAGGAATCTTGGTGTGACACTAGAGTCAGACCTTAGTTTCAGTAGTCATGTCAAAGCAATAACCAAATCAGCATACTACCATCTGAAAAATATTGCAAGAATTAGATGCTTTGTTTCCAGACAAGACTTAGAGAAACTTGTTCATGCTTTCATCACCAGCAGGGTCAATTACTGTAACGGACTCCTCACTGGCCTTCCCAAAAAGACCATTAGACAGTTGCAGCTCATACAGAACGCTGCCGCCAGGATTCTGAGCAGAACTAGAAAATATGAACATATCACACCAGTCCTCAGGTCTTTACACTGGCTCCCAGTTAAATTTAGGATTGATTTTAAAGTATTATTACTGGTATATAAATCATTCAATGGCCTAGGACCTCAATACATTGCAGATATGCTCAATGAATATAAACCCAACAGATCACTCAGATCACTAGGATCATATCAGCTAGAAATACCAAGGGTTCACTCAAAGCATGGCGAATCTGCTTTTAGCTATTATGCCAGCCGCAGCTGGAACCAGCTTCCAGAGGAGATCAGATGTGCTCCTACAATAGTCACTTTCAAATCCAGACTCAAAACGCATCTGTTTAGCTATGCATTTAATGAATGAGCACTGTGCCAATGTTCGTCCGACTGTCTGTACTGTACTGTATTTTACTTTTATAAACTGTTTTAATTACTCTTATTTCTTTTTATTATTTTAATTTCTTCTATGTAAAGCACTTTGTTTTCTGGTGTCAATCGTGGAGTGGGACCGGGTTGGACCTGCACGGTTTTGGGCGAGTGGGGTTGCAGATGGTGGGCTCTCCCTGTTCCCTCGTGGATTTTTGCTCGGTGGCTTTTGGTCGGGGGTCACTGAGTGCAACTATGACACGTCAGAGGGGATCTGGCCCACCCGGCTGAGCCTGGTTTCTCACAAGTTTTTTTTTCTCCATTAATCAATCATTGGAGTTTGGGTTCCTCGCCACATTAGACCAGTGTTGGCTTGCTCACCGGGAGTCTACATTTATTTATTAATCAGATATTCTTTATTAGAATGATCTTGCTTGAACTATGAACACCATGCACTGTGCTGTGTTTTACCTTTTCCGTTTTTCCTGTTTTCTCCCGTAAAGCTGGTTTGGAACAATGCACATTGTGAAAAGCGCTATATAAATGAACTTGAATTGAATTGAACCACCATGATTCACTGTTGGGACTGTATTGGACAGGTGATGAGAAGTGCCTGGTTTTCTCCACAACTACCGCTTAGAATTAAGGCCAAAAAGTTCTATCTTGGTCTCATCAGACCAGAGAATCGTATTTGTCACCATCTTGGAGTCCTTCAGGTGTTTTTTAGCAAACTCCATGCAGGATTTCATGTGTCTTGCACTGAGGAGAGGCTTCCGTCGGGCCACTCTGCCATAAAGCCCCGACTGGTGGAGGGCTGCATGGATGGTGGACTTTCTACAACTTTCTCCATTCTCCCGAATGCATCTCTGGAGCTCAGCCACAGTGATCTTTGGGTTCTTCTTTACCTCTCTCACCAAGGCTCTTCTTGCCCGATTGCTCAATTTGGCCGGACGGCCAGCTCTAGGAAAGGTTCTGGTCATCCCAAACGTCTTCCATTTAGTGTTTCATGACAATCTTGGTTAGATAAATTACTACAAATCTAATAATTCCATTAGTTAAACAAACATTCATGGATACTTTGGATTAATGTTTAAAACAGACATAACAACAAGAACATCAATACATGGAAATGTTATAAATGAATGTATGTACATTTCCATGTACAGTTGAAAGAAAAAGTATGTGAACCCTTTGGGCTTACTTGGATTTCTTCATAAATTGGTCATAAAATGTGTTCTCATCTTCATCTAAGTCACAACAATAGAGAAACACAGTCTACTTAAACTAATACCGCACAAACATTATACGTTTTCATGTTTTTATTGAACACAACATGTAAACATTCATAGTGCAGGGTGGAAAAAGTATGTGAAACACTAGGCTAATGTCTTCTCCAAGAGCTAATTGGAGCCAGGAGTCAGCCAACCTGGGGTCCAACCAATGTGATGAGATTGGATGTGTTGATTAAAGCTGGCCTGTCCAATAAAAACACACACCAGTTTTGAGTTTGCTGTCCTGAAGAAGCGTTGTCTGATGTGAACCATGCCTCGCACAAAAGAGCTCTCAGAAGACCTACGATCAAGAATTCTTGACTTACATTGTCCACGGTAAGACAGATTGTCTACAAATGGAGAAAGTTCAGCACTGTTGCTACACTCCCTAGGCGTGGTCGTCCTGTAAAGATGACTGCAAGAGCACAGCGCAGAATGCTCAATGAGGTGAAGAAGAATCCTAGAGTGTCAGCTAAACACTTACAGAAATCTCTGGCACATGCTAACATTTTTGTTGACAAATCTACAATAAGGAAAACATTAAACAAGAATGGACTTCATGGGAGGACACCACGGAGGAAGCCACTGCTGTCCAAAAATAAGATTGCAGCATGTTTGAAGTTTGCAAAAGAGCACCTGGATGTTCCACAGCACTACTGGCAAAACATTCTGTGGACAGATGAAACCAACTCAACTCAACTCAACTTTATTTATATAGCGCTTTTTACAATTTTCATTGTTACAAAGCAGCTGTACATGAGACACATTTAATACAAGTATGAATTCTAAAGCAGCCCCCCCGGCCAGGCAGATAGTGCAAAACAATATGCAAACGGTGGTGAGGAACCCAAAACTCCCATCGAGAAAAAAAACCTCAGGGGAACCCAGGCCCAACCAGGGGATTCCAGTTCCCCTCTGGCAAAAGCTGCTGCCTCTGCACAAGCTCATCAGTGCTTGCACAACAAGGCTTAATAAAAATATAAAAATTAAAGATTATCATTAACAATCTAATAGCATTTGAAATGTTGTAGAAAAAAACAAAGTTGTCGCGTCCTTTATCCAGCTCTATCCTCTTAGCACTTGTCAGGTCACCGCTTCCCATTCTCAGCTCTGCCATCAGGTCTGGGCATGAACTGCATCCTGCGGTAACCTTGGAACAAAGAGACAAGACTGGCTGAGAGTAGAGTAGTGTTCTGCACTCTTTGATGCAACAAGTACATCATTTGTTGTTGGATGTGTTCCTGGTTCCGGTTGATCTAAATAATGCAGCCTAAATCCTCTGAGGATTAATATTATGGAGGTGTAGTGTATGCAAGATTAAAAAGATGAGTCTTTAGTCTAGATTTAAACTGACAGAGTGTGTCTGCCTCCCGGACCGTGCAGGGAAGAATATTCCAAAGTTTAGGCGCTAGATAAGAAAAGGATCTACCACCTGCACTTGATTTTGAAATTCTAGGTATTACCAACTGACAGGACCCCTTAGAACGTAATGTACGTGGTGGTCTGTAATACAATAGAAGTTCATTCAAATACTGCGGCGCTAGACCATGTAGGGCTTTATAGGTAATAAGCAAGATCTTAAAGTTAATGCGATGCTTTATAGGTAACCAGTGCAAGGTTGACAGAACCGGGGTTATATGCTCATACTTTTTTGTACGTGTAAGAACTCGAGCTGCCGCGTTTTGAACCAGTTGCAGTTTTTGTAATAGGCCCGCAGGGCAACCACCTAGAAGTGCATTACAGTAATCTAGTCTTGATGTCATGGATGCATGAATTAATTTCTCTGCATCTGACAGTGACAGCATATGACGTAATTTAGATATATTCTTAAGATGGAAAAATGCAATTTTACAGGTGTTTGCGACATGGCTTTCAAATGAGAGAGTACTGTCAAATACAACGCCAAGATTCTTAGCTGATGACGAGGATTTTATGGAGCATCCGTCAATCGTTAAGCAGTATTCTTGGTTGTTACGCATAGCAGTTTTCGGTCCAGTAAGTAACACTTCTGTTTTGTCCGAGTTTAGTAGTAAAAAATTGTTACTCATCCACATTTTTAAGTCAACTATGCAATCCTTCATTCGATGAAACTGCTGGGTTTCATGAGGCATCGAGGAAATATAAAGTTGAGTATCATCAGCATAACAGTGAAAGCTAATTCCGTGTCGCTTTATTATATCTCCTAGAGGTAGCATGTATAATGCGAAGAGCAGGGGTCCCAAGACTGAGCCCTGTGGTACACCGTACTGGACTTGTGATTTGCGGGACACCTCATTGTTTATTGCTACAAATTGAAAACGGTCGGATAAATAAGACTTAAACCATTTCAATGCTATTCCGTTAATGCCGACGTAATTTTCGAGTCTATGTAGAAGTATGCTGTGGTCAATGGTGTCAAATGCAGCACTGAGGTCTAGCAGCACCAATAACGAAATACAGCCACGGTCAGACGCTAAAAGCAGATCATTTGTAACTCTGATCAAAGCAGTCTCTGTACTGTGACATGCTCGAAATCCAGACTGGAATTCATCATTAATGTCATTCCTTTGGAGGAAGGAGCATAATTGAGTTGAAACTACTTTTTCCAGAACTTTAGATATAAAAGGTAAATTCGATATAGGCCTGTAATTCCCTAGTTCTTTGGGGTCGAGTTTGGTTTTTTTTAAAAGAGGCCTTATAACAGCCACCTTAAATGCTTTAGGCACATGTCCTAATGTCAGAGATGAGTTAATAATACTAAGAAGAGGATCTATAATTTCGGGGAGCATTTCTTTCAGTAGTTTTGTAGGTATAGGGTCTAGCATGCATGTTGATGATTTAGATGATTTAATGATTTTAGACAGTTCATCGTGATCTACTGTAGAAAATAATTGCAATTTCTCCTTAGGGGTGCTGTAGTTAGTTTGTTCAGCGGATTTCACTACAGGTTGCATTGTTATAATTTTTTCTCTTATATCTTGGATTTTACTTGTGAAGTAGTTCATAAATTCATCACTGTTATGCTGATAATCAGAATCTGACGTCGATGACGACTTATTTTTTGTTAATTTAGCCACGGTGTTAAATAAGAACCTAGGGTTGTGATGGTTTTCCTCTATTAGTGTTGAAAAGTAGGCGGATCTAGACGTTTTTATTGCATTCCTGTAATTTCGAGTACTATCCTTCCATGCTATACGAAATACCTCTAAATTCGTTTTCTTAAAGTTGCGCTCCATTTTACGGGATGCTTTTTTTAGAGTCTGAGTGTGTTCATTATACCACGGTGTTGGGCTGCTATTTTTAATTTTCTTTAAACGCAGAGGAGCAACTGTGTCTAATATTTCCGAGAAAGTAGAGTTAAAATTTTCAATAGTAGTGTCAAAATCGTCAACGTTATTACTCATGCTGGATATTTTAGACAATTCAGGCAGATTATCGAGAAACGCATCTTTGGTAGTTGAAGTAATCGTTCTACCATATTTGTAACAAGGAGTTTGATTTGCAGCCGTAGGCCATTGAAGCAAACATAATATCAGATAATGATCCGAAATATCTTCACTCTGCTGAACGATTTTAACATCGTCCACATTTATACCATAAGAAAGTATTAAATCTAAAGTATGATTACGAAGGTGAGTGGGTCCTGACACATGTTGACTAACGCCCATGGAGTTAAGAGTGTCTTTGAAAGCCAGTCCCAAGGCATCTGTATCATTGTCTACATGGATATTAAAGTCACCGACGACAAGGACTCTATCTGCGGCCAGTACTAGTTCTGATAAGAACCCACCAAAATCTTTAATAAAATCTGTGTGGTGCCCTGGAGGCCTATATACAATAGCTAGAATAAATTTTAAAAATGTTTTGTCCTTAGTATTAGGTGTCGATACGTGAAGTACCATGACTTCGAAAGAACTGTACTTAAAATTAGACTTCTGAGAGGTAATAAAAGAATTCTTGTAAAGTGCAGCGACACCTCCCCCTCTACCTTTTAGACGAGGCTCGTGTTTATAGTAATAATCATGGGGAACGGATTCATTTAGAGTAATAAAATCATCTGGCTTTAGCCATGTTTCTGTCAAACAAAGCATGTCTATTTTATGATCGGTTATCAAATCGTTAACAAAAAGTGCTTTATTTGAGAGAGATCTAATATTAAGCAATCCGAGTCGTAACAGCTGATTATCTGTATTTTGTTCATGTTTGATTTGTTTAACGTTTATTAAATTACTTTCAAGAGGTTTACGCAATATCTTATGTTTGCTAATCCGGGGGACAGACACAGTCTCTATTTTATGTTGTTTGTAAGAAGGGATTATTACATGTTGTATATTTTGTGTATTCTGTAACGCGAGACGGCAAGCAGACAGTTGGTTAAGCCATTCTGTCTCCTTCCTGACCTGGGCCCTAGGTAGTCAGACTTTAGCATTATTAAGACTGTGTGCCAAATTTCTAGAGAGGAGGGAAACCCCATCCCAGGAGGGATGGAGACCATCTCGTTTCAACAGGTCAGGTCTGCCCTCAAAACTCTTCCAGTTATTTATAAAATCTATATTATTCTGCAGGCACCACTCAGACAACCAGCCATTTAGTGATGATAATCTGCTATAAATCTCATCACCACGGTAAGCAGTAAGGGGGCCAGAGAATATTACAGTGTCTGACATCGTTTTTGCGAGCTCACACACCTCTTTAATATTATCTTTAGTGATCTCCGATTGACGGAGTCTAACATCATTTGTGCCGACATGAATAACAATCTTACTGTATTTACGATTAGCCTTAGCCAGCACATTTAAGTTTGACTTGATGTCAGGCGCTCTGGCTCCCGGTAAACATTTGACTATTGTGGCTGGTGTCTCTATGTTAACGTTCCGGACAATAGAATCACCGATCACTAGGGCACTTTCAGCAGGTTTCTCAGTCGGTGCGTCACTGAGCGGGGCAAACCTGTTCGAGACTTTAATCGGAACGGTTGAGTGATGTTTTGTCCTGCGACTATGCCGTCTCACCGTCACAAAGTTTCCCAGCTGCAGGGGATTTTCAACCGGAACCGAGCTGTGTGCGCTAACATTGCTCGCATCCGAAGTGTTTTCTACGGTTCTTACACTCTTACTATCCTCAAATAAAGATTGGATGCGAGACTCTAATTCTAAAATCTTCTCCGTCAGCCTAACTACTTCCCTGCATTTATCACATGTAAAACCCTCGCCGCTGACAGAGAAGGCTAAACTAAACATATGACATGAGGTGCAAGTAACAACAATAGGAATAGAAGCCATAACTCACCGGGTATGAAGTGCAATCCTAACTTACCAAGGTTGCTTGATGAGTCTTAGTATATACGCACCAAAATTGAGTTGTTTGGAAAGAACACACAACGCTATGTGTGGAGAACAAAAGGCACAGCACACCAACATGAAAACCTCATCCCAACTGTGAAATATGGTGGAGGGGGCATCATGGTTTGGGGCTGCGTTGCTGCCTCAGGCCCTGGACGGATTACTGTATTCGATGGAAAAATGAATTCCAAAGTTTATCAAGACATTTTGCAGGAAAACTTAAGACCATCTGTCCGCCAACTGAGGGCTTAACAGAGGATGGACGATGCAACAGGACAACGACCCAAAGCATAGAAGTAAATCAACAACAGAATGGCTTCAACAGAAGAAAATACGCCTTCTGGAGTGGCCCAGTCAGAGTCCTGACCTCAACCCGATTGAGATGCTGTGGCATGACCTCAAGAGAGCGATTCACACCAGACATCCCAAGAATATTGCTGAACTGAAACACTTTTGTAAAGAGGAATGGTCCAAAATTTCTCCTGACCGTTGTGCAGGTCTGATCTGCAACTATAGGAAACGTTTGGTTGAGGTTATTGCTGCCAAAGGAGGGTCAACCAGTTATTAAACCCAAAGGTTCACATTCTTTTTCCACCCTGCACTATGAATGTTTACATGTTGTGTTCAATAAAAACATGAAAACGTATAATGTTTGTGTGGTATTAGTTTAAGCAGACTGTGTTTCTCTATTGTTGTGACTTAGATGAAGATCAGAACACATTTTATGACCAATTTATGAAAAAAAATCCAAGTAAGCCCAAAGGGTTCAAATACTTTTTCTTTCAACTGTAAATGCATTTAAGATTGTATGTCTGTCCCCAAAGAGAGTAGAGAGAGTTCAGCTCCCTACATTCCATGCGGTCGTAAAATACTCTTATTTTGATGGTTTGGTGTGAGTTGCTATGGTCACCGGAGATATGGTCCTGCCTTGGTGTAATTTGCAGATTGGGGTTAGACCCCCAAGCGACTAGCTTGCTGGTGGGGTGAGGGGTGTTGTTGTAATATTTTAGAAATTTTATAAGTTATTGCAGTGTGTGTGCCCTGCGATGGGTTGGCACTCCATCCAGGGTGTATCCTGCCTTGATGCCTGATGACTCCTGAGATAGGCGCAGGCTCCCCGTGACCCGAGGTAGTTCGGATAAGCGGTAGAAAATGGAATGGAATAAGTTATTGCGTGTCTGATCGGTCTCGGGTACTACAGTACCTCACAAGAAAACCTTATATCATTATTTGTATATTACATGAGTTGAAGCTAAATGTAAAATTTCAAGTGAATGATATGCTGATCCATTTTATTTTGTATAAAATAAGATGTCCACACTGATGCTGTGCAATGCAACGACAAAACCACCGTTTAATAGAAATGATCCAGAACAGATAACTTCCTGAAATATAAATGCAGGCCTTTGGTAGTAATTTATATAGTCTAACTGTATAGTCTATAAGGCTGGTTGACGCCCTCTTGAGGAGGATGCAATATTGCAGTTGACATCACCATTGAGGACACGAATCTGCTTCTTGTGCATTTGTGAATCAGAGCTTTTTTGCTTTAGCCCAGTCAATATTTGCTTTGTTGAATTGTAAACTTTTTGGCACATGTTGTTTTTTCAGCAAAACTCTAAAAAACAAACTCTAAATAACAAAGAAAATCGACTGAAAATGTTGATGCGTTGTTCCAGCTATACATAAACTACAAATGTGATTTGAAAATTGTGAATATTCTGTCATGAATTAGTCATCCTCAAATTGTTCCAAACCTGTATACAATTATTTGTTCAATTTAATTCAAGTTTATTTATATAGCGCTTTTCGCAATGTGCATTGTTCCAAAGCAGCTGTACAGGGGCAAACAGGAAAAACAGAAAAGGTAAAACACAGCACAGTGCATGGTATTTATACAACGAGCAAGATCATTCTAATAAATAATATCTAATTAATAAATAAATAATTAAATAAATAAAGGCAGTCTCCCGGTGAGCAGGCCAACACTGCCCTGCTGTGGCGAGGAACCCAAACTCCAATGATTGACTAATTTAGAAAAAAAAAACTTGGGAGAATCCAGGCTCAGCTGGGACGGCCAGATCCCCTCTGACGTGTCATAGCTGCACTCAGTGACCCCGACCAAAAGTCACCGAGCAAAGATCCACGAGGAAGAGGGAGAGCCCACCATCTGCAACCCAGAAAATCCCACTCGCCGAAAACCGTGCAGGTTCAACCCGGTCCCACTCCACGATCGACATCAGAAAACAGAGGAACAACTTCACACTATTAAGTGAAAATAGTAATGGCATGTTGTAACTTTATTCCTATGTTGTCCGACATCGACCACAAACCGAACCCACACAGCCTCAGCAGATGAATCCCCACAACCAACGAGCCCCCTACTCCCCACAAACACCCACCAAGGAACCTCAATCAGGGCTACTGAATGCAGCTATTATTTAAAATTGCTGACATGTGATGTAGGTTTAGCATTAAATACCAAGTATTGTAACTTCAGCATTAATGTGACAAGTAGTCCATTTTGCTCTTGGTTGGGGATGTAGTGGTCTGAGCTGGGATGTTCAGATGGTCGTATTTCTCTTGTTTGGTGGTGGAATTGCCTTAGATGGAGCTGGGATGGTCAGTTAGTCTGCAGCTGTAGCTGGCGTAATCTCTAGATGTGGATGGGCCATATGTCGATCATCTGGACCTGGCGGAATTTCTTCCTACCTCGGGATGGGCATCCCGAGTTGAAGGCAGAAAGAGAATAATTAGCGTAGCCGCTGTTCATTAACTATGCATTAAGTGAAAGTCTGGCTGAAAAGATGTGTCTTTAATCTGGATTTGAATTGGGAGAGTGTGTCTGACCCTCGAATAGTATCAGGAAGGCTATTCCAGAGTTTAGGTGCTACGTATGAGAAAGCTTGACCCCCTTTAGTGGATTTAGTTATCCTAGGTGTCATCAAATGTCCTGAGTTTTGAGATCTTAAGAGAGCGTGATGGGTTGTAATTTGATAAAAGCTCAGTTAAGTAAGTAGGGTCTAAACCATTTAAAGCTTTGTAAGTAATTAAAATAATTTTAAAATCAATACGATACTTAATAGGTAGCCAGTAAAGCAATGATAAAACTGGGGTTATGTGATCGTATTTTCTTGACCTGGTAAGACTCTGGCAGCAGCATTCTGAACTAACTGTAGTTTGTTTAATGATGATACAGGACAACCACTAAGTAGAGCATTACAATAGTCAAGGCTTGAGGTCACAAATGCATGAATAAGCTTTTCTACGTTAGCAACACATAAAATATTTTATAATTTGGCAACATTTCTAAGGTGGAAGAAGGCTGTTTTTGTGATATTGTTCTGTGCAGTAGAGTAGGCGGGGCGAGACTGTGGCTCGAGTCCGGTGAGTAATTGTGAATTAGCGCCAGCTGTGCGCACACCGGGCTCGAATCACGTAGGAGATAGGGAGCATATAAAAGGAACGAGCGACCGGACCGTCTTGGAGAGAGGACCGGGCCCGAATTTATGTTAAGTTTATATTTATGTTCTTGTGTTTTGTATTTATGTTTTGTTCTCCGGCGGTCGTCCATGAGGGGCCGCCGGCTGTTATTATTTATATTAAAACTTGTTAAATGTCTGCCGGTTCCCGACTCCTTCCTTCCCTTTTATGGAGATTTATTACATTGGTGCCGAAACCCGGGAGGAAGGAGAGACATGCTGTCGGAGAGCCCACGCCGCCGAGTGGCCTCGCGGTGCCGGAGAGTTCTGGCTGCCCGAAGCGGAAGTGCACAGTGCGGCTACCGTCAAAACTTCAGTGGAACGGCGACCTTTGCTGCCGCGCCCCTGGGTCAAGGTGGGGTGGCTTTCGTCCAAGCGGGAGCGGGGGGTTGCCGCCGTCCGCCAGAGGCCGGAGCCTGCGTCCTTCGCCCGAGGGGGAGGAGCAGGGGGCGGAAGTGCCGAGTGTGGCCACCGCCTGCCAGAGGACGGAGCCTGCGTCCGTCCGCCCAAGGGGGAGGAGCAGGGGACGGGGAACCCGCCCCGACTCCCAGATAGAGGAGGAGCCACCGCCGGCCGCCAGGGGGCGGACGGTCGTGCCGTCCACCGAAGCCCCAGGGCCACCGCATAGCACCACGAAAGAGACTACTCCGGCTGGTTGAGGAACGAGCGGCAGCATGTCAGGGAACCGGACTATAATTTTTTTTTCCTCTCTCCCCTCTCTCTTTCCGGTCGCTCCGAGGGCTCCCGTCTCCGTTGTCTCGTCTCGTCGCTGCATACCCCCCACCCCCCCCCGAGGGAGGGGGAGGGAGCTTGCACAGTCGCGGGGGTACCCCCCGGCCTGTGAGGGGTGATGGGGGTATGTAGTAGAGTAGGCGGGGCGAGACCGTGGTTCAAGTCCGGTGAGTAATTGTGAATTAGCGCCAGCTGTGCGCACACCGGGCTCGAATCACGTAGGAGATAGGGAGCATATAAAAGGAATGAGCGACCGGACCATCGAGGAGAGAGGACCAGGCCCGAACTTATGTTAAGTTTATATTTATGTTTTTGTGTTTTGTATTTATGTTTTGTTCGCCGGCGGTCGTCCGTGAGGGGCTGCTGGCTGTTATTATTTATATTAAAACTTGTCAAATGTCTGCCGGTTCCCGACTCCTTCCTTCCCTTTTATGGAGATTTATTACATTATGTTTAACACAAAGAAAGATATTTGTAAGATTGTTGGCAAATTGATGGCAGTTCTGGGGCAACATTGACTAACAAAATTAGTAAAAATGTATAATGGTAGTAAAAGATTCCCCTGAACTGTTCACTTTCCTATTTTTTTTATATATCTTCGTTAAAAAATCAATACAACATTTTTTTACTATGTTAGACAATGTTGCACTTTTACAGGTTTGGAACAAACCTGAATTACCTCTCAAATTGAACTCTACACTGCTATTATTTTGAACACGCCCCTTTCAATTTGTGAATTAATTACACAGAATCAGCAGCATGCATGTCATGACTGTTGGGTGTGTTGGTTTTCTATTACTCTACTATACCTACTAGTAAATTATTTGCCATGTAGAAAAATAATTTATACCAAAAACAGTGATTGATCTCGTTAATGATGTTGGACTGCTATCGAGGTATGCCTCTTTGATGCTTTGATGATTTAGCGTTCAAATGTTTAGAACTTCTAAACAAAATGAGATATTTTTACCATATTTCAAATGGTGTGGGCACAGTTTGATATTACTCATATTAGGTAGTGGAACTGCGCCACTTTGAACAAATTAAATTGGCTCTAACTACATTACTGTTTGTCTGATTGACCTCAATAACAGTGTCTTTGTCTCCGTTGCTATCAATATTTCATAACTGTCATTATCTGAGAGAACATGCAGTTTCATCACAATGCCACTGGTGCAAACTTGTGAAAATTTTAAGTTTTAACTCCTTTCCCAAAGTCACCATTTGAGTCTCTTTGAGGCTCTTTTTGCTTTTAAAGGCCTTGATCCCATAATTGCTGCTTGCAGTTATATTTTTTTACATTTACGATTTCATCTCTGCTCTTTGCGGATGATGTTGTCGTGCTGGCCCCATCAGACCATGACCTTCAGCAAGAACTGGGACGGTTTTCAGCAGAGTGTGAAGCGGCTGGGATGAGAATCACCTCCAAATCCAAGGCCATGGTTCTAAGTCGGAAAAGGGTGGCTTGCTCACTTCAGGTAGGTGGAGAGTTCCTGCCTCAAGTGGAGGAGTTCAAGTATCTTGGGGTCGTGTTCACGAGTGAGGGAAGGATGGATCGGGAGATTGACAGACGGATCGGTGCAGCCTCTGCAGTAATGCGGTCGCTGTACCGGTCTGTCGGGTTGAAGAAGGAGCTGAGCCTCAAGGCGAAGCTCCGATTTACCGGTCAATCTACGTTCCTACTCTCACCTATGGTCGTGAGCTGTGGGTCATGACCGAAAGGACAAGATCCCGGATACAGGCGGCCGAAATGAGCTTCCTCCGCAGGGTGGCTGGGCGATCCCTTAGAGATAGGGTGAGAAGCTCGGTCACTCGGGAGGAGCTCAGAGTAGATCCGCTGCTCCTCCACATCGAGAGGGGCCAGCTGAGGTGGCTCGGATATCTTTTCCGGATGCCCCCTGGACGCCTTGTTCGGGCATGTCCCACCGGGAGGAGACCCCGGGGAAGACCTAGGACACACTGGAGGGACTATGTCTCCCGGCTGGCCTGGGAACGCCTCGGTGTCCCCCCGGAAGAGCTGGAGGAAGTGTCTAGGGAGAGGGAAGTCTGGGCATCCCTACTTAGACTGCTGCCCCCGCGACCCGGCCCCGGATAAAGCGGAAGAAAATGGATGGATGGACATTTACATTTATGAATTTGGCAGACGCTTTTATCCAAAGCGACTTACATTTCATTATCCTATACATTTATACATAGGTATTTGCAATCCCCTGGGATCGAACCCACAACCTTGCGTTCTTAACGCAATGCTCTTACCGCTGAGATACAGGAAAGCTTATTATGTAATCTTTTTGTGTTTTCAGAATAAAGAAGGGAAGAGCCCTTTGCACATGGCTGCTATTCGTGGATGCTGCACCTGTTCAGAAATACTTATTAAAAATGGTATGTACTTAACACATACAAAATAAAAATAAATAAGGCAATGTGAATTTCAGTGTTGGTCCAGGCTGGTAAGTGCTGGTTTGGTGGTGATCTAACTGCAGAATATGCATATCCACGTTATTGACTGGGCAAAAGAAAAAGCTAGTGAGCTTTTGACCCAACAGGATTATTTCTACTAAAGCAGGTTAAGCAGGTTAAAGTTGTCATCTGTGAAACAGACAAACGTCTTCATTGAATAAATTGTTGTGGACTGTCAATTAAATGCAAAACAAACATTTAATATAAGTCTGGTCCGTAAATAATGCAAATATAATTCACTTTGATTTTAATAAGAATTATTAAAGGGACACTTCACCAAAGACATGAAAATTCTGTCATGAATTTCTCAATCTCAAATTTCTCACACTCACTCTCCCCGGACTATTGATTGCCCTCATCTGTTCCTCATTACGCAGACTCCGTATATACCCACCTCATATGTCTAGTCTCGTCAGATCTAGTTGTTGTATGTTGCCATATCTCTAGTGCTGATCATAAGTGGATGTATTTTTGTGTGTTTCCCTGTTTGTTTTTATACCTGTGGATTATTACCTGTGTTTAGATTTATACCTGTGGATGTCTATTTGTGTTGGATTCCTTGCCTGTGTGTTCCCCCTCTTTGTAATAAATCATCTTCTCACTCACCTGCTTGTCGGCTTCTCGCATTTCCTTCACGGAGTCAGCACACTCTGTTCTGGATTCAGGTCACCAAAGGCAACCAGTTGACCCTCTCGCTCCTCTCCAACTGCTACTGGTGGCCCGGAATGGCTCAGGATGCCTCCCGCTTTGTTAAAGGATGCTTAGTCTGCACCATGTCCAAAGTTCCCTGTCGCTTACCAAAAATCGCTTACTAATCCCTTTATTGTCACTTAACCATATACACAGGTGCAACAGTAGGTGAAAAACGTGGGTGCAGTTCCAACCAATATGGCAGTATGACAGACATTGTGTCAGACAGGGGCCTTCAATTCAAAGAATGGAAAGCTTATAGGTTGCATTGGCTACCGATTGATGCTTGCATCAAATTCAAAGCTCTGCTTCTTGCCTTACAAGACTACCACTGGTTCTGCACACCCATACCCACACTTACTGATTCAGATATATGTACCCTCCAAGATGCAAGCGAACAACGTCTTGTAGTGCCATCCCTAAATGGCACAAAATCACTTTCACACACCTTTTATGGAACTTTTCCACAATGGTGGAATGATCTGCCTTTTTCTGTAGGAACAGAGGAATCTTTACCCTCTTTAAGAATTGGCTAAAGACACATCTCTTTCGTCAACACCTGACCCCTAACTGCTTCATCTGGGTGATTTCCTCCTCTATAGCCAGCCGGCAAGCCTCTGGGACCCGGTAGGGCCGCTGCCTAACGATGAGGCCGAGTGGAGTCCGAATGTCATGCTGTATGATTCTTGTCTGCTCAGGCCTCTCGGAGAAGATGTCCTGGAACTGACTGACCAGGGAATGGGGGTCCTGTTTCTAGACAGCCGATACCCGATAGATCTCCGCGATAGCTGCCTTCTGGGTTGGTGGGGCTATCCACTTCTTCAGCAAGTTTATGTGGTAGGGCCCAGGTCAGGAAGGAGACAGAATGGCTTAACAAACTGTCTGCTTGCCGTCTCGCGTTACAGAATACACAAAATATACAACATGTAATAATCCCTTCTTACAAACAACATAAAATAGAGACTGTGTCTGTCCCCCGGATTAGCAAACATAAGATATTGCGTAAACCTCTTGAAAGTAATTTAATAAACGTTAAACAAATCAAACATGAACAAAATACAGATAATCAGCTGTTACGACTCGGATTGCTTAATATTAGATCTCTCTCAAATAAAGCACTTTTTGTTAACGATTTGATAACCGATCATAAAATAGACATGCTTTGTTTGACAGAAACATGGCTAAAGCCAGATGATTTTATTACTCTAAATGAATCCGTTCCCCATGATTATTACTATAAACACGAGCCTCGTCTAAAAGGTAGAGGGGGAGGTGTCGCTGCACTTTACAAGAATTCTTTTATTACCTCTCAGAAGTCTAATTTTAAATACAATTCTTTTGAAGTCATGGTACTTCACGTATCGACACCTAATACTAAGGACAAAACATTTTTAAAATTTATTCTAGCTATTGTATATAGGCCTCCAGGGCACCACACAGATTTTATTAAAGATTTTGGTGGGTTCTTATCAGAACTAGTACTGGCCGCAGATAGAGTCCTTGTCGTCGGTGACTTTAATATCCATGTAGACAATGATACAGATGCCTTGGGACTGGCTTTCAAAGACACTCTTAACTCTATGGGCGTTAGTCAACATGTGTCAGGACCCACTCACCTTCGTAATCATACTTTAGATTTAATACTTTCTTATGGTATAAATGTGGACGATGTTAAAATCGTTCAGCAGAGTGAAGATATTTCGGATCATCATCTGATATTATGTTTGCTTCAATGGCCTACGGCTGCAAATCAAACTCCTTGTTACAAATATGGTAGAACGATTACTTCAACTACCAAAGATGCGTTTCTCGATAATCTGCCTGAATTGTCTAAAATATCTAGCATGAGTAATAACGTTGACGATTTTGACACTACTATTGAAAATTTTAACTCTACTTTCTCGGAAATATTAGACATAGTTGCTCCTCTGCGTAAAAATAGCAGCCCAACACCGTGGTATAATGAACACACTCAGACTCTAAAAAAGGCATCCCGTAAAATGGAGCGCAACTTTAAGAAAACGAATTTAGAGGTATTTCGTATAGCATGGAAGGATAGTACTCGAAATTACAGGAATGCAATAAAAACGTCTAGATCCGCCTACTTTTCAACACTAATAGAGGAAAACCATCACAACCCTAGGTTCTTATTTAACACCGTGGCTAAATTAACAAAAAATAAGTTGTCATCGACGTCAGATTCTGATTATCAGCATAACAGTGATGAATTTATGAACTACTTCACGAGTAAAATCCAAGATATAAGAGAAAAAATTATAACAATGCAACCTGTAGTGAAATCCGCTGAACAAACTAACTACAGCACCCCTAAGGAGAAATTGCAATTATTTTCTACAGTAGATCACGATGAACTGTCTAAAATCATTAGATCATCTAAATCATCATTACAGGCCTATATCGAATTTACCTTTTATATCTAAAGTTCTGGAAAAAGTAGTTTCAACTCAATTATGCTCCTTCCTCCAAAGGAATGACATTAATGATGAATTCCAGTCTGGATTTCGAGCATGTCACAGTACAGAGACTGCTTTGATCAGAGTTACAAATAATCTGCTTTTAGCGTCTGACCGTGGCTGTATTTCGTTATTGGTGCTGCTAGACCTCAGTGCTGCATTTGACACCATTGACCACAGCATACTTCTACATAGACTCGAAAATTACGTTGGCATTAACGGAATAGCATTGAAATGGTTTAAGTCTTATTTATCCGACCGTTTTCAATTTGTAGCAATAAACAATGAGGTGTCCCGCAAATCACAAGTCCAGTACGGTGTACCACAGGGCTCAGTCTTGGGACCCCTGCTCTTCGCATTATACATGCTACCTCTAGGAGATATAATAAAGCGACACGGAATTAGCTTTCACTGTTATGCTGATGATACTCAACTTTATATTTCCTCGATGCCTCATGAAACCCAGCAGTTTCATCGAATAAAGGATTGCATAGTTGACTTAAAAATGTGGATGAGTAACAATTTTTTACTACTAAACTCGGACAAAACAGAAGTGTTACTTACTGGACCGAAAACTGCTATGCGTAACAACCAAGAATACTGCTTAACGATTGACGGATGCTCCATAAAATCCTCGTCATCAGCTAAGAATCTTGGCGTTGTATTCGACAGTACTCTCTCATTTGAAAGCCATGTCGCAAACACCTGTAAAATTGCATTTTTCCATCTTAAGAATATATCTAAATTACGTCATATACTGTCACTTTCAGATGCAGAGAAATTAATTCATGCATTCATGACATCAAGACTAGATTACTGTAATGCACTTCTAGGTGGTTGCCCTGCGGGCCTATTACAAAAACTGCAACTGGTTCAAAACGCGGCAGCTCGAGTTCTTACACGTACAAAAAAGTATGAGCATATAACCCCGGTTCTGTCAACCTTGCACTGGTTACCTATAAAGCATCGCATTAACTTTAAGATCTTGCTTATTACCTATAAAGCCCTACATGGTCTAGCGCCGCAGTATTTGAATGAACTTCTATTGTATTACAGACCTCCACGTACATTACGCTCTAAGGGGTCCTGTCAGTTGGTAATACCTAGAATTTCAAAATCAAGTGCAGGTGGTAGATCGTTTTCTTATCTAGCGCCTAAACTTTGGAATATTCTTCCCTGCACGGTCCGGGAGGCAGACACACTCTGTCAGTTTAAATCTAGACTAAAGACTCATCTTTTTAATCTTGCATACACTACACCTCCATAATATTAATCCTCAGAGGATTTAGGCTGCATTATCTAGATCAACCGGAACCAGGAACACATCCAACAACAAATGATGCACTTGTTGCATCAAAGAGTGCAGAACAGTACTCTACTCTCAGCCAGTCTTGTCTCTTTGTTCCAAGGTTACCGCAGGATGCAGTTCATGCCCAGACCTGATGGCAGAGCTGAGAATGGAAAGCGGTGACCTGACAAGTGCTAAGAGGATAGAGCTGGATAAAGGACGCGACAACTTTGTTTTTTCTACAACATTTCAAATGCTATTAGATTGTTAATGATAATCTTTAATCCTTAATTTTTATATTTTTACTAAGCCTTGTTGTGCAAGCACTGTTGAGCTTGTGCAGAGGCAGCAGCTTTTGCCAGAGGGGAACTGGAATCCCCTGGTTGGGCCTGGGTTCCCCTGAGGTTTTTTTTCTCGATGGGAGTTTTGGGTTCCTCACCACCGTTTGCATATTGTTTTGCACTATCTGCCTGGCCGGGGGGGCTGCTTTAGAATTCATACTTGTATTAAATGTGTCTCATGTACAGCTGCTTTGTAACAATGAAAATTGTAAAAAGCGCTATATAAATAAAGTTGAGTTGAGTTGAGATTCTCTTCCTTCCGGCGTCTCGGCTGACGGACGCGGGAGTTGACTCGCCTGACCTTCTCAATGATTGTGTAGGGTCCACTCCAGGATGCCAGGAACTTTGATATTGCCCTCGAGAGTAATACCAGCACTCGGTCACCGGGCTGGAACTCTGGGGGTTGGGCGGGTCGGTCATGCGACCTGTGTTGGGTGCACTGGGCTTCGGCAAGATGTTCCTGAATGAGTGGCATTACCGATCGATCCGGATCTTCATCTGCCATACGTGCTCAATGAGACTTTGGTGCGGGGCTGGTTGCTGTTCCAAGGCCTCTTTGGCAACATCCAGTAGTCCCCGGGGTTGCCGACCGAAGAGTAGTGCGAAGGGGGTGAATCCTGTCGGGGTTTGGGGTACTTCTCGAACTCGGAAGAGCAAGTACGGCAGCATGAGGTCCCAGTCGCGCCCTTCCTCTGCCACCACTCGCCGCACCATCCTCTTCAGGGTCTCTCCACGAGACCATCTGTCTACAGATGATATACCGAGGTTCGAAGTGGTTTCACCTGGAGGAGGTGGCAGAGGTCCGCCATCAGGAATAGGAAGAGCTCCTTCGCTATGGCCTTGGAGGTGGTCTTCCTCAACGGTAAGGCTTCGGGGTACCGGGTGGTGTAGTCGACGATGACCAGAATATGCTCATGTTCCCGGGCAGACTTGGGCAGCGGCCCTGTCAGGTCCAATCCCACGCACTCGAAAGGCAGTTCTATGATGGGTAAAGGAATGAGGGGGATGTTTTCTGGCACACTTGACATGGCTGGCAGTATCTCTTGAATTCTGCCTCCAGGCCGGGCCAATGAAAATGGCCCATATGAGTTGGGCCATGTTGGCGGGCCCTAGATGGCGGGCCCTAGATGGGCCCTGCCATGGGGTGGGTGTGTGCCAGTTCCAGGATGGTGTCCGTCTTCCCCTACGGCACCACCAGCAGTTGTTTTTCCTCCCCCCGTCTCTAGCGACGCAGTACAACAGACCGTTCCGTATGATGAAGTACGGGAGGGGGTGTGGACCAGGTATTTGGACCTCCTCCTCTACCTTCCGTATCTGGTTCAAACAGTTCTGGAGTCGATCATCCTCTCTCTGTTCTTTTCCAAAGGACCCTTCCCCGGTTACCTGTTGGAAAAGTTCTGAGAAAAGGTTAGGGTCTGAACACATTTAACCTAGCTTTGGCTTTCCATCGCTAGGAGCACCGGATTATGCTCCCGAGGCTTCAGTTGTTGGCGACGGTGGCGGCGGCCCCCACGATCGGTTGACCGGAAAGGACGCAGCCATTAGTTGGTCAAACCCAGGACAGTCCCGGCCGAGCAGCATTGGCACCGGTAGGTCGTCTATGATCCCCACTTCCATATCCTAGTCTCCCTGTCGTATGGTCACAGTAATCCGGCGAGCGGGGACTTGCCTGGTATCGCCATGGACGCAGGTGATGGGGATCATGGTCATCCTCTTCACCTGGGTCGGAACAACCTCGGACTGGGCCAGCGTCACCGAACTGCCAGAGTCCAAGGTGGCGGTCTCTGGTTGTCCGTTGATGTGGATGGTCCTACGGGGGGCCCTAGTAAGAGGGGTCCTGTCATCCAGGACCAGGCGCTCGGGGGGATGGGGTCCATGGGCATGGGCTCGGGGGTGGGGGCCGCTGGTGGTGGTGGTCCCACCCTCTCTCCTACCTCACATGCCGCGGATGCCTACGTGAGCTCTACCGACTCCACCAATTCCCTCAAAGAGGCGGGTCCTCGCATTCCGACTCTATGGCGTAGACGTTCAGGTTGTGCTGAAGGCGGTCCACCACGATTTTCTCTGCCACCTGGGCGGCAGTGGGGTTGTTGCCCAGGAGCCAGAGGTGGGCGATTCTTGAAAGCTGGGCAGCCTTGGCTCTCACAGGGATGTGCTCGTCATATGCCCATTGGCAGAATTTCTGGGCAGCGCTGACCGGTTCTCACTAGAATTTCCGCCTTGACGGCGTCGTAGTCAACATTGGTTGGAGCAGGTAGAGCATAATAGGCCCGTTGGGCCTCTCCTGAGAGGAATGGGGCGAGTATTTTCGCCCAATCTGGTTTGGCCCAGCCCTCCCAGTGGCGATGACCTTGAACATGTGGAATGTCCCGTGCTTCCGTGGTGGCTGCCGGTTGGCGAGGTGAGCCTGTTTCAACAAAGGGGAAACAACCATTAGCAAATTCCTACCTCAGAGTCGTGGCTCACCATGCTTCTGTTGTGGCCGGTGTTTATGCCGGCAAAGGTTGATTCTTGATGATCGGCTGTGCCTCCTTCTTACCCTCTGTTCCCATGGTGACGCTGATTGCGCTATGGGAGACTCACCACAAGCTGCTATGTTAGGAAAACTGAGGCCAGTTCTATTGCACTTACGCATTTGGTGCCCTTTTGTTGCACTGATCACTTTCATTGTTGTGCCTCATTGGTAAGCCGCTTTGTATAAAAGCATCTGCTAAATTACTAAATGGAAATGGAAAGCATTCTTCAATCTTCTCGGAGTTACTGTCAGTCTCACCTCTGCAGTACCTGAAAACCATACCTAAGTAAAAGTACAGATATCTTGAAGTGAAAAATTCTCCATTACAAGTTTCAAGTTACTAATTCCAAAACAACTTCAGTAAAATCTTAGAGATTCATTAATATTAAACGTAGCATTTAAATTATTATAACTATATTCGTATAAAAATAAACTTGAATATATTAAGATACATTTTAAAGTAATGAAGCAAACATATTATCTTTTGATCTTATTGAAAACCTATATAAATAATTTAAATTCTGTTGATTCTGTATTGATATAAAGTCAGTAGTTGCCTTCACAAACTTTCACTGCAGCCGTGTTTATTCCTGCCCTGCAAATGTCTTTCAATTCATGAACACACATCTACAACTAGGCGTCCGCGGAGCCCACTTTGAGATTTTTGCAATCATGTATCTCTAAGAAGTCTTTTTTAGAAGATTTTTGTAACATTTTCTCTTCTAGGTGCAGATGTGGAATGCTCCGATAAATATGGCAATACTCCTCTTCACACTGCTGCCAAACTTGGTCATGAGCTGTTCATTAGCACACTTATAAAGAGTGGCACAAACATGGCCAGGTGTGTCTATGCAAACCCTAAACTGCACACACCCCAGATTCTGGGTATACTTTGAATAGATTCTCTGATTTTAACCGATTTTCAATTTCATGAAACAGTATCTATTAAGAAATTCCAAGAAACAATTCTTAATGCTCATGCACATCCTTCAGACAATTTGAATATCTATACTACACCTCTCATCCTGAAGAAGTCGCCAGCTTTTGATTTGTTCCATCTAAAATGATATAATTACAGCAAAATGAGCTGCCTTATGTCCTACTTAGACCATGTGGATCAGCTTTAATCAAAAAACGAGTAGGCACATTTACAAGGTTTTATTTTTTTAGATAATGTGCGTTGTGCAGTTTGTGCCACTGCTGAAATTAAAAGTTCAATGTTGATGTGTCTTTTAGTAATATTGGTAAGTAAGTAAGAGGGTTTAGTTATCACCATTTATATTTAAATATGGATTCCATATGTGTAAAACACATAAACATTCCTAATAAATGTTGATAAATAATCGATTATTTATAATAATTTAATCAAATCAATTCTTAAAATTGAAATCAAATTGAATCAAAAAATTGATTTACCAAATTGGTCGCAATACCTTGGCGTAGTGAAATGTTTGGGATCATATTTGGATTTGCATGATTGACACATTGGCATGTAGTTTTATTGGTCATTCTCTGTTTAAATGATATTGACTACAGCAAAAATATGTCACCCTGTACCTTCAGATTAATGCAAATTTGATGTTGAAAAATGCTTAATTATAATTTGCTCTACTCAATCCCCTCACAGACGACATATTAATAAGATGTATCCACAGCACTTGGCTTTACTTCATGGCTTTTCTGGCTGTTGCCAAAAGTTACTATCATCAGGTAAAAATCATAAACCTGCATCTATTAAGAATTTAAACTGCAAGTACTATACAGCAAGTAGTATAAACTGCTAAAATTTTTACACTGCAAAAGTATTTTATACATTTTGTTGATGACCCTAATTGTTAAAAAATGTTGCATTAGCATTATAACCACCATCTAATATTGTGTGTTTGTATTATATACTTGCACTTATATACTTGCACTGTCAACAGGGCTTGACATAAACACGCAGGACAGCCTGGGCAGAACGTGTTTGCATATAGCTGCTTTACGGGGGTATGTTGAACATCTTTGCATTATGTGTTTACATTCTTTTCTAAAAAAATTGTCATTCATTCTGTCTTCTTTTGTTCATTGCCAGAAATGTTGAATGTCTTAAATTGCTGTTGAGCTGTGGTGCTGATATGAATAAAAAGGACATATTTGGAAGGTAAAATATTTAGCAGTCAATAATTTTGAATCGGATTTAGAGTTTTTTTTCTAGTTCAGTATGTCTAACTTTTGATGACAGAAGTACTCATCCTGGCATGAAATAGAGAGGACCATGTTAGGAACCATGAGATTAATGGGATACAATCATTAGCGTAGGTCAGACAGGCACAAATCAAAGGCATAAAACAAGAAAACACTGCAAGGGTTTTAAACAGATAATCCACATAGACAAATTAAAACTGCAGATGTGACAAGACTTTGCATGCAAAAACACCTGTACATGAATAGACATAGATTGACGTTGCATTGGCCGTAATTTGTATGTTGCCATCATACTGGGTTATCATCCTTTAACCGATTTCAATGGTTTACAATTTACATGGAGTGCAAATAAGTACTTACTTTACTTTTGACAACATCGCTTTAAGCAGATGTCAAGAGGTGATTTGGCTTTTCATATTTATTTATAATATGTTGGAGTGCCGATGTGACAGTCTGTAATGAACTACATGCAGTGTTGGGGAGTAGTTAACTTCAATATATGCTACTAACTTAACTAAACTTCCCTTTCTGTCAGTCTCTCGACGTTGAGTCGAACCGACAGATGGGGTTTGCCTCGAGAACCTATCAACTTCGACTAGACTTAGATAAGGCCGTCTCGGCAGTTCCAGAATTGTTTGAGTTTTTTCTCTAAAAGAGCTAATTTCTCCATCGTGGCATGTTCTGCTGTTCTCGTGGGTGCAACACACTCATCGAGGAGGGGAACGAACACAATGTTTGCCTCAAGTGTTTGGGTTTCCAGCACGCTGGGGCAGCCTTTGTGGATAAGTCCTGCTCACAACCTCAGTCAGAGGCAGGGATGCTCCCTTGCTTCTGGCCGAGGTCTCCACCCTTCTGGTGAAGGAAGCGATCGTCTATCAGATTTCAGGATTGGTTCATGGCAAACGCCTGAAGGATTCGTACTTTCATGTCTCATTTCTCCCTCATCATCGCCTGTTCCTACGGTATGCTTTCGAGGGGCGGGCATATCAGTATAGAGTCCTCCCTTTCTGTCTATCCCTGTCCCCATGAGTCCTCACGAAGGCTGTGAAAGCCGCCCTCGCTCCTCCCAGGGAGAAGGGTGTGCGGGTACTAAACTATCTTGACGACTGGCTTATCTTGGAACACTCGCGAGATCTGTTGTTTACACACAGGGACCTGATGCTCCGGCACCCACATCGCTTGGGACTTTAGGTCATCGGAAAAGAGTAAGCATGTCCCTGTGCATAGCATCTTTTTTCCCGATAAGGAACTCGACTCTCCATAATAGCGGGGCTGACTACCCAGCGCGCACGGTCAGTGTTGAACTGCTTGAACCGTGTTGAACCTTTTGAAGCAGCCAGCGGTCCCCCTGAAACAATTTTTAGAGACTCCTGGGACACATGGCATCCTTGGAAGGGGTGATACCACTCGGGTTGATGCACATGAGTCCGCTCCAACACTGGCTGCAGAGTTAAGGTCCCTGGAGTGCGTGGCACACCGGCAGCAGGCGCACCCTAACCCCCTGATCTTCAATGACTTTTTATGGACAGGGATTCCTCTCTGGCAGGTTACGAGGCACGTCGTGGTGATGACAGTTGCCTCCCTGCAGAGTTGGGGTGCCGTATGCTACAGGCACGCAGTGTCTAGGTGATGGACGGGCCCCGGCATACGATGGGATATCAACTGCCTAGACTTACTGGCTGTGCTACTTGCACTAAAGAGGCTACATCCTCTCGTGCAGGACAAGCACGTGCTGGTCCAGTCGCACAGCACAACTGCCGTAGCATATATTTACCACCAGGCTGGCATTAGCTCACGGCAGTTAACATGACTCTCCCCTGCAAGCCACACATATCTCAGGCGACCTGAATCAATCAGATTGCCTAGAATTCGGGCCCGGTGATTCTCATGGCTAAGTGCCCAAAGTTCCGACCACTCCCTTTCGGGATCAGGTGGTGAACTTGCAGGCTTTTCCCAACAGGGAGGAAGACCCAGCCCCATCCGTGTTGTGTCCAGTACGCACATTGCGCCTGTTGTAAATTCCCTATTACTATAACCGTTTTATTGTGAAGGACTTATGTTGTGAAGGACTGTTCAGTGCTGAATTTAGTGTTTTACATCAGGCACCTCGTTGGGCAGCTAAGGTGTCCTTGGAAACATAATATTGAGCTGTTTTTACATTGATGCCTGTCTGAGTTTGGGATGAAGGTGGGTTATAACGATCCGTGCCCATTAAGCTAGCACACCTTCTCATATATAAATTTATATTTGTTCAATCCGGCTACCAGTACAGTACAGAAGTCAATCAGATCAATGTAAAGATTCAAACTGTAAGCAGTAAATACCGTGCTGTGTGTAATTTGGAATGGTAATTCATCATTAAAGCCACGTCAACTGTTCTACTGTGTCCGGTCTTGCTCTCTAATCGGAGTGTCTGTGTGGATGTGGTGTTCCAGCGAATCCACCTGAACAACATACATTCCAAGCTATCCCCAACATTGGTCCTTCGAGCCGGATTACTTCACACATATTAGCAAAAATGGACGCAATGCGAGCATCAATTATGGCAACTGAAGCAACAGGACGGCCACGGCAGCTACCGGCTTACCTTCAGGGCTACCAGGTCAACTTTCCTCAGTCCCTCATGCCTTATAATGCTCCTAATCAGGATGACATCTCATGTGCCAGTGCACAGCAGCTGCAGTCACTTAGCCTGCAAACTGGGTCTGCTTCGTAAGATGGCCAGCTACTCTCAGCACTCGGGCTCCCATCCTGGCATTCCGAAGCAGCAGCAGGCGATAAATTGAGCCAGTGGAACACAGCACCACAAGTTAGTGCAAATCCCAGCTTACCAACGGTGTGTGGCAGCCACCATCTTCTGCCCTAAGTGAGTGTAGCCGGCAAAGCCACACCTTGAAAGACTACTGCCTCAGTGTGCCAGGTTCTCCAGACTCACAGCGATTAGTACAAGCTAACCCAAGGTTACTGCCAGATGTTACAACCTGGGTAAGCACACAAGCAGTCAGCATACGGCCATCTGTACTTACTGCCAGTGCCACGAGCACAGCATTGCTGTCCAAAGTTATAACCACTAGACCCAACCACAGCTATGTCCAAGAGGACATTCTAGCCCAGTCCCTCCAAGCAAGATTAACATCTATATCACAGTTTGCCACGGTCCAGCCAACAACATCCACGCTATACCAACCGGCCTATCACATAATGCATTCAGTGACTACATCTATAAACGTTCAGCTACATCTATGCCAGCCCAGATCTACAGCTCCAGCCTACCCAGTATACCAGCCATCTCCAACTGTGATAACGGCAACATGCAAACCCCTGGCTCCACCAGCACCACACCTTGTGCTTCAACACACAACTCCGTCTGCTCTCACTGCACACCCTGTATACCAGCCGCAACCTGCTATTACTGCGCAGAAGATGATCCAATCGCAAAGCTACCAGCCAGGTCTGTTGCTACAACCTGTTCTCCTGCCTCAGCCTCCCTTTGCGGTGCAGTCTGTCTACCAGCCAGTGCCCATGATGCCAGGTCTTTCTCTTCAGGCGTACAATAGTCTCCCACCACAGTACACCATGCCGCAGTCTATATACAGTTTCCAGCCGCTGAAGCAGCCTGTTCCTGTACCTGAATTGCCCAAGCTGGTCCGTGACAGTGAGATGGAATTCACTGACCTCATGATGGCACTAGACCAGCTGCTTGGCCCTCACATGGAGCTGTCAGAGCACTACAAGTACCGTGTACTCATGGAACACCTAGTCCTGGATGAAGCCAAGCTGATTGCTCAGTCTTGCAGACATTATGCCCAACCCTACACGGCTGCTATGTAAGCATTACAGCACCAGTATGGACAACCATATCAGCTCGCACAAAGTGAGATTGCTCCAATCTTAAATGCCCCTGATGTTAGATCCAGAGACACCAAACGCTTCCAGAGTTTGCTCTCAGTGTTGACCTACTGGAAGGAATGCTCACTTCATTAGAGGGGCCCAATGGGACAGAAATATTGTCAACAGGCCATGTCAACAGATTGCTTAGTAAGCTGCTCAAGCACATGAGAGACAGTTTTGTAGAGCATCTCCAAACACAAGGCCGTCTCAACAAGAGTCGACGTCAGGAAATGGCTCGAACGTAGTAAGCGCTGTCGTAACTGTGGTCGGACCAGGCACCAGCCCGAACCCTGCACCTTAAAGAAACCATGCAGCGAATGTCAAGAGATTCATCTGAGCATTCTACACGATGTTACCAAGTCGGACTCATGTGTCTACCTCATCACTCCACGTGATCAAGCCACAGTCAGCAACTCCAAGCAAGGAAAAAAGGTGTATCTCAAGGTGGTGCCCATTACAATAAGTCACGGCCGCAAGTCACTGAAGACCTACGCCATTCTGGACGACGGGGCTGAACGAACAATAATACTACCAGCTGCTGCCCAAGGTCTAGGCCTCAAAGGTGAAGCATAGACCCTCACTCTACGTACTATCCGTCAATATGTCGCCCGTATTTTTTCCGGTTGAGTCTGTCTCTTTCCATGTAGCCCCACTAGCACATCCAAAAGAGTGCCACCTCATTAAAGATGCCTATAGAGCAGGCCAACTAGCTCTAGCCAAACAATCCTACCCCGTGGCTTCAATACAGATTGGCGCAGATTGCACACACTTGATCACCGCAAAAGAGCGAATGAGAGTTGGTTCTTAGGGCAGGCGAACAGCTATTCACACAAGCCTTGAATGGGCACTTCAAGGACCAGACAGTACGGTTTCTACTGCTTCTTCCTGCTACTTTACCTCCCTCACACTAGCACCTCTCTGGCAGACATCTACAGAGCTGCGGGTTAAGCTATGTCCAACACCTTCGTGAGGTTTTACAGCCTCCATGTAGAACTGGTATCAGCACGAGTCTTACATGGCAACCGGCAAGACCGGCGGCTGTTAGGGCGTACGCCTACGAAAGCACCTTCCTCCCTCCTAGGTGGGTCAGTGTGCTATTCTCGCCTCCCTTCTTCCCCCAGTGGGCGAAGAACAGGCATTCCATCCATCACTAAGCACCTCCTGCGGGTAGGCGGGGCAGAGCAGCCCTGCCCCTTTATGCCAGACCAGCTGAGTTTTCTACCGCATAGCTCTAACCGGACCTAGTGCTCCAGACTAGCCCCCCAGCAGGGTGGTTCCATCTGATGTATCCTAATGATTTGTTCCCACAATGGCAACTCATGACCTTCCCTGGTTGGACCTCCATCTTGTGGTAAACTCCTTCAGTCCGCACATTCCTCCCATGAGTTCTCCTCTAAATGGCGAGACCATGTTGGTATCTTCACTAAAATCCTCAATGAGGAAATAGAGCTTTCCCAGTGGCCTTACAGTACCAAAGGCAGGGGCTTCCCACCTTTCCAAAAGCTCTCGGAAAGCCTTCCTATCGACTGGAAGGTTACAATTTTGCGCTAGCGCTCACGTCAGTCACAGTGGCTTTGCTAGAGATTGTGATGTGGCACAGCACTGTGGCGTTTTCCATAGGAACCCCATCTGTCGGTTCCACACAACGTCAAGAAACTGACAGAAAGGGAACGTCTTGGCTACGGATGTAACCTCAGTTCCTTGATGGAGGGATCGGGACGTTGTGTCCCTCATGACACAAAAGCGTGCCAACCGCTGCAGCAATCGTGAGAGGCTCTCAGACTCCTCAGCCCAAAGGTGAATGAATGCAGCACGCCGTCTCCCTATTATACCCGGATGTCTGGGGGCGGAGTCCAGCTTGCAGGATTTCCTGGGTTTCGCCAATTTTTACTGGCGACTCATCAGGAACTTCGGCCAGATCGCCGTGCCTCTCACCGCGTTGACCTCCAATAAAGTTTCCTTCAGGTGGAATCAAGACGCTCAGGTATCCTTTGACACACTTAAGTCCCATTTTGTCTCTGTGACTTTTCTGCTTATTCCAGATCCTGCACTCCAATTTGTTGTCGAGTTTGACACATCAGATATCCCTTGGTTGGGCCTGGGTTCCCCTGAGGTTTTTTTTCTCGATGGGAGTTTTGGGTTCCTCACCACCGTTTGCATATTGTTTTGCACTATCTGCCTGGCCGGGGGGGCTGCTTTAGAATTCATACTTGTATTAAATGTGTCTCATGTACAGCTGCTTTGTAACAATGAAAATTGTAAAAAGCGCTATATAAATAAAGTTGAGTTGAGTTGAGTTGAGTTGAGATATCGGGGTCGGCACAGTATTATCTCAGCAGTCCCCTCATGATGGGAAGATGCATCCGTGCGTCTTTTTCTCTCACCTCCTCAGCCCTGCAGAACACCTTGGGTGAGTGGCGTGAAAGGATGGAGGGAGCAGCACAGCCCCTCTTGGTCTAGACGGATCACAATAACCTGGATTATATACTTTCAGCCAAAAGACTGAGCTTGTGCCAGGCCCGCTGGGCACTTTTCTCGCCTCCGCGAGTCTGTCATCAGGTTTTCACTCCCAGACCAACAGGCAATGCGAGCAGGCCAACCAGGATGTTGGTAGTATGCTCCGCTGTCTAACATCCAGTAACCCAAACTTTTGGTGCTATCAGTTCTCGTGGGTTAAGAATGCCCACAAGTCCAGTCCGTAGGGCGTATCAGGGATGTCTCCTATTGCTCCATGGGTTATGACATGGACTGGGAGGACTATGGCGTAGAGGAGAGAAGTTGGGTGTTATCTCGGGACATGCTGAACCATTCTCTGATCAGAGACTTCTATCGGGGAAGAGGTGAGCCCCCTCCCAAGTAGTTTCGATACTTTTTTTTGCAAAAAAAGTGTTATCAAAGGTTACATTTCATTTTGCCTTTTGATAAACCTGTACCAAGACTGTGGTGTCTGTGGATATCTTAAAGACTAGTTTTGTTACACTGACCTGGCAACCCTTTCTGTAACATTTCAGACACTGAAACGTTTGTTCCCTAAAAATTCCCACAATGCAACATAAAATCCTGGGAGCATCGATGCTCACTATGTTCCCTTACTGGAAATCACACAACATTTTTGAAGCCGTCCAACCAAAATCACATAAGCAAACTCAATAAACTTAAAAAATTTAAAAATTAAATAATCAACAGAAGTTTGTGCACGTATATGTAACAGGATAATTAAAGTGTTTTCAGAATTTACATTAACCAGTATTTAAAAAAATAAACATGTTTTTGATCTTGTTCCTGTTTATTGGATTACTGTGTTGTCTTGGTTTCTGCCCTGGTGCTAGTTTTGTGTATTGTATTGTTATACAGATTATTATTCTGAATTCTCCTATTCAAATCTGCATTTGGATCCTTAACTGGTGTACTGCAGGGTATTTTGTGATGCATAAAGTATGTTACAAACATTGTGCTTAAAATACGGAAAATAGACTTGTTGTTGACATAATGTAACAATTTCCCAAAGCACTCAAAGGGGGCTATGGCAAATGCAGATGTGAAAATACATTGGAGTTACTTGAGAGACTTAAACATGTTTATTACTAAGCAATCCAAAAAATTCCAAAGGGTCCATAAATTTTAGACCTTTTAAAAACCAACACAAAAATAGTATTTTACATTTGAATGAATGAGGCATTTATATACCGCTTTATATATGGGTGCTGGTAACTTTAAGATGGTCTCATATTTGTGGACCTGCCACAGACCATTTATTCATTTTTTTTGTGTGTTTTTGTTTTACAGGTCTCCTATTCACTATACATCAATGAATGGCCTGTATCTATGTACAGTAGCTCTTGTAACAGCCGGCGCTGATGTTAATAACCTGGATATAAATGGATGCAGTTCACTGCATTATCTGGCTGCTGCCAAAACTTCACACAGGTATTTATATTTACCCCTTACCTTATCAGTTAGAACAACACAAGAAAGATAATTGCTGTGTATTGTCCAAATGTGCGATTTCAAAACGTACAGTGACTTGTGCTGCAAGATTCAAATCTGCTTTTCCGGCATACAGAGATGTGCTGGAATTGAATGCCATTAGTAAATAACTTCTTTATCAGTTTTGTAGACACATTATGTGTGTATTTCAGATATTTTAGATGTCACACTATATAAAATACCTGATTGAAATCATCAGCCTCCCCCCGGAATGTTGAATTAGGGAGACATCCCAAAAATACTGGGAGGGCTGCTCCGAGTACTGAAATTGGAAACAATGATATAGAGAATAAAAGATTTGTAAATGTTAACAATATTTTATTGTGATTTACACATGTCAGCAAATAAAAACATAGATGAAAAAGAAACATAAAAGTGTCCTGGGCAGTGGGTAGAATATCGCCATATTCAGCCCTGCAGACAAAAACAGCTAAAACCAGCCTAAGCTGCCATCCTAGACTGGTTTTGGCTGGTCAAGCTAGGGTTTCAGCTGGAACAGGCTTAAAGATCTGCTTGTACAACTTGGCCATCTTTGCCAAGCTGGTTGGACCAGTTTAAACCAGCTAAGACCAGCAAACCAGCTTGACCAGGCTGGCTAATTTCCAAGCCTGAGGTGCGTTTCACAAACGCATAATTTGCCAAATATGGTCGCAAGTTCTGTCGTTCCAGCTGAGTTCAACGATCACGTGTTTTCCAAATCCTTTGTTCCAATGATCAATTGCAAGCAGCATCGCAAAGTTGGGTAGTTGGAACTACAGGTCTAGAGCGGTTGCTAGAAGCCTAGTTCCTTATTATTATGACGTGTAGACTTACATTCATCATGCTTTTCAGCGAAGTAATCAAGCAACGTGTGTTGCATTCTATATCCATTGTTCTTAAAGGTGTGATGAACTGGGCTTGGTTTATTGTTTTATACTGTTGTATGAGGTCTACCTATGATGTTCGTATGGTTTTTACATTCAAAAACATCTAAATCAATAAGTAATAGGCTATGTTCTACTCAGGTTTTAAGGCCAGCTTGACAAACGATTGGTTTGAATGGGCGTTCCGCCATGAAGACTTGGAAGTAAATGCCCACTGCTATGATTGGATAGCAGTTTGCGTAGTAAACTTAGTTGGAGGCTTCAATGAATTTGGTTAGAGACTTAACGTTAGGTTACACATTCGCCCTATTCACACAGGATTAGTATTATCTGGGAACCTTGTGTGATTTATAAATTACCTCCACTTATCTGTATTTCATGGGACGCATTCACAAGGGATAAATGAACTCTGTGATTTTACTCAAATTTACTGACTTATTTCCCAGACGTGATGGCAAGGCTTTGCGTATAGTTTTTATAGCCTAAAGTTGTATGGTGTTTAATGATATCCCTACCTTTCAGCATTTGAGCCCCGTGGGCGCGAACCGGACATAAGATCACTGCTAACGCGAATGTCAACTGTTACGAGAGTTTCCATGATAAATAAACAAACAGGAGACTTATGGATATCACACCCAAAATAATACCAAAACACTTCAAAACAGCATCCATTATTTGCAAACGGTGGATAAAACCTTGAAAAATGATATATGAGCCCGCCAAATCACAGAGATGCCGATTTGCACCGGACTAATATTATCACAGGACTTCTGTGTTTTCGTCAAAATATGGTAGGTAATTTGTGGGGGAATTTTTACTTTACAAATTACATAGCCGATTCGTGCGGGATTAAGATCACAGACAACCTCTGCAAGTATTACAAATGACTAGAGGTCCCCAGGTAACACTAATCCCATCCAAATCTGGGTTCAGGGCATGTCAAGCGAACTCTAACTGTTCACACCAGACTTGCTTTGCGCAAATATATCGCGCTATTCGCACGTAGTTGGAAGCTTGAACATTTTGAGTACTCGCGTTTGAAATTCGCATAATGGGTGGGGCTCCTGCCAGACGTTACAAAATGGCTGAAATGGATTTTGTTGAGAGGGTAGCTGCACTTTATGTGTTATGGAAAGCTGAAAAACGGCGTAGACTTGATCGCTGCCGTGTCTGGGTCCATCAAATCCTTCGGAGGCGTACCCAGCTTGGTGAGTTTCACCAACTCCTCCAGGAGCTGCGTCTGGATGACAGCCACTTTCAGCGGTACTTCCGACTGAGCCGGTCTCAATTTGATGACCTGTTGTCCTGTGTCGGTGCGAGGATTTCGCTACAGGACACCAACTACAGGCGCTGTATTCCACCTGCAGAGCACCTATCCATCTGTCTCCGATCAGTGAATCATTTAATATTCTGTGTGTTTACAAGTAATTAATGACTGAGAACCTCCACAGACATATGAAGAGTTTGGTTCCAAAACGCAATAAACGGCATTTAAAAAAAAGAGTTTCCGCCAAAATTAGTATTGTATCAGGTCGGTATTAAAAAGTCACTTTTTCATTTTACGCAAAATGCGATATCCGCCGTGTTACTCTGTCATGTTTCTATTGAGTTCAGAGGCTGTCATATGTGGATCAACTAACTTTGTTGTGTATTTTCAACAGTTTCAATATGAAAAATTGTCATGGATTTACTACATTTGGGGAAAAAATGAAAAAGTTTTTATAATAAATCTATTAAAATCTAAATCTGCATTTATAACTTTATAAGATGAAGATCGATTGCAGAGGGTTTCTAGGAGAGATGGAACTTCCCGCTCTGCTGTTCAGCACTGGACGGCAAGCACGTACAGATAAAGGCATCCGGCAACACCTGATCCCAGTTCCACAACTACAAAGGAAGCTTTACCTTGGTTCTCTTTGCTGTTGTGGATGCAAGGTATTGCTTCCGGGTGCATGATGTCGGGGGATATTGGCGGACGAGCAATGTTGGGACTCTCGCCAACTCAGCCTTTGACCAGGCACTCCGTGGGCGCACCCTTCCCCGAGAGAGAGAGAGGGTCTTTAATTACCGTCTCTCCAGAGCCCGGCTGGTGGTAGAGAACGCCTTCAGGATCCTGTCCTCGCAGTGGAGGATCTATCGCCACCTCATAGAGGTTCAGGCTGATGTTGTGGAGAGGTGTGTGAAGGCGACGTGTGTCCTCCACAACTTTATGAGGAGATCTGCAGAGGCACCTGCTGTGAGGGGGGCCGTGCAAGGTGCAGAGGAGTCGCGGCAGAGTTTCGGTCGGGTTGCAGCCAATAATTCTGCCAGAGAGGCCAAATTATATTTGTATCAAATGATAACACATTTCGTACAATGAGAAGGCAGAAAAGGATTAAACTCATTCACAAACCGTCAGTGTTGTGAGGATATAAGTGCTTACTGTAAATATACTATGCATGTAAACATTGTCATTATTGCATGTACACACCTCTGGGTACAGCAGCAGATGTTGAAGGGCTGGCAGGGGAAGCAGAAGCATGCAGTAGGTTCTTTCAGAAGGGACACAGGCTCACTGCCATCAAAAGAACCAGTCGGCTCTGTCATGACAATATTACATTTTAAAACATTACATGCATTGCACATTTCACCTGTCACAAAGAAATTAATTTAGACTTTTCATCATCAAAAACAACAACATACTGTATCTTCCCTGTGTAGCTTCATTTATAAACACCTCCTGAGTGTCCTGCTAGTGCTACTGCTGCCTCGCCCTGGTCCTCGGGATGGTTGGTACACTGTGGCCTGATTCTCCTCATCCCCCGACTTTATATTCCTGCTTGTCTCCCGATGGGAGATAAAGCAGTCCAGGAAAGGCAGGACCGCAGAGTACTTCCACTTTTTCCCAGACCCTGCTGCTGACCCACTCCTGTTCTCTGTCTCCTTTCTCGTCTCCTTTAAATATGTGTCCCTCAAACTCTTCCACTTCTTTCTGCACATTTCCGCTGAATAAACACATCAACTCATCAGTGGGAAAGAAGTTGTATCATACGGCGAATAAGCTAAATTTGCCGGCTTTAGCTACCTTGTGGTCTCAATATGTATATAAATTACATAAATTGAGTAAAGAGTGTTTTTACAATTTACCAGATTCTCTGACCTCCTCACTTAGTTTCTTCCAAGCAAGATCCATTTTATTCTTGTTTCTGTAGAAGTACGAAAATTAATCGTACAGCTCTGAGTGTCCACAAACAGTTAATATTATTTTGTCCTCCATTTTGTCCTCCTATTTCGGATATCTTCCTCCGCTCGCTACTTTGTTATCACCTCACTACTAGAGCAAGCTCCTGATTGGTTAATGCGGCACAAATCTTCACCAAAATTCAGATTTTTCAACTCGCACGAATCACAAGGCGGTGTTCAACCTGTCATAGAGGAATAGTGAAAAGTGAATTCCAGGACCTGGCGATCGCTGAGCCTGGTGTCAATAACAGATGTAATCTCAGTAACAAGGGCTATATTTACAAATATATACAAATATTTTACATCTTCTAGTTTGTCAAGAAAATAAAAGAGCTGTTTTTAAAATAGTATGCTTGAGCCTACGTGTTCTACGACCCTGGGGAATCCCTGGGCGGAGGGACGTAGGAGGATATTTATGAATGAATTCAATATTGTCATATTAAGACTTCTGTGGTTGTTCTGCGGTTTTACCCCCTCGTGGGTTTTTGATCCTGTTTTTTTTTTATTATTAAATGTCTTGTTAATCACAAATAGCCTAAACTTTTGCACTTAATGGCTTAACCTCTCCGTACCCCACCACTTTGCCCAGATAAGTTATAGTTGCCTGAGCAAAAAATTGTTTTTTCAGTTTCACCGTCAATTTGGCCTATGACAACAGCCTTAAAACAGCACACAAGCATTTTAAGTTTAAATCGCAATTATCACTGAACACTACAAGGTCATCTAAATACACGTACACACCTCAAGGCCTGAGCCTACTCAGTTCATTACCCGCTGGAAGGTGAAAGGTGAAAGGTTTCATGACCCAAAACTCATAACCCTGTACGAATATTGTCCTGATGGAATAACAAGGGAATTTCCTGAGCTTTAATATCTCTGGTGACGCTTGATAATTCGGTTCACGTTGGTGTGTCTCCAAACAATTTTTTGAAAACTTTGTAACAAAGAAATCAGTTCTACAGACTGTGAGGGTAATAAATGCATCAAAGTAACATACAGCTTTTCCTAAAATAGGTTCAAAATCCCCTTTCTCCAACCCTTCTCTCCTACACCAAATTTACTGTACTGGACAAAGGGAGCTTTCACTGTTTGAGTTAACTTCTCATAGCATGGTTTCAACAGATTTGCATGATATAACATCATGGTTACGTATGTAACCTCAGTTCCCTGATAGAGAAAACGAGATGTTGTGTCGAAATGACAGAATGGGGTTTGATCTTGAGTACCTATCATCTCTGATTGTACTTTTTAAAAGGCCAACAAACTTGCCGAATGGCATGGCATGCCAGTCTCCGCCCCGTACATACGGCTATAAAAGGAAGATTATTTTAGAAAAACAACACATTTACAAGTACAGTGTAACGAAATGTAGTTTAGGTCTAACCAGAAGTGCAATTAGCAAGTGCAGGATATACAGTGTGAATAAATACAGAATACAATATTAGGAAAATACTATACAATGGGCATGTACTATGAAAATACTTTACAGAAGGAATGTTCTATGAAAATATGACAGTCGGTATGTACTATGAACAATATATTCAGAAGGCTAAATACTGTGAACATTAATGTACAGGCGGTTATGAACAGATAACAATTAGACTATACAGAAGTGCAAGTGATTTGAGTGTGCATTAGTTACAGACATTAGCTATTAAAGTTGCAGTGCAATAGATGAGTTAATGCAGTTATTAAAGGTACGGTGCAGTATATGAGTTAATGTGGTTATTAAGGTTACAGTGCAGTAGATGAGTTAATGCAGTTATTGAAGTTACAGTGCAGTAGATAAATTAGTGCAGTTATTGAAGTTACAGTCCAGTAGATGAGTTAATGCAGTTATTGAAGTTATAGTGCAATAGATGAGTTAATGCAATTATTGAAGTTAAAGTGCAATAGATGAGTAGATGCAGTTAATAGAGTTACAGTGCAGTAGATAAGTTAGTGCAGTTATTGAAGTTAGAGTGCAGTAAATGAGTTAATGCGGTTATTAAGGTTACAGTGCAGTAGATGAGTTAATGCAGTTATTGAAGTTATAGTGCAATAGATGAGTAGATGCAGTTAATAGAGCTACAGTGCAGTAGATAAGTTAGTGCAGTTATTGAAGTTACAGTGCAGTAGATGAGTTAATGCGGTTATTAAGGTTACAGTGCAGTAGATGAGTTAATGCAGTTATTGAAGTTATAGTGCAATAGATGAGTAGATGCAGTTATTGAAGTTACAGTGCAGTAGATGAGTTAATGCAGTTATGAAAGTAGTCCATTAGTACAAAAGAGCATTAGTGCAAATGATGCTATGTGTGTGTAAACAGTCCGGTGGACCGGTGGACTCAGTCATGCATGGCAGCCCTGTAGTGCAATGTAAACAATGTGATAGCAGCATTGAAGTTAAAGTTATGAGGGGTAGTGGAATCAGTGGGGGGCAGAGTTCAATAATGAAACAGCTCTGGGTAAAAAGCTGTTTCCTATTCTGCTGGTTCTTGTCCGGAGGCACCTGCTTGGGCGAGGGACAGGTTGAAGATATCCGTGAAGACCCCAGCGAGCTGCTCCGCACATGCCCTGAGTACGCGACCAGGGATGCCATCTGGGCCAGCAGCCTTGCGCGCGTTTATCCGGCTAATTGCAGTGTAAACATATGTGGAGTTTAGTGTGATGATTGGATGGTCAGTAGAGGGAGCTTGGTGGCAGGTTCCTTATTGTCTCTCTCAAAGCGTGCATAAAAGTCATTAAGCTCGCTCAGGAAGGCGGCATCTGTGGCTATGGGGGTGGAGTGGTTGGGTTTGTAGTCACTAATGGCCTGGATGCCCTGCCACATGCGTCGAGGGTCAGAATTGGAAAAATGCTCCTCTAGCTTCAATTTGTAGCAGTGCTTGGCCTTTTTGATGCCCCTCTTCAGATTTGCACTGGAAGTACTATAGGCCTGTGCATCACCTGATCTGAAGGCAGTGATCTGAAGGCTCCCCAACGTATTCAACCCCTTACCACACGGGCCAAGCCCTGGCAGGCCTCCCCGGGTGTCAGATTGGGTTCAAGGGATAATATCACAAGGTTATATGCTTTAGTTCACTCGCCGGCCCTGAGTTTTCGCGGGATGATTCCCACCCAGAAATTTACTGGGAAAAGTGGAGCCGAGGCTGGCCTTTACAGCGGCTTTTTCCAAGTCCTTAAAAAAGATGTCGTTCTCCGTCCCATCCTCGATCTCAGATACCAGAACCGCGCCCTTATGAAACGGCCGTTCAGAATGAGTACCCTGAAGTAGATCCTCTCGCAAATATGCTAAGGGAACTGGTTCTTCTCCTGATATTTGAGATTCGCCTGCAAGGGGGTGGCATATCAATACACGATCAATCAGTCAGTCTGGGCAGTTTGTAGCAGCCCCGTGGCCTATTCCCCTGAGAAAGGACCTCTTCTCTGGGGCAGGCAACACGATTTGGCACCCCCAGCCCAAGCTGTTGGACAAGGGTCTTTCCCCCTCCACGCTCAAGGTCTACGTGGCAGCCATATCGGCTTCCCACAACCTCGAAAGTGTGTTAAACTTACCGAAACGGTGGGTATAAAAAACTTTGTTTACTTTTCGAAAGGATCCAGGCACCTCTGCCCTCCTTGCCCCCTCACTGTTCCCACATGGGATCTGCCCACTGTGTTTAGAGCTCTGAAGAGCTCTCCTTTTGAGCCTCTGCAGAATGTGGACCTCCGTCCCTTTACGCTTAAAACCGCTCTTCTTCTAACTCTAGCATCCGTTAACATATGGGTGATTTACAAGCGCTCTCTGTGAGTCACTCCTGTCTTGACCTGATGACTCTAGGGTAGTCCTGAAACCAAGGCATGGCTATATATCTAAGATGCTCTCTACCCCGTTTACAGTACCGGTAGGAACGTTTTCTGCGCTCCCCTCCTCCAAGCTCTATAGGGAGCTGAACCTGCTTTGCCCCGTCAGAGCACTAAAGGTTAACGTCAAGCTCTCTGCCCCATTGAGGCAGTCGGATAGCTCTTTGTTTGGTTCGGTGGCTGCACCAAAGGGTCCCCTGTCACAAAGCAGAGACTTTCTAAATGGATAGTTGATGCTATTGCGCAAGCATATTCTTTCCTGGGCCTTCAATGCACCATGGTAGTTAGAGCTCACTCTACTAGAGGTGTTGCCTCTTCCTGGGCATGGTCTAGCGGGGTGTCCATAGCGGAAATTTGTGCGGTAGCCTGCTGGGCCTCGCCTTCCACATTTACCATGATGTGGAAATGTTGATTCTATACTCTGGATGTCCCGGCCTTACAGACTTGTGTCCTTTCTGCTTAACGGACTCACTTATGTCGCCAGCCTGGCGGTTGCCTTCAAACAGCACTGGCACCAAGCAAAACTTCAATTATGGACAATTAATCGGACTGGACCACCTCTTAGCTTAGCCCTTTCCACTCCCGCAGGGCTCCCCTGCTCCATGCTTGACCCCCGAGCCCCGGGGTAGGTTGGTGTTAGTCGTTCCTCTTATAGCACGGCGGGATTCTACTGGTTCCCCATAGAGTCCTGCTACGCAGTACGAGTGAAGTAGTGCAGTATCGATAAGTAACATACTCGGTTACTGACGTAACCTTGGTTCCCTGAGATACTGGAACGAGTACTGTATTCCTGGCCGTGTTACCAAGCTCAAGCTGATCGTCTCTTCAATCTAAGTAACCTGAGGACCCAACGGCAATGTGCCTGCTAATATAGCCATAAGCCCCGCCCAGTTTGGTGGGCTCCATCGCCAATTCGTGCAGCTACACTGCAATTGGTTTGAATTTTTACCTTGGATGAAACAATTGACGTGCAGTATTCAATGCATTATTAAAAAAATTACGGCTACATTTAAAGTTGTGCACAAAAAGTTAACACCGCCTGTTCATAATTATCAGTGTGATGAAACCAGAAACAGTACCGGAGTTGTTTTCTGTGCTTTTTAAGGGACAAGGTTAGGGATAAATGAATTCAATGAGTAGGACTGTGAGGTCTTTACCCTATTACCTTGTTTCCTTGCTTATTGCTAAATTATTTGTTCACTCTGCCACCTGGTGTTCCTTAATTGCTGGCCTCTTGTTTCGTGTCCCTTGCCAATTTATATCTTCTTATGCAAACAGCTTACAAATACTTATATTTAATTGAATCTCAGCACTTCGAAAATCACAAACGTGGAGGCAATCAATTGCCTCAAATTTTAGAGTAAGTAGAACTTATTTTTGTCTAAAATGTAATATTCAATATCTAAAAGCTTGTTGTGGCGAGGACCTGTTTGGCCATTGTCTCCTCTCCACGAACCCTTTTCTCCAGCTGTCTTACCAGACCATGGTACCACCAGAAATGTTCACAAGTCTCGGAGGTCCAAGTCAAGTCTCAAGTCTTTGAAGTGGCGTCCAAGTCCTTAAGTCTCTGAGGTGGAGTCCAAGTCACATCTCAAGTCTCTGTTCTGTTTTTAGCAATACATTTGCATCATTTACATTTAGTCATTTAGCAGACGCTTTTATCCAAAGCGACTTACAGGTGGGGTAAGCAATGGAATTACTTGGGACAGCATAACGACAACAAAAAGCATAAGTGTAATCTAAAAAGAAGACTGGTCTCGAATAACCTAACACAGTATACAGAGCCAAGTTAGAATTTATTTTTTATAATAAAGAGTAGAGATTAAATAGAAGTCAGAACTGATCAGTCAGGTGTTGACGGAAGAAATGTGTTTTCAGACGATTCTTAAAGATGGCTACAGAATCTGCAGATCTTGTAGCAGCGGCCAGATCATTCCACATAGGTGGAACCGATCCGGAGAACGTACGGTAGAGAGATTTTTTTACCTTTTTGGGATGGCACCATAAGACGTTGTTTGTTTGCAGAGCGTAGGGATCTGGCGGGTATTTAAGACTGCATTAGCGAGTGAAGATAAGGGGGTGCCGAACCAGTGGTGGTCTTGAAGGCCAGGAGGAGAGTCTTGAATTAGTTGTGAGCAACTATAGGCAGGAGGGATACCGGTCTGTATTTTTCCAACAGTGCAGGATTAAGAGTGGGTTTCTTCAGTAGTGGGGAAATGAGGGCCTCTTAGAAGAGTCGAGGAAATGTACCAGTGATGAGAGACGAGTTGATTATGTGTGTCAGAGAGGGAACAACCGATGGAGAGATGGCCTGGAGGAGATGAGTGGGGATGGGCTCTAGGGGGCAGGTAGTCGGGTGGTAAAAAGAAATGACCTTGGAAACGTCCTCTTCAGAAAGGAGATAGAACAAGGGTAGAAAGCATGTGTCTGGGGATTGGGCGTGTCAAGAGACTGTGGCGCAGAGAATTGATTGCTGATGACGGTCGTTTTCTTTACGAACGTCAGCTGTTAAGTCCGATGGATGTGAGGGGCTAGGCGGGCAAAGAAGGGCAGAAAAGGTTTTAAAGAGAGTACGAGGGTCAGGAGATTTGTTGATTTTAGCGTGGTAGTACTTGGTTTTCGCAGAAGAAACATCTGCAGAGAAGGAAGAGTGAATAGACTGATATAGAGAGAGGTCAGTAGGTTCTTTTGATTTGCGCCACTTTCTCTCAGCAGACCTGAGAGTGGCACAATGCTCACGGAGAACATCAGATAACCAGAGGGCAGAAGGAGATACACAAGATGGCATAGATATAAGAGGGCATAAGATGTCTAAGCAGGATGTTAGTTCAAGTGTTCAAGTGTTCAAGTGTGCTTTATTGTCAATTCTTCCACATGTACAGTACATACATACAGAGAATCGAAATTGCGTTACTCTCAGACCCTTGGTGCATACAAATAACATTAAACACTGACAGTAGACGTTGAAATAAAGATAAATACGATTTAACCATATGTACATATAAACTATATGGATATACAAATGAGAACATTGTAGAACAATAAAAAAATAAAAATAAAGAGAGATAAAGTGACAATTGGCACATGGCAGATAAAGTGCAAACCAGTTTAATAAAAATAATACTGTGCTGATGAGAGTAGTGCAAGAAAAAAAGAACAGTCTTTTTATCAGACTGTCAGAAGAGGTAGATTTCAGACAATGCTGGATGAGGTAGAGATCATTGCTGCAGTGACGCACAAAGTGACTGGTGCGGGTCACAGTTGTAAAGGGGGGGGGGGATCGTAGTGTCAGAGTTCAGTGTTGCTTGGGGTTAAAAAGGGGAGGGGGGGCAAGGACGGGAGGGAGTTCAGCTTCCTGACAGCCTGATGGATGAAGCTGTCCTTCAGTCTGCTGGTCCTCGCCTGGAGACTCCGCAGTCTCCTCCCTGATGGCAGCAGACTGAAGAAGCTATGTGTCGGGTGGGTGGGATCGCCTGCAATGCTGAGGGTTTTGCGGGTGAGACGGGTGCTGTAGATGTCCTGGAGGGGGGGGAGAGAGACACCAACGATCTTCTCAGCTTCTCTCACTATCCGTTGAAGGGACTTGCGGCAGGACACATTGCAGGCGCCATACCACACAGTGATGCAGCTAGTCAGGATGCTCTCGATGGTGCCTCTGTAGAAAGTGTACATGATGGGGGTCGGGGCTCTGGCTCTTCTGAGTTTGCGGAGGAAGTAGAGACGTTGCTGTGCTTTCTTGGCCAGTGCTGCAGTGTTGTTAGTCCAGGAGAGGTCCTCTGTGATGTGCACACCCAGAAACTTAGTGCTGCTCGCTCTCTCCACAGTAGCACCGTTGATGGTCAGAGGAGCATGCTGAGTGTGCGCTCTCCTGAAGTCAACAACAATCTCCTTCGTCTTCTCCACATTCAGAGAGAGATTGTTGACCCTGCACCACCCAGCCAGGCGGCTCACCTCACTCCTGTAGTTTGTCTCATCTCGGTTGCTAATGAGACCTACCACAGTCGTGTCATCCGCAAACTTGATGAAAAGGTTAGAGTTGTGTGACGGTGTGCAGTCGTGGGTCAGCAGAGTGAAGAGGAGGGGGCGCAGCACACATCCTTGGGGGGCCCCTGTGTTCAGTGTGAAGCAAAGGGTGTGGGTGGCCATGTTAGCATCAAGGAGAGAGAGCTGTTTAGGGGGAGGGAGAGTGGCAGTGACTGCAGAGGATAAGAGGAAGGGAGAGAGTGATCGTAGGTTGCGTCGGAATTGATTACAAGGTTTATGGTTTGCTGAAGTGGGGACGCGCTTGAGGTCAAACGACGCAGACGCAGTCAGGTTGTTGAAGTCGGTAGCCTGTGGTTTTTTCAGGTGGATGTTGAAGTCTCCAAGTACCATCAGAGGAGTACCATCCTTGGGGAAGGATGATAGAAGCACATCCAACTCCTCCACGAAAAGTCCAAGGTGCCCTGGGGGACGATAGATAACTACAACATGTGTTTTAACAGGGTGGATGACAGTAACAGCATGAGACTCAAAGACGGTGTTGTTTCATGAGGGTGCCAGCTGTTTGAATTTCCAGTCGTTAGGAATAAGTAGACTGGTTCCTCCACCCCTCCCTGATATGCGTGGGCTGTGGTAGAAAGTGTAGTTATTGGAGAAGGCAGCCGGTGTGGCAGTGTCCTCTGGTTTGATCCAGGTTTCAGTCAGTGCTAAAAGAGAAAGACCAGAATTTTTGGCAATAGCTGTGATGAAATCTGCTTTGTTTTCAACAGATTGAAATCTGATTTCAACAGATTCCATAAACCAATGGGAAATTTCATAGAGGTAGTTTTGGATGCTGAAAGAGTGTGCAGATTGTTAGCATTAGCCAATGCGTGGCCTTCTAAGTGATACCAGTGATTTACGAGTTGTAATGACAGTAGGGATTTGAAAACACATTGTGAAAAACTGAATAAGGAATGTACAAGACAAATAGAGAGAAGATAATAAATAAAGTGCAATAGTTGAAGTGCAAAACAGTAATACAAACACTCAAGTGCCTTGTCGGTGTCCTTGCTCGGTAGAGTCAAACAGGTAGAGTCGATGGTCTTTACTCTCTTCGGTGTTCACGCGATGAGGGCTGCACGCAACTGCTGCACTCGGTGGTTGATCGCACTTATATACCCGTTTAAATCACGCATTGAATTCAGCAGGACACGCCTTCCAATATCTCCCAATAACACGCGAAACAAATGCAACTAACAACACGTGACCCAGCGGTCGTAAACAAGCAACGAAACTGCGTTAGACTCAATAAGACACGATTTATCATTTACACTTACGAGTTTCAGTTGATTCTCAAGCTGCAACAAACTACTTCTCACAATAGTTCTCAAAGACAGTTATTGTAATTCACAGTTTATGAAGCTAAATCATACTTTCCTGGCTTTTCTGTAGTTCAGTCGTAAGAGCATGGCGCTAACAACATCAAGTTTGTGGGTTTAATCCCAGGGGAGTTCACATACTTAGAAACAAATGCATAGGATGATGCAATGTAATTCGCTTTGGATAAAAGCATCTGCCAAATGCATAAAAATTTTAATGTTAATCAGTTTTGAAATATTACAACTAATTAACCAGTGCTTCGAACCAGTGCTGATTCTGGTTTGATAGCCCGTGTTTTCTGCTTTTTACTAGTTCTTTGAGCCACATTTACCGTTGCAAAGTCAAAATACATTTTATGCACAATAATGATGTAATGAATCGCATGATATGTAATTAAATGTTCCAAACAAAGATTTAACTGTTTTTAAATAATTTACTAGACCTTAGAATGAAATTAAACCTGACTTGTTCAGTAGAGCGTATTCATTAAGTACAATCAACCAATGAAACACTCTGATGGGATTCACACTGAAGCGCTATTGGTTCATGGCATGCCTCTCTGAGTCCAAATCTCTGGGTTTCGCAACGTCTTGGTTATTTTAACCATTCTCTGTCAGGGCAGTTAGAGAGAGATCCTCCCATAAAGCTGTGGCCCTGGAATGCATTGCTGAGTGCTGTTCAGTCAGATTAAGAGCCAGATCTAGTACTGTGTCTGACAGACTCTGGTGCTCTTTGGGACCCTGAGGATAAGACATGAAAGAGCGACCAAACTGATATTAGCTTAGAGGTCGCTTCTAAAAGAGGAAGGAAGGCACATAGTATGATGGAAGTGTGAGTGTTCAGTTCCGACGAAGCTAACTATAAGTGCTTTTCCACCATTTTGCTGAACCATTCTAAGCACGCTCTGAAATGGTTACGCTTATGTTACATAGGGGGCAGTTGTGGCCTAGCGATTAAAGAGTTGGACTCGTAGGACTCGATTCTCAGGGCCAGCAGGTAGCGACTGATTAAAGCACGTTATTAAAGAAGGAAATAAATTAACTTAGCTGGTTAGCAGCTGAAGCTAGGGGAGTGCCAAGAGAAATAAAAACATTTACAAGTCATAGCTCGGTCTCATGCGTTACCAAGGTAGCAAGTGACGCGTTTGTGTTTACATTCTTAAAACTTCTGTTATCAGCTAGCGGTGGAAAATGAAACAATCTGCACAGAGTGTAACGATTAAGCAACTAGAACGGTTTGGCGCGATGGTGGATGCGCTCATTATTGTAGCATAGACTTGTTTAAACAGAAACCAGTAAAATTTCTGTGATGAGTAGCAAGGCTGTTAGAAAACACACACATATGACATATGTGTCATGGATACACCAGTCTCTCTTACCACTTCGACGCCCCTTTACAGCCGCCAGTGTTCAAAACATCAGCACCTGCACGTCATTAGCCGTCATCAACGCCTCATCAAATACTCCCTCATACACACAGTAAGCAATTGGTCTCTCTATGAAACGGACTCATTACATATATAATTACCCGATTGACTAACCTGAGTGATTTTCCAAGCCTTCCGAGGCTTCCTTCCTCTCGCCATCTTAGTGGTTCTGTTACAGAAGACCAGACCGCTTCACGATGAGTGCTCCCTTCCCCTTTCAGTCTCACAGTTTCTGCAGAACTTCCAAAAGGTTATTGACAGTGCAATGGAGATCGCTCAGCAAGTACACAATTATACTTTTTACGCAAAGTAAATAGTATGTATCTCCATGACTATGCCATCATCAGATTCTGTACGTTGGCAGCCGCAAAAAAAAGCAGAGGAGGCTGTCCTAGGGTCTGTGCCTGTATTGTGGAGCATCGGGGCATTTGCGAACTGCATGCCCCATTCGACCCTCACGTACTAAGAGGCCAATGGGAGAGTATATCAATGAATCCCTGAAGGAAGGCTACATCCAACCGTCTTGTTCCCCTGCCGACTCTAACTTCTTCTTCGTTGCCAAGAAGGATAGGGGTTTAAGGCCTTGCATAGATAACCAAATTCTCAACCTTATCACGTTGAAGTTTCGCTACCCACTTGCTCTCATCCCATCCGCACTTGAACAGCTGATAAGAGCCACAATCTTGATGAAACTGAACCTCCGCAGCGCCTACAACCTAATTTGGATCAGCTTTTGTCACCCCTACTGGTTATTACGAATACCTGGTCATGCTTTAAGGACCAGTTAATACCCTGTCAGGGTAATGCTCTCCGGGATCTCCGCCACAAGTTTGTTCTCGTCTGCATAGATGATATCCTTATCTACTCTGAATATCCCTAGCAACATCATCAGCACGTTGTGGAGGTCCTCCAACGCTTTCTAAAGCCAGAAAAAAGCAGTTTTCACCAAACCTCGATACACTTCCTCGGGTACATCTTTTGCGAGGGAATCACCATGTATGAGGGGAAGGTGGCTGCTGTAAGAACCTGTCCCATCCCAAAATCCATCAAAGAACTCCAACGCTTCCTTGGGTTTGCAAACTTCAACCGTAGGTTCATCAAGGACTTCGGCACCACTGTTACAACACTTACCAATCTGTAAAAGGGCAAGCCTAAATCCCTGTCCTGGTCCCCCTTGGCCACCGAAGCATTCGATCTATTGAAAATAAGTTCTAATCTTCACCGCGCCTTTGCCATCCCGATTGCAATCACAGCGGCAGGGGACGCCTCCTGTACTCCATTCATGCGCCATCTATTCCCACAAACTCATCCTGGTTGAACGAAACTACAACATCAGTGATACAGAGTTGTTGGCTATAAAACTCGCCCTTGAAGAATGGAGACACTGGTTGGAGGGCACAGCACACCTGTTTCTCATCTACACAGACCATGAAAATCTCCAAAACCTCCGTAACGCCTAAATCCTCGTCAGGCTCGATTGGCAATGTTCTTCTCTCATTCAACTTTCAAATAGCTAACCGCCCTTGATCCAAGAACTCTCGTGGATGCTCTGTCCCGCATGCTTAGTCCTCCAGGGGAAGAACCCTCAGAAGAACCCATCAGGTTCTCTCTTCGTCTGTCCCATCCAATGGAGGCTCTCACAACAGCCAACACTCCAACCAACCATCTGCCGAAGTGCCCCCTTCACGTATGTATGTACCTCTCCCTCTACATAAGGATATGTTCACAGTTCGCTGGGCACTGGCAACCCGGGGACCAACACAACCCTCTCCCTTTCACTCAGTCAGCAATGCTGCTGGTGGTCTGGTATGGCACCGGGTTATGAGGAGCTTCATCCAAGGTTGTAGAGAATGTACAATATTTTCGAGTTCTCTTCATCTACCCACAGGAAAGCTTCCACAGCTCCCCATGCCCAACCGCCCATGGTCACACCATGGTCTGATTCCCATGGATGGTCTGCCCACTGCCATGGTAATGGCTGAACTCCTGTTGGGGCCCAAATTTGTCTCCAGAGTTTGGAAGGCTTTCTTTAATCTCCTAGGTTTCACCGTCATTTTCTCATCTGCGTACCATCTGCAATCAAATGGGCAAATCCAGGAAGTGGGTAGATTCCTCCGCACGTTCTGCCATGACCGCCAGGAGACCTGGGAACGGTACCTCAGTTGGGCCGAGTACACCCAGAACTACCTACGTCAACCTGCCACAGGACTAACACCCATTAAATGCATTAAATTCTCACCACCTTCCACCGGGACCACCCCAGTCAGCCACCATGACCACAAAGTTTTTGGTCCTCAGGTGCGGACCATGGAGGGGGGGTAAGGTCACGGGTACACTAGGAGCTCTCATCATTTCCACGCCCTGCTCACGCTCATCAGAGTTCTAATCATCAGCACCTGCACCTCATAAGCCCTGTCATCGAAGCAACTACAAAAGACTCACCCATGAACACAGTCAGCGCCTGGTCTCGCTTTGAAACTTATACAGTATGTATATGTACCCGATTGACTTACAAGATTCTCCTTGTGATTTTCCAAGCCTTCCGAGGATTCCAAGCATTCTAAGTTCTCCAAGTTTCCAAGATCTCCTAGTTCTCCAAGCCTTTCAAGATCTCCAAGCTGTTCACGTTAGAGTCCTTGTCCTTGGTGACTTTAATATCCAAGATAATGATACAGATGCCTTGGGAATGGCTTTTAAAGACACTCATACCTCCATGGGCGTTAGTCAACATGTGTCAGGACCCACTCACCTTCGTAATTATACTTTAGATTTAATACTATCTTACGGTATAAATGTGGACGATGTTAAAATCCTTTAGCAGAGTGAAGACATTTCGGATCAATATCTGATATTATGTTTGCTTCACTGGCCTACGGCTGCAAATCAAACTCCTTGTTACAAATATGGTGGAACGATTACTTCAACTACCAAAGATTAGTTTCTCGATAATCTGCCTGAATTGTCTCAATTCTCTAGCATGAGTAAAAACGTTGAAGATCTTGACATTACTATTGAAAATTTTAACTCCACCATCTCGGAAACATTAGACACAGTTGCTCCTCTGCGTTTAAAGAAGATTGAAAATGGCATACCTACACCGTGGTATAATGAACACACTCAGGCTATAAAGAAAGCGACACGGAAAATGGAGCGGGACTTTAAGAAAACTAATTTAGAGGTATTTCGTATAGCAAGGAAGGATAGTATTCGAAAATACAGGAATGCCATTAAAACGTCTAGATCCGCCTACTTTTCATCACTAATAGAGGAACACCATCACAACCCTAGGTTTTTATTTAACACCGTGGCTAAATTAACAAAGAAATAACTGGTCAGCGACTTCAGATTCTTATTATCAGCATAACAGTGATGAATTTATGAACTTCATTAGTAAAATCCAAGATATTAGAGAAAAAATTATAACAATGCAACCAGAAGTGAAACCCACTGAACAAACTAACTACAACACCCCTAAGGAGAAATTGCAATTATTTTCTACTGTAGATCACGATGAACTGTCTAAAATCATTAGATCATCTAAATCAACAACATGCATGCTAGACCCTATACCTACAAAACTAATCAAAGAAATGCTCCCAGAACTTAAAGATCCTCTTCTTAGTATTATTAACCCATCTCTGACATTGAATATGTACCTAAAGCATTTAAGGTGGCTGTTATAAGGCCCCTTGTCAAAAGACCAAAACTCGACCCTAGAGTACTAGGGAATTACAGGCCTATATCGAATTTACCTTTTACGTCTAAGGTTCATGAAAAAGTAGTTTCAACTCAATTATGCTCCTTCCTCCAAAGGAATGACATTAATGAAGAATTCCAGTCTGGATTTCGAGCATGTCACAGTACAGAGACTGCTTTGTTCAGAGTTATAAATGATCTGCTTTTTGTGTCTGACCGTGGCTGTATTTCGTTATTGGTGCTGCTCTTCGCATTATGCATGCTACCTCTAGGAGAAATAATAAAGCAACACGGAATTAGCTTTCACTGTTATGCTGATGATACTTAACTTTATATTTCCTTGAAGCCTCATGAAACCCAGCAGTTCCATCGAATAAAGGAATGCATAGTCGATTTAAAAAACTGGATGAGTAACAATTTTTTACTACTGAACTCGGACAAAACAGAAGTGTTACTTACTGGACCAAAAACCGGCATACGTAACAACCAAGAATACTGCTTAACTATTGACGGATGCTCCATAAAATCCTCGTCGTCAGCTAAGAATCTTGCCGTGGTATTCGATAGTACTCTGTCATTTGAGAGCCATGTCGCCAACACCTGTAAAATTTATTTTTCCATTTTAAGAATATATCTAAACTACGTCATATGCTGTCACTGTCAGATGCAGGGAAATTAATTCATGCATTCATGACACCAAGACTAGATTACTGTAATGCACTTCTAGGTGGTTGCCCTGCAGGCCTATTAAAAAACTCCAAAGGGTTCAAAACTCGGCAGCTCGAGTTCTTACATGTACAAAAAAGTATGAGCATATAACCCCGGTTTTGTCAACCTTGCACTGGTAACCTATAAAGCATCGCATTAACTTGCTTATTACCTATGAAGCCCTACATGGTCTAGCGCCGCAGTATTTGAGTGAACTTCTATTGTATTACAGTCCTCCATGTGCATTACACTCTCAGGCGTCCTGTCAGTTGGTAATACCTTTCAAAATCAAGTGCAGGTGGTAGATCCTTTTCTTATCTAGCGCCTAAACTTTGGAATATTCTTCCCTGCACGGTCCGGGAAGCAGACATACTCTGTCAGTTTAAATCTAGACTAAAGACGCATCTTTTTAATCCTGCATACACTACACTTCCATATTATTAATCCTCAAAGGATTTAGGCTGGATTATTTAGATCAACCGGAACCAGGAACACATCCAACAACAAATGATGTACTTGTTGCATCAAAGAGTGAAGAACAGTACTCTACTCTCAGCCAGTCTTGTCTCTTTGTTCCAAGGTTACCACAGGATGCAGTTCATTCCCAGACCTGATGGCAGAGCTGAGAATGGGAAGCGGTGACCTGACAAGAGCTGAGATGATAGAGCTGGATAAAGGACGCGGCGACTTGACACGATTTCACTACAAAATTTCAAATGCTTTTAGATTGTTAATGATAATCTTAAATCTATTATTGACCTTATTACTAAGTTTATTTATTTTTTATTTAGCCTTATTGTTCAAGCACTGTTGAGCTTGTGCATAGGCGGCAGCTTTTGCCAGAGGGGAACTGGAATCCCCTGGTTGGGCCTGGGTTCTCCTGAGGTTTTTTTTCTCGATTGTAGTTTTGGGTTCCTCGCCAACGTTTGAATACTGTTTTGCACTATTTGCCTGGCCGGGGGGGGCTGCTTTAGAATTCAGAAGTTTTACATAATTAATATTGCATATAGGCATTTATAGTCCGTTTAATATTTGACCTGTGGTTCTATCTCCTTTATCTCAAATGTGTGCTTTTACTGTGCGAGTGTGCGAGTGTGTTTGCATGTGTGCGTCTATGTCAATGTGTGTAAGTATGTATGCATATTGTGTCTGTGGAGAATTTGTATGTCTGTCTCTGGTGTTTTCACCTTTTTCTTGTTTTACAGGTACATGACCTTAGTTGTTTTCCTTATAGTCAATGTGTCTCATGTACAGCTGCTTTGTAACAATGAAAATTGTAAAAAGCGCCATATAAATAAAGTTGAGTTGAGTATGTATGCTTTGTCCCATAGACTTGAGCAGATCTGTCCTGATCAACAATGCAGCAATGATTGTGATGAGGAGACTCTATGGTAAAGATGAAATTCATATTTGAAACAAAAATATTAACCTCTATGTTCAATTCAACCTAACCGTTAATGTGTTGTGCGATTTTGCAGGTGTTTAAAGTTTCTGTTGAATTATGGTGCTGATCCACTCTTGCTTGACAGTGCAGGATTCAGTCCAGTTCACTATGCAGCTGCCCACGGCAAGAAACACAATCTCAAACAGGTATTTACCCCAAACTCAAGTTGATTTTCATGCCACACCAAATGTGATGTGTGTTATGCTCATGGTTCCTACTTTTTACAAAGGGTAAACACTACCTATCATTTAAGTGCTTGTTAAAGCCACCCTACAATGTATAATATATTGTGTACTTTTGCAAGACGGAAAATAGAAAAAATTAGACTCAAACGGTAGAGCATTGCAAGAGTGCAAAAGGGTTGTGTGTTTGATTCGCAGCTGACGTTTGCAACATAAACTATATTTGCATAAATTATAACAAAAGCATTCAAGTGTATTTCCATTTCGCAAAAAAATAAACTGCTCATAAAAACCTTTAGAACTCATAAAATAAAGGCTGAAATAAAAAACAGAGCTTTGAAATGCTGCCAATTTCATGTGTGTTGGACCAGCAGTGCGACGTGATCAGTAGCTAGTTACAGTACACCTCCCAGTTATTTGAGGATATAAATAGATAGACTACACAAAAATCCATCTGCGCTGCTACAGTTTATTGCCGATGTCACAGCATCATGATATGGAACATTTCTCAAAGAAAAATTCACAAAATGTAAGTCCATTAGAAATGTTTACTCAAGAAGCGTACCTTTATAAGGTTAAAGCAAACGCCCAGCATGAATTCCCCAGGACAGAAGCAATCAACTGCTGAGACAACTGCTGCTGGTGCAGTACATAGATTTTCCAAAATGTAGGAATTATTGTAGAGTTTTTATCACACCATAACTTTTCTGAGCATTTTAAATCTATCCCCAACAAATACTCTATGTAACCATGAAAAACAAAACCACTCTCAATTTTAAAAGTACATCTCCTGAAAATTGAATAAATAAGCTTTCCATTGATGTATGGTTTGTTCGAATATAACAATGTTTGGCCAAGATACAACTATTTAAAACTCTGGAATCTGAGGTTGCAAAAGAATTGAAATATTTAGAAAATCAGCTTTAAAAGTTGTTAAAGGGAAGGTTCAGCCAAAAACTCCAATTTGCTGTATATTTGTGCAGCAGAAGCAACAGTGGAGAAGCATTGTGCAGCAGTAGGCAACAGTAGCGCGTACCTGTCTCGTGTGAAGTTTCGTTGTTCTCGAGCTGGTTTCGCTTGTTATTGTGAGAGTGTGAAGGCATGTCCAACGTCATGTAGGGTATTTAAACTGTGCTCTTGGTTAATGCAGTCGGAGAAGCATTGTACAGCTTTAGGAAACAGAAGAGTGTAAGTGTTATTGATTAATATTGTCTTATAGAGTTAATCCGCTGTGTTGTTGCTTTTTTTTCCGACCACCAAGTCACGTGTGAAGTGGCGTTGTTCCGAGCGGCAGCATATCGGGGAACCGGACTATAATTTTTTTTTTCCTCTCTCCCCTCTCTCTTTCCGGTTGCTCTGAGGGCTACCGTCTCCGTTGTCTCGTCTCGTCGCTGCATGCCCCCAGGGGAAAGGTACTCCCCGTGGGAGAGGGGGAGCAAGCACAGTCTCGGGGGTACCCCCCGGCCTGTGAGGGCAATGGGGGTATGTAGTAGAGTAGGCGGGGCGAGACCGGTGAGTAATTGTTATTGAGCGCCAGCTGTGCGCGCACCGGTCTCGTATCACGTAGGGATTGTTATATTCGCTTTGTTGTTATTTTGATTAAATGTTTAAATGTTTGCCGGTTCCCGTCTCCTTCCTTCCTTTTATTGAACCTTGCTACAGACCTCAAGCGAGTTCCCACATCAGCAACTCATAAGTCTGGTAATCACTTGATCTTATCTACACACGCTACTGCTCCACTCATCACTCACAGGTCATCCTGCTGCACACATCGGATCATTTCCTAATCACTCTTGATCTCGACCTAACCCCCCCACACAACACATGCCTCCCCACTGGTCATATTCTGACGCAACCTGCATACACTCTCTCTCCCGCTTATCCTCTACGGTCTCTGCCATGCTCCCACCCTCTGAACAGCTCTCTCTCTTGGAAACTAACACCGCAACTGACACTTTCTGCTCTACAACGGGTTACCTCCAGCTTAGACAGCTTATGCCCCCTTACATCTAGGCCATCTCGTGCATCCCCATCGAGTTTTCCCTCTCTGACCCACATTATCATCTCATCTCTCATCACTGGTACATTTCCTGCAGTCTTCAAAGAAGCCTACATCACCCCACTAATGAAAGAAACCCACTCTTTATTCTGCACTTTTAGATTACTACAGACCGTTATCGCTCCTCTCCTTCATTGCTAAATCTCTTGAGCGTGTTGTATGTAATCAGCTCTCCTCCTTTCTCACGTAGAACAACTTACTGGATAGCAACAGTCAGGATTCAAGAGCGGTCATTCCACTGAGACTGCACTGCTCTCTGTCATTGAAGCCCAGAGACTGGCAAGAGCTGCTTCGAACTCATCTGTACTCATCCTACTGGATCTATCTGCTACCTTTGACACCGTTTACCACCACATCCTCCTGTCGACCTTCAAGGCTATGGGTGTCTCTGGAATGGTTTTTCAGTGGTTCAGGTCTTACATTTCAGGTAGGTCATTTAGAGTATCCTGAAGAGGTGAGGTCTCGGAGTCCCAACATCTTGATACAGGGGTGCCTCAGGGCTCAGTGCTTGGGCTGTTGCTCTTTTCTGTATACATGACATCCCTTGGCTCTGTCATTCGGAAACACGGCTTTTCCTGCCAACGCTCTGCGGATGATACACAACTTCACCTGTCATAAATCTAGATTAAAGACACATCTTTTCAGCCAAGCTTTCACTTAATGCATAGTTAATGAACAGCAGCTATGTTTATTATTCTCTTTCTGCCTCCGCCTCGGGATGCCCATCCCGAGGTAGGTAGAAATTCCGCCAGGTCCAGATGATCGACAATGCCCGTCCCCAACTTGAGATTACGCCAGCTACAGCTGCGGACTGACTGACCATCCCAGCTCCATCTAAGGCAATTCCACCACCATCCTAGAGAAATAAGAACATCTGACCATCCCAGCTCAAACCATTCCATCCTAAACCAAGAGCAAAGGCGGACTTCTTGTCACATTAATGCTGAAGTTACAATACTTGGTATTTAATGCTAAACTTACATCACATCTCAGCAGTTTGAAGTTATAGCTGCATTCATTGGCCCTGATTGGAGGTTGCTGGGTGGGTGTTTGTGTGGAGTGGGGGAGCTCGTTGGTTGTGGTTGGGGGGGATTTTAATTGTTAGGGCTGTGTGGGTCTGGTTTGGTCTTGCTTAGTGGACGATTTAGGACAACAGAGGAATAAAGTTACAACATGTCATTAACACTTTCCCTGGTTGTTCCTCTGTTTTCTGGTGTTGATCGTGGAGTGGGACCGGGTTGGACCTGTACGGTTTTCGGTGAGTGGGACTTCCTGGGTCGTGGATGGTGGGGTCTACCTCTTCCTCGTGGATATTTCCTCGGTGGCTTTTGGTTAGGGTCACTGAGTGCAGCTATGACACATCAGAGGGGATCTGGCCCTCCCGGCTAAGCCTGGTTTCCCCCAAAGTTTTTTTTCTCCATTAATCAATCATTGGAGTTTGGGTTCCTCGCCACAGCAGGGCAGTGTTGGCTTGCTCACCGGGAGACTGCATTAATTTATTTATTAATTAGATATTATTTATTAGAATGATCTTGCTTGTTCTATGAACACCATGCACTGTGCTGTGTTTTAACTTTTCCGTTTTTCCTGTTTGCTCCTGTAAAGCTGCTTTGGAACAATGCACATTGTGAAAAGCGCTATATAAATAAACTTGAATTTTGAATTTCATCCTCACGATCTGACTGTTTCTGCACGCATTTCAGCATGCTTGAGTGACATTTCGCTCTGGATGAAGGACCATCACCTGCAGCTGAACCTTGCAAAAACAGAATTGCTTCTAATCGGGTCCGACCCTAAACTCCATCACAACTTCTCCATTCAACTGGGCTCATCAACCATCACATCTTCCAGAACGCCCAGAAACCTGGGAGTGGTGATCAATGATTAGCTAAACTTCACAGATCAGGTTGCCAGCACCACTCGGTCCTGTAGATGCATCCTCTACAATATCAAGAAAATTATATCTTATATCTAACCGAGCATGCTACGCAGGTCCTAGTCCAGGCTCTTGTTCTGTCCAGACTGGACTATTGCAATGCGCTACAAGCTGGACTTCCTGCTTACACGACCAAACCTCTACAGATGATCCAGAATGCAGCAGCAAGAGTGGTCTTCAATGAACTGAAGAGAGCACACATCACTCCTCTATTCATTAGGTTACATTGGCTTCCTATCGTCGCTCGCATCAAATTCAAGACTCTGCTCCTGGCCTACAAGACCACCACTGGTTTGGCACCCCCTTATCTTCATTCACTTATGCAGACTTATGTACCCACCAGATCCTTACGCTCTGCAAACGAACAATGTCTTGTGGTGCCATCCGAAAAAGGTTAAAAATCGCTCTAACGAACCTTCTTTGGATCGGTTCCACATTTACAAGATCAGCAGATTCTTTCGCCATCTTTAAGAATTGGCTGAAAAAACATCTCTTCCGTCTGTAACTGACTGATCATTTCTGATATCTATATTTTTTGTACAATATCTGATTTAAAAAAGCATGCTTAGATAAAATAAACTTGTCTCTGTACTCTGTAGTAGGCTTTGTGAGACATGTTTTTATTGCTCTTATGCTTACATTTACATTTAGGCATTTGGCAGACGCTTTTATCCAAAGCGACTTACATTGCTTTATCCTATACATTTTACATAGGTATTTGCAATCCCCTGGGATCGAACCCACAACCTTGCGTTGTTAACACAATGCTCTTACTACTGAGCTACAGGAAAGCTTGTTTTATGCTTTTTGTTGTCCTTATGTTTGACCCAATTGCTTCCATTGTTTACCCAACTTGTAAGTCACGTTGGATAAAAGCGTTCGTTAAATGATTAAATGTAAATGTATTTACTCACCCCCAGGCAATACGAGATGTAGGTGACATTCTTTCTTGAGTAGAATCATAAAGAAGATTGTTTGGTAAATCTGCAGCCCTTTCTGCTTCATATAATAGGAGTCTATGGGGTACACCTGCCTAAGAGTTCCTAAAGCACATCATTCCAAAAACCTGCTCCTGGCGACATATTGATGTTTCGTGAAGCGAATCGTTTGATATTTTCATAAAACTGAAGGTCATTTTTTATAATATTGGCCATAATGTGCAGCCTCTGCACAAAATCGCAATCTTCTTCTTGTAGTTTTTGGTGGCGGAAGGCATACCAATGTCTGGTACGTTTAGCGCCAACTGCAGAAAAGGAGTGTTGAGGCTGTACAGTATGGCTAATAGTATTAAAAATGACGTTCAAACTTATGAAAATATGAATAGAGTCGCTTCACGAAACTTCAACATGTTTCCATGAGCCGCTTTTTGGAATTATGTTTTTGAGGGGAACTCTTAGAACGGCGTACTACCATTATATGAAGCAGAGAGGGCTGCGGATTTACCAAACAATCTTCTTTATGGTTCTACTCAAGAAAAAATGTCACCTACATCTTGGAAGGCCTGAGGGTTAGTAAATAAACGGCAAATTGGAGTTTTTGGCTAGATCTTTAATCAGAGGTGCTGTAGCAGGCAGTTGATAAGAAGAAACAGGTTTGTTTTAATGCTCTCTTTTGGTTTACTGTTGTGGATTACAGTATAACCCGAAAACTGTTCTAACTGTAAAAATTCTAAGCTTGACATAGAGACCATGCTTGAGTGGGAAATTCCCAAAGAGCGAGCAGCAGCGAGTGAAGTTTGTAGGCGTGTGTCTGGCCATTTGTGTTAGCGATTTTGCGGCATCCACTCACAAAAATAAAGTTCTACAAGAAAGACTCAAGAGGTGAGAATACTTGACAATAAACGTTTATTAGACAACTGATCAGCGACAAGGTGCAAATATGGTCAAATTATATAGTTCTTTGGCGTAAGCCCCATCCAAAGCTCGCATCCGGGGGGACAAGAATTCTTGCACTTCGTGCCTGATGATGATGGCAGGGGCGCAGCCAACCCCCCTGGGGTTAATGGATGGGGACCGTTCATAGGTAGTGGTGGGTAGGATGGGGGTGAATATCGGCAGCTTCAACTGCGAATTCAAACAAAGGCGATCTTATATACTCCAAGTGTTAGGTGATGATTGGTTATTGGTCTATATGTAGTAAGTGACGTGAGATTGAGTCTTCCCGGCAGATCTTGTGCTGAAGCTTACATTTTTGACCAATACAATGTGTTTTTGGCTTTTGCCACACATATTCCTGTGCTACTTATGACTGATTTTGTGGTCCAGGGTCATATATTACTATTCTTTAATCCACATACAATTCGAATCATTAAATTCTACTACATTACCTTTATCCCTATGATGTATTCAGAGTGAATTGTCTGTGCAATTATCTTTTACAGCTCTTAGAATTGTCTTTCAAGTGTGTGGAGGATGTGAAGAGTTCTGTTCCCATAAGCCCTTTACACTTAGCTGTAAGTATTCCGGGAGGTAAAAGAGCAAAGATTATATGCACACAAATTCAAATGATGTTTCTGCAGTTCTGTAGAGCAGTCTTTCCGTTTAAGGCTACTGTGGAAACATGGCAGCACAACATGATTCCATATAAGGGTAGGCTGTGTATGTAGGTAAAAATAGCTCATTCTAGGGTAATAAAAACAGAAGGCTTCATTATGTAATGTCTTTATGTAATGTCATCCTTCTTTTGTTCTCCACATTGCACCTTTAGGCAAATAGAACATTAAACCAACACAGATTACCATTTTGGAAATTTAAAGTTACATTTTAAAAAAGCTTAAAGGGGTCATTTGACGCAGCTAAAACGTATATTATACGAATATTATTGTTTGCTTTTGATGTAATACAATGTGTATACACGATTTAAGGTTGAAAAACTCTGTATTTCCACATACCGTGCATGTTTGTATGTCCTCTTTGCTCCGACTGTCTGAAACACTCTGATATTTTACAAAGCTCATCGCTCTGAAAAGCGAGGTGTGCTCTGATTGGACAGTTCACTAGTGCGTAGTGATTGGTTGAATTCTGCACGGAAATGTAACGCCTCTTACCATATTTGGAACATCAGGTTCCAAAGCAATTGTACTGACAGGTACACCCACCTTACTTACACATACATTTTGGCGGTCTTAGTCAAATTGTGTTACTTACTTACGTAGATTCGCGGGGGTGTGGCGTTTCAGGCAGGTCTGGGTGAGCATTCGCTCATAGATAAAATACATCTTTTGTTCCGACACTTAATTTATTTTTAATTTTATGTGTGTAATACATGCATGGGCAACTCATAACACAGCAAGGACAAAGAAAAACATGTATTTCCGGCGAATCACCCCTTCAAGATGCATACTGTAACAAGGTTCAATTAAAAGGAAGGAAGGAGACGGGAACCGGCGAACATTCAAATAAAGTTTTTATAAAATAAACAAACAAAAACACTGAAGTAAAATGCCGGCAGTCAACTGTGAGGTAAATAGCTGCTGGCTATTTACTTCAGTATTTTTGAGTTTTTTTTTGCACGATTCCAGGGTACTGAATGACAATTATATATATAAAATATTAAACTGGTGAGTGAACAAGACACCCTTTTGTGCCAGGTAATCTGTAAAATTGTAAATAAATATTAAATATTTCGCTCTCTCTGTCTCTCTCTCTCTGTAATGAATTGAATAATTTTATGTGAATTGTCTTTGTCAGGCTTATAACGATCACAGTGAAGCCATTCAGGTGCTGTTAGAGACGATGGTTCATGTAGATGTGCAGGATTCTGGAGGACGTACAGCACTATATCTGGCATGTCTAAAGGGTCACTGCAGCTGTGTGGAGGTACTGCTGCTTCATGAGGCCTCATGCAGTATCAGGGAGGACAACTATAGGTGGACACCACTACATATTGCTGGTCTGTCTTTTTTATTATATATTATACAATATAAGAATATTTCCAATGACTATAAACATTAAAAGGAATATGTGGGTTATTGGAAATTTAGGTTAGCTGCAGTTCCTCTTTGTGTCATTACGTTACATCATAAACAGAAAGCAGAGGATTGGCTAATATGTCACATATGTAAATGTTGCTTGTTCTCAATTAGAATTTAAATAGGTTATTATTTAAATACTTCATTGCAATAGCTGCATTTAAAATGCGTACTCTGATTACATCTGGGAATCACCTGTTGTTAAAAAAAAAAACTCGAGCTGTGGCAAGCCTGATTTTAAAGTGGTCATATTGGATGGCTAACGCATTTACGATAAAAAAACACATACATTTTCATATACCGTGCATTGTCTTTGCTCCTCTGTACCCCGCTTTTCTGAAACGCCTCGATTTTCAAAGTAGTTATTTGATGCAGCTAAAACGAATAATATTGTTTGCTTTAGATGTAAATCAATATGTAAACGCGATTTAAGGTTGAAAAACTCCACATACCGTGCATGTTTGTATCTCCTCTTTGCTCTGCCTCTCTGAAATGCTTTATATTGTACAAAGCTCATCGCTCTGAAAAGCGAGGTGTGCTACGATTGGCCAGTTCATCTGTGCGTGGTGATTGGTCGAATCTGCAGGGAAATGTAACGCCTCTTACCATATTCGGAACATCAGGCTGTACAATGCAATTTAAAAGATCACCCACCTTACTTGCATTTAGATTTGGGAGGACTTATTCAAAATCGTATTACGCCCTGACGTAGATTCGTCGGGGTGTGGTTACACGAGGTGTTTCAGGCAGTTCTTGGTGAGCATTCGCTTCTAGTTAAAATACATCTTTTGTTCCGACACTTAAATTTTTGCATTTTTACATGTGTAATACATGCATGGGCAACTATATAAAATATATATATAACTATAACTATATAAAACTAGTTGCTACATCGTCCATTATCTAAACAATGATTTGTGAATAAAAAACTTTAACATTTTTAAAAAGTGATTTAATTAATAATTAATATTAATACAATTTAAAATAAACTTGAACATGTTGTCCTGTAGCTTCCTAAATGTATTTAATTGTGATCACTGTTTAAAAACATAAAGTGTGAGACACCGCTATTGCTTCTAATATTAGCTGTATCAGGTGCATTGTACCAGGAGGACCCAAAGCTGAGAGACTTAAACACGGTGCATTCCTTCAGATTTATGTTGTGTTTCATCATATAAGAGGTACTTCCTCCCTTGCACAAAATATCTGGACCACATGTATTGCATGTGGCAATACTATCATCTTTTTTCACAAAGTTTAACCAAAGTTTTGAACTTTGCTGCATTCAGTCACAGTGTCGATGTAATGAGCATGTGCGTAAGGTCCGGGAAGACAAATACAACTGTAAAATGCTTACTGCCGTTCGCGAGGGACTGAAAATGTCAGGAATCGATAAACAAAACCAAAATGCGCGCATCCTTTTGGTTAACCAGTACAAAAATAATTTTTGTATTGTGTTTTGGGCATTATTCTAATAGGATTTATCCCTCACCTTCAAAATGAAAAATATGTCATTATTTGCTCACCCTTTTGTCATTTCAAACCTGTATGACTTTCTTTCATCCGCAGAACACAAAATAAAATATTATGAATAATGTGATAATAAAATGAAGTTCCGCCTCTGGGATCATGGGCATGACTTTTTTTAAATTAGGTCTGGAGAGAAGGCGGATTGAAGGTTTTTATGCTTTTTGGACCGTAGTGCTCATCCTTCGGTCTCACAGATTCAAAGTTACATTCACAACGTACGATTTATGTGGCTTCAGCAACCAGAAGTATTTACACTTGTCCAGTTTTGTCTGTAATGTGTCACAGACCACCTCCTGGCATGTGATTTGAGTGATCAGATTTAAATCGAAGTCTCAAAGTTTTAGTAAGTTGAGTTATTACTTAATAAAAAAAATGTAGTTTGATATGCATAATAATAGTAAAAAACTAGTTATCTGTTTTTGCAAATGAACACGTATGTTAACTAGCAGTAACTTCCACGAACTGCCACATCGTCTGACAAATTCTTTATACACCTGCCCATTAAGGAGCAGTGGTTTGGGCAGTGTCACTGTATTTATCTAATGCAGCACATCCAGCACCTTAGTTTGGGTAACAAACCACATGCATATTTAAAGTATCTTAATGTTCTTACGTCTAAACAGTTATATAGGTTTTGGGAAATGATGTTTGCCGTCTGCCGTTGTTTATTAACGAGTCAGATGCGGTACAATGAATTAAAGGCACTGCTTCTCCCTCACATTCTCTGAACAGAGAAGAGGCAGAAAAAGGCCATCCCAAAATGTGTTTTGTTTATCTTGCAGCTTAGTACAACGAGGATAGCTGTATTTGGTTTTCTACTTCTTGTGTAGGTGAGCGTGTAGTGTGTGCTCTCTAAACTGCCAGTGTACTACACTGTTCCCACGATTGACCTCCGCATTTTGGTTCAGATAACATCATGTTATAAACTTAAAAAAAAAAAATCTTTGACATTTGTAAACCGATTCAGAATCATCCGCATCTACATTGGGATGCATCCTAGAATCAAAAATTTCCCCACCCCACCATACACAATGTTAATGCTAAATCTTATTACTTATTTTGAAGAGAAAACAACAAAGATAATGTTGGTCAATTAAATAATGTGTGATTGAAAGCTGTGTGCTCTCCCAACCTTCACATCTGTCAATACCCAATCTGCCAGTCATATCCTTTAAAGGTATGATGAACTGGGCTTGTTTATTCTTTTATACTGTTATACGATGTCTACTTATGACGTTTGCGCGGTTTTTACATTCTAAAACATCAAAATCAATAAATGATGTTTAATTAACAAAGTTCGGGAGGAGACGGAGCATATAATCAGCCGGCTGGTCTATAATCAGCAATCACAGCTGTACACATTTAGCCCTAGCAAGCTCGCTAATAAATAGGGAAACCATCTTACCTGCTCGATCTCCTTAGATTAAGCATCCCTCCTCCACCCCTGCTCCTCTCCAAGCTAAATATCCCGCAGGAACCCCGGGGGGTGTGCTCTGGGCTCAGACCGGTTCCGAGCTCGGCGCACTCACCCGTACCAAGGTAGAGTGTTTCGGGCTCGGATAGATCTGGCGAGCTCGGAGCCCGCTTCCCGGACAGCACGCCAAATACGCATAACCTTCATAACCAAGCTCTATCATTATCCCTATCAACATCACTGTTATATGTGTAGGTGAACTCGTGAAGTAAAGACTATTTTCTACACTGGTTTTGAGGCCAGCTCTTCAAAGATTGGTTTTAATGGGCGTGCCGCATTGAAGACACTTGGAAGTAAACACCCACCGCTTTGATTGGATAACAGATGGCGTAGTTGGAGCCTTCTGTGAATTTGGTTCGAGACGCAACGTTAGGTTACACATAAGCATCATTCACAGTTTTCGCAGGGTATTAATATTATCTGGAGACCTCCTGTGATTTATAATCTCCCCACATCAGTTTTTCATGTGATGCATTTGCGCGGGATGATTTTACTCAAATTTACTGACTTATTTCCCGGATGTGATGGCAAGGCTTTGCGTATAGTTTATATAGGCTATACTTGTATTGCGTTTAATAATATATGACCGTACCTGTCAGCATTTGGGAACCGGACAAAAGATCACCACGGGTCTCAAAGGTTACGATAGTTTCCATGATAAATAAACAAACGGCTCCCGGTGATATTCATTAGTTAATGGATATCACCCAGCACCCGAAATAATACCAAAACATTGAAAAATGATATATAAGCCCACCAAATCACAGAGATGCCGATTCGCACGGGCTTATGATCACAGACAACCTCTGCAATTAATACAAATGACTAGAGGTCCTCAAGTAATACTAATCTTTTACAAATAGTGCTCAGGGCACATCAAGCGATCTCCAACAAAGCAATAGTGACGCAAAGTACAGAAATGTTTTACTCGCATAAGATTGCTGCGCCATTCCTATTGGATCCAATATTAAAGGCACAGCACTAGCTGCTTTTTCATTTTAGTCATTCCACAAATCCAGTGTCGATCTCTACCTTGTTCATGAAGGAATCCTCTGAGAAATGAAACGAACAAACGCTCCATGTTTTTCCCACATGAGCTGGAACGTCTTTAAAAATATATATATCTAATATCGGAAACCGAAGGAAGGTTATGCAGTGACTGTATTCTTCCACATCCAGGGATGGCACAATAATTAGCTATCTTTAATGGCATGTTTGCTTATTGCTTGCCTCGATCTATCTGGTTCCGTGCCACTGGTTCTGTCATGCGCGAACCAGTGGGCGGGGCTATAGAAGTACTTGTTGATATTTTTCTGTGGAGGTGGTGTTCTACCTAATGTGGTCATAGATAGGTGCATTCCAGAACCTGGCGTTCGTTGGGCCTGGTGTCAATAACAGATGTAATCTCAGTAAAAAGGATGTTTTCAGTACTAACACTTACATGATGTTCGTGTGAATATGATTCCCTCTTATAAAACAAAAGCTTAGGTTAAAGTTTTGGTAACACTTTATAATAACTGCACGCTATGAATCATTAGTTAAGCATCAGTACATAGTTAATTAATCATTTATGAAGCATTGGCCCCACATTAATAGACATTAGTAAGCAGTTTATAAATACAGCTATAAATGCTTTGTTCTTGATTTATAAGCATGTATATAATATGCTTAATAATCAAATGTTCATACTTTATTAAGAATGAATTCATCATTTCAAAATTAAGGATTACATTACTTACAAACCAGTTAGTTAGGAGTTGTCAGTGGTTCATGAGATCATTTAGAATGTGTATGTAAATGATTAATAAACTCTTTGAATGCACATTTATACATCTTATTATTCTAACATATAGTAACAGTTACTTAATTTATTAATAAATGCTTTTTTAACACACATTCCTGCTGTAATACATGATTAATTAAGGTAGTTATAAAACATTTAATAGTGGTTAGAGAACTATTTTTTTGTGAGCTCATCTAAAGTGAGGACTATGTATGCCTTGTAAAGCATTTACAAATTAGAGTTGCATATCACTTCACAGTTATATTTTTTCTGGAGGTGTGCAGGAATTACATTTTTTTCAGAAGTTTATTTTTCATTTTATATCAATTCATTTAATGTTAATTTATATGTTCGGTTGTAAAATTTTCATTTTGCAGAGTTTTATTTTTTATTTTATATTAAATCGTTTTTTATTCATTAATATGTACAGTTGTACAGTTTAATTTCTTTTGCATCTTGAAATAAATATTTCTATGTTCTGTATCCCTCTGTGTTGTGTTTTTCCTATTTCTGTTTAGAAGATAACTGAGCCTTTAACTCTCATTTGTAAATACTTTACAAGGCATACATAGTCCTCACTTTAGATGAGCTCACAAAAATAGTTCTCTAACCACTATTAAATGTTTTATAACTACCTTAATTAATCATGTATTACAGCAGGAATGTGTGTTAAAAAAGCATTTATTAACAAATTAAGTAACTGTTACTATATGTTAGAATAATAAGATGTATAAATGTGCATTCAAAGAGTTTATTAATCATTTACATACACATTCTAAATGATCTCATGAACCACTGACAACTCCTAACTAACTGGTTTGTAAGTAATGTAATCCTTAATTTAGAAATGATGAATTCATCCTTAACAATGTCACAGTTGTGTTATGTTTTGTTGGGTTTTTTCCTCCCATTGTTCGTTTCATTAATAGTTCATTAGTTTTCACTTGTTTCATTATTAGTTTATTACTTTTCACTTGTGTTTCATCATTGATAATTACTCCCACACCTGATTCTGTTTTCCCTGAGTGTCTTCCATTGTATTTGAGCCCTGTGTCTCCCTCTGTTCTTTGTCTAGTATTGTTTATGCTGCGTGTATTTATGCTACGTTTGTCTCTGTTCCTGGTTCCTGTTTGGCATTTGTTTTATATTAAAATACCTGTTTTGGAAAACCCTTTGTTTGGACACTTCTACTGTCTACACGTGACAAATAAAGTATGAAAATTTGATTATTAAGCATATTATTATACATGCTTATAGATCAAGAACAAAGCATCTATAGCTGTATTTATAAACTGCTTACTAATGTCTATTAATGTGGGCCAATGCTTCATAAATGATTAATTAACTATGTACTGATGCTTAACTAATGATTCATAGCGTGCAGTTATTATAAGGTGTTGCCAAATTTGGTAATGTAATCCATGCCTCCTTTAAAAACAATCCGACCCCCCTAAAAAAAAAAACTATCAACAATTATTAGTTTAAATTAAATACAACATCCAACAAACATTTAATTTAAATGGCCCCAACACTGACAGAATGCCAACGAAATATAAACTGTTGCTACTTTTAGTTTTGATCGTGAACATGCACCTGCCCATCGGTTACGATGTGCCCTCCTGATGATAGTACAGATTTTTAGATAAAGAGGAATTAGGTTTATTTCAAGCCGTTTCTAATTTTGGGAAATGTTGTACAACTGAAATGAATGTGCTATATAACTTAACAAACATGTTGAGGTCTCAAACCAAGAGATGATACAAGAGACTATAGATCACATTGTTGACTTAATGTAAGATTGGTCCTACTAGCTGCAAAAGGCCAAGCTGACTGCCTGCTCATGCTGCTGAAACAAGCTGAAAAGACTGATGTCATCAACCTCAAGGACAAACAGGGACGGTATGTTTTACTTTAGAAGTATTTCAATGTCTTCATGCAATACAATGTGTCTTCATCTTTGCCAATTCAACAGTATCTCTGAATCTCTCAAGCCTGTGTGATGAGGTTTTAGACAAATTTTCGATATAACCTTAACAGAAGCACTTAAGATCAGATCAGAATAGGAGGGTAATAAATATTAAAAGGACGGATATATAGAAGTTGCCCTTTATGAGAATAATTTGAGATGTAGTTGCAAAGTTACTTGTATCTGCTAATACTTTATTATGATTATCCCTCAGAAGACATTCTACAGACTATTAGTGAGACAGACTACTAATACGCTGACTGGTAGTTGACAATAAATTGCAAATTTACTTACAATTTTTAAGATATCTAAAGTCGACAAACAAAATAAAGTGTTACCTTCTCTTTCTCTTTTACAATTTTGAATGATTATTCTTGTAAACATAGAGTTGTGGTGTCTGTAGGACTCCATTGATGCTGGCTACACGGGGCAGTAATAGTGACTGTGTTAACATGCTACTTGAGAGAGGAAGCAAACCAGACACTAGCGAGAGAAGAACTCACACTGCACTTCACTATGCAGTAAGTATATGTACTTGTGTCTTTGTCAAAACCATAGGGATCTTATGATGTATTTCATTCAGCAAAATTCATGTCGCAAATTTTGTCACATTTCATCATTAGAATAGTACGCATTTATTGTACACACACGGGCAGAATTTTGTTACCTCGTGTACAAAGTATACACGGGTCGCCCATTCCATTTCTAGCAGTAATTCATTTAACCACAATGTAGCAAACATGTCCTGGGAGCATGGATTTAAGGTAGTAGAAGAAAACCTGACCACTGTAGGCTAGGAGAGGTATTGCAATATGTCGTTATAACCATTCATCAAAACCTGTGTGTACTCCTATGATTTGAGAGAAGTATACTTTGCAAGGCTGTGCGTTCGGCTGTATACTTTCTTTATATTACAAAATAAGTAAACCACGGGCCTAAGTACTCAGTCACCCCTTTTTCCCCCACTTAGGACACCCTTGCCACTAATGCAAACTCCTAAGTTTAAATGCAGTGTTTTTCTCTCTTATTTCAGGCAATAGTTGGTAGTGAACAGTGTGCTTCAGCGCTGCTGGTTCATGGAGCCTTCATTTTGTGCAGAGATTTTCATGGCAGAAGCCCTCTGCACTTGGCGGCCTCTTGTGGTCATGCAAGAATACTGCTACTCTTACTGGAGGCAGCAGCTCTATCTGACCCACTTGACTCTCTGTTAGACTACAGTGGATACACACCTGCTCACTGGGCAGCTTACCATGGTAAGAACACATACTAGCCTACTACTTTTTTCAACATTATAAAGTAAGCATGAATTGACCAAAATTGACATAACACTTTATAATAACTGCACGCTATGAATCATTAGTTAAGCATCAGTACATAGTTAATTAATCATTTATGAAGCATTGGCCCCACATTAATAGACATTAGTAAGCAGTTTATAAATACAGCTATAAATGTTTTGTTCTTGATTTATAAACATGTATATAATATGCTTAATAATCAAATTTTCATACTTTATTAAGAATGAATTCATCATTTCTAAATTAAGGATTACATTACTTACAAACCAGTTAGTTAGGAGTTGTCAGTAGTTCATGAGATCATTTAGAATGTGTATGTAAATGATTAATAAACTCTTTGAATGCACATTTATACATCTTATTATTCTAACATATAGTAACAGTTACTTAATTTGTTAATAAATGCTTTTTTAACACACATTCCTGCTGTAATACATGATTAATTAAGGTAGTTATAAAACATTTAATAGTGGTTAGAGAACTATTTTTGTGAGCTCATCTAAAGTGAGGACTATGTATGCCTTGTAAAGTATTTACAAATGAGAGTTAAAGGCTCAGTTATCTTCTAAACAGAAATAGGAAAAACACATCACAGAGGGATACACAGAGATTTTAAAGGGAATTTAAGTCCATTGATTTAATCCCACACTATACTGTACCTATACATATAGGGTTTTACTACCCAGTATTGACTGTAAAGGAATATCCTGCTATGAAATCTCCAAGTCCTTGCACTTCGTTGTATATTCTGGGTTACAATAACATGCCACTGATCTTAACTGGGCTGGTTTGAAATAGTCTAATAGACATGGCAATGGTCTACCCCCTTTCTCTATTGAGAGCTGTAGTATTTTGAATTGAATCTTGGTCTTTTACCTACCCAAATCAATCTTGAGATCCATTTATCCCATTCACTAAATTGCTTTGGCATAACCTTAACTGGTAATGATTGAAGTAGATATATGAGTCGGGGGAGAATATTCATTTTGATCCTATCCTATCCTATTGTGCATCTCCAGTGGCAGTTGCGTCCACCTGTCTATATCTGATTTAATGTTCCTACATATAGGGCCATAATTACAATCACTAATTCCTTGAATCTACTGTTCATCCCCCTTGCAATGTCTCATAGCAATACTGTAAGAGACATTGTACAGGGTAGTAAATTGTTGAATTCACATATTAACAGATGATATTTACACTTGTGGAAATGGATAATGTTGTGTGCAGATGTATTGTTATGTGCATGTATAAATAAATGTACATATGGCATCTATAGTATGAAAGGCAGCTTGTTGAACCTTTGATTTCCGTTGGGTGCTGATCAAACTGTCAGGGTATTTTTGCAGTAACTGGCTGCCTGTTCATTATTCCTTTACTTATATTTTTTTGCGCATGTGATATCAGGAAGCAAACTTTATACACGTAGTGACTGGGAGGTGACGACGGAGCCTAAATTGAGTTGCCTCTCCTACTTCTGAATAGTGCTATACACAACCTAGAGAGTCAGGGAATTTGTGTTTACTTTCGTTAGAAGGACGACGTTTCGTCATCACAGCTCGTTGCTGAAAAGTCTCTGGGACCACAACCTCATCCGCGCACCATACCCGCCTCATGGAATCCGCCTCATCTGCGCTCCATACCCTCTTGGGACCTTGACGTGGTCCTTGCGGGCCTTAAGAGGCCCCCCTTTGAGCCCCTCAGAGACGCCACTCTATTCCTTAATTAAGGTTGAAGACCGCTCGCTTCCATCAAGAGGTCGGTTCCACCTATGTGGAATGATCTGCCCGCTGCTGCAAGATCTTCAGAGTCTGTAGCCATCTTTAAGAACATCTGAAAACGCATCTCTTCCGTCAACACCTGACTGTTCAGTTCTGACTTCTATTTCTTCTTTACTCTTATAAAAAATAAAAAACTCTAACTTAGCTCTGTATACTGTGTTAGGTTATATGAGACCAGTCTTCTTTTTTGATTACACTTATGCTTTTGTTGTACTTGTGCTGTCCCAATTGCTTCCATTGGTTACCCACCTGTAAGTCGCTTTGGATAAAAGCGTCTTCTAAATGACTAAATGTAAATGTAGGGGACCTACAAGCATTCTCTGTGTCTCCTGATTGCCTAGAAATTGGGCCTGGCGTTTCTCACGTGATCCTGAGACCTCGGCCTGGCTACATGCCCAAAGTTCCCACCACTCCCTTTCGGGACCAGGTGGTGAACTTGCAGGCACTCCCCACTGGGGAGGAAGACCCAACCCCATCTATGTTGTGTCCAGTACGCGCACTGCGCCTCTACTTCAACCGCACGCAGAGCTTCAGGAGCTCTGATCAGCTCTTTGTCTGTTTTGAAGGTCAGCAGAAGGGGAGGGCTGTCTCCAAACAGAGAGTAGCGCACTGGATTGTGGACGCCGTACAAATCCCAGAATCGCCCATACCCACTATCAGTGAAAGCTCACTACACCTGGGGTGGACCAGGCTCCTTGTGGGCACTGGGGTAGGGCGCCTCTCTGGCAGACATCTACAGAGCTGCGGGTTGGGCTACACCCAAAACCTTTGCAGGGTTTTACAACCTCCATGTAGAATCGGTATCAGCCTGCGTCTAGCATAAGAACATGTAGGACCGGCAGCCGGTAGGGCATATGCCTGCGAAAGCACCTTCCTCCCCTTTCCATAGGTGGGTCATTGTGCTACTTAGCCTCCATTCTTCCCCCACGGGGGCGAAGAACAGGCATTCCATCCATCACTAAGCAAGGACCCCCTGCAGGCGGGCTGAGCAGAGCAGCCCTGCCCCTTAGGCCGGGCACCTTCTGAGTTATCAACATATAGCTCTAACCGGACATAGTGCTACCGGACGCTGTAATTCCCCCACTCGGGCGGTTCCGTCTGATGTAGCCTCATGATTGGTTCCAACCTTGGTAACCCATTACCTTCCCTAGTTGGACCTCCAACTCGCGGTTACCTACTTCAGTCCGCATATTTTTTCCCATGACAGTGAGACCATGCGGGTGTCTCCACTAGAACTCCTCCCGATGATAGGAAGGGGTCTCTGTAGTGTGTTCCCCATTCGAGTAGTGCACTTACCCAGTGGCCTCACGGCACCGTGATGACCGAAAGCAGAGGCTTCCCACCTATTCTAAAAGCTCTGTGACCCTCTGCCTACCTATCCACTAGAACAGTGGTTCTCAACTCCAGTCTTCAGGCCCCCCTTACAGATTATTTTAGATGTGTCCCTATTGAACACATGAACGAGTTAATGAGATAATGACGTGATGATTGATCAATAATGATGAACACCTGCTGGTAAGAAAAACATCATCAGTAAGAACTAAGAAACATAATGTTTCCTTTAGTGGGTCTCTTACCCTTGATTTATTTTTTATATCAGCTGTTATAGTGTGTTTCTGAACAGCCAGACAAAAGACAAAATTGTTGGAATGAAACTTTCTTAAACTGTTTAAGTCTGACAAATATCGTGACACACCAAAATCAACCAACATTTGTACAGACTCTAATAAATATGCTTCTGAAACAAACTATTTCAGCTAGCAAAAAATGTAACATAATAAATCAAGGGTAAGAGCCACACTAAAGGAAACACTCAACACTATTATGGTTTTTATTCTTATTGTTGATGTTTTCAGTAGTGATTGTGTTTGTTAACTTCACCTGTTCATCATTAATGACTCAATCATCACTTCATTATCTCATTAACTCGTTCATGTGTTCAATAGGGAGACATCCAAAGTATACTGTCAGGGGGGCCTGAGGACTGGAGTTGAGAACCACTGCACTAGAAGATTACAATTTCAAGAAAGCGCTCACGTCTGACACGCCCAGGGCAGTCACCGTCGCTTCCCTAGAGATTGTGATAAGGCACAGCGTTGTGGCGTTTTTCAATAGGAACCCCATCTGTCGGTTCGACACAACGTCAACAAAGACCGACAGAAAGGGATTGTCTTGGAAAAAATGTCTATTTTCTTTTTTTCTTAAAAAAAAAAAATCTTTATTTCCATCACATTAAGTTACTTGCATTTTTGTAAATTTACAAGAAACAGACATCAAATACATATTAATAAGTAAATAAACAAACAAAATAGATCAATAGAAATAAATCAACAAATACACGCAGTAATCATGGAGATGGTGGTCTAGTGGGTTAAACCACTGAACTTGTAAATCAAATGGTTGCTGGTTCGATCCCAGCAGCCACCACCAGTGTGTCCTTGAGCAAGACACTTTACTCCATGTTGCTCCAGGGGGATTGTCCCTGTAATAAGTGCACTGTAAGTCGCTTTGGATAAAAGCGTCTGCTAAATGACAAAATGTAAATGTAAAAATGTAAATGTAATCAAGCAGGAAAAGAACAATTCTTAACTTTCTTATTCAACTAAACTGTTTAAGTAGGCAACACTGTGTTGTTCTGGCACAGAATATATATGTGTGTTGAAGAAACTGCCAAACAGCAGCAGTATCATTTAAGTAACTATATATTTATAAAGACAAAAAGGTTCATTGTAAAGTTATTTAGTGGAGATGTATTTTTTGTTTTGTATCATCTATCATATTGAACACATTGTTATAGTTTTGTTGTTCATGTTCAATTTTTTTTACTCATACTGTATTTACTAGATGTGACCATTTGTTTGCTAGTAATATCTCGTAAAGTACATTAAATCACAATATTTTGCAGAATGATCTACAACTGATGAATTTTTAAAACACGCTAGTGTGTGTTAAAATAAATACATAAATAAAAATAAACAAATGCATTCAGTAATCAAGCAGGAGCAGACAAATTCTACACTTTCTTATCCAACTACAAACTGTTTAAGTATGCGACACTGTGATGAGGGAACACCTCCTGAATTAAATTAGACAAGGAAAGTTTAGTAAGGACTGAATATGCATTGTTGTAACACAGATGATATTAGACCATGAACCACATGTTCAGTTCATGTTCAGTTCATTTTTATTCAGTTCAGTTTTCAGATCGTTTTTTTTCCCAATACAGATCGGACATTAAGTCACGTGACCCCCACCTTCACTCAACCCATATCAATTTGCATAAAGGGTCAACCGGCCTACATAGTGTAACAATCCACATAAACTGAAGACAAACATGATCCAACACCAGTGTATAGTGAAGCTGATTTACTTTAGACACGGGGTAAAGACAAACATCCACAGGAAACAGATAATATCCTGGAGTACACAAAACATCCATAGCACATAAACTAGGAGGTCAGTGGAAGTAAAACAGGGTAGAATACAACTAGACCTGACAATGACTGGTGGTGCAAGTGGGGGTTAAATGCCATGTGGGTAATTCAGTGCAGGTGTGACTGATGGGATACAGGTTTGACTGATCAGTGTAGATGAGTGACTGCACAGAGTCCTGGGAAGTGTAGTGTACCTGAAAGTCCGGGGATAAAGTGTGAGGATATATATGAGGAGAAGCTGGTGCCGGGGGCGTGGCCGAGGCCGGTCTTGCGGGTGTTATACATAGGATCCTATAGCCTTGGCCCTCCATTTGGAACAGAAGGACAGTTATGCCAGGCTTCTTCTCATAGATTTGAGCTCTAGATTTACCACAATCATTCCAACCAGACTGGTGACAAAATTACACTATATGATCTGTGGCTTCCACACCTTACCTGCCTCTGGATAAAGGATTTCCTCAGTAATTGCTTACAGAGAGTCAAAGTAGGGCCCCTTCTTTCCTCAGCCTTAACACCAGCTCCCCTCAGGGATATGTGGTGAGTCACTTACTGTATAATCTCCACACATACAACTGCACCCCCACCCATCTCATTCAGCACATTATCTGTTGGAACCCTCTGAAAGGCGGTACAGGAAAATCAAAGCTATAACAAACAGACAAATCCCAGTGCTGCTGCATTAATAAATGAAGCATGGCATGCCTCTTTCTGTGCAATAGTCCACCTAGTCTGAGTTAAACTTTGCTATCTCTGCACTGGGGTGTGTATAATTACCTCAACTGTGATGTGTAGGGCATGTGAAGTGTAGTGTTAAAGCAGGGGTTCCCAAACTTTTCAGACCACGACCCCCAATATTAGACTGCTGACGACCCGCGACCCCCCCCATCCTCCCCCTCCTTTCTCCTCTTTGTGTTTTTCCTCCGACAGCTTGTAAGGATTTGCGGTTTGGTTACATAGTGACAGAGCTAAAACGAAAAAGAACACAATCAGGCTATTTTATTAACAAATTATGGACAAAAACAAATACATCCCATAACTGCGAAATGCTTAAAGACAGAATACTAACAAGCTGCCTGTAACACGCATACAACAATAACTTTGTATTCAGAAAAAAACGCCTAATGTGATGGATGGGCGCTGTGCGCAGAGCAAAGCAGATCGCCACCCGCAGATCATATTCCACGTTAAGCCGTGAACTGTGTTTATTCTTAATGTAAGTCAGCGCGGATAATGTTTTTTCGCATAAATATGTTGAGCCAAATTGCATGAGTACATCCAACGCGGCTTTCGACAACTGTGGATATTCCAGCGCGACAGAAACCCAGAACTCATCCAGCGACTTGCTGTCAAATGTCGTCCTCAGGATTCGATCGGATGAAAGTTCTATCAGCGCATCTTCCATATCTGACGGCAGATTATTTTCCGTGGTTACATTAAATGGTGACCTTATCTAGTCATATTGGTCGGGAAGTTTTATTTCCAGTTTATTTTAATTATCCTAAATTTATACTCGCATCATTACTACCTTTTTTAACATATACAATTTTTTTTTTTAATTAAGTTTCTGTAAATCATCTCGCGACCCCCCGCCCCCCACTACGCGAACCACTGTGTTAAAGGATATTTATTATTTGTACACAGACGGTTATGTACATATACGCAGGGCTGTTTTATTATTTATCTTGGGTAACCTGGAAACAGGGAAATGTGTTTCTCTTGCTTGTGCACATAGAATAAATGTCTTAGAGGATGCATTTGTTTCTTTTTCTGCACTTTAGAGGATTGCACATCATTCTAATTGTACTTTTGTGTATACATGACAATAAATGATTCTGATTCTGAAAATCAACCATTTGTCATCATTTAATCACCCTCGGGTTGTTTCAAACCTGTTTACGTTTCTTTCAGATGCGATTTCTTTAAGACTGCAAGGGAAGCTCAGCTTCCCCTATAATTGTCAAAAAATGAACGGTCAAATATATGTACTATTATGTTAACATTTTATTGACTAAAAATGCGCTAAACATGTTCATCTCGAACGAAAACAATTTCGTTCAGAATCAGCTACTTAGGTCGGCTGACTCGATTTCCTTCTCATTCATTCCCGTAGCGTACAGTGCATTACTCTGTCGAAGCCCAGCGTCCATTGACTTCAATGGGGCTGCTTTAAACAGTTTTTTTCAGTGCTTAGAAACAAGACGGTCATTGGATAATACTGCGATTATGTCCCGCCCACGGACGCTCAGCGTCTCTGTGATGAATGGAGGAGTGGGCTGGCCCGGACTCTGAGCGTCTGCCGTGATGATTGGAGGGTCTGTCATCTCTTTTTATCCACTTTTATGTCCTAAAACGCTCGTTTTTTGGGGTCGACAGTTTATAAAAACGTATTTCTTGTTTTTTTTAGCTTGTTTGCTATACACATTGTCACATATCAGCTTTTAGACATTTTTTTTTTTTTTGTTATAAATCATAAATGACAAGGAGGCGGCAGCTTCTCGCAATGCAAAGAGACGGTTGGTGTGGGCGTGGTCTTCAGATTATGACGCGTATCACTCTGTGTCTCCATTTCCAACTCAGTCCCATCGCGGATTTTGCATGTGTAGTCGAAAGACAAACTGCTGCAACCTTCATCGTATATTTCACACAATTTCACACCACATTCATTGTTTCAGTTTAACATAATTCCCACATTTCGTCCCGTTGAGTTAAATATGTATATATATATATATATTAGATCGTTTGTTCATTAATTCATATAGTCTGAACTAGCCAGCTAGCAAACTGCACATGATGGCAGACAGTGCTAATATTGTCGACCTGATTTTGGCAAAGCCATTAGAAAGTCTTCCTTACGAGGAGAAACTTAGAATTAAACAGCAGGGCAGATCAACACCTAAGATTGATTTAGTGCAAAACATAGGGAAAAGTAACAGGTCTTTTCAGCTCTCCTGGTATGACAATGTTAGCTGGCTGACTGGATGTGCTGTGAAAAAGAAAATGTACTGCTGGCCATGTCTCTTGATGAAACCATCTCATGGATGTGTTGTTTGGTCAAAATTGGGGTTTGGAGATCTGTCAAACTTTGACAGGGCATATAAAAGGCATGAAAATAGCAATGAACATGTGAGTGCATGTGCAAGATTAAGTTGCATGGGCAGGATCAGGGTTGAGCATGCAATCAATGAAGGTGCTCGCATTCAAGTGGCTAAACATAATGAAACTGTTAAACAAAACAGGGCCTTCCTAAACCGCCTTATTGATGTGACATCCTTGCTTGGCCGGCAGGAGCTGTCATTTAGGGGACATGATGAGAGTAGTGAATCATCCAACAAGGGGAATTACAGAGAGTTCACAGAAACATTAGCTAAATATGACTCTGTCCTGTCCACACAATTCGAGTCCTCAACTGTGTTTTCTGGTATGTCACACACTATTCAAAATGACTTGATCTCTGCTCTTGCAGCCACCATTTCTGAGATCAGAGATGAAATTCAGGATGCTGTCTTTTTTGGATGGCAGGTGGATGAAACCACTGATATATCCTGCCGTGCCCAACTCTCTGTCATTCTTCGCTATGTGGATAGTGCAGGTAAATTTCAGGAGAGCTTCATTGGATTTTTTGATGTTTCTGGGGGGCGAGATGCTCAGTCCGTTTTTGATGTTTTAAATGAGAACATGCAGGGCTACAATTTTAAGGATAAGCTTGTGGCACAGACCTATGATGGGGCTGCTGTCAGGGCTTCAGGTCTCAATGGTCTGCAGGCCAAAGTGAAAGCAATAGCCCCCAGTGCAATGTTTGTGCATCGCTATGCAGACAGACTGAATCTGGTGCTGTCACAGGGGCAAAATGCTTGCCTGAGTGCAGAATTATTTTTGCATCACTCTCTGGGTTTGCCACATTTTTCTCAAAATCCACAAAGAGGACGTCTTTTCTGGAGTCTGCAGGCTGCTCAAGGTTGCCCAGAAACGCTCCTACTCGATGGAATTTCACATCACAATTATGATGGCCTCCTGCAGACATTTGATAACATCATTGCAGATACGACAATGGATGATGATACACTGGATTGTGCCAAAGGCTTCGTGAGGAAACTGGAGGATTTTGAGTTTGTGTTCATGTTGTACACATATGAACAAATCTTCTCTCAGACTGATGTGGTCTTTGATATTGTCCAGCAGAGAGCGATGGATGTTCTTTACTGCAAGAAAAGAATTGAGTCTCTTCTTGCATTTGTCAAAGAGAAGAGGTCAGAGGGGGCTTTCCAAGCTGTTTATGCCAAAGCAGCAGATCTCACATCAGACCCAAGAGATGAGCCCATGAGAAAGCGCCGTCTGACCCAATTGCAGGATCCCCAAGAGCGCTACAGAAATCCGTACATCCTTGATAACATCTTGGAGCAGATTCCTCGACGTTTTTCAAATTTGGAACGTATGCTTTTCTTAGAATTAGTCAATCCAGGGAAATTTGATGACATGAGACAAGCATTTCCAGAGGAGGCCTTCCAAAGTGTCCTGAAAAGTTATAGCCATCACTTTGATTCAGGGAGACTGAGGTCTGAACTATAAGTCCTATATTCAGATCAGGACTTGCAGAGTAACAGGGGAAAGCTGTGTGATTACTTGGTGTTCCTTAAAGACATGGAGTTGGACAGTGCAATGCCTCAGCCAAGGCCGTTTAAGCAGCCTAGCTCTGCTTGCCATTGAGAGGACACTGGTCAAGTCACTGGAAAAGACGCCAGTTGGTACGACAGGGTTACAGAGCATTTTCTTGAAAAGGAACGTAGGGCAGAATTTACATATAAATAAATGGACAATTTCTATGATTTAGGCCGAAAATTAGCTTCCTCTCTTTAAAAGATCAGCAGCCGCCACTGGTTTCTTTGTTTTAATAAACGCAGAGAAAGATATTTGTAAGAATGTTCGCAATTTTCAGTTCTGGGACATCATCCACTACCAAAGTAGAAATATAATTATTATTATGTTAAACACAAAATGAGATTTTGTTAAGTAAATGATTATATTTTTCGGGTGAACTGTCATGCTTTAGAACAGAAGTATTTTTCATTTTTAGTTCATGTAGCTAATGCATTAACTTATTGTTTACAAATAGCGAGTGTTACCAATTACATGAGTGCCATGAATAGGTTTGCTCGATAAGCTTGTTAAATGTTTCATGCTAACACCTTAACACACCACACGTGACAATCCAAGTAAAAATGAAGACTTTTTGATTTTTAGGAAACAAGGATTGTTTGGAAGTTGTACTTGAACATAAAGCATCAAGTATCCTGGAAGGAAATCCCTTTACACCGTTACACTGCGCATTGTGAGTGAAGCCCGCCTGCTTCACTTCAGAACACATACTCTTCCTTCTTCATCTTTCATGAACCATCTCCTGTGTCTTTATCTACAGAATAAATGGCCATGATGGTGCGGCTGAACTCCTGGTTGAAACATTGGGAACCCAGATTATGAAACTAAGAGATTACAAAGGAAGGTGAGTTTTTACCGCAATTAAATAAAGATCAGAGCACAAAACAGAGAAAAATATCTTTCCATATCTTTGTTCCATTCAGGTTTTATTTCGTTGACGTGTTTTTGTCCACAGGACTCCACTGCATGCAGCAGCTCATGCAGGAGGTGTTGCAGCGCTGCAGTTTGCATTGACCTGCGGTGCAGATGTAAACTCAGTTGATCACGAAGGACGCTCTCCATTAATGGTGGCTGCTAAAAATGGGCATACTTCTGCTGTTGGTTTGTAGTTTGACATCACACTCTGTTATCGTATAAGACAAAGCAGTATGCATTACTACATGCATGTAAGCATATTGGAAGCAATTGTTTAGTTTAGAACGAATATGTAATTTGGCAGTGCAGTTTATAAAATGGCAAATGTATTTCTGTATTTAAATATACATTTAAATGTATGCATTTGGCAGACGCTTTTATCCAAAGCGTTTTACATTGAATTATCCTATACATATATACTACATATATACGAACCCACAACCTTGCGTTGTAAACACAATGTTCATACCACTGAGCTACAGGAAATGTACACTTTCAATATCATCTGTGCAACATGATGTGCAAATTGGAAATTAAAGTGGACAATGAAACACCTGGTTTTAGACCACAATCCTTTATTAGTATGGTTTAGGGCCAATGCAGCATCAGTTTGTCTTGGGAATGACAGAGACAAGTTCTGCACAGGGACCAGCAGGTTTTTGAGCCATTCCTCTTGCAGAACAGTTGCCAGGTCTCTATGTGATGGAGGAGGAGGAAAACATTTCCTGACTCACTCCTCCAAAACACCCCAAAGTGACTCCATAATATTCAAATCTGGCGACTGTAGGCCATGGGAGATGTTCAACTTTACGTTCATGTTCATCAAACCAGTTTCGTAACCAGTCTTGCTGTGTGTATTTGAGCATTATATTCCTGATACATGTCACCATCTTCAGGGCACAATGTTTGAATCACTGGATGCACAAAGGATCTTCCAGAATGGTTCGTCAGTCCTTGGCGGTGACATGCACATCTAGCACTAGTATTAGGCCTAGGAAATGCCCAGCAGGTAATTGGGCCCAGCAGATCTACCCCCATGATTCACTCTGGGCATGCAACAGTCCCAGTGGTAAGCTTGTTTGGGGTTTCTCCACACCCTGGATGTTGGAAAAACAGTGAAGGTGGACTCATCAGAGAATGATACGTTTCACATTGTCCACAGCCCAAGATTTCCGCTGCGGGCACCATTGATACTGCAAATGACCAAAGGTTTAGCTATAGTTGCCCGGCCATTTATATTGCCCCTGTTGAACCCCCGAAGAACAGTATGGTGGTAGCAGGAAAGTTCATGTGTTGGTAGTCACTTCTATTGAATGTGCCAGCATCTTGTCTCCTCTTTTAAACTCTGATTATGTCCCAATTATGTGCAATATGTTTTGTACATCTGTGCTATTGCTCTGCTAATTCAACCTTTACACTCTGCCCTTACTGGTGAAATGTGCAATGAGTGACGATTGGGCACCAGGCTGCGTAAATATAGCCATTAAACCTTGTTTTCATTTCATTGTCCAACTTTGATTAGGGATGGTCAATCCTATATTTTGGATCGGGGTCGATACGGACCCCTATCAAACTGACGGGACCGATCTGATTCTGTGCGTTTGCCGCAGATGTTACTCATAAAGCTTTCAAAAGGAACTAACTATTATGAAGCCACCTAACTATTAGAGTGGACAGTTTCCGATATCTTGAGGTTCACATCTCACAAAACCTGTCATTGTAATGTCACAGTAGCGTCTTTTACACCTCAGGACTTAAATCTGCCCTCTCAGGTGCTCACGACCTTTTACACTGGCACCATTGAGAGTATCTTGACAGGGAACAGAATAGCCTGGTTCAGCGTTCCATCCGAACTGAACTTCGTGACCTGCACACCATCTACACTTAGACGGTGCTCGAGCAAGGCCAGGAAGATAGTGAAAGACCTCAATCATCCCAACAATGGATTGTTCTCTCTATTGTGGTGAGGAAAGCGTTTCCGCTCCTTGAAGGCAAATACATAGAGAATGAGGAGGAGCTTCTTCCCTCATGCTCTCCGGGCCCTCAACCAGAACTCTCCTAGAAACACACACTCACAACACGACTGTTTTTGCACACACATACACTGAAAAAAATGATACTTTAAACTTACTTAATAAAATTATGGACAGTGGTTCCACAAAACCCAATTGGTTTTTATTAACATTAAAGGGTTGTTTTCAATTTATGCTAAATTCTTGTGTTGCTGCAACACAATTGAATGATGTTTCATTAATTTAAAATGGTGATGTTAAACAAAATCAGCATAACTGCTTCCCCTTAACTTAAGATGGTTACGTTTTCTGAACATGTGTTTATTTTATAAGAACTCATCAAATATTTTTTGTTTGTCCAACGTAAGAATATTTAATTCAAACAACTCATTTAAATTATGGACAGTGGTTCCATCCAATTCCTTTAAGTAACTTTAATACATTGGTTTCTATTTCAAGTTACATCACATAGAAAAGTATGCTTTACTGCACAGATTGTTACAAACTATACATAGCATTCATCTTATTTATAAAAGAATTTCAGACACCAGTTCTTGAATCAAGCAATGTTTATTACACTTAAATTACAGATACCCTTAAGGATAATTGTAATATTCAGTGACAAATGAGATGCAATGATCAACTTGCAGCTTGCAAATTTGCTTTTAAGTAGTTGGACAATTACAATGGAACAACATTACAAATGTCTAACATTTACTAACAAACAAAATGCACCAACACCATTCAGGTGGCTTGCAAAGTTATTTCAAGAACACCAATTAATTACAATTGAACATTGTAATAGCATTACAAAATTGTAATGTTTACAGACAAATCAAGATGCACTCCGCACCATTCGGGGAGATAGCACAGCACTTGTAAAGCTTTTTCAAACTTTGGACAATTGAATGTAGATTCACTAAAAACATTACAAAACTTATGTTTACTGCAAATAAGATGCACTTATTCGCAGAATTTTTTTTCAGGAACTGTGGGATAGTTACAGTTAAACTTACTTTAATAACATTGGAAACCTTAACATTTACCGACAAATTAGATGCACTCAGCACCATTCGGGGAGATAGCACACCACTTGTAAAGCTTTTTCAAACTTTGGACAATTGAATGTAAATTCACCAAAAACATTACAGATTTTTTTTTTCCAGGAACTGTGGGATAGTTACAGTTAAACTTACTTTAATAACATTAGAAACCTTAACATTTACCGACAAATTAGATGCACTCAGCACCATTTAAGTACAATTTTTAACCACTTTTAATAAACCTAATTAAACAATTGTACTGCCATTTTCTGAAACATGGCACTTACATCTGAAAAATTACATTGTTTACTCAATAAGATCTGAGAATAGCTTGGTCTTCAGGGTCTGAACTTTTTGAGATAGTTTCTTCCCATCTAGCTCCAGAAACAACTTCTGCAGTACTTCAAAGGTGTACCTGAGTTCAGGAGGTAAATTAAAAAAAAGCTAAATTAAACGCACCTGTTGCTAACATGTGAAGAAATCCATCAATTTTGAAACGTACAAATCCTACACTTTACATCACTGCTGCTTAAAACACTAAAATGATCCGAAATTGAAGAACAAGTTTAATACGGTTTAAACACAAAAGAAAATGCTTAATGCACCTCGTGACGAATTTGAAACGAACAAATCCTACACTTTACATCACTTCCACATAACACACTAAAACTTAACTTACCCAAATATAGAACACGTTCATTGCCGATTAAACAAGATGGAAAACCCAAGTAAAAACCCACCTCGTTCCATCATGAAAAGCAATAGATGAATTGTGACACAAACAAACTTACATTTGAACGCTAACGTCACTGCGGCATAAAAATTACACAAAGTTAAACAACAAGTTCAATACCTCCTTAAACAGACGGAAAAGAAGTTTAACGCACCTCGTGCTACCGCGTGAAATAATCATCATCAAACACAATCCTGGACTACCACATAACATATAATTGTCACAACATGTTTTAAGATTGACTGAGGAAGAAAACAATCTTAAGATTTCTTACCGGATACTTTGCAAGATCTCATGCACCCGCCGTCTTCTCGAGATTCGCGCCGTCTTCATGAGAGTCGTTAGAAAACGTCACATCCGGTTGATTTGAATAGCAAAATTAAACTAATTACGTTAGTTTAAAGAATGGTAGTTAAGTAAAACGGAGAGTAGAACAACTTGATTTAGTATAACACAATACAATTATGTTTTGTCTTGAAACGAAATATGTTTGTGTTATTGTAACTCAAATTATTTGGGTAAAATGAACACTGCCACAAAACCCTTTTTTTGAGTGTATGCATACATTGTTCAAATTGTATAATACAGATATATATATATATACACACAGTATATTGCACAGTACCAGCACTTTATATAGATAGTTTAACCCCCTCCCTTACACTATTTATATTTTGTTTATATATAGTTTAACCTTCCTTCCTTTCCTATCTCCTTTCTACTCTAGTCAAAAAAGCGTTTCACTGCACGTCGTACTATGTATGGTTTTGTATGTGACAAATAAACATTGAACTTGTACTTGAACTAAAACTAGAACCTTCAAAGTTTTCATGCACTATATTTCAACTCTTTCTTATGTCATTGGATAGCTTTATGTGAGAAACAAACCAATTAAATGATAACATAATTAAGTCAATGGAACCTCTGCTGGTGTGGTGGTCTTTTTGTTCTAAATGTTAGGATCATGGGGAGCAGTGTTTCCCCTAGGTTTACAGCTTTGGGGGGGGGGGGGTTGGTTGGGGAAAATTGACGAGAAATCATTTCCTTTTCATTCTTTATGTGCTATCTATCTATCTATCTATCTATCTATCTATCTAGTCACATACATTGATTGTCTGGGAGGGTAATGCTTTGTAAAATTTATTTATTTTTATATATAAATATAAATAAATGTCTTTAAATCTTTTTAAAATTGACTTTGGCAAATAACCTTTGTTAAATATATAGAAGTATTTGTTAATATTAATGGCCCAGAGCTTAAAAAAGTAAAGAACTAAAAAAAGATTTATAAATACTAACGAATATATTGCTCATTCATTGTTCGTTAATGTTAGTTAATACCTTTATATGATAAACTAATTTTAAATAGGCTTTTTTTGTGAGACGGTTTAATTTCTATGATGCATTTATTGGAGAATAATCCTGTCAGACGCGGACGCTGTTCTGAACGTCATCACGTGCGCTGTTCTGAACGTCATCACGTGACATTCCCATACAACACGGAGCCATCTGCATAGCGTATTAAATATCTCTTGTCTTATTTAATCAGCAGATTTACAATGTCCTGACTAAAAACATTTTAAACACACATATGTAAATAGTAAGCGGCATGTAATTCATTAATATACATTTTAACCGCCATCCGGTGATGAATGGACTTTTGATGCTTGTCAGGGGCAGGATGCGCAACACTTAGACTTGGAGCAGGAGAGCTACTCCGGCTGCTACTCGCAGTGGAGTGAGTTTTGCCATCTTCAGTTCCCTGTGAGCGCTTAAAAAACGCAAATATTTTCATTTGGTTTTCATCTGATTGAAGCGACATATTTCCCGCCGCGCGCTCTCTGTCCGCTAATGTTTGTTTGTGTGTGAGCGCGTGTGCGCACTCATTGGGATAATTGTAAACGCGCAAACACAGACAGAAAAGACATGCCATCGTGGAAATAAGATAAATAACATATTACTTAAGGGTTATTTAGTTTGTTTAACAAAATAACAAATTGTAATCTGGCGCTATAAAGAAAATCAAATCAAATTTACTTGACGTCCAAGGGTGGCGGGGCGAGCCGTTAGGAGGGCGGGGCGCCCCCCTTATATAATGGTAGGGGAAACACTGGGGAGCAAAGATCTCCGTGAGTTCAGAAAGAGAAGGGGCTTTTAAATTGAGATTTTAACACAAGCAGACACTACCAAAAGGATAATTTAAATGATATTTTTTAAACAGGTTTCATTAGGGATTTCTTTTTCATTTTATATATTATTTTTATATATAATATTTTATTACAACACTTTTGTAGCACTTTGAGATTTTCCTTAAAATGTAAAGTGCTTTATAAATAAAATGTATTATTATTATTATTATTATATCGCCCCTCCCTTGTACAGGGTCATTGCATAAGGGCGGAGACAGCTAGGCCTGTTACGTGCATTTAGTTGATGTGCTGAAAATAGATTTCATGTGCATGTACGGCTGCAGAACTAATAAAAGTGTTAAATCATGTTATAGAAATATTACATTTCACATGCAGTTGCACATACAGTGTGATGTAAGTTTAAAAACGACTATACATTGCCATATTGGACATTCGTCTAAACTGAAAACAGCTCGCAGTGTGCCTCTGTACATTACATTTTGCGGATAATGTATTGTATCAATTTACAAATCCTTCATTCGCAACAGACAGTATTTCCAATCTCCTGTTTTTCAGATGTGTTGCTTCATCAGGCCAGAGCGGACTTTTCGGTGCTGGACATGAACAGGAACACAGCCCTGCATCTCGCCTGTAGAGGAGTAATGTGGCCATTGTCGTATCCTATTTCACGACATGTTCTGTGCTCTGTATTTCCATTTCTAATGCATTTTCATGTGTTGAATTCAACAGGGTCATGAAATGTGTGCTCTTCTCCTCCTGGCTGATATAGACGGCCCCTCGCTTATCAACACAGCTAATGGTGCACTACAAACGTGAGCATTCAGATGATCAGTAGACCATTGCTTCCTTGCCTTTACATGGCAAGAAACGTCTTAGAACCAATCAAAAATTACAATTATGTGCGCTCTCATTTTGAGTATTTAGAAGATTTAGAAGAACAACATTTCGATTTATATTCCTGACGTTATCTAACGTGAAAATAGTGATTGACTGTGCAGGAATTTGTATGATGGGAATCACGGAAAACCCCCACCCCATCCCCAAAGCTAACGGCAGAATGTTGATTGTACAAATGTATTAAAATTTGGAAAAAATCGAATTGCCATGAGACGGCTTGAGAACCACTCATGTCAACAAGTGCGTTCGTAATTCATTTTGTGTGATTGTTGGGTTGTTTTCACAGTGAAGGTTTGTCTTTCTCCACACCTCTAGGCCGCTGCATATAGCAGCAAGAAATGGTCTCGTCACTGTGGTTGAGGTGCTGCTGACACGAGGTGCAACAGTTCTGGCAAAAGATGAGGATGGTGAGTTTTTGGCCAATATGCGACAGACATGCACTGTATATATTGCAGCAATCATGTAGAGGATATGTTTGTGTGTTCTTAGGTTGTACTCCGGCTTTGGCATGCGCTCCAAATAAAGACGTGGCAGACTGCCTGGCTCTCATCGTTTCCACCATGAAGTTTTTTTTTCAGCCAAGCTCTACGCTGACACCAGCTTCAATCTGATGAAGTTCTGCGGCATGGTCACATCCTATCAGTCGCTGTCCACCAGAAACCTGTGTGTGCTGGATTTTAGAGAAACTGCATGTTTCACTGGTTGATAGTTACAGTTCATACAGAACCATAAAGTATCATATATGATCATATCCAATGGTCTCAAGCTCAGAGTTTCCAATAATGCCATGAAACAATGTTGTACAGCACTAATCTCCCACTGTATAACAATACTGTTAAACCGGTTTTTAGTCCAATGAAGTCAGACTGAGCATTGAAGCACAACGACAGTAAGATTATATAATAAATTCTGCATGTTTCATGTTTCAACGCGGTGTCTCCAGCCTGCTGTTCTTTCCGTTCATCACTGTACCTGCCTTGTGCTTGATCTAAAGCGTTTTGGTACAGGCTCAGTCATTTCTGATGAAGAGCGAATATTCTAGGAGACAGATCCATGTTTAACACGTAAGCATGCTAGTTATGTTAATTATAATTGTATGTTGTTTAATAACATACATTTGAATTGTTCTTGTAGAAAGTGTGACTTTGATAACAATATTAGATGTGTGCGCTTTCTCAATTTCAATGCAAGTGTGCTTTATTGGCATGACAAAATGTACATTCGTATTGCCAAAGCATTTGCAGCTGGGCTGCATACAAATAGTGTATGTATACAAACAGCACTTTCTATCTTATCTGTTAAAACCACAGGTTACTGCTCATTTTGTTAACCTGCTCAGATTTATTTAGTCTAATCTTAGCTGACAAATGAAATGGACATTACATTGTAAAACATTACAATAGAAAATGTTAGAACAGGTATGTTGATGGGTAAACTTCAACTTCAAGACTGTACAGAGTAATACAAACAATACGTATGGGGGCGGTTTCCTGGACAGAGGTTAGATTAAGCCAGGTCTAGGCATTTGTAAAAACGATTAAATGTCCTACTTTAACCAACATGCCTTACAAAAATCATTGGCTGTGTGTGTTTTGAGACAAAACAATGGGACTCATGTATTTAAAGATGTGCAAGCTGTTTTCCGTTCGGACAGAACAATATTTCTTTAGACTAGGATTTAAGGTCTTAAGCCTCATATGGGAAACAACCCCAAAGTGTGTTTACTTTAACATGAGCCAAATATGACTGCGTAAGAAAATAATGTTGCTATTCTTATTCATTTAAATCATCTTTTGACTGTACGCCGTGTCTCCTTCCCATTGCTTACAATGGTACTTCCTCCCACACCAGGACTTGATGTCGACCTGTTTCCATTTCCACTATTTGCTCGCCCACCAGCTGGTTTGTTTGTGCTTTGAGAATTTACCCCATTTCCATTTGGAGTGTCGTTTCCTTAGAAATGTAAAAATGTTGCTCATGTTATAACAAAATAATCAAATCGACAACCTACAGTGAACATGTTTGTCAAATGATTAGAACCCAGATTTGTTTTATAATTTAAATGAAATGCTAGTGCTTCAATGGGGAAATGTTGGCTATTAATACCTGCAGAAGCAGTAACACTGCTGTTCATGTTGCCCTGGTCATTCAATCCCTGATGAGTAAGAAGGACAAAATTTACTCCTATGACCGTAATACAATTTTGTATACAAAAAATAAAACACCAAAACTTACTGTTTTATTCATCTGGGCCAAATATTCTGAATTTGGTTCACTGAAGTTTGGCACCTCAGAGTACACCATGCAGAACCTTTAACATTTTAAAGAAAAAAAATGTTGTATTTTCATGCATATGGATATTTTTCAAGTTATAAATGCAACAATAAAATACAATAATTTTCAAAACAATATTTCAATTCTTTTTAAATTAAAGTAGCATTGCAGAAAAATGGCAAAAGATATGTGGTAACCTTTTTAAGGTATAACATTTAAAAGCATCGTTAACTTACTCTCCAATCTTCTGCAGCTCACCTCCCCTTCCAGTGTACAGTGTCAAACAGCCTTTAAAAACTGATGCGTAACTTAACAAAAAAATACAAGCATTTCAACATGAACAGCTGTAGCATTGTATCTCACACTCAGTGTGCATTGATTATTGTACACTGAATCAAGTAAGTGGCAGGTCACGTCAGTCAGGCTTGCATCGGCCAATAACATCAGGTGCACCTAATCAATGTCAAGCAACAGTTGGCTGGTTCCACCGATGATTCCTTCTCCCCTGACCCAGGCTCCAAACTGATGCTTTTGCGTTACATGTCAGTGCCCATCGTTGGATGTTTACCACTCAGTTCATTACAATAGAAGGACACACCGTCCAACTTTATTATGGTATATGATCGGGACGTTGTAGTCAGGAAACAGAGCTGCGGCAGTCACGTGACCTATTCTGTTTACACCTCCATCCTGGCAGGCAGTGACATCCGGGAGCGAATATGAAATGAATGGCGCTAGCATGAGTTTCAAGGTAACAGAGTTCACTGCGCACTTTAACTCAAAAGACACAGACCTGTGCATTGCAAAATTTAATAGATGAAGCATAACAGATCCCTATAATGCTCCCGGAATGCTTTTAACACGTATCAATAAAGAAACTGTTGGCTTTCCTGACCTGCAGGATCCTAATATCCACAACTACCACATCAACTTTTCATCATCCTACGCCGGAGAATCTTTAAAAACCTGGAGTGGTAAGAATGGATGTGAATTTTGTAATGGATATTTAACTCCTGAGTCTGTCGGCTTTAGCTTGCCTTGTTAACTGTGTTGTTAGCAAGCGTAATCGACACTAGCTGTCCTTGTTTGTAGCAGGCATAGCTATATCACTGATCTTGCAAGTTTAACATTCGCAAAAAACTAAGTGACCCTCCATTGAAGCCATAGGTAGTGGTCAGACACAGTAGGGTTGTGTTAGGGCCCCACTGCGATTGCACAGCGGAACTAGGCGTGTGCTTCTCTCATGCGTCTTGTTTAAGATTTGGCAGCATAACGACGGAGAGGAAGAGATAGTGTTCGCTGTGACATGTGTTGTTTAGCACGTTTTATTGTAGTTAACCATTTAATCATCTATCCGGGATTCTGGATCCTTAGGAATTTGATCAAATGATTTGTCCATTGTTTTCCCCTGCATGTTCCGGTATCCTGGTGCATAGCAGCTGTCCATCATGTTAAAAAAGTATGATTTGTAAAGTCTAAACAGCCATGTTTTAAATGATTGTTTGACCACTGTCAATACCAATGCTACAGCCGCTCTAGTGCTCTCCTGATAGCCTTCCAAAATGGCCGAGTTCAGATTGTGTGACGTCAACCTCCGGAGCTCCATTGTTGGATAAAGTCATTATTTTTGTTTGTGCACAAAAAATATTCTCGTCACTTTATACAGTTAAGGCTGAACCACTGGATTCACATAGACTATTTCAACGACATCTTTCCTAACTTACAGTTGTGCTGTAGTCTATGGAGGAGAAAGAAAGCTCCTAGAGGTGTAAGTAAGCAACTTTAGGGTGAGTCATGACAGAATTTTCATATTTTGGCCCGTATATTTGATCAGTTCTTTATAGGAACAGTTCAAACAGCTCAAATTTTGTCCTCTTTTGCTCATTGTCCACCTGTTACAAACCTGTATCAACACAATACAATGTCAATATAATCTAAGAGAATATGCTTCCATTGTGTATCTCTCACCCTTTGGTAAGTCTGATGATGTCACCAGCTTGAATAAGTCCTCCAACCTCATCCCAAACTGATATACTGATGCTGCCTGTCTTGTCAGCCACTTTGCATGTGCGCACTTCATGACCGTCTTTAGTCTTTGTCACTCGACCTTAATTAAGATGATATAAGACAACATCAAAACTAGGGCTGCCTCAATATCATATTTTCAAAATACGGTTATCATGGCCAGAATAATTCACAAAAACGATATTCTTGCAAAATTAATGACATCTATTTTAAAATGATAATTAATAAACAATATATTAATCTTTGATTTTTTTCTTCTCTTTACTACAAATGAGTTACACTCAAATTACCAGTGTGTATTGAGACCGAGAGAGTTTCTACCAATTTAAAGACCAAAAATTCTGTCATCATTTTCTCTCCCCCAGAGTTTACATTTACATTTAGCAGACGCTTTTATCCAAAGCGACTTACAAATGAGGTAAACAATGGCAGCAATTTGAACAATTTGGAGTTGTTCCAAATCTGTATAAAAGTCTTTGTTCTGACACAGAGAAAGATATTTGAAAGAATGCTTATAACCAAAAAGATCTTGCCCCCCATTGAGTACCATAGTAGGAAAGATTACCCAACCTTTCCTTTGTTCTGTTGAACACAAAAGAAGACATTTTGAAGAATCTAGGTCAAGCAAACAGTTCTCGGCAAGGCCGGACTTACCATTGGCCTTGACTGGGCACCATCCCAGGGTCCCCGCCTGCTCTCGTTCACTTGATTTGTTTAGTTATATGCCAGTCATTTTATTTTTCATTTAAACTGTGTTCATTGGACTAGCATGATTCAATATCACTGCATTGTGTAAGGAATGATGTTGTTGAATTTGCTAAACTTTCCGTCAGTCATGTTGGCATTTCCTGATTGGAAATGTTTGGATTCCATCCATCATGTTTACCTCAGTGAAACCTGTGTCTCTTCATTGCACCAAGATGATGTTGTAATGGCTGCAATCGCTATCGCAGTGCAGCGCTAAAAAGAAAACAAAAAACTGAGAGACAAGAACGCGAAAGAAAAGCATTTAGTCAAATGGAATGATTATTTTCCCATGGCACCACACCATGATCTTTAGGCAGAGAATCCAGAGCATACCGGCCAACACTCTCGTTTTCACACACATCTCCCGCCCCCTTCACGTTTAGTTATTTTTGCCCTATTTCAGTTACTACTCTTTTGAAAATCCCGGACACACGGGAACCGGTGCGGGTTCACGGGATGGCATTTGCCCTCACAGGCTGGCGCCCTTTGGTAGGCAAATATAACAGTAGGCAAAGTGTAGTAGTGAGGATTGCGCGAAAAACTTTCTCGTCAACCCACTAAAAGTCTGAACAAATTCCACTCCGCGTTATCCATTTAACCCTCGCTCCTCACAGTCTGTGTCCGTCAGATCGTTTCATCGACAGGTAGATGAAGTACAGTCTACAAGCTGTTTTTTTTTGTTACATTTTCTTTGCTTCTACAAAAAACGTGATATGAAAACTGTTGTTTTCTGCAGACAACTCTGAATAAAATCTGGTAATATAGAGTTTATTTCTAATATTTCCCGTTTTGTGACCATAAGCGGTTCTTGTAAATAATATGCAAACACTGTTAAAACCATCCATGTAAATAAAAACATTCTGCTAACTAATCAACAAAGTTAAAACAACCGAACTACAGGACGCGCGAAGGGAAAAACTGCTTGTGCTTTTTCAAATTGCGTTTATATACAAGTTATTTCATGTCTGACATAGAGATCTCTGGCAAAATTGAAATGCTAAATTAAGATGATACCTTGCAGATATACTATTCATGGATTCATGGCCCTGTGAGCTGCATTTAACAAATCTCTTTGACATGAAAATTATGTTAAAACGATGTACAGGTGCTGGTCATATAATTAGAATTAAATTCCATTTAAAAGGTGAAACTTGTATAAAGTATACATTCATTCCACACAGACTGATATATTTCAAGTGTTTATTTCTTTTAATTTTGATGATTATAACTGCCAACTAATGAAAACCCCACACTCAGTATCTCAGAAAATTAGAATATTGTGAAAGTTCAATATTGAAGACACTTGGTGCCACACTCGAATCCGCTGATTAACTCAAAACACCTGCAAAGGCCTTAAAATGGTCTCTCAGTCTAGTTCTGTAGGCTACACAATCATGGGGAAGACTGCTGACTGGACAGTTGTCCAAAAGACGACCATTGACACCTCGCACAAGGAAGCAAGACACAAAAGGTCATTGCAAAAGAGGCTGGCTGCTCACAGAGCTCTGTGCCCACAGAGTCCCAAATAAGTATTGAGCGCTGTACATGCTCATACTTTTGCTAATGCTAATACTGAAGTTACACTTGGTATTTAATGCTAAACTTACATCACATGTCAGCAGTTTAGAAGTTTAGCTGCATTCAGTGGCCCTGTTGGACGTTGTTGGGTGGGTGTTTGTGGGGGGGGCTCGTTGGTTGTGGGGATTCATTTGCTGGGGCTGTGTGGGTCCGATATGGCCTTGTTTTGTGGTCGATGTCGGACAACAAAGGAATAAAGTTACAACATGCCATTACTATTTTCGCTGGTTGTTCCTCTGTTTGCTGGTGTCGATCGTGGAGTGGGACCGGGTTGAACCTGCACGGTTTTCGGTGAGTGGGATTTTCTGGGTTGCAGATGGTGGGCTCTCCCTCTTCCTCGTGGATATTTGCTCGGTGGTTTTTGGTCGGGGTCACGGAGTGCAGCTATGACACGTCAGAGGGGATCTGGCCCTCCCAGTTGAGCCTGGTTTCTCCAGAGGTTTTTTTCTCCATTAATCAATCATTGGAGTTTGGGTTCCTCACCACAGCAGGGCAGTGTTGGCTTGCTCACCGGGAGACTGCATTTATTTATTTATTTATTTATGAATTAGATATTATTTATTAGAATGTTCTATAAACACCATGCACTGTGCTGTGTTTTACCTTTTCTGTTTTTCCTGTTTGCCCCTGTAAAGCTGCTTTGGAACAATGCACATTGTGAACAGCGCTATATAAATAAACTTGAATTGAATTGAATTGAACTTTTCATGTTCATACTTTTCAGTTGGCCAAGATATCTAAAAATCCTTTCTTTGTATTGGTCTTAAGTAATATTCTAATTTTCTGAGATACTGAATTTGGGGATTTCATTAGTTGTCAGTTATAATCATCAAAATTAAAGGAAATTAACACTTGACATATATCAGTCTGTGTGGAATGAATGTATACATTATACAAGTTTCACTTTTTGAATGGAATTAGGGAGATGAATCAACTTTTTGATGATATTCTAATTATCTGACAAGCACCTGTTTAAGAGAGCAGTGCCCTTTTCATTTTTTTTTTTTTAGGCATTTGGCACACGCTTAAAAGCGACTTACATTGCTTTATCCTATACATTTTTTTTACATAGGCATTTGCAATCCCCTGGGATCGAACCCACGCGTTGTTAACGCAATGCTCTTACCACTGAGCTACAGGAACGCTATTCGCCCTGCACAACCTCCGTTAAACTAGACTTTACAAAACTATGGACCCATTATTCTGAAACTATTCAAGTTTCATCTCATTATTATGGATATAATTTTAAAGTGCATTTCAAACTCATAGATCTGTCTTATGCTTAACTGATGGAATTGCAATATAAGACTAACATATTTTTAACACTTTACCACGTTTCATTTGTTAACATTAGTTAAGCATTAGATTACATGTCAGCATTTGTTAATCTTCATTTTCAGTATTTACTTATATTTTTAAAAACATTGAACATGCACCACGAACTAACATGAACAATTGTATTTGTTATTAACTAACAATAAACAAGATTAATAAATGCTAAAAACTGTATAGCTCTTTGTTGGTTTCATGTAATGCAGGGGTTCCTACATTTTAGATCTGAGATATAATCTCTCAAGATCCTCCACAAATAAAGGCAAAAAACACACATTTGTACCTTTTTAGTAGTTTTCTTAATATGAATCGATAAGTTTAACTGTATTTTAATGCTGATATTATTGTTGATTGGATTTTTCATTTAAGTGTGTTTGAAATATAAACGCACCACTTGTGGCTCCCACTGTCAAAACAAGCATTATAAACGTGTAAACCAATGAACAAGTGTCATTGTTAGTCAAAACCTTTACTAATGCTAACAAATACATGATTTGAAATAGTAGGGGGGCCCCGAAAACAACTCAATCCCAGGGGTAGCCATCCCCCTAAGTCCGGCCCTGGCTTCTGGCACTTTTTAATACAATTGTAATTTTTCCTACTACGTGAGTCAATGGGGGGCAAGATCTGTTCTGTTTGGTTATAAGCATTCTTCCAAATATCTTTCTCTGTGTACATCAGAACAAAGACATTTATACAGATTTGGAACACCTCGAAGGAGAGTAAATGATGACAGAATGTTCATTTTTGGATGAAGTATCCCACTTAGCTCTTAAAGCAAAAGTTTTAACAAGTTCTGAATTATGTATGATGTTATCATATGGGTAAAAGGAACAATTGTACCCTTAATATCAGAGTTATTGGCAGTACCGGTATATTGTGACACACCCCTAATTGAAATTGTCATTCAGTGCACCTCAGAATTACTAATGCTTTTCTGTGAAACTTTTTGAAATTGATAACCAAACTTCATGCTAAGAAAACAGTAAAAAACAATAAACTAGGATTACACAACAATTCAAGTAGAAGAACAACGTTTAAATGATCCCACAAGTTGAGTCACACATTTCGCTACACTGTAATTGTTGAGCTTCATACTTGCTTATAACATCTACTAAATTATGAATTGTATGCTATGGGTTCTATTGAATATGTTGTTGGGATAGCCAACCTGTTTCCAGCACAATGAAATTGATATTGAGATTCTTGAGTCCGGGTTTAATGTCCTTCACATATGTCTCCGAGCTCATGATCAGCGCGTTTCTGAACAGATCCTGCAAACAACACGTTAGTACAACTATTTACATTTCAATAACACCACTAGAAGTACGCACATTGTCTCAGCAAATAAGCTTCAAGTTCACATGCACGCGTGAATCTGACGGCTATCAAACCTTTACAAACGCATAAAAGAGCTGCAAATACTTACCGGTTAGCATTGAGCATTGACGGCTGCATTGACTCGTGGTTTTCTCTTCGAGAAGTCACAAAATGCTCCTCCGCTCATCTGTGTGAATAACTCAATGTTCACTCTTGCTGCTGTGAATTAAAGCTGACAGCTGTCAATCATCTTACGCGGTGTGGACGCTTAACCACCCTTCACAGCGCTTGATGAAATGTTTGCTAAACGTGATGGTGTGACGTTACGTGCGTCATGACGTTCTTGATTATCTACTGCACGTATTCGATCTGTACGACATACGCATAAACTGACATACCATGATGCATAGATATCTAGATGCCGCATTAGCATCTGTTTCTATGGGCCGCTATACGAAGGTCGTCCGCCATATTTGAACGGTGCGAGCCGGTCTGTGATGCCAAGTCTTTGGTTTTCCTATGGAAAGGGTTACTTTTTAACTGTTGCTGCGGGTTGTTTTTTCTGCAGGTTAGGAGTGTGGAAGAATTTATTTAGCGGTTAATCTTAAAACGATTTTATTTATGAATGTTAAATTCTGATATGTGGACTAGGATCATTTGGCTATTTTGCTAGCGATGAATTAATTTGTTTCACGGATCTGGCAACCCTAAGGAAGCCGAACTGTTAACGCTCAAGCTGACTGTGCGTATGCAAACATAATTATACGCGATGATTGTGAAAACGTATTAAAGGTTAAGTAAACTCAAACATTGTATTTGCTAGAGTAACACATGACAACAACTAAAGGGGGTTAACACATTTTTTTCGGGAATTTAAATCCCCGTGGTTTTTACATCCATGGGTGCGCAGTGTTGTGGCATTCTAGCAAAATGTGAGTGACATCATTGGACCGTTCCAAAATGGCGGAAACGTGCCTGGGGTCGGTTGAACCAGCTTGTGCCTAAGTTACAAAAAATTACGCACCACTTAATATTTTTGAGTTGCACCATTCAACTTAGTTGAAGCGCAATGTTACGTATAAACTAAGTATTTTCCCGTCAGGAGTAAGTATAGGAATAAAATAGCAGACACACTAAACTAGCTGTACAAGCTCTTGTTTCACTCGCCATTCATGAACATTCATGAAAATGCAAAAGGTGAGTGACTGTAAATGTACAGTCATTTACCTTTTAAAAAAGAGAACTTTATGTGATGACATTTAATTTTTGACGGCTCCAACAAGAACCGTCCCGCGCCTCTGTGTGTGTATACTGTATCTGCCTGTGATGTGCACGTCAAAATAAAATCATTTTTTATTTCATTGGCGGTTTGCAGCAAAATGAAATCACCCCTATTACATGTCATTTATTATTGCGTTAACTAGGCTGTATTGTTTTTAATCAGAATTAGTTTATTAATCTTATTTGAAATATGTTATTCAGGAATGTGTTCTATTTAATATAAAACTACCATTATTATCAGACGTAAGATAAGTTTAAATCAAGAATGTTTTGAAATTCACAACATTTTAACACAACTTTTCCTTACGAATTTAAAGGCTGCTATTGGACTATTAAGGGTAAACGTCATATTATGCGACTACGCATTACTTTATGGAGAGCTTACGAACTTCTGGCTACATTCTGCCATAAGACCAAATGGTGCAAGTGAATAACATACAGATTTAGTTACAAACTAGTTAGAAGTTACTAAGCCTTTAGTGTGGACCTTACAGTCACATTTAAATAAGAACTACGAATGGCTGGTGCAACCCTACCCTGGAGCTCTTGAATAAGGCATCAAGTTCTTGTATCTATGCCAGGATGTACCAGCAATAGGTGATTTTTCTATTGAAAAACATCCTTTACGCAACAAAAAACCTGAAAAAGTGTTTACAACAAAAAGCAAAAAAAATTGAACATTACGACAAAAATGACATAAGTCAAAGATAAACACAACTTCACCAAATCATAATAACATTCAGGGGCGATTCTAGGTATTCAATAAAGAGAGGCTCAGCCTCCAACATATAGCCACTCACTACTGTATGCATTACTAAAATAAATAAGTAAGATAGAATTTTCAGAATAAAGACAGGTTATTGTTGTTAAAATGAATAGGCCTATCTCAGAGTGGGGGGTAGTCTTGGCCTAATGGTTGAAGAATCGGACTTTGGCCATTCAAAACTAGCTTGAAACCCACAAACCTGGCAACACTGACACAAGATCAGAATGTAGCTTTTGGTCACATGACGCTGAAAAATGTAGTTTACCTACTCAAAAAGCTGCACTGTCTAAAAAGTAGGCCTAATCCCCAACACTGGAACATATCAAATTAAAAGTACAAAAATAAAACTATCATCCCAATAAACAAAAACTTTGTTTTTTCTTTTGAAACAATTTTATTTTTGTATGTATACTCAAATGAACATTTGATTTGTTTAATATTACTTGAGTAATATTAAAGAAGGCTGGCCACTGACCCTGGCCCCTGATTTCCCAACACCTTATAGAGTATAACTTTATCTACTACTCTTTATTATTGACCAAAGAAGGTTAAAATTTAACGAGGATTGCCAGTAGCAATGTCAACTTTCATTCAGGAACTTTATAAGAGCCCAGTACAGCTATTTGAAATACTTGACAATCAAAGTGATTTTAAAACAGTATTTCTAAAGAAATGTTTCCATTTCTCCAAAAGCTTTTTTAAGTTTAAGAAGTCATTGTTTTCTTTCCAAAGCTGATCCATCCAAAAACACAGCTGCTTCTTGAACATTCAAAATGCCTGGGATCTTTCACAAGTTTGTGTGCAATGTTCCAAACATTAGCACCAGGGCCCAGTTTTTCAAAAGTAATCCACAGGATATCGGATCGCAGATTGGATCAAATCTTGGAAATGGGTTTTTCAAAAACATAAGAGGGATTCCGAACTAAAATCAGACCATGTAATCCGATTTTACATGTGATCTAGATCAAACCTGCCCTATGAGTTTTTCAAAACTTTAAGCTCAGTTTGGGATCTATTTGATAAAAAATCAAATCAGAAGGATGGATTCAGTTGTGATTTTTCGAACCAAGTAACATCAGAGAGGTTATTTTTAAGTGAATGATCACAAAATCAATGTTTACTGATGATATGTACATCATATGACGATCCTCAGCTACAAACCAGGATGGTGACAGCTATGAGTTGCTTCTGAAACGGGAAACCGAAAGAGCAAAAGTACCAATTGAACTGGGTACAGAACAAATCATGCTTACCCAACTGAAACAGAAAAAAATGCAGACGGAGATACATCTCCTAAAGGCAGCGTTTGAAAGAGGTGGGATCTGTCCTGTAAATGATTGTTGACTATTGGATAGTATTGTTTTTGTCTAATAACAAAATAAGGAATGTAAAATGTTTCTGTTTATTACAGTATTTCTGTTTTGCCTACCTGTTGTTCTTTACCAAGCCAGTTGGCTACAATGTTGGTTCCGTTTAAGGCTCTGGTAAACATAATTTGGTAATCCTGAAATTTGGTATTTGGATCACAATGATCCAATCCAATGTTCCTGAAAAAACTGGCATAAAAGTAAAATGTATCAGCTGATCCTGGATAGCAAAACATGGGATTTCCAAATCCGTATCAATTTGTGAAAAACTGGGCCCTGGGGATCAGGCTTCATGTAGCTCACACTAATAACGAGTAAGTCAGGCACATTGGCCATCTGCATTCTGATCAGATGCTATGAGGTTTATGTTGAGAGTGCAGAAGCACACATTTACATGATCATCTGACATGAAATTTCTCCTTCTACAGTGTCTGCTGCATGATGGTAATAGGGGGAAAATAATATAATAATATTAGAATGTAAGGTCAAAGAAAGATTAAAATATGATGTGACATACACTGTACAAAAATCATTAATTTAAATTTTTAGGTTTGATCAAATTAGCTTTATGAGTCAATTGAACTTAAAAAAGAATTTTTAAAGTCAGTTCAATATTTTGTTTATAATTGACTCACAAAGCCAACTTAATAAAAATTGTAATGAAGCTGTTTTTTACAGTATATGAACTAAATGAATGTGAACATCATCACGCTTTGATACCTTATATGTCTTTATTGCTTTTTTCTTGGGGTAACTTATAGTCCTTCATGATGTAAAGCCAGTCTCTTGATTGGACTTTGTAACTGGAGACTCAGTTGTAATCTGTTCTTATCTTTAAGGTCTTTGCCAAGTGCTTGAACTTGGGGTGTGGTTGGATGAACATGCAGTGATTCAGTACCCTCCAAATGTGCATTAGTGTAGTTTATTTACCCCATAACATACACTTATATACTGCTTCAGGTTTTGGACCAAACGTTCAGAGTGTACAATTCACAATTTTCCAAAAGTTACTAGCTGTGCAAGTTTCATCCTTTTTTCAGTCACTTTTATTGACAGTGTTTTTCATACATATTGTATTTAGGCATTTGTGTGATAAACCCTCAGTAGCAAGTCAAGGCCATCTGCAACAACAAAAAACTATAATGGGGTTAGGCAGCGGAGGGAGGACATACGTCCGCTGAGTTCATGGTATATAATGAATGTCAATTAGATGGTAAAATCCTGTCTGCAGATATTGATGGCAAAATACACTCTATCTTCATGTTAACAATACAATACAAACAATACTTCTCATCAAATGTAAGGTACACACATTTCATATAAATATATAAAAGCAGACATCTCTACAGTGTTTATTAAATAAAGAATACTATTCTGTGTTTTGACAGTGCATTTCAATATTTACTACAGAATAATAGTCTTTTGGTTTGCACTCAATGACTGCTGAAGTAAGATGTGTAAAACTCTTTCTGGCTCTTCTGCTCAAGTTGTGCAGACGCATGGAAACTTCGTCGTTTCCTATGACATAAATCAGCGGGTTCATGGCGCTGTTCAGACAGGCTAATCCCCTACTGACCTGATGCCCAATGTAGATATTATCAAAGCTTTCACCACAAATGCCCTGCTTCTTTAATATTCTCGTCAGTAAATTCAGGTTTCTGAAGATGTGGTAGGGGATAAAACAAACCGTGAACAAAAGGGTTAAAACACAGATCAGTCGGATGCACCGCTGCTTTAGTAAAGTATCCATGTTGGTCTTGGTGGCAAGGAGTATGATGATGTGACCATAGCACCAAAACACAATAAAAAGTGGGACAACAAACCCAGTGAAGGTCCATCCCAGACTGTAGGACAGATAGTCAGAAATCCACTGATCCGTGGTGGTATCGTAACATGAGTCTGAGGAGTTTGGCTTGGATTTCTCAAAGAACATGTCCGGCAGGATCTGAATAATAACAAGAATCCAGACCAGGACACAGATCGTCACTGAGATCTTTGTGTTTATTCTCCCCATCACCCACATGGGATGAACGATGCCGAGGTACCTGTATACACTCAAGCAGGTGAGGAATCCTATACTGCCGTAGAGGTTCATATTGAAGCAAAACCTTGTGATTTTGCAGAGGGTTTGGCCAAAGATCCACCTGCTGTTCCCGGCGTAATACATAACCAAGAAAGGCAAGGTGAAGACATAAAGTAGATCCGCAACACCGAGGTTGAGAATGAAAATGTTTATATTCCCAAGCTTTCCCCACTTGCAGCAGACTGACTTAAGTCCAAAACTATTAGCGAAGACTCCGACAATAAAAACCGTGACATAGACAGCTGGCAAAAACACCCGTGTGAAGGGTAAATCAATCTGAGAGCAGCTGGAAATGTTTCTTTCCTTTTCCATAGCGAATCAATGAGCGACTCATCGTCCTCAGATCATGTTCCCAGCTGAACCGTACGCCTTCCTCGAACGGCACAATCTTTGTGTGTGTTCACATTGCACTCGCATTCACAGAGCAAATCACTCTCTTGCTCCACCTCCTGCTTGCTTACTTACAGCTTCAACTGCTAACAAGCATTAGCCACATCTCAAAACTCTTCATGCGTAAATGTTGGCCAAATAGATAATCTCATCCCCAAAACCCACTCAGACCAAACAAAACACTTCATATAGGTCTCAAAATGAGCTAACAACAGGCAGCATTACAGACATATTTTTCTCATTTTGAATGTACATGTAAAAAGCTAAAAATGCTGCTGTTCTGTGAATATACAATAGCACTTCATCTTAAAAAGTTACAGTACAGAGGTGAATAAAAGTGGGAAAAGTTCCACTGTAATACAGGGTGATACAATAATTACTTACTGTAGGCAAATAAATTCAACACATCAACAAAATGTGTAGTGAGGGTTCTAGTCTTCCCTCTCTCTTGCATTTGGCCACATGGCATCTGATGCTCCTTGGAAAGCGAAGTGAAAGTGACCTATTTGTCAGGTGAACCATACCCGAAAATGTGACCTCTGCTTTTAACCCATCCAGTGAGTAGTAAACACACAGACAGCAAGTGGTGAACACACGTTCACCCGGAACAGTGGGCAGCTATCACTGCAGTGCCCGGGGAGCAAGTAGAGGTAAGGTGCCTTGCTTAAGGGCACCTCAATCGTTTCCGCCGGCCATGAGGCTCGAGCCAGGAGTTAGTCAGACTATGACCCAGGACTGGTTTGAGGAATCACAGTAGATGGTACTCATTTTGGTCCTGAAGCATACAGTTTGCAGGCTCTTTGCTTTTATTTTTCTCTTGTCAACTTGTTTCTGCTGCTGATGAGTTATCTTTAACCGTAGTCAAAACCAGAGGACAGAGACCGCTTCAGTGTTTCTCAATTCCAGTCCTTGGCGCACAATGTATTCAATGTGCACTCAAATAATTGCATAAAAAAGCTGTGTCATGTGATTCCACACAAAAATATTAAGTAATGTGAACAAATAACAGTTTAGTTGTATAAAGAAAATAAATATTAGTAATGTTGACAAAACTTTTTTTTATTAAATCCAAATCATTGTACCAGTAATTTTAAGTTAATTTAACTCAATATGTATCCTTCTCAATGGTACTTTTTTGTTGTCATACATAAATTATATACAGACTTACTACATGTTAGTCAAGACACAATGAGCAATTCAGATGAGAGGCATCTCTGTCCTGGCATTAGCACAGTCACAGCACATTGAATGATGCATGGTTGCATTTAAACCTCATAAAGCATATGTTCCACTCTTATAAACAATGGCAACCCTAAAACTGAACAATACAACAAATTATTTTAAACCTCAAAGATAAATGAACATTAAGCACAAACAAGTCTTTTTGGAACTTCACACATGTGAAAACAACAACGGCGGCGGCGTGATTGGACACGTTCAGAACAAGGGGCGTAAATATTATAATAAGAACGGATACTTATGTCAGTAAGAGCGTGATTTCTGAAGCGCTCGTTTTCTCAAAGGCTTGATAGGCTCACATAAAAAAAGTTAATGATTTGTCTTTTTTACGTTTTCTGAGTTGACAGATGCACAACAGACCAGATTTTAGCATTTAAACATGGAAAAAGTCTGTTTTTCATGAAATTTCCCCTTTAAAATAACACTAAATTTGGAAATTTACTGCATAAACGCATTCTTACTTAAAGAATGCTGGGAACTGAAAATCCCCCTCAACCAGTCATGTTGAATTAACTTGTTTAAATTAAGTAAACTCAACAATAGGTCCAATAGTATAGGGTTTTGCGTTCTACTCAACAATGTAAGTTGACCAGTGAAACACTTGTTAAGTAAAGCTGACAAATCTACATTTTTAGAATACATATAAGCCAAATTACGTTAATTCAGTTACTTGCATTCTTTATGTTCTGTGAACAAGGATGGGTTAAATAAAACTTACAGCAGCGACAGTGAACCAGACTTTAACGGTTATTGACGTAGAGTGAGAACACTAGGACACAAGACTGCTAAAGAACTATTATTAAGAAACAAACAATTTATTTAAACTATTTTTATATTTAATTAAATAATTGATTTATATTTTTATAAACATATCAATTTAATATGATTTCATGTTTTCTAATAATGAAATCTATGATCCATTGAGAATGTCTTCATGTTATTTCTGTGAGCGTGTCAACTCTGGGTATCTTTTGTGAGGTTGATTGAACTTACCCTTCAAACGTGTTCTGGAACCGACATTCCCAGAGTAAGCAAGGTTTGGGTTAACCAAGCCAGTAATCAGGGTTTAGCTGACGGCAAATTAACCCTGCTTTCTGGTATACACCCCTGATGTCTTCTGCTCATTCCGTTGAGAAGTAAAACAAATCCACAGATGTCGAGAGTAAATGAGTCTTGCATCCAACAACATAACATCTTCTTTGTATAGAACATTCTTGTAGCTCACTGTAAGTAGTCCAGTGTGACAACAATGGCGGAAAGTGGACACTCGATGAGGGCAGAGACATGAGAGTACATCAGCAGTCATGGGCAGGGCTTAATCATTGTGATGTCAGTTTGCTGAGAGAATGCCAACAGCTCGTTCAAGAGACCTGTTGAGGTTTATTGGGGATTTAAAAAAAGGAGTGTGGATTTTTATCTTTCTAGGGTGGTTCTGTACACACACTCCTGACACACAGTTATGTCAAAGAACATTTAAAAGTCAATTTTCTACGTTAGGCGACCTTCCCCCTTTGAGACATTTTTTGAGTCATCTAAAGCCAACTCCTGTACCTTCTTGAACAAACCTTATGTAGATTCTGAGACTCGCCTACTGAAGTACCAGTGCAGTGAATTCATCTACATAAGTGAATTCACCTGCATGACATCATCTAGCGACCAGCTGTATATACTTTAAATTGAAAGAAGTTGGGAAGACTATCCCCACTTGTGGTCTTCGAACTTGACCGCTTACCACTTGAGTGAGATGGTGGTCTAGTGGGTTAAACCACTGAACTGGTAAATCAAAGGTTGCTGGTTCGATCCCAGCCCAGAATCCACCACCAGTGTGTCCTTGAGCAAGACACATTGCTCCAGGGGGATTGTCCCTGTAATAAGTGCACTGTAAGTCGCTTTGGATAAAAGCGTCTGCCAAATGACTAAATGTAAATGTACCACTTGCATGATGTTTTTGCATGATTTGGTGCAAGTAGTATTTCTAACCAGACATGACACGCTCAGCAAGAGGGAATATTTAATTAATGTAATGTTTCTAATTAGCCTATGTGATAAGCAGTTGCAAATGTTTTAGAGGAAACATAACCTAGTTTGCATCATACATTTTTTTTCTGAAGATATGCATGTCAAATCTAATTGTTTTATGTGTTTCTTAAGCCCAAATAGCATGAAAACCTTTTTCATCAGTCTTTAGCAAATGTTGGTTTTCTTTCTTTTACTAAAAGTGTCTATATATATATAAATTTAACACCATCTACATATTACAATCATTTTTGTCATTACAAATCAAAATAAATTGCATTAAATAAAGCAAAATGTTAGTGACTATGGAGGCTTTGACTTAGTGGTGCAATCTGTCTCCTTGAGCCATTATCAACATGTCCTGACATTAAATTGCCAGGAATCCTAATATTCAATATTGCCAGTAAATCTAATATGCAATAAAGCACAATAATAACTAAACTCCATGAAAATCCTCATATTTTATTCGGTCTCTGCTTTGTAGGTCAGAAGAGCTTTATTAATGTAATCCGTTAATTCCTGCCAAGAAGCCTAACCCTAATATGAACAGAAGCGGGTTGAATCCAGGTTGGATCTATTGGATGGATTAGACATTTTGCAAACATATGCTAATGATTACTATTATATTCAATTATAATATTATAATCAATTACAGGAACCTTATAACATTACACACATACGTTATGGAAGTTTTTATGTTGCTTAGGCTGTGTGAATTGACAAACAAATATCCACAGTAACAGATAATATACCGGCTTAACTCCATCTGCAACCCAGTTATATATGAACATTCATATTTGACCAGTTTTTTCTTATTTGTCAACATATTAATCAATTTTATTTGTTATTAACATTAATTGTTAATATATATATATATATTCACATGCATATGTCATTAGAAGGGCAATTTGTTGCCTTTAACTGGTAATTTATTGGTATTACAGGTTAAAAAAGGTCCATAACAATGAAAGTCTGGCAAACAAGGCCAGGTAAGTAAAAAATAACCACCCTAGGATCTCCAAGCATGAATCAATTCATCATTTCAACAGAGGAATGAGAGCGGTGACAAACTAAAGAAACAGAGTATATTTAATGAAACATGGAAAACTTCAGAATTACAGCATATTGCAAGAACCTCAAAAATACTTTCATTAAAAAAAAAAAATCTAAATAAAAAAGTATAAAAAGGATCAAGTCCATTTTCACACATTTCCAAACCGCTCTGCACGTTTTCTCTTCTTAGCCTGAAACAGAAGTAATGGAGAAAAGCATACAGGATGAGTGAAACGCATCATAAGAAATTTCATATTCATTACTGTATTTTGTGTAAAATGCCCACACTCCATTTAACTGTGTATGACAAGTATTAGAGACTAAATACACCTAAAACAAACTACAGTGAACAGTTTCATTGTTTTATTCAGCGTACAGCGGTTACTTTTTGCCTAGAATTTGTTCAGATGTTATTTGGTCCAACTTCAACGCATGGTGTATGGATGATATTTTCTCGACAGAATTGATATCAAACATGCAGACATTTCACATATTTCACTTAAGTGACTGCTCAAGCCATCATAATGATATTAAGAATCACCATTTTTAGAGCGGAACAACATTTGCAGATTTTGATTTGAAATAGATCAGGATTAACTTCACCTGTCTAAATTAGTAATGCCAGCTAAACAAATGGGTACATTTTAGGGGAATAAAGGTACACGTATTTGTCCCAAATCAACACAGTAAAGACGTCCAGGTTTGCTGCATTCGGTTAGACAAAAAAACACTGATATCATGCGCAAAATGAAGTCAAAACATCAGAAAGAAGTACCAAACCAAACCAAAACATGTGTTTGTACTTCATGTACTTTCAAGTAAATCAACACAAAGCAGTGCAGAGTAGCAGGCATTTGCTGGAACATCTGATTCCTAAAGACAATTTACCATGGGATCTGCTTCTATGCCAAAGGCAAAGAAACAATGCTAATAATAGGGATGTAACAATACCACAGCATATAGTGAGCATGGTTCGGTCCGGTCTGATGTTGGAGCAGGGCACCAGAAATTCTAATGAACACCTAACTTAAGATAAATGGTGTATTATAATTACCTTTATTAACTTAACAGTCTTTCAAAGAGAAACTTGAAGCCATTATAATTTGGTTCACTAAGAAGTAGGAAAGAGTGATTTAATTTAGATTATTTAATATCACCCAATCTTGATGCAGACCTGCCAACCTTGGATTTTTTTTGAGAGTTCCATCAGTGTGACGGGATGGGACACTGCTTTGATTGGGGTCCATATATATATATATATCCAGGGGTTCACATACTTTTTCTTTCAACTGTATATTCATATTCACAAATCTGTTATAATTAGAATAAAACAATGCAGTCACATTTTTCTGAAAAAAACATTTGCATTTAGGAACCATTTGTTCATACGAGTGAATACTCTGACTTCAGTTGTTGAGATGCCACATCACCTCTACTTGCAGTGGAAAGCTGCGGATGCTTGGAAATGCCATTTTGTGCAGTACAGTCGACAGAATGCACTGCTTCTCTATATCACTCATCTGCACAGAATAGATGTGGTCCTGCGCCGGAAAACCCAGACATTTTTCAACTGAATGAATGCTCATTTTTATCCACGAAGCTGGAAGATTTGATGATATGCACCTTTTATGTAACAAAAATCGAAAAAGGGGTCTGAATGACGCAAAATGAGGAAGTTGCTAAATTGGCAACGTTGGATTAAAGGGCCGATGAATTAAGACCTCAATTTTAACCCAAGATTTTGTTATATAAGAGGGAATCATTTCAATCTTTTGCAAGCGAACAGCCTGCAAGTGTCAGAACTGAAAACACCCTTGTTACTGAAATTTCAACTGTTATTGACACCAGGCCCAGCGAACGGCAGGTCCTGGACTGCATCTACCCACGATGTCATTGATAGGTTGAACACCTCTTCCACAGAAGAATATCAACCACTACTTCTCCAGCCCCGCCCACCGATTAGAAAATTACTTTAGCCACACATAGTACACACTACTGGATTTGTGATGATTGACAAACTGGTAACCATAGCGACATGTGTTTATGCTCTGAAGGCTAAATCACACAGAGATCTTTTGCTGTGTTGCCATGTTTGTTGTGAATAAGCGCTTTTATGCTTGTTGTTTGGAGTTAGATCAAAAAGCCTCGGCACTTAGGTCTTAATAAACGGCCTGTTGCATATTTTTATAAAATATATAAACAATTAACATTTTAAGGTTTATTTTTTTCTTGTCTTTATTTGCTTATTTTGTCTATGAAGATCTAGCAACCCTGTTACTTCAGCGAATTGAGTGATTTACGTGTTTAAACTGAAAATCTTTATCCTTTTGGTACCTCTACATCTGCTCCAGCAGCTGCAGTCATAATGCCAAACCGTTCCTTCCTTTTCTTCAGCTTTTCATCATCCTCAAACTGTGAAATAAAATACAAATGCAATTAAAAAGCACATACTAGAAGAGCAGCAAATTTGTGTATGACAATGATCGACAGACTTCAATGACCAAACAAACAGCTCAAATGCAGAAAATACTTTGTTTCCTTATTTGCTGAATTTACGACCTAGTCGTATTGGTCACTATATATTTATATATAAATAATCAATCTAACCAGCAATAAAAGTAAATGAAACAGTCGAAGAATGTAACAAAGCAGAACTATACCTTTTTAGAAACAGACGAGACATTCATGCCAAAACGTTCTGCTCTCTTCTTTAAGGCCTCAACATCCACCTGACAGAGTATGGTGTTTTTAACAGCAATTTTACATAAGATGAAAAGCAAAACTGGCAACGAATATACTTACATTCATTTTTGGAATGGCTGAAGTTCCTAAAAACAAACAAATAATCAGTGCGATTATCAGACTTCAAGTCATAGTAGGATGAGCCATAAAACAAAAATGATGTGTGTCATAGTCACTGGATCATTAACAGGTTTTCTTAGATTGTGCGAGCATTTTTTTTTGTAATCTGCAGGTTTGCATTCTACTTAACTCTGTATCATGACAAATGATCTCTCTGTTCATTTTCTGACTGCAGTTAACTTCACTTTTACAAAGTCTGTGTTTGGCCACCGTCTAATAATACTTCAAATATTTCCTGTATTTTGGTCACGTTTGTAGAAAGCGTATGGTACATTGAAATCTAGTGGTTGAGCTTGGTATCGCAGACCAAATTTAAAATATTGCAGAGATAAGTTTAGCCAAGTAACGCTTCTTCTCAGTTTCTTTTGCATGTTATCAGAAAAAATCTACATGTACTCGATTGTTTGTGAATGTGTACCTGAAGTTAAGGGCAGTCCATGAACGCGTGAATGCGCAGTAACACTTGTTTATGTTGTCACTTTAATACCGTCAATATATCTCGATCACAGACATTGCAGTTATTCATCATCACGAAAATGTATAATTATTTTCATGCATTTTAAAGTTATGCCTGGTTAAACTTTCAAGCAATTTCACTCAGTTGTTTCTTCTGACATCCAAGCGCGCTGTGACATCCGACGCGCATGCACACAGACAGGTACAGAACAAAGTGCTCTTTCGCGTCTATTTAGCTGTAAAATGCAGAAGATTATACCAAAAACAAACCAGGTTCACATAAACACAGTGGCTAATGTTACAGGTGAGGTTAACAGTTGATGCGTATCCGGCTATCAGACAAAGCATTAGCTCTTAAAGTGACAGTAAAATAAGTCTATTGATTACCAAAGCACTTGGTGACAGTAAAATAAGTCTATTGATTACCAAAGCACTTAACAGTAATAGTTCATATTGGAAAAATGTGAATAATACACTGGTCAAATGTAAACCTCATTTTCTACTGGTCTTCATAAAAGCTATTCAAATGTTAACAATAATTATCAAAATCGAATTCTATGACTCATTATATTGATTAAAAATTTCTCTGCTGTATCGCCCAGCCCTAAGCCAGAGTGATTTCATCATGTTTCCACTGGATCCAGATTTCATCTCTGGTTAACATCATCAACCACTAAAAACCTGGATAAACAGATTACATGCAAACTCACCTTTGGAAGATTCAGGGACTGGCAAACCAAACCTAATAACATACAACAGAAAAAAACATATAATACAACAATTAGCATCTCTGAACACCACCAGCATTTCTGCTCAAACAATAGAAACATGATCATGTCCACACACCTTAAGATTTTAAGGCCAATTTGCACCCCCAGCAAAAGGTAACAATTTATTTATGTATTGTTTTATTCTTAACATCATTCCAGCATTTAAGGCTAGATTCATGGTAAGAACTAGTCAATCTTTACAAAATACTGTTCTATACACAAGTTGGGGGAGGGACAATTTGGAATGCTTAACCTAAACTGCATGTCTTTGTTCTGTGGGGGGAAAACCAGAGCACCCAAAGTCATTGCAGCCACAAAAAAACATGAAAGTGGAGAAAGATAGATTTGTACAACTAAAGACCTATTCGGATGGTTATTTTTTCTCATAGGAACGCAACTCAACTTTATTTATATTGCGCTTTTTACAATTTTCATTGTTACGCAAGATATCTTCAACATTTACAGGGAGAAAATTGGTTATCTTATTGCCGTCTGTATGCAAAATGTCAATCAAGTGCTGCATTTCAAGATGTTCAGGGATTCTGAAGCACAAAAAATACTATCAATGTATTTTGTTTAGTTATATATATATATTCAAATATCTTTACATCGCACACCTGAAGCACAACTGTGAACCGAGAGAAACAAAGCGCCGCCTTATGAGAACTACCTTCCAAATTAAAAAAACATCCAATGAGTCATGAACACACGCAAAGCCGAAGCAGTGTGTAGCTATCAATGCGCGCTGCAGTGGGCCGTGGAGCAAGTAGGGGTAAGGTGCCTTGCTCAAGGGCACCACAGTCGTAACCCGCAGACCCAGAGAATCCAACTGGCCATCTTCTGGTCACGAGTCCGACTCTCTAAACATTAGGCCACGACTGCCCTCAGGGCTTAAGACAATAAGACAAATAAAAAGTGTTTATATAATGATATATGTCAATCCTCCTTCATATTTCTTTCTCTTTCCATGTCATGTTTGATAAAGCAAGTTCATCGGAGATCTCTCGTCACTCTAAAATGGGATTATACTCCTAAAGATCAGTTGAAAAGGTCCTAATGTCTGTGATCTCTCATGGATTTAAAATCGGTTAAAACTGGAAAATCTCCTAATGTGTGGCAAGCCTAATCAATCAATCCCCACATCATACATTTGTAACTATCCCCCCCGAAAAAAAAAAAAAAATGAGATAACCTTGCGGCACGGGCAGCCCTCTTGCTGTCTGCAGTGGGCTCAAGATTGAAGCGATCGGCTCTCTTCTGAAGCACCTGTAATGAACATCCGAAACTAACATGAGTCTTCACATTATTTCTGCCATGCAATAAAGTAGGTTTTCATGCTTGATTGAATAAAATTTTTTAAAGGTAAATATAACATCACCTCATTTACTGGAGCCGGAGGGCTTATCTTCACCATTTTCTTCTCGGTTTCCCTGAAATCACAATAAACAATAACCCATCTCGCAAGGCCTGAGCAAAAAGTCTCATGATATATCCAGAAAGTGAGTGGGGTACTTGGACACAGTCAGGCACAAGTATGCTCCGCACGGCGTGAGTTTATAGGCTCCTTAGTCCTGTTTATTTATTTATGATCTCCGAAGCACAGAGCAGCGAGTCACGTGACAGAGTTAAACAGCACGATCATTGACAGGATGAAGGGAAGTGCATGAGAACATTTGATACTTCAAGTTTACACTTAATATAAGCATACATTTTCATTTTTTTGTTTTCATTAATGATATGCTTTTCGTTTTGTTTAGCAATAATGCTAATACTTTTTGTTCAAAGAATTGGTGAGGAAATTTCCTCAAACATCCCTAATGGCTACAACTTTATACTTTTTTAATTTACATTTTGGACATTTTTCTATAAAACAGTCAGCAGAAAAACTATGACCAACCGTGAAACTGCCAGAATCCATGAAAAAAATTGTGATACAGAACTTGGTCCGACAGTTTGCCGTGACTAAAAATACGACTCACGTTTGATCACTTTGAGACACTTCTTGTTTCTCTGATTTTACCATTAATGTATTAATGCCATGGTAAGACTCTTTGAGATATCAAAATCTGTTTGCAATTTAGCATCTTCAGTGACTTGATATTATGTTCACAATGTTTGGTGGCCATCGCATAAATTCCCAAGGAGGTGTTTTTAAAAATTCATCATGTACTTCCAAACTCCCAAATGGAATGGACATCCTGTTGGACAGAGCTTATGGATGTCAGTGCGATAGTCGTTTGAGTCAGGGAGAACAATATATATGTATGCATGATCAGTGCACAACGTTGATGGCACCAAAAATCCTGATGTATGGAGTATTTGATTTATTGGAAGGTATCCCAAAGGTACCCCATTCTTTGATCAACACTGTAAAGCTGAACTTACTTTTCAGGTTCAGTAAACTCTTCCTTTTCATCTACTGCGGCTTCTGCTACCGCTTCCTCTTCTTTAGCAAAGGACTCCTTAAATATGAAAATATAAGAAATATCAAGAAAACATTATCTGTGCATTATAAAATCTTTTATAAGACACTGTTGTTCTTTTCATTTCGGTGTTATTTTCACTAGGGATTAACTCAATGCAAAAATCTTGGAATTTTAAAAGAGAACATCAAAGATAACTTACCTCTCCAAACTCTCCGAGAACTTCCTCTTCATTTACTTCTTCTAAAATTTTGAAAACCAGTTATTATGTTCTAAACAAACATGTGTTATAATGCAAAAACATGCAAAAAAAGCCTTGTAATACAATAATATGCAAAAAGAAAAAGTTGTCTGTGATGTAACGCATTCAAAATCAGAATATCAAAATACCAGCAGATAATTTGTGGAATAAAGTTTCAGAACGAGTTAACGTTGGTTGTGGGTCATTTATTTCTGGGTTAGACCCTGTTCTGGGGCCTCATTTATACAACTGTGCGTAGAAACCTTCCTAAAAGTGAACGTCTGCCAGAATGCTGAAAAGGCCACACCCGCACGCAATTTTCCCTTTTAAATCACAGCCTACCTGATAATTTCCACACATGAAAAAGAAAAAAAAATGATGTAAAACTACCAAAAACACCAGCTCCCATTCTATATCTCCGTAACAAAATCACAAATGGACATACATGAGATTCAGCATTTACATGTTAGCAGCATTGTAGTGTTGTCACAATACTGGAATTTCTAACCTCGATTCAATCCCTAACAACATATCAATATTCTATACCACATTCGATACAATTGGGAACTTGGGAAAAAATGCAATATCAATAAGGCCCCACATTTTTAAATTTTATTTAAAGTTAAATTGAACAAGACTAGACAATGAGGTATATATTTAGATTATTTACTAATTGATAATCTAATGTAAATTTTACTTATTCATTTACTTTTTAAAATCAAAGTTGTATTTGTCAGAGTTAAAGGACCAGAGCTGACATAAAAAATTGAGAGATTAATAAAGAGATTAAAGAGTCCAATAAATACTTTGCAATACAAATATATTGCTAATTCATTGCTCAATGTTAACAGCCTAAATTTATATGAATTAAAATGTATTTGGCTTTTATTTCTATATAACCACTGATCAGCATACATACAGACAGAAACGCAAACTATAAACTCAAGAACTGCTGCAGAGACTCGCACTGGCCATTATTCTAACTTTAATAACGTTTAACCGGAGCAAATGATATAGTGGATGAAATCATTCGTCAGCACACTTACACACACAGAACAGCAAACGTAAAACCACATCATCAATTAGCGGTGTCATTCACCTCAGATCAGATTTGAAGACATTATTGTAACCTTGACATTAGATGATTAATCACTATTGAAGGAAAATATATTTGGTATTTATTTACACTGTGTTCTGCAGTTATCCTATTTCCTGTAATACAGCGGTTCTCAATCCTGGTCCACGCGCCCCCCCCCCGCTCTGCATATTTTGTATGATTCTCCTACCGCTTCGGAGGTTTGTTCAATACGCCCACAAGAGCCCTGCGAAGTAAACATCACTAGATATTCTGCCATAATTCCAGTTCGAAATGGGCATAATGTTGGGCAAATCTCAAGATTCGGTTAAATAACTCTTCAATCTTCCGTAGTAGGTTTTGTCTGTGTGAAGACGCTGCAGGCAGTAGTGTTGCGCAAATTTGTGTTCTTAAATTAACGTCTGCCGATTTCCGGTGTGCATGGATTAGAGAGCAATGAACACAGGTCAGGGAACACGTCAATCGGAACGCGGTTCATTCATTGAGCGCTCTTCTAATGAGCTACAGATTTAAATCAGGTGTGTTAAACAAGAGAGATACAAAAAACATGCAGAGCAGGGGGGCACGAGGACCAGGGTTGAGAACCGCTGCTGTAATACATGCAGTTGAATCATCTCCTCCTCAAAACTTAAATTGTGAAAACGTTATAAATGCAGAACTTTAAATTATCCAAGGTTAAGAAATACTAAGTCTTGCGCTGTAACCAATATTATTAAATTTGACCTTATTATAAAATACTTATAAACAGTAGGAGTAGGAATCTTTTGTTACCTGAAAATTCGATTCAAATCGATTCTTGGGGTTACGATTCAATTAAAAAAATTTAATAAAAATTTTTCGATTTTTAATAACGATTCTTCTTCAAAATTTGATGTGATTTACGTTTAGATTTTTTCAATTTTGTTGTAATGACGGCGTCTGATGTAGAACTGCACGATTAATCGTTAAAAGTTCGCGATCTCAATTACACCTCGGACTAAAATCATAATGCTTCAATATGTGCTGGTGCTGCCGAAGAGAAACCATTATTATCATAAGGTATGTGAAGACATCAAAACAGTCTTTTCAACCACACACTATTATTACTTCTGTGTCCAATGATGAAGTAACGTTACTGGGATTAAAGCAGAGAGTTGTCAACTCACGAGACGCGTTTACAAGCTTCTACGCTCCCAAATAATCTCACAACAAATAACAGACCAACATATAAAGTAAATACAGCCTGACAAGAAAACTGCTCTTATGAGTGTCTTACATTGTTCTGATTATGCTTCACATCTCAACTCTACATGTTTGAAACGAAACTAACGATTGCAGTTTGTAGTGCGGACAAATCAGAGTGCGCGCTTATATCTGTCATTATGGTAAAACACGTATGAGTGTGTGCCGTTTATTACTCTATTTACGCTAAAAAAGAAGCTGCGCTATTAGAACTCTTCATCAAGTTGCAAAGCATTTCATGTTTTCAAGTTATTTTAAACTGAATACTGCTTTGTTATGTTTATCAGTAGTGTCTTTCTTTAAAGACCCCTTCAAGCAGTCTGTAGATATCAGGCAAATGTATAAATCTTACTAAAGACCTTTAACTCTTTCACCGCCATTGACGAGTTCTCGTCATAAAAAAAAAACGCTTCCCCGTCAAAGGCGAGTTTTTACGGCAATCAGTGTTTGTACTGTTGTAGAGCAGGTGGCGCTATTACACACCACTGGGAAAAATTACAGAATCCCAGAACGTATATGTTTTAGCGGTTTTTAATGATTGTTCTGAGTGTAATCTGGGCGGAATCTTTGACAAAAAACGTTAATTATCTCAGCTGTTTTATCAAAGTGATGCATTTTTGAAGAAACCTATCCACATATACAGAGTGTTAAAAAACTGTGACTCTGTTCTTTCATTTGACATATTGTTTGTCCATATATTCTTTACAGAAAATTTACTGTGAGCCATTAAAGTTGGGTGAAAATGTTAAAAACCGCCGTCGTAGGCTGGCGGCGAATGAGTTAATTGCAAGTGTCACATTATGAATTTGTTTTACTGAGAAATAGTTCAGTTAAACTTTTGCATTTAAAGTAAAGAAAAAACACTTTAGTTTACTTATGGAATTTGTGGTAAAAAAATGTCTCCATAGTCTCCAAATGACCATAGTTACTTTAGGTTTACCATGAAATATTTAATAATTTTGAAGCAAAGTCCTACATATTACATACCTAGATAAAATATTTTTCGTCAGAACCTCTAGTAAATTATGTATTTCTTTAAGTCATCATTCAGAATCGTAAAATAATCGCAATCTCTATTTGAAACCAAAGAATCGGGATTCTCAATTTATTCAGAATCGTGCAGCTCTAGTTTGGTGCGAGTCTTTACGTTTAGTGTTTACTTGCTTGACAAACCTTCCATATTGCATACGTCTTGTCAAGCTCCTTCTTACCATAGAGTTGATAAAATATGGAGTATTTCCAAAAACTTGCCCTCGCTAAAAATGGAACAGGGTGTACAGGGCGCTTTTTACTAGGAGCACTGTAGCCCCTGACTGAATTTTTTTTCACCAATACATTTATTTACATTTTCCCACAAATAACTGCATTGCTTTATGAAAAAAATCTGCCTTTTTTTCCCGATTACATCAACAATCGTTATATTAACTGGAAAAGTTTTTTTAAAAAATCGGTGAATCTATAAGAATCGCTAGAGGACTGAATCGCAATTCAAATGTGAATCGATTTTTTCACACACCCCTAATAAACAGCTGTATTGTCCTTCTCCAATGTGTTAATGGGTCGGTTTTAATACTGCACATAAGATTCAAATTATTCTGAATAATCATGGCCTTTAGTTTATTTTAATACACTGTATACATAAACAAGTATTCACTCCCCTTGTAACAGAGCGTAATATGTTTACGTGATTGAAATATTTTTGAAAAAATGTCAGAAGCACTTACGAGAACAGAACAGAAAATTTCTGAAACCGAGAGTGTGAGTCTGACGGAAGGGATTGGGTGATGTCTTTCCATCACAACTCGCTGCCTTTACTGTAACGTTTATTTGAACGTTATACATGACCAATCCTTCGATTAAACCAAAACAGTAGTGCTAGAGCCAACTCTTAGCTGAGAGGTGTTTTTAAATTAAAGAGTACGTAGCATGAGATCATGAAAATGACATTTCATCCAGTCTGTTATGTTGCCGTGTTTGAAATTAAGCTGTCTGCCAAGTTGTAAATCCGAAGTTATTTGCTTGTAAAAATGGAGTCCTGTTAGCTCCACCGAATCCCAACCTGTACATGTGACTTTTGATTTTTGTCTTAAACATAAGGTACGAAAATATTACTTGAAATTGTGTTTAGCGAATGCCTATAACGCTAACATTAGCATGTACAGTTATTTCTGGGGTGTTACAGTTTGTTTATCTTGCTATTAACTTTGGATTTTGACACATTTGCCACACGTGCACCTAGAGCTGCACGATTCTGGATAAATTGAGGATCCCGATTCTTTTGTTTCAAATAGAGATTGCGATTCTGAATGATGTCTAAAAGTAATACATAATTTACTAGAGGTTCTGACGAAAAATTAGTTTATTTAGGTATGTAATATGTAGGACTTTGCTTCAAAATTATTACATATCTCATGGTTAACCTACAGTAACTATGGTGAGAAATATTTAACCACAAATTCCTTAAGTAAACTAAAGGTTTTTTTCATTTTTTTAATTTAAATGCAAAAGGTTAACTCCCTTAAAACTATAAATGCATTGAAGTAACTTGTATAGGAAATATGTCTCAGTGAAACAATTTCAATAGGTGACACTTTTTATGTTATACATTTGCCTGATATATACAGACCGTTTGAAGGGGTCTTTACAGAAAGACACTACTGATAAACATAACGCAGAATTCTCACCTGTAAACAGTTTAAAATAACCTGAAAACATGAAATGATGGGCAACTTGACGAAAGCTCTAATAGCGCAGCTTCTCTATTAGCGTTAATAGAGTAATAGGCGCTCTGATGGCGTGTTTTACCATAATGACGGATATAAGCGCTCACTCGGATTTGTCCGCGCTACAAACTACAATCGTTAGTTTCGTTACTAACATGTCCAGTTAAGATGTGAAGCATAATCAGAACAATGTATCACAATCCTGAAAGACACTCATAAGAACAGTTTTGTTGTCAGGCTGTATTTACTTTATACGTTGGTCTGTTTTTTGGTGTGAGATTAATTTGGGCAGAGTAGGAGCTTGTAAAAGCGTCATATGCTTGTGAGTTGGCAACTCTCTGCTTTAATCCCAGTACTTCTGTGATCATGTCACAGAAATAATGATAGTGTGTGTTTTGAAAAGACTGTTTGTGACGTCGTTACATACCTTATAACAATCATTTTTAACTTTACTGAAGGTTTTTTAACTAAATTAATAGACACACGAGAATCGTTGATTTTCATTAATGAGATCGCGTGGGTGTTCGAATCGAGATCAGGATCTTTGAACCATTAATCGTGCAGCTCTACGTGCACCTATATAGATATATTTGGGTGAAACTACAATCATTTTTCATAACTTCGACTTTCTGAAATGCTCTATGTACCATGACAACGCACAGTTAAGACGAAATAATAGTATTACTAACGTATTAACAGTATTTTAAGAAAAACGAATTTTTATTTCATTGATGAGCAAAAGCACAACATGCATGTTGTCACACTGGGATTTTTTATGACAAGAGTTGTCACTTGTCACTGACAAACATCCTGCTCGAGTCGTGGTGGAGTTTGTTGTGGATTGGCGTCTTCTGATGCTTCCTCGTCAGACTTGGGATCAAATTGGTACGGTAAAATCGCCGCCATCTCTAGCTACACATATAATATAAATGACATCCAACCACATGTAAACCGTTCTCCTGTAATGATGGTAGGCGTTCCATTTGCGACAAACGATGAACGCGTTTGACCAATCACAACAGACTACATCATCTGACTTATTACATGACACAAGGATAGTGGGTAGGAGGGGCCTAGACGGATGAATCGCGGAACGAATCATTTGAGAGTCAGTCAAGAAGTAAGGCACGAATAACTGCCTATTATTACGACATTATAGTGTTTTAACACATTGTATTTACATAAAGTTGTTGTTTGACACTCCATAAACCAAAGTAGGACCTTACAAACCATATGCCATGTACTCTAAGATCTTAAATTTAAAAAGGGGGCTCGTTTACATTTAATCCAGATCTAGTTTGATTTGGATACTGCTGTAACCGGAACATCGTTTACCCTGCTTCGAATGATGCGGAAGTCAAAAAACCGAAAGCGTGAAAAGGTCTATAGAATACTTCGTGTCATGAACTGCCATATCAGAGTGGAAAACGGATCTGAAATTAAGCACATTTTTCTGCTTCCCAGCTTAGAAACAACACAATGGAAAATTTTGAAATGTCATTTTATGATATAGCTCTATGTGATCCCTCTGTGTCCATGTGCACCTTTGAATGAACAAGGGATTCAAATATTACTTTATTTATTCTTAGCAGGTGCAGCTCTTATAAAATTTAGGGTAAATACAGCAGTTGTGTTCTCAGGAGATTCGGTGTTTCTGATGCATTCATTTATTATTTGTGGCCTGCGACACTCAACACCACCAGATGCCACAAATAGATTGTTTATGATTCCTTTATATTTTTCTTCAACTATTGATAACAGTTTAAACACACAGCAGTTGTGTAGCTCAGCACCTCTCTCTCTCTCTCATGGTGTGTGCAGCGAAGCATTCGACGGCAAGTGCCACACTCCTACATAAATGTGGCGATGATTTGAATATGCGTTCCTCCATGTTCTTGCCTTTCCACGTAAATGTCAACGGTCACAGATGTTATTGACAGAAAAGCTGGCAGATCGAGTTTATCATGATTTAATGAAAGGTTGTTTCCCACACACCCTTTCTCTATGTGCTGGGTGTTTGTCTGTTCTTGCCCTCTACCAGTGAGTTCAGTGCGTGTACTGTAATTGTAACTCCATAGAACATTGTATTTACACATATTTCTGAATTTGTGCCGAATTGTCTGCACTATATGCGATCATACATTTCTAACAATAAACTATCACTTGCATTTAAAATCAAAGAAGCTTTCATATTACAGCAACACCTTGATGAGAAGAGCAACCACCATAAAAGCTGTGCGCTGCATGAGACAAACAAGTAATATAGCCAAAATGAAAATGAGTGACCAATTTTGGACACTGACGTAATAAATCCTGCGTCTGACAGTACTGTTGCAGACATTCGTCATGACGCTTCTGGACGTGAAGCTAAGAAAGAGTACGCACTAAAAAAGAGCTCTAAATATCGTTTAGGTTGGCAATGTATATGAATCAGAGTTCATGTTCAGTTTCACTTTCTTTTTATTTAATTTGTTAAGTATTCATTGATACTCATAATACGTTACAGCACAACATTTAGTTTGGCTAAAAGTATTTATTTAAACATTCGTTAGATGTTGTTCGCGCATGGGCATTTTTTTTAAATTATTTCTTTGTCTGTTATATACTAGGGTTGGGCCAAGATGATATCATCCATCACTGATGGCTGACAACCATCACGATGTTGGGGCGGCATAGTGATTCCCTTGCATGACGTAATTTTCATCATCAGCAGGGTCCGCGGTCTTCCGTACATCCCGTCCGCATAGAGCTGCACGCTGACTGACTATTGTTGTGTTTATTTCTGCTGTATGTTAGCTTAATCTCTATCGAGTCAAAATGGCAATAACTTATCATTGTTATCTAAATAAATAATATTGAGATTCAATATGATATCGTTTATCGGCCCAGCCCTACCATCCCCCTTATCCCGATGTCACCGTCCATCAAAATGTTTCACTACAGGCATCGTGGCAGACATGTTAGACGTTGCCCAACCCATTATATACACAGGATGAACGGAGCGTCCTATGCACAGATCGCACCCACATGTGCTTTCATAGCGACACAGCGTGCACAGCACTGCTGGCTGTTTACATACAGTACAAAATGAGAGTTTGTATTACGTTATTTTAAATACTTTTATGAGCGTATGAAAGCTTGGATTATTTAATTCGATTTCTTTCATCCGCATTTTCTGTTCTCTTTCCGTAGCGTGAGTCATAGACAGTATGTGTTGCTGTGAGATGAGAAGGTTCACACAGTTCAAGAGAGAGTGATTGACAGCATGATGCGATCGTTTTCACCCAATGATAGGGTGTATACAGTTTAGGGATGATATGATGTGTTTGAGTTTTAGTTCATTTCGTTTTTCTTTACTTCAACTTTTGAAGTATAATGTCACTATTATATTTTATATTTACAAAAATACCGTAGGTATATTTTAGGAGCCTGTTTGATGTGAGGTAAGTTTTACTTTTTGATTAATGTTTGTGTTTCTGAGGCTCTAGACCACATGCAGCTAGGCCTGTCGCGATAGTCAATTTTTCTACTTATCGCGCGATATATAAACTTGACTTCACTAGTTTTTGGGGATGCAATATATCGGCATTGTGTTTATACATGCATTGCATACATAAAAACATTTTAAAACGCTGCCTCTGTTAGCACTGCCCTGTGTCTGTGTGTCAAAACTGGGGCTCGTGCGCACACAAAAATCACACCCACAGTCGCACACACAGGGCAGACAGCGACAGGTGAAAAGAGTCGAGGAGTTATCAACTGGTGTCAATGCCGCAATCCTCCCACTATGATATGAAAACAAAGGACTACTTGAACAAGTCGCTCTACTCTTTAAATACGGAGGTACCAAAAACAGCAACACAACTGATTAAAACAAAAGCCGCATTTGGAGCTCGAGAGAGGTCTTACAGACAGTCAAGTTACATATAACACGTTCAAGGTGTATTTTCTTATACATGTGACATATTTCTTGCACAGTTTTTGTTCAATTGAAGGGAACTTCACAAAATGAAGTCATTCCAGATAAAGAGACATTGTTTTTCATTGCTCATTTGGGCAAGTGTATTTTAAACAGCCACATTATGACATACAATTGTGCTACCATCTCCAGAGCTAACACATCAAGGGCTCTGCTTACCCAAAACTTCATAACAGCTTGTAACGTAAATCAACCAATTATAATTGAGGACTGGAAGTGTCAGCTTAATTGATTTTAGATATTTACACCCTAGAACACTGCTCCCGATAAACGTTAGATCAAGTTATTTTTCGCAACTTATTTATACACATAAATGTTCAGAGACACACATGGGTGTGATTAAATGCCTGTCTTGCCGACAACACACTCAAGGAATAGGCTAACGTACTAACTAAGTGTGCCTAAAATTTGCTTTTAATGTTATAGCTTCATGAAAACATTTGCGGTCTTTTCAACAACATACACAATAAACCTATGAAGGTAATTGAATAGTTCTAGTATTGTATGCAATGTTTAGGTCATTAGAACATATTTTTTCCATAAATAAATATAATTTATTCCATTCAATTCATTTTTTTATTTAGTCGTTTTTACAATGCATTTTTCTTTCCAAGCAGGTTTACATGAGGAAAGACAAATAAAACACAGAAAGTGGCAGAATACAGTGCGGTAGAGGTGGGCGATATATATCGTCTGCGATAATATCGAGTTTGTTGTGTAAACGATGTGCAAATTCTCATTATCGAGTATTTAAATTACTCCGAAAAAACACGCATTAAAACGCCACACATTCAAAGGCTGCAGCAGGGCGTCACGTGATTGCTGTTCTGCGCATACACGTCGTCATCTCTCTCACAGGCATGGTAAGCGAATGGCCGCCCGCAAGTTGAACACCGGCGCTGTGCCGAAATCTGTGACCCATCGAAATCTGTGACTAGAGAGCTGTTTCGTAATTATTCACGCGAGAACGTGCCTGGCACGTGAACGCGAGCGCGGAAGGGGAGTTTCTTAACTGTTTACCTGACCGCCCACTCCACGATGACGTCATGTTGCCTCGCGCTCTTGTGTTTGTGTAGCTTATGCGCGAAGCCGATTTCTGGAGAAACAGAAGCGGCGACTGAATACTGCACAACAAGCTCTTTCATTTAAAAGACAAGACCCGAGTACATTCTGTATTATCATGACGGATTTGTCTTGGCTCATAATTTGAACTAAATCTACATGTGAACAGTGAGCAGGTTGCCTATAATGTTCTATAAAGTTTCAGAATCTGTCCATGCCAGTGTGTGCTTTAATAATAGTGACTATAGTTTATTTGTCTGTAAATTGTGGACCTTGTTTACTTTGATGTCATTTGTTAACAAATGTATATTATATTATTTAAGATAATCTGATTTGGAAGTGCACCTTTTGGGCAGATTTTCCTTTTTATTTTTGTGCAATCTTTGTACTGGGCAGTACTTGAAGTTAGGTATTTGTTCAATAAGGCCATAGGTGGTAAGGCAATAAGGCCCTAAGGACACATGGTTGTGTGCAATATGTTACAGATCAGAGTACTTTATTTACAGATGCTATTTGTTCATTATTATTATTATTTCATCTTGCTTGTATGCTGCACAATTTACATTACAGCAGAGGTGTACAACTGAATGTTTACTCAGAGTTTGATGTTCTTACACTAGTTCAATTAGTATTTTGTATGTCTTTGAATTGTTTTTACTTCAATACTTACATGTTAAAGAAAATAAATAAGCAATGTTTTCATTTTACATTGTGCCCATTATTATCATCAGTGATGAATTAACTCTTTTTTTTAAATCTATTTAAATTGCCTTTTTAAATCACATTTTTAATGGATATCGTGTAATTATCGTATCGTTAAAATCACCAAAAATATCTAGATATTATTTTTTGTCCATATCGCCCACCCCTACAGTGCGGTGCAATAAATAAAGCAATGGTCTAATATACCAATGTTGATCTGCAGCTCTGCCTCCTGCACCACAACCTGGTGTTGCTGAATTGAGCATACTAATTGTTACACATTCTATAATCATTTAAAACTGCTACAATTATACAATTATACAAATACTACAATTATTTGTTGCTTGTGGTTTACAAAATGTTCACAGAATTCTGCTGGGTGCTCCCTTCTTTCTTTTGTTATTATTAATATAATTGTTATGATTAAGATTTCAAATGTTTCAGAGCCTGTGTTCTTAATTTTTTTAATAAATTTACGTTTTTACACCATACATATATATCGGTTTAAAATTTCGGTTATCAGTCTAATTCACATGGAAATAATCGGTATTGGCCCCGAAAAAAACATATTGGTCGACATCCACTTGCAATATTATGTCATTATTTAATCAGTGGCATTTTGCAGTCGCCTTGGAATTTAACAACAGTGATAAAAATACTGACAGAACATGTATTCAAGTACTTATCCTAGCACCGAACAGAAAAAGAAAACTAAACACTTTCCTTCATGATCAAACAGGTACTCTTCAACAAAGAATTTGTATTCTTCATCTAGCTTTGATTTTGTCATAAGCGAAAATTTGCGCGCAAGATGTTTTACATCATCTAGTCTATTTGTGGCAGCTGTGCAAAGGGTCTTGTAATGTCCATTTTGAGGCACTTGAGGAAGTAACGCTACACTGCTTCTCGGCAGAACGGAAGATGCGTGACGTCATGTGAAAAGGACATAATGAGAAACGGCCACTGTGACTTGTCTTTGTTGTCGTCATAGTACACTACTGAGGGTGTCCGAAAATATGGCTACGACTTCCCAGAGTGCAATGCGCATGACATAGATTACCAAATTCTATAAACGTTTATCAGCTCTGCTCTAAGTCCCCATGCAATGTAAATTATAAAAATCAAAGCATTAAGATCAAATGAGCCTCTAGATTCTATTAAGCAATAAAAGTCGGTGAAAAATAAATAAAATTGCGTGAAACCCATGCGCCAGTAGTAAATACACAGCACGAACACATACCTTGCTCATCCAGGTAAGCCTGCAGCCGCGCTATTAGATCTCCTTTATTTCCTTTAGCATCCAGTCCTCGAGCCACACACTCCTGCTTCAGTTCAGCCAACTGAACAACAGAACACGTGACGAGACATTACACAGATGAACTTAAGCGCCTTCATAAACCACGAGTACTGTTACATATTTATTACTATTTATACAATAATGTCGGCCATAAGAAACCATTTCAAAAGATGGGCGACTGTGTACAACAGTGCTCTCAATATATCAGGTCGTAATTCTGAAGCAAACCGTCCCGTCTTTCCACACAGTTTTGCTCATGCTAAGATAAGATAAAGCGCAGCAGCTGTGATTAATACCGAAACATGTTGCCGAGGGGAACAGCTCACAAAAGTTTCACACGTGACAAGTGAAATCTAGAAATATGACATCATCAACATTCCCTTCACACAGCTCAAGATAATCCACTGTTTCAAACAGCGGCAAATAGAAAAAAAACTTAATTTCACTCGGAATATTACCTTCAGCTTTTGCAGCTCCACGAATTCAGCCATTTTCTTTTGAGATGTGTGTTTTCAAATGGGCTTCCTTCCGGTTTAAGAGTTTTCACCCGTCAATTCCGCTGCAGCGACACTCATCGGCCAGGAACAGAAACACAATAGACTAGTTCTACTTCATGTTGCGCTAACTTAAAGCGATGCATAATAATTTAACAACTTTATCCACTTTAAAAAAGGATTGCAACTTTACATTAATTACTGCAGTATGCTTAATATGTATCATATATCAACCGTTTGTGGTCTCTCAGTCATGGGAAGTTTAGCATTATATTTTTTGTCTAATATTTGTCTTATATTTCATAACGAAATTGGACGAGCAGAGTGCAATATATTTGTGTGCAAACTGCAAAGAATTGTGGGTGATTTGAGGTGACAAAGGATACACTTCATGCATCCTTCAAAAGAGGCTGAATGAAGGAAACAACAGTGTGTTCCAAACGGGATATATTACCCTCCGGGAAGGGTACACCATCCAAAACATCACTCCAAATAAAGAGAAGATGATGTTGTTTTTATTGCTCCTTTTGCTAAGTGACCCTGGACAACAAAACCAGTCTTATGGGTTAATTTTTCGAAATTTGGATTTTTACATAATATGAAAGCTGAATAATGAAGCTTTCTATTGATGTATGAGATGTTAGAATAGGACAATATCTGGCTGAGATACAACCATTTAAAACTCAGGAAACTGACTGAGAAAAATCTAAATATTGAGAAAATTGCCTTTGAAGTTGTTAATCAGGGGCACTGTGGCAAGCCATCCACTCACAAACATAAAGTTTTTATATATTTAAGGTAGGAAATTTACAAAATATCTTCATGGAACATGATCTATACTTAATATCCTAATGATTTATGGCCTAAAAGAAAAAAAGCGATAATTTTGACATACACAATGTATTTTTGTCTTTTACTAAAAATGTTCCTGTGCTACGTTGACTGGTTTTGTGATCCTGGGTCACGTATACATTTAATCATGTAAAAATGTCAACATGCTAAACAGTACAGTTAGTTTACAAGGCCATGCTACTGGGAGGATTAAACAGTTATTGGTTAGTCAAATAATTGCGAAACAGGTATGTTTTGAGCTGTTTATTGAAAGTTGCTGCTATGCTGCAGGTCTGGTGGAGGCTGGCATTTCAATCCACCACAGGGGAACAGAAAGAGTAAAGGTTTTTGCTGGCGATTTGGTCCCTCGCTGTGATGGAACTACCAGGCATGGCTCATTAACTAAATTTATGATATGCAAAGATATGTAAATCCCAAATCACATACACCATAGCCGTTAGGCTTGTTCGACTTGATGCGGCGACGCTGCAAGATCAGACTGGCGGATGACATCAAAGTACTGCGAGAGCATTTGAAACCAAACTTTTTATTAAATTTTTAAATAATCTGTAAAAGTTTTTCTAATTCACGAAAACGGTCAATTTCGTGTTTTAATATTATATATGATGTTGTTACTTCCTTCCAAACCAGCCAGGAAGTTCGGAGTCGTATTTGATGAACAACTGTCCATCAATGATCTGATATTCCTTGTTCAACATTAGAAAGATTAGACCCCAATTTCACTGAGCATGCGGCACAACTCCTTGTCCAGACCCTGGTCATCTCAAGGTTGGACTACTGCAACGCTCTCCATGCTGGTCTATCAAATCACTCCAGCTGGTTCAGAACGCAGCAGCACACCTTGTCTTCAAACAGCCCAAAATGGCTCATGTGACACCCCATTTTATCTCTCTCCACTGGCTACCGGTTGAAGCCCGTATCAGAATCAAGACACTAATGCTTGACTACAGGACTATCACTGGATCTGCACCGCCATACTTTCACACCCTCCTACACTCCTACACCCTGTTAAGAACCCTGTGTTCAGCAAACCAGCGGAGTCTCGTATTGCCTTCTCATAAGCAATAAATCGCTTTCCCACTCATTCTGATTCACAACTTCTTCCTGGTGGAACATTCTTCCTAACTCGGTCAACCACTTTGCTCACAACATTTAAAAAACTTCTTAAAATCTATCTCTTCTGTGAATACTTGACAGACAAATGAAAAAAAATAACCCTCTCTCTTTTTCTCAGTAGTGGTCTAGCTTTTGTGGAAACTAGTAACTTTGTATTAGCACCTATTGTATTATTGCTCCTGTATGACATATCACTTATTGCTCCCTGAACTCTCTGTAAGTAGCATTGGATAAAAGTGTCTGCTAAAGGACTAAATGTAAATGTTAATGTAACATTATTGGTGCAATATTGTGTTTTGAATTTGTAAGGTTGGTTAATTTAATATAGGCCTACTGCAATGTTTCCCCTACCATTACCTTAGGGGGGCGCCCAGCCACTCCAACGGCAACCCCCTTGACGGTCAAGTTCATTTTATTTTCTATATTCCGCCAGATCACAAGAGAAGAGCGTTCAAGATTACTTTTCCTACAGAATGTCTGTAGCTTTTTATTTTTTTAAAGAAACTAAATAGCATCAGGTCTTTATCTTATTTATATGGCAGCATGTCATTTCAGTCTCCATGTGTACACTGTTCTCATTTGCTCTCCGTATCGAGTTCCGCCCGATGCGAGACACTTGCGCGGGTTTCAATCTTTAATTTGTTCGAACAAGTCAAAGAGAGACATACAGAGTTCATCTGAAGATGTCTGACGTATACATATCTGACTCCATCTTTTATACATTGTTCTAACGTTGTTATCACCGTTTAAACCAATCAGGTTTCACATGACATCAACTATTTTTGTTAGTCCATCCTTTTCTGACCTACCACAGTTAAATGTGAAGCTCCATATTTCAGTATTTAACTGTGGCAAAACCTTTTAAAAGCTTAAAAAGAAATGCACATACATCCATATTAAAAAAGAAATGCACATACATCCATCCTTAAAATGCTGCTATATGTCATGTTCTCATTTATTACACCTGGCTTAGTGTTTTGTGTATTTAAAGGGTAAACATGTGCAGCAGGCAGCGTCCCTCTCCGACCTGGCGCTGGAATGGCTGGAGTCAGGCCCGATGTTGTTTTCCCTGGGTTCGTCCCGTCAGGTTAGAGGCCTTCTTTGCGGGCTGCTGACAGGGGACAGAAGTCCTCCTCTGCGACGTTCTGCGCCCTTGGGTGGGCCGTCCTGTGGGAGGGTCCTGGTACTGGAGTGGTCATTGCAGGCGGACAGGGCTGGTGGGAAGCAGGCTGTGCACGCGATCGTGTCGACCTATGGGTGGCCACGTCGCGGCGAGGCAATATCTGCTTTATTGCATCAGTTTCTGTACCGCGGAGAACTGTTGTGACACGTTCTCCACGGTATCACAAAACGGCCCAGCTTGCGAAATGGTTGCATCTAGAAGGCAGACCTTCTGGACGTCACTCATTTGTGCAAGGTTGAGCCACAAATGTATCTCCTGGGCCACCATGGTGGTCATCGACCGACCCAAGGCACGTGCTGTGATCTTGGTTGCCCTGAGCGCCAGATCCGTGGCAGTGCCGAGCTCGCTCATGCGAGCTGGGTCAGGCTTCCCATCCCCCAGGTCCCTCAGGGCTTTGGCCTGATAGACCTGGAGAATCGCCATAGCGTGAAGGGCGGAACGGCCTTTCCAGCGGCATTGTAAGCCTTCTACACGAGTGTCGAGGAGAGCTTACAAGCCTTTGACGGGAGTCTAGGCCGGCCCCTCCAGGTGGCCGCCGTCTGCGGGCACAAGTGTCCCGCGACAGCACACTCCACATGGGGGATGTCGACGTATCCTCTAGTCGCCCCGCCCTCCAGGGAAGTGACAGCTACAGAGCTACCAAATCTAAAACGCATCGAGAAGGGCGCGTTCCAGGACTCTGATAACTCCTAATGCACCTCCTTGAAAAAATGCACCTGTGCGGAGCGCAGACTTTGGTCGCGCCCCAACCACAGAAACCAAGAATCCAGCCGCGAGCGCTTGGGTGAAGGCGGCGTACCGCACGACAGCCCAATGTTCAGGGCTGTTCGGTTTAGCATGGCTGACATCTCAACTCCTCTTGACCTCGACCGACCGAAGAAGGGATATCGGAGGAGTTTTCTGCATCTGATGCCAGAAGGTAGCTGTCCGATGCATAGACAGACACTTCGTCCTCATCCCTTTTTCGAGTTTGCCCACTATGGGACGGTCGACCGCCGCCCATCGGGGATGACCCAGGTGAGCATACCGTGGTATGGGTGGTCTGCAGAGCCGGAGCTGGCAGAACAACATCCATAGGAACCCCCGAATCAGCCCCTTGTCGCTCGCAGAAGGCGTTGACGCGGCCGTAGCGCTGGACGCATGGGAGGCAGACAGGGTGGTGGCGGCACTCACAAAGAACGCCGCCAACCATGACCGCAACACCTTGATCGCCATGTTCTCGCAGACAGAACATGAGGGTTCAGAGAAACCGGCCTCAGCGTGTTTGACCCCCAAACACATGAGGCAGGTATCATGGCCGTCTGACTCAGGGATGAGTCTGTCACAACCCAGGACACAGCTACGAGACATGCCCACAGCTGTGGGAAAAAGCGGCCCTGAAAAGCGCCTTTTTTCTCTTTTAGATTTGTGGCTCTCTGCCGAAACGCCATGGGGAAGTCCGCTTTCAGTGGGGTGAGGTCTTCTGCTCCGCGTCGTATATCCAGCAGTTGAAGTTTTGAAGAGAGAAGATTCCGTGAGCTATTAGCCGTCAGCATCAGGTTCCGAAGAGCAAAGGATGATGAATGACTGCCGCCATCTTCCTTTTATACCAGTATGTACGGGACGGAGACTGGCGTGGGCGGGCCATTCGCCAATCCCCATTGGCATTTTAGTTTTATCTCGGAGATGATAGGTTCTCAGAATCAAATCCCAGTCTGTCTGTCAACAACGTCGAGAGACCGACTGAAGGGGAACTGTAGTTTATTTATTGATGATACAGGACAACCACTAAGTAGAGCATTACAATAGTCAAGTCTTGATGTCACAAATGCATGAATAAGCTTTTCTGCGTCAGCAACACATAAAATATTTCGTAATTTGGCAACATTTCTATGTTTAAGATGTGATTTTTAAATGACAGGTTGCCGTCTAATATGACGCCTAGGTCTTTAACTGTATTTGTTGGAGTAACAGTGCACCCTTCAATTTGCAGGCTGTAATCTGATATATTCTGTTTACGTGTTTTTGGTGCTATAACTAATATTTTCCATTTTGCTAGAGTTTAAAAGAAGGAAATTGTCATGATTCCGCCTCACCATGTCAGGTATTACTTGGTCTTGAGGCAGAATCAGACAGGATCTCTTGTTTTATGTTGGAGAGAGACTATTTTGGCACTTAATTGTTGCCATACTCTCTCTCTCCGGTCTTGTCATTGTTCCTGCCCTCCTGTTTCCTAGTTAATGTTAATTAGTTTATCCCTTGCACCTGTTCCCTCTTGATTTGGTTCCCTATATATTGACCTTGTGTCTCTTGTCTTGTGCTGGTTCATTGTTTGTGTCATGTGGGTGAGTTCCTGTCTTGTCAGTGAGTCTAGTTTATTTTGTAGTGATGTGTTACTAGTCTGGTCCTGTTAGTTTAGTTAGTCTTTGTTCCTGTTCCTGTTCCTGTTCTGTTACCCCCTCGTGGGTGTTTTTTTTTTTTTTTTTTTATTTATTAAAGGCTTGCCTGTCTGCACTTGGGTCCTCTGTCTCCATGTCCTCACCACCCTTAGTGTTTCATGACAGAAATTACTAGTCAACCAGCGTTTTATCTCCTCGATGCACTCTACCAGTTTGGATAGTTTGAAGGAATCATCTGGTCTTGATGATGTATAACTGAGTATCATCCGCATAACACCACCAGTGTGTCCTTGAGCTAGACACTTTACTCCATGTTGCTCCAGGGGGATTGTCCCTGTAATAAGTGCACTGTAAGTCGCTTTGGATAAAAGCGTCTGCCAAATGACTAAATTGTGGCGAACCACAAGTATTATGTTTATTATGAGACATTCCCCAGGGTACTGTACCTTTAAGGGAGGGAGGAGTCAGTTAGTGTTGTTCCGGTTTTTACGTGTCTGGTTGTTTTGATCTCACTCGCTGTTCGGCGCGAGGAATATTAAAGTGGATATTAAACTGACTCGACGCATTTTCGTCTCTTGTCTCCTCGTTTCTTGTTCTCCACAATTGGTGACCCCGACGCGTGTTGGATACGGCTGACTTATGTCACAACACGAAGGTAGTGAAAATGCGTCTGCTAGCGGCGCTGCTAACGTTGGTGCTACCTGTGCCGCCACCGTAAAATTACCGGACTTTTGGCAGCACAACCCACGGCCGTGGTTTCAGCATATCGAGGCTCAGTTTCAGCTGAGAGGAATAACGCAGGACGTTACGAAATATTTCCACGTGGTAGCAGCACTGGATGCCTCGACCACAGCCAGGGCTATGGCGCTGTTAGAGGCTCCTCCGGTTGACCGAAAATACGACGCACTCAAAACATTCCTCTTGAAACTTTTTGAACTGTCGGAGCTGGAGAAAGCAGACCGCCTGCTGTCTCTGAACGGCCTTGGCGACAGCAAGCCGTCCGAGTTAATGGAGAGGATGCTAGCTGTACTGGGCGCCGCGGATCCTTCTTTCCTTTTTGCCCCCATTTTTCTACGGCAGCTCCCAGTACCTGTGCGCACCGCGCTGGCCAATTCCAGCCTACCTTCCTCGAGAGACTACCGGGCGCTGGCTGTGGAGGCAGACAGGATTTTTCTCACCAACCGGCAGCAGTTTGTCCATGCACTGTTGCCTCCCCAGCACGCCGCTGCCCTGTTTGGCCCCACGGAGGATGACCTGGACACTGCAGCTGCCGTGACGGCCCGCCGACAGCGTGAGGACGGTTGGTGTTATTACCATTCCAGGTTTGGGGCCAAGGCCAAGCAGTGTCGCCAACCTTGCAGTTTCAGAGCCCAGGGAAAAGCCAGGGCTGGCGCTCATTAACAGCAATGGGCGCTGGCCGTGACTGCAAGCTGTTATTCATCACTGACACCTTGTCTGGCCGGCGGCTGCTGGTTGATTCTGGGGCTCAACGCAGCATCCTGCCGGCGACAGCTGTGGACACTATGGTTGGCGGGCACGGCCCCCCGATGGACGCTGCAAACGGCACACCCATTCGTACCTATGGTACAAGGTATGTGGATGGCTGGGATTTTGTAATGGCCGCCGTGTCTACGTCACTCCTGGGGGCAGATTTCCTTTGCGCTTACAGTCTGTTGGTGGATGTTACAAACTGCCGCCTAATCGACGCCCTGTCTTTTGCTTCATACCCCTGTACGCTTGGAGGGGTGGGGGCGCTTTGTCTGTCGAACACACTTGCTACCGGGGACTTGTATCAACACCTGCTATCTGAGTTCCCTGATATCACCACGCCCACTTTTTCATCGGCAGTGGCTAAGCATGGCGTGGAACACTACATCACCACGGTTGGCCCCCCAGTCTATGCACGGGCCCGGCGCCTCGACTCAGCAAAGCTTGCGATCGCCAGGGAGGAGTTCGCTACCATGGAGCACCTCGGCATCGTGCGCCGCTCTAACAGCCCGTGGGCCTCCACCCTACACATGGTGACCAAGGCTGATGGCGGTTGGCTTCCCTGTGGTGATTTCCGTCGCCTGAACAACGCCACCACTCCCGACCGGTACCCAGTGGACGCACATACAGGATTTCTCCGCTCACCTAGCTGGTGCCACCATCTTTTCCAAGGTGGACCTTGTGCGCGGTTACCACCAGGTGCCTGTCCATCCACAGGATGTCCCAAAGACAGCAGTCATCACACCCTTTGGCCTTTTTGAATTCCTTCGGATGCCTTTCGGCCTCAAGGGCGCAGCGCAGACGTTTCAGCGCCTCATGGACTCTGTGTTGAGGGATATGCCATTCTTATTTGTTTACTTGGACGACATTCTCGTGGCCAGCGCGTCCGCAGACGCCCACCTGACGCATCTCAGGCAGCTATTCGGCCGACTCAATGAGCATGGTCTCATCCTCAACCCGGCTAAGTGTGAGTTTGGCCGGTCATCCATTACTTTCCTCGGCCACCACGTCACCCCGCAAGGGGCCGTTCCCCTCCCTGCCAAGGTGGACACCATCGCCAGTTTCCCACGCCCACGGACTGTGAAGTCCTTGCAGGAGTTTCTGGGTATGGTGAACTTCTACAACCGTTTCCTTCCCCATGCGGCTCAACTCATGCGACCCTTATACGGACGTGTTGGATTGGTCCCCAGAGATGACTCATGCCTTGATGCTGCCAAAACCGCGCTGGCCAACGCTGCTCTGCTGGCGCACCCGTCTCCGACCGCCCCTGTTGCTCTTACTTCGGACGCTTCTGATTACGCCGTGGGGGCTGTGTGTGAACAGTGGGTGGGTGGACCCTGGCAGCCGCTGGTCTTTTTCAGCAGGAAGCTCCGTGACAACGAGAGGAAATACAGCACCTTTGACAGGGAGCTCCTGGGTCTTTTCCTCGCCACCCGTCATTTCCGTTTCTTGTTAGAGGGCCGGCTTTTCACTGCTTTCGTTGACCACAAACCGCTGACGTTAGCAATGGCGAAGTCTTCAGAACCATGGTCTGGTTGACAGCAGCGTCAGCTCTCTGCCATCTCCGAATTTACCACTGACATTCAGCATGTGGCCGGTAAAGACAATTTCGTTGCAGACTGCCTTTCCCGGGCTGTTGCTGGGTCCGTCCATTTAGGCCTTGACTACGCTACGATGGCTGTGGATCAGACCACGGACGCTGAGGTGCAAGCCTACAGGACGGCCCCTACGGCGTTGCTCATGGAGGATGTGGTTTTTGAAACGGCCAACGCTACATTCCTCTGCGATGTCTCCACTGGACAACCGCGCCCTATGGTACCTGCTGGCTGGAGGCGTAAGGTTTTTGACGCCATCCACAGCCTTTCCCACCCAGGGGTGAAGGCCTCTACAAAGCTGGTGGGGGCCAAGTTTGTCTGGCCAGGCCTGCGGAGGGACGTCAGGGCCTGGGCGGCTGCCTGTGTGGCGTGCCAGCGAGCAAAGGTGACCCGGCATACCAAGGCCCCTTTGGCACCGTTCAAAGTGCCAGAGAGACGTTTTGATCATGTGAATGTGGATCTGGTGGGCCCACTTCCCCCCTCCCGTGGTTACACCTACCTCCTCACCATGGTGGACAGGACCACCAGATGGCCTGAAGTGGTTCCCCTGTCTTCAATTACTTCAGCTGATGTGGCCCGGGCATTCATTATGGCTTGGGTGGCCCGTTTTGGCACACCATCCGACCTCTCCTCGGACCGAGGTCCACAGTTCACATCGGAGCTTTGGACTGCGGTCGCCGAGGTCCTGGGGGTGAAGGTCCACCGTACCACGGCCTATAACCCACAGAGCAATCGACTTTGTGAGCGGTTTCATCTCGACATGAAGGCCGCGCTAAGGGCCAGCCTTACGAGCTGCGACTGGGCTGACCGCCTCCCATGGGTCATGCTTGGCCTTCGCTCTGCGCCAAAAGAAGATCTTCAAGCCTCATCGGCCGAGCTTGTGTGCGGACAGCCTTTGCGCGTTCCGGGGGAATTTCTTCCTGATGCCGCGGCCCGGTGGTCGGTGGCCTCTCATCGTACTGGGGCCCGGGACATTGCTGATGCTTTTGTTCCCATTCCCACATCTCACCATGGCCTCCCAAAGTCCTACGTGCCTTAGGATTTACTGTCGGCCAATTATGTTTTCATCCGCCACGATGGCCATCGTACCCCGCTGCAGCCCCCCTACGATGGACCCTTCCGTGTCCTGGTGGGGGGGTCTGAGAACTTCGTTGTGGATATGGGGGGCAGGCCTGAGCGGGTGGCGATAGACCGTCTCAAGCCTGCTCATCTTGATATTGGTGCACCACTTCAGCTGGCCCAGCCTCCACGGCGAGGGCGCCCCCCTTCGGCAGCCTCGGCCCCTGCCCTGCCCCTGGCCCTTCGCCCTTCTCCTGTTAAGCGAAGCCGTTATGGCCGCCTTATTCGCCCCACTGTACGTTGACTTTCCTAAAAACTGTCAAATCTGTTTCCTGTTTTGTTATCATGTATAGAGTCCTATGTTTTATTAAGGGTGAATTCTGGGGGGGCCTGTGTGGCGAACCACAAGTATTATGTTTATTATGAGACATTCACCAGGGTACTGTACCTTTAAGGGAGGGAGTAGTCAGTTAGTGTTGTTCCGGTTTTTACGTGTGTGGTTGTTTTGAACTCACTCGCTGTTCGGCGCGAGGAATATTAAAGTGGATATTAAACTGACTCGACGCATTTTCGTCTCTTGTCTCCTCGTTTCTTGTTCTCCACAAAATAAATAAATAAAATAAAATAACAGTGGAAGCTAATTCCATGTTTTCTAATAATGTTGCCAAGGGGCAGTATGTATATGGAGAAAAGCAAGGGTCCAAAAACGGATCCCTGAGGTAATCCATAATTTACTTGCTTGAGATTTGACGATTTCCCATTTAATTGGACATATTGATATCTGTCTGTTAAGATCTGAACCATTGTAAGTGCCTGTCCATGAATACCGGTATAATTGTGTAAACGATCTAATAGTATTTTATGGTCTACTAACTAAGAGTGAGATGTTACCTTTATCTGATGCAATAAGGAGGTCATTTGTAATTCTAACGAGCACAGTTTCAGTGCTGTGATGCGGTCTAAAGCCAGACTGAAACTTTTCGTGCATGTCATCATTTCGTAGGAAAGAACACAACTAAGTGGACACTACATTTTCTAGTATTTTAGACAAGTATGGCAGTTTTGAAATCGGTCTATAGCTTCCAAGTTCATTGGGGTCTAAGTTTGTTTTTTTGATAAGAGGCTTCTTTACAGCCATCTTAAAGGGTCCTGGGACATGTCCTAGATTAATTGACGAGTTGATAATGTTATAAATGGGCTCAATTGGAACAGGTAGTAACTCTTTTAATATAGTCGGAGAGGGGTCTAAAAAGCATTGTTGTCGGTTTGGACGTTGCAATAATTTTATTTAAATCTTCCTGACTTGTAGGAGAAAAACACTGTAGCTTTTCTTTTTGGGTGATGCACGATACTAATTCTACAGACACACTTGGAGGTTTGGTTTTAGCTATGTTGTCTCGTATTTTTCCGATTTTCTCAGTAAAAAAACTTTATGAATTCATTGCTACCAAGATGCGGCAGAATAGCCAGGTCATGTGAAGTTTGTTTGTTTGTTAGTTTAGCAATTGTATTTAATAAAAACCTTGGATTGTTTTTGTTATTTTCTATGAGGTTACGGAAGTGCTCAGCTTTTGCTGCTTTTAGTGCCTTTTTGAAACAGCTTGCACTCTCTTTCCATGCAATTTTAAAGACCTCTAATTTGGTTTGTTTCCATTTGCGCTCCAGTTTACGGGTTTCTCTCTATAGGGCCCGAGTGGTGCTATTGTACCATGGTGCTATGATCTTTTCATTTATCTTTTTTGACTTCATAGGTGCGACCGCTTCTAATGTATTAGAGAAAACAGTGCCCATGTTGCTGGTCATGTCGTCGAGCGATTCTATATTTGTTGACAAGGTTATTAAAGGAGTCAGATCTGGCAAGTTCTTTACGAAACTATCTTTAGTAGTTGAGGTGATTGTTCTACCTTGTCGATAACGAGATATACAACTGATTTCTGCTGTGCACATGTTATAAGATGGTGATCGGAAACATCGTCGCTTTGAGGTATAATATCGATATTGGTTAGATCGGCTCCGTGAGATATATTCAAATTTATTGAGTTTAGAGAACTTCCCTCAGTTCACTACCTGCACGCGCGTGGCACTAGGGCACGGTTTCCGGTTCCTGATTGCATCGCTGCCGGCGGCTAGTTTGTATCCTCTGACACTTGCTTCACCTCACATTTGTTCTTGGTCTTATTATTAGTGTATTTTACTATCGTTACATATCACTGTCGTTGCCGAATTATTTATAACTTTATATTTTAAACCTATATTCATTGAAACGTAACGCCGCTAGCATATTAGCGTGTTAGCTTGCCTTCTGTTTACATTGTGGAATATCATCTCCCCCTATTTGTCTTGTGTGCTAACTGTTTCTCTTTTTAAGTGTATATACTAAGACTCATCAAGCAACCTTGGTAAGTTAGGATTGCACTTCATACCCGGTGAGTTATGGCTTCTATTCCTATTGTTGTTACTTGCACCTCATGTCATATGTTTAGTTTAGCCTTCTCTGTCAGCGGCGAGGGTTTACATGCGATAAATGCAGGGAAGTAGTTAGGCTGACGGAGAAGATCTTAGAATTAGAGTCTCGCATCCAATCTTTATTTGAGGATAGTAAGAGTGTAAGAACCGTAGAAAACACTTCGGATGCGAGCAATGTTAGCGCACACAGCTCGGTTCCGGTTGAAAATCCCCTGCAGCTGGGAAACTTTGTGACGGTGAGACGGCATAGTCGCAGGACAAAACATCACTCAACCGTTCCGATTGAAGTCTCGAACAGGTTTGCCCCGCTCAGTGACGCACCGACTGAGAAACCTGCTGAAAGTGCCCTAGTGATCGGTGATTCTATTGTCCGGAACGTTAACATAGAGACACCAGCCACAATAGTCAAATGTTTACCGGGAGCCAGAGCGCCTGACATCAAGTCAAATTTAAATGTGCTGGCTAAGGCTAATCGTAAATACAGTAAGATTGTTATTCATGTCGGCACAAATGATGTTAGACTCCGTCAATCGGAGATCACTAAAGATAATATTAAAGAGGTGTGTGAGCTCGCAAAAACGATGTCAGACACTGTAATATTCTCTGGCCCCCTTACTGCTTACCGTGGTGATGAGATTTATAGCAGATTATCATCACTAAATGGCTGGTTGTCTGAGTGGTGCCTGCAGAATAATATAGATTTTATAAATAACTGGAAGAGTTTTGAGGGCAGACCTGACCTGTTGAAACGAGATGGTCTCCATCCCTCCTGGGATGGGGTTTCCCTCCTCTCTAGAAATTTGGCACACAGTCTTAATAATGCTAAAGTCTGACTACCTAGGGCCCAGGTCAGGAAGGAGACAGAATGGCTTAACCAACTGTCTGCTTGCCGTCTCGCGTTACAGAATACACAAAATATACAACATGTAATAATCCCTTTTTACAAACAACATAAAATAGAGACTGTGTCTGTCCCCCGGATTAGCAAACATAAGATATTGCGTAAACCTCTTGAAAGTAGTTTAATAAACGTTAAACAAATCAAACATGAACAAAATACAGATAATCAGCTGTTACGACTCGGATTGCTTAATATTAGATCTCTCTCAAATAAAGCACTTTTTGTTAACGATTTGATAACCGATCATAAAATAGACATGCTTTGTTTGACAGAAACATGGCTAAAGCCAGATGATTTTATTACTCTAAATGAATCCGTTCCCCATGATTATTACTATAAACATGAGCCTCGTCTAAAAGGTAGAGGGGGAGGTGTCGCTGCACTTTACAAGAATTCTTTTATTACCTCTCAGAAGTCTAATTTTAAGTACAGTTCTTTCGAAGTCATGGTACTTCACGTATCGACACCTAATACTAAGGACAAAACATTTTTAAAATTTATTCTAGCTATTGTATATAGGCCTCCAGGGCACCACACAGATTTTATTAAAGATTTTGGTGGGTTCTTATCAGAACTAGTACTGGCCGCAGATAGAGTCCTTGTCGTCGGTGACTTTAATATCCATGTAGACAATGATACAGATGCCTTGGGACTGGCTTTCAAAGACACTCTTAACTCCATGGGCGTTAGTCAACATGTGTCAGGACCCACTCACCTTCGTAATCATACTTTAGATTTAATACTTTCTTATGGTATAAATGTGGACGATGTTAAAATCGTTCAGCAGAGTGAAGATACTTCGGATCATTATCTGATATTATGTTTGCTTCAATGGCCTACGGCTGCAAATCAAACTCCTTGTTACAAATATGGTAGAACGATCACTTCAACTACCAAAGATGCGTTTCTCGATAATCTGCCTGAATTGTCTAAAATATCCAGCATGAGTAATAACGTTGACGATTTTGACACTACTATTGAAAATTTTAACTCTACTTTCTCGGAAATATTAGACACAGTTGCTCCTCTGCGTTTAAAGAAAATTAAAAATAGCAGCCCAACACCGTGGTATAATGAACACACTCAGACTCTAAAAAAAGCATCCCGTAAAATGGAGCGCAACTTTAAGAAAACGAATTTAGAGGTATTTCGTATAGCATGGAAGGATAGTACTCGAAATTACAGGAATGCAATAAAAACGTCTAGATCCGCCTACTTTTCAACACTAATAGAGGAAAACCATCACAACCCTAGGTTCTTATTTAACACCGTGGCTAAATTAACAAAAAATAAGTCGTCATCGACGTCAGATTCTGATTATCAGCATAACAGTGATGAATTTATGAACTACTTCACAAGTAAAATCCAAGATATAAGAGAAAAAATTATAACAATGCAACCTGTAGTGAAATCCGCTGAACAAACTAACTACAGCACCCCTAAGGAGAAATTGCAATTATTTTCTACAGTAGATCACGATGAACTGTCTAAAATCATTAAATCATCTAAATCATCAACATGCATGCTAGACCCTATACCTACAAAACTACTGAAAGAAATGCTCCCCGAAATTATAGATCCTCTTCTTAGTATTATTAACTCATCTCTGACATTAGGACATGTGCCTAAAGCATTTAAGGTGGCTGTTATAAGGCCTCTTTTAAAAAAAACCAAACTCGACCCCAAAGAACTAGGGAATTACAGGCCTATATCGAATTTACCTTTTATATCTAAAGTTCTGGAAAAAGTAGTTTCAACTCAATTATGCTCCTTCCTCCAAAGGAATGACATTAATGATGAATTCCAGTCTGGATTTCGAGCATGTCACAGTACAGAGACTGCTTTGATCAGAGTTACAAATGATCTGCTTTTAGCGTCTGACCGTGGCTGTATTTCGTTATTGGTGCTGCTAGACCTCAGTGCTGCATTTGACACCATTGACCACAGCATACTTCTACATAGACTCGAAAATTACGTCGGCATTAACGGAATAGCATTGAAATGGTTTAAGTCTTATTTATCCGACCGTTTTCAATTTGTAGCAATAAACAATGAGGTGTCCCGCAAATCACAAGTCCAGTACGGTGTACCACAGGGCTCAGTCTTGGGACCCCTGCTCTTCGCATTATACATGCTACCTCTAGGAGATATAATAAAGCGACACGGAATTAGCTTTCACTGTTATGCTGATGATACTCAACTTTATATTTCCTCGATGCCTCATGAAACCCAGCAGTTTCATCGAATAAAGGATTGCATAGTTGACTTAAAAATGTGGATGAGTAACAATTTTTTACTACTAAACTCGGACAAAACAGAAGTGTTACTTACTGGACCGAAAACTGCTATGCGTAACAACCAAGAATACTGCTTAACGATTGACGGATGCTCCATAAAATCCTCGTCATCAGCTAAGAATCTTGGCGTTGTATTTGACAGTACTCTCTCATTTGAAAGCCATGTCGCAAACACCTGTAAAATTGCATTTTTCCATCTTAAGAATATATCTAAATTACGTCATATGCTGTCACTGTCAGATGCAGAGAAATTAATTCATGCATTCATGACATCAAGACTAGATTACTGTAATGCACTTCTAGGTGGTTGCCCTGCGGGCCTATTACAAAAACTGCAACTGGTTCAAAACGCGGCAGCTCGAGTTCTTACACGTACAAAAAAGTATGAGCATATAACCCCGGTTCTGTCAACCTTGCACTGGTTACCTATAAAGCATCGCATTAACTTTAAGATCTTGCTTATTACCTATAAAGCCCTACATGGTCTAGCGCCGCAGTATTTGAATGAACTTCTATTGTATTACAGACCACCACGTACATTACGTTCTAAGGGGTCCTGTCAGTTGGTAATACCTAGAATTTCAAAATCAAGTGCAGGTGGTAGATCCTTTTCTTATCTAGCGCCTAAACTTTGGAATATTCTTCCCTGCACGGTCCGGGAGGCAGACACACTCTGTCAGTTTAAATCTAGACTAAAGACTCATCTTTTTAATCTTGCATACACTACACCTCCATAATATTAATCCTCAGAGGATTTAGGCTGCATTATTTAGATCAACCGGAACCAGGAACACATCCAACAACAAATGATGTACTTGTTGCATCAAAGAGTGCAGAACAGTACTCTACTCTCAGCCAGTCTTGTCTCTTTGTTCCAAGGTTACCGCAGGATGCAGTTCATGCCCAGACCTGATGGCAGAGCTGAGAATGGGAAGCGGTGACCTGACAAGTGCTAAGAGGATAGAGCTGGATAAAGGACGCGACAACTTTGTTTTTTTCTACAACATTTCAAATGCTATTAGATTGTTAATGATAATCTTTAATTTTTATATTTTTATTAAGCCTTGTTGTGCAAGCACTGATGAGCTTGTGCAGAGGCAGCAGCTTTTGCCAGAGGGGAACTGGAATCCCCTGGTTGGGCCTGGGTTCCCCTGAGGTTTTTTTTCTCGATGGGAGTTTTGGGTTCCTCACCACCGTTTGCATATTGTTTTGCACTATCTGCCTGGCCGGGGGGGCTGCTTTAGAATTCATACTTGTATTAAATGTGTCTCATGTACAGCTGCTTTGTAACAATGAAAATTGTAAAAAGCGCTATATAAATAAAGTTGAGTTGAGTTGAGTTGAGTTATTGTATGATTAAGTCGATGAGTAGGTCTATTGATGTATTGTGTTACACCAAAAGAGTCTAGTAGCTCTTTAAACGGCACTGCTAATTGATCGTTAGCACTATCTAAGTGATTATTAAAATCTCCGACAATCAGTACTTTATCGACATTAACCAATAGGTCCGATAAGAAGTCTGCAAACTCTATCAGAATATTAGTGAAAGGCCCAGGGGGTCTATACACAGTAACCAATGTAAGAGAGACCAATGATTTTTTTTACTTTTGTTTGGAACTGTTATGTTCAACGCAAGCACTTCAAATGATTTAAATGTATGCTTTGTTCTCTGACTTACGGTGAGAAAGTCTCTAAAGATTGTTTTGACACCACCCCCTCGACCGACCGGACGTGCTCATGCATATAACCGTAGCTTGGTGGAGTTGACTTATTTAGACCAAAATAATCATTTGTCTTAAGCCAGGTTTCAGTAAGGTATAGTATATCAAAACTGTTGTCTGTTATCATTTCCTTTACAATAACTGCCTCTGGATTTAATGATCTAATATTAAGTAGCCCAAACTTTAGGTGCTGGTTTTGCTCATTAAATATATTGTCTTTTGGTTTAATCACAATAAGGTTTTTTATCTGACTTTTATATAAATTATTATTTGGTTGTATTATTCGGGGGACAGTCACAGTCTCTATGCATTTGGAAGCAGTAACATACTTAACAGTAACATTCTTAACAGTTGAGTGAGAGGAACACAGACTATCGTTAAAGTTTGTACTTAATAGTCAAATGGTGCGTAGCGTCTTTGAGATGTTGTCAGACAGAATTTCCGCTCCAATGCTGCTGTGGTGCCGGCGGTCGGGGCGGAAAAGCCTTGGTCGCTCCCAAAATAGATCATATGGAAATACTGAGTGGCTAATTGCATATTCTCATGTATTTCTAAGAAAACTGATCTTGCTGTAGACAGCAATAGTTTATCAATAACAAAAATAAAGAACAGTGTATAAAACTTCTTTATTGTTATTTATTGTTTAAATTTATTGTTTAAATAATCAAACGGCCCTAAACATTTAGTGACAATGGGCTCTGCAGTCCACCAATGTCAAATCCCATTCTATTGCGCAAAACTACATTGAAGACTCTCAACAAAGTGGATTCTGTGCTATGAAAAGCAGTGAATTCAGATTTTAAATGGTTCTAATAAATAAGCTGTATTTAAAACGTGGTTAATTGTGACAACATGACTTTGTAAAAATTTTGAGAGAAAAGTTAACTTGGTCCAGGCCAAAGTTATTAACGCAGCAAAGGCTGAACAGCCGCATGCTTAAAGCAGTTTGGAACCACACCAGTGCCCAAAGATGAGTTCATCAATAGTTGGACACTTGGGCTGCACTGAATAACACTCCCTTTTTTCAACACAAATGTAAAACATTTCTCAGAGCGCTCAGCTGACGGCTCCCTAAAAAACTGGGACTTCGGATTAATTACTGAATGTATTATTAAAAATAAAATCCTAGGTCTATGAAAGGATAGGATCAGGTCAGAAAAATATTTTATTTTAGGATTTGATTAAAAAGTCCTAACGTGAATCATGACATCCCAATATTAAACAAAGCCTTTATCACATAATTAGTGAGATCAAATTGACTCACTGTGAAATGTATCCATTTACTGTATAAGATTCATCCTGAATTAGAGTGGTCAACTGTCTTTCATATTTGAATAGTTCCCCATAGCATGTGTCAGTCTGGTGGTGTCAACTCGACAATTGTGAAGTCGATTGTTGGTAAAGCTGACTCAGGAACTCATGGTCATGTGGCTTCCTTATTCTTTCGAGGTCCTCGTCTGTGATACTGTGAATACATAGCTTCATAAACAATCATTAATTGTCTCATATAAATTCTTAGTTTAATCTTTTCAAAACCATTTCAACCATTTCAAAAACTGTCCTTCATAAGATCCTCTTAGATAACATAATTGCATTAGTCTGCCTGTTTAATACAGTGTCAAGTTTCACACTGATGGTTCGCATATGATGGTTCATTATATTCAATTCAATTCAAGTTTATTTATATAGCGCTTTTCACAATGTGTATTGTTTCAAAGCAGCTTTACAGGGGCAAACAGGAAAAACAGAAAAGTTAAAACAGCACAGTGCATGGTATTTATACAACGAGTAAGTTCATTCTAATAAATAACATCTCATTTCTAAATAAATAAATAAATGAATGAATGCAGTCTCCCGGTGAGCAGGCCAACACTGCCCTGCTGTGGCGAGGAACCCAAACTCCAATGATTGATTAATGGAGAAAAAAACCTTGGGAGCAACCAGGCTCAACCGGGAGGGCCAGATCCCCTCTGACGTGTCATAGCTGCACTCAAACTGGTGACATGTGATTTTAGTTTAGCATTTAATACCAAATATTGTAACTTCAGCATTAATAAGACAAATAATCAGTCTTTGCTCTTGGTTGGGGATGTAGTGGTCTGAGCTGGGATGGTCCGATGGTCATATTTCTCTTGGCTGGTGGTGGAATTGCCTTAGATGGAGCTGGGATGGTCAGTCAGGCTGCAGCTGTAGCTGGCGAAGTCTCAAATTGGGGATGGGCATCTGTCAGTCGTCTGGACATGGTGGAACTTCTTCCTACCTCGGGATGGGCATCCCGAGGCAGAGGCGGAAAGAGAATAAAGAGAATAATTAGCGTAGCTGCTGTTCATTAACTATGCATTAAGTGAAAGCTTGGCTGAAAAGATGTGTCTTTAATCTAGATTTTTAATTGGGAGAGTGTGTCTGACCCTCGAATAGTATCAGGAAGGCTATTCCAGAGTTTAGGTGCTACGTATGAGAAAGCTCGTCCCCCTTTGGTGGATTTTGTTATTCTAAGTGTTGTCAAAAGTCCTAAGTTTTGAGATCTTAGAGAGCGTGATGGGTTGTAACGTGATAAAAGCTCGGTTAAGTAAGTAGGGTCTAAACCATTCAGGGCTTTGTAAGTAATTAAAAGAATTTTAAAATCAATACGATACTTACTGGGTAGCCAGTGAAGCGATGATAAAACTGGGGTTATGTGATCGTATTTTCTTGACCTGGTAAGAACTCTGGCAGCTGCATTCTGAACTAACTGTAGTTTGATTATCGATGATACAGGACAACCACTAAGTAGAGCATTCATTTTCCTTCTGCACCAAACTTTGCACATGTGGAGTAATGGAAAATGTAAATTTAAATACAGAAATACATTGCCATTTTGAATATTGCATTGCAAATTGAATTTTGCACCACATATGCTTCCATATAAACCGACTCTCGTGTGTTATTATCCAAATACAAATGTCTTTAATTTCGTATCGGCAAAATTCGTAATTAAATGAATCTGCACGGGTTTGTACAAACAGAGGTATATTTGTGAATAAGGATGTTCTCTCTCGTATTCATTCATCTTAATTTGTGCATGTCAATAAGAATGTGCGCGTTTGTGGATCCTGTGACGCGCGTTCATACATCCTGTTCGGTTCATGTGGATTTTGAGACTTTCTTTACGCGGTTTTGCATTGACAATCGACACACACGCAACTGCAGATCCATGCGCAACCGTGCAAAAAATAAGAACTGCCACTAGATGGCAGGCTTATGGAAACCATAGGTGCTGGTCCTATTATTAGAATATCATCAAAAAGTTGATGCATTTCACTATTTCCATTCAAAAAGTGAAACTTGTAAATTATATGAATTCATTGCACGCAGACTGATATATTTCAAATGTTTATTTATTTTAATTGTGATGATTATAACTGTCAACTAATGAAAATCCCAAATTGATAAGGCATTTTAATTTAAAAGACAAAGCATTTTCTCCTAAAGTAAGTAGATGCAGTTATTAAAGTTACAGTGCAGTAGATTTCTGTGCTGTGATGCTGACGGAAACCAGACTGATAATTGTCCAGATTGCCATTTGAGTTTAGGAATTTGTTCAGCTGATTGAAGACAACCTTTTCAATGATCGTGCCTACGAAGGAAGATTTGTTGGTAGACAGTAAGTTTTTGTCTAGATTGCTCTTATTTTAGTAAAGGCTTGACAACTGCAGTTTTTAGGGACTCTGGGAAAGTTCCTGAGAGAAATAACGTATTTACTATTTTTAAAAGATCTGCTTCTAAACAGTTAAACATTTTTTTGAAAAAGGATGCGGGGAGTGTGTCCAGGTTGCATGTTGAGGACTTAAGATGCGTTACTGTTTTCTCCAAAGTTTTCTGATCAATTGTCTGAAATTCAGATAATGTTGCCAATTTCTTAGATTGTTGTAATTAAGTCAGACTGACCTGAGTGCCATGTAGGGCTTTGCTGACTGCCATTCTGAAATTATTTATCTTCTCAAGGAAAAAAGTTGCAAACTTGTCATCAGAAAGCATTTAGAAGGGGACTTGACTTGGGGGTTTGTTAGTCTGTTGTTGCAGTCAATAGAAATAAGTCTGTCTAGCTTTGCCTAATTCAATATTAAAGGCATACAGGCTGTCTTTATAGATTTTAAAGTGAACTTCAAGTTTTGTTTAGTAAACTTCAAGTTTTGTTTTTCGCCAAATATGTTCAGCATAAGTTTTTTCAGTTTGGACAGTTATTTTATTTATTTTAGTCTATTCTAATTTCTTTCCGGAAAACCAACCCTAAAACTTTAACATTTTTGCCCTGATGTTGTGCAACAAGAAGTCATGACTGGACAACATAATGTTTCTAGTCACCTTGGTGTGCTGAGACAATCGCCTCACTTCAAATTGTTTAAATTATTTGAAATGTTTGAATTTTGTATATTTTTTCCTAAAAGTTCAAAACGAGAAACAATGCAGACTTATTTATATATAGCCGCTTTTGCTCATATTTACAAAGGGTGCCAATAGCCTTTAGTAAAACGTTCAGTGACTGAGAAATTTTGTTAGTTTAATGTATAATATATACATAATTTTGATCACCATATATATATAATATTTCTATCATTGGCGTATTTACAAAATATATCTATAGAAAAATATCACATTTAAAACATTTAGCTTTCACAGATGAAGGGTCAAAGTTGAGATTTATTAAAAAAAATAAAGAAACAGGTTGTTTGTATGCAGAAGCAGCTTAATCACACATACGGAGTTCCACATGCCAACCTGTTTTACATTTAATGTAGTCCTTTCAACACTGTAGACCAATGGCTGTTCAAAAACAAAGTAAAAACACATAACAATATTGCTGAACATATTTGGCGAAAAACAAAATTTGAAGTTTACTAAACCAAACTTGAAGTTCACTATAAAATCTATAAAGACAGCCTGCATGCCTTTAAAATCGAATTAGGCAAAGCTAGACAGACTTATTTATATTGACTGCAACAACAGTCATAGGCTTTTTGCTACTGTAGAGAGACTAACAAACCCCCAAGTCAAGTCCCCTTCTAAATGCTTTCTGATGACAAGTTTGCAACTTTTTTCCTTGAGAAGATAAATAATTTCAGAATGGCAGTCAGCAAAGCCCTACATGGCACTCAGGTCAGTCTGACTTAATTACAACAATCTAAGAAATTGGCAACATTATCTGAATTTCAGACAATTGATCAGAAAACTTTGGAGAAAACAGTAACGCATCTTAAGTCCTCAACATGCAACCTGGACACACTCCCCGGATCCTTCTTCAAAAAAATGTTTAACTGTTTAGAAGCAGATCTTTTAAAAATAGTAAATACGTTATTTCTCTCAGGAACTTTCCCAGAGTCCTTAAAAACTGCAGTTGTCAAGCCTTTACTAAAATAAGAGCAATCTAGACAAAAACTTACTGTCTACCAACAAATCTTCCTTCGTAGGCACGATCATTGAAAAGGTTGTCTTCAATCAGCTGAACAAATTCCTAAACTCAAATGGCAATCTGGACAATTATCAGTCTGGTTTCCGTCAGCATCACAGCACAGAAATCTACTGCACTGTAACTTTAATAACTGCATCTACTTACTTTAGGAGAAAATGCTTTGTCTTTTAAATTAAAATGCCTTATCAATTTGGGATTTTCATTAGTTGACAGTTATAATCATCACAATTAAAATAAATAAACATTTGAAATATATCAGTCTGCGTGCAATGAATTCATATAATTTACAAGTTTCACTTTTTGAATGGAAATAGTGAAATGCATCAACTTTTTGATGATATTCTAATGATAGGACCAGCACCTATGGTTTCCATAAGCCTGCCATCTAGTGGCAGTTCTTATTTTTTGCACGGTTGCGCATGGATCTGCAGTTGCGTGTGCAGTAGGAGTAAAATCTTTCCGTGACAGGTGGAGCTGTCACCGGACCTGTCACTCCTGCCTCGCGACCTGCCACTGTTTTACGTGCCTGCCTCGCGACCTGCCACTGTTTTACGTGCCTGCCTCGCGACCTGACACTGTATAATGGTGCAGTTTAGCGACCCGTCACAGTTATATTTTCCAGTTATGCGACCCGTTCTCCCCGCAATGGTATGAACTGCGCGTCCAGTCAGCTAATAAGCGTTGCGTCTGCCTAAACTTAGCGTCACGTCTGCCACAAGATCTCTCGTGTGCCTGAAACTCAGACAGATGCGGACGAGAGGAAACAAACAAGGCAACCATGCTTTTATTTACTTGTTTGTTTACTTTATTTCGCCAGTTTTACTACTAATAGAGCACGCGTCACGTCTGCCACAACTTAGCGTCGCGCCTGCCTGAACTTAGCGTCGCGCCTGCCTCAACTTAGCGTCACGCCCGCCACAAGATCTCTCTCTGTTAAACTGCCTGAAACTCCGACCGATGCGGACGAGAGCAAACAAACAGTGCAACCATGCTTTTATTTACTTGTTTGTTTACTTTATTTCGCCAGTTTTACTACTAATAGAGCACGCGTCGCGTCTGCCTCAACTTAGCGTTGCGCCTGCCTCAACTTAGCGTCACGCCCGCCACAAGATCTCTCTCTGTTAAACTGCCTGAAACTCCGACCGATGCGGACGAGAGCAAACAAACAGTGCAACCATGCTTTTATTTACTTGTTTGTTTACTTTATTCAGCCAGTTTTACTACTAATGGAGCACGCGACGCGTCTCATCTGTGCATCTTTAAGTGTCAAAATAAAAACAGTCAAGTTCAAATTGTTGGTGTAGTCTCGTTGTTATATTATATTATATTATTCATTTTTATTATTATAATTATTATTTTGTCAATATGATGCTTTAATTTGTTTTTACAAATTGATACATTTTAAAAAATCATGCATGATTTTACTTTTTTAGTGTGTATTCTAATTTATACAATTGAAATATAGCCCACTAAAACAGTTAAGTACAATAAAAACATGATAACATTAAAAATCATGATTAAAAAGAGAGATTTTAAGAACAGTGTTTTTGCAAATGAACTCTTCATTTATTATTCATATGTAAATTTCTGCAATAATAATGATTTAGTGGCACTGATTTGTACATTTGTAAATTAGTCTATGCATGTTCTAGGCCAGGGTTTATCAAACTAGGGTCCGTGGACCCCCAAGAGGTCTCAAGAATGGTTTAAGGGGTCCCCAGAACTTCTTTGAGAAACCAAAGTCAGCAAAAGTTGTAAAACTCTATACTGAAGATTATTGAACTTTAACTTTTTCAATATGTTGTCCTTATAATATCACACTTACTATTTCCCAGATAGCACAATCCATCTGGCTTATGTCTATTTGACGTCTGCATTTACATCTTACAGACATCTGCAATATGTAGTTTGCTCATCTGCAATACGTCTCAGAGACGTCTCAATGTCTGTAGTACGTCTGCTAAAGATCTTGAGATTTGCTGAGTAAAAACATCTGCTAAACATCTTAGAAAGAGCAGATTTACATCCATTCTAAATCATAATGTCTGTAAGATGTAAATGCAGACGTCAAATAGACGTAAGCCAGATGTATGTGTGCTATCAGGGTTGTTATACTTATTTGTATAAAAGTTGAAATGCTTCTTTATAGAAAACATGGATATCTATTTTAGAAACGGGGTCCCTTGCGAAAGGTTAAACATATTTTGGGGTCCTTGGCATGAAAAGTTTGAAAACCCCTGTACTAGGGTATAAATGATTTAATAATACAGCAACGAAATGTATCACAGACACTTAATTCTATTTGTGATATCAGCTTAAATTTCAGTGTGGCTTTAATTTCTTATCTGAGGGAAAATTATATTTTCAGAATTTTATAAAAAAATACAATATTTATTGAGTGTTGTTATCAAAATAAACCTTAATTTTTTATTTATTTTTTCTACTGACACTATGACAATAAATTACAGAATGTTTTTAAAAACAAGATAAAGAAAAGGTGGATAGACCATGGTTAGCAAAGTATTCTTGATATATTATTTGAAGGTTGACATATAATAACAATAATAAACACAATAGCTAATGTTGTTTCAATGTTGTTGAATTACAAACATTTTGGGATTTTTGAGGCTATATAAATCCTATCAACTCACCAAACTAATACTGTACTTAAAGAAAATTGTACAAAAACTCTGCATCTGTCTGAGATTAAGGCAGTTTAACAGCGAGAGATCTTGTGGCAGACGCGACGCTAAGTTGAGGCAGACGCGACGCGTGCTCCATTTGTTGTAAAACTGGCGGAATAAAGTAAAAAAAACAAGTAAATAAAAGCATGGTTGCACTGTTTGTTTGCTCTCGTCCGCATCGGTCGGAGTTTCAGGCAGTTTAACAGAGAGAGATCTTGTGGCGGGCGTGACGCTAAGTTGAGGCAGGCGCAACGCTAAGTTGAGGCAGACGCGACGCGTGCTCTATTAGTAGTAAAACTGGCGAAATAAAGTAAACAAACAAGTAAATAAAAGCATGGTTGCCTTGTTTGTTTCCTCTCGTCCGCATCTGTCTGAGTTTCAGGCACACGAGAGATCTTGTGGCAGACGTGACGCTAATTTGAGGCAGACGCGACGCTTATTAGCTGACTGGATGCGTGGTTCATACCATTGCGGGGAGAACGGGTCGCTAAACTGCACCATATTACATTGGCAGGCACTTAAAAGATTGTCAGGTCGCGAGGCAGGCACGTAAAACAGTGGCAGGTCGCGAGGCAGGCACGTAAAACAGTGGCAGGTCGCGAGGCAGGCACGTAAAACAGTGGCAGGTCGCGAGGCAGGAGTGACAGGTACGGTGACAGCTCCACCCGTCACGGAAAGATTTTACTCCTACTGCAACCTTGGTAAGTTAGGATTGCACTTCATACCGGTGAGTTATGGCTTCTATTCCTATTGTTGTTACTTGCACCTCATGTCATATGTTTAGCTTAGCCTTCTCTGTCAGCGGCGAGGGTTTTACATGTGATAAATGCAGGGAAGTAGTTAGGCTGACGGAGAAGATCTTAGAATTAGAGTCTCGCATCCAATCTTTATTTGAGGATATGGATTTGAGTGTTAGGACCGTAGAAAACACTTCGGATGCGAGCAATGTTAGCGCACACAGCTCGGTTCCGGTTGAAAATCCCCTGCAGCTGGGAAACTTTGTGACGGTGAGACGGCATAGTCGCAGGACAAAACATCACTCAACCGTTCCGATTAAAGTCTCGAACAGGTTTGCCCCACTCAGTGACGCACCGACTGAGAAACCTGCTGAAAGTGCCCTAGTGATCGGTGATTCTATTGTCCGGAACGTTAATATAAAGACACCAGCCACCATAGTCAAATGTTTACCGGGAGCCAGAGCGCCTGACATCAAGTCAAATTTAAATGTGCTGGCTAAGGCTAATCGTAAATACAGTAAGATTGTTATTCATGTCGGCACAAATGATGTTAGACTCCGTCAATCGGAGATCACTAAAGATAATATTAAAGAGGTGTGTGAGCTCGCGAGCACGATGTCAGACACTGTAATATTCTCTGGCCCCCTTACTGCTTACCGTGGTGATGAGATTTATAGCAGATTATCATCACTAAATGGCTGGTTGTCTGAGTGGTGCCTGCAGAATAATATAGATTTTATAAATAACTGGAAGAGTTTTGAGGGCAGACCTGACCGGTTGAAACGAGATGGTCTCCATCCCTCCTGGGATGGGGTTTCCCTCCTCTCTAGAAATTTGGCACACAGTCTTAATAATGCTAAAGTCTGACTACCTAGGGCCCAGGTCAGGAAGGAGACAGAATGGCTTAACCAACTGTCTGCTTGCCGTCTCGCGTTACAGAATACACAAAATATACAACATGTAATAATCCCTTTTTACAAACAACATAAAATAGAGACTGTGTCTGTCCCACGGGTTAGCAAACATAAGATATTGCGGAAACCTCTTGAAAGTAATTTAATAAACGTTAAACAAATCAAACATGAACAAAATACAGATAATCAGCTGTTACGACTCGGATTGCTTAATATTAGATCTCTCTCAAATAAAGCACTTTTTGTTAACGATGTGATAACCGATCATAAAATAGACATGCTTTGTTTGACAGAAACATGGCTAAAGCCAGATGATTTTATTACTCTAAATGAATCCGTTCCCCAAGATTATTACTATAAACACGAGCCTCGTCTAAAAGGTAGAGGGGGAGGTGTCGCTGCACTTTACAAGAATTCTTTTATTACCTCTCAGAAGTCTAATTTTAAATACAATTCTTTTGAAGTCATGGTACTTCACGTATCGACACCTAATACTAAGGACAAAACATTTTTAAAATTTATTCTAGCTATTGTATATAGGCCTCCAGGGCACCACACAGATTTTATCAAAGATTTTGGTGGGTTCTTATCAGAACTAGTACTGGCCGCAGATAGAGTCCTTGTCGTCGGTGACTTTAATATCCATGTAGACAATGATACAGATGCCTTGGGACTGGCTTTCAAAGACACTCTTAACTCCATGGGCGTTAGTCAACATGTATCAGGACCCACTCACCTTCGTAATCATACTTTAGATTTAATACTTTCTTATGGTATAAATGTGGATGATGTTAAAATCGTTCAGCAGAGTGAAGATATTTCGGATCATTATCTGATATTATGTTTGCTTCAATGGCCTACGGCTGCAAATCAAACTCCTTGTTACAAATATGGTAGAACGATTACTTCAACTACCAAAGATGCGTTTCTCGATAATCTGCCTGAATTGTCTAAAATATCTAGCATGAGTAATAACGTTGACAATTTTGACACTACTATTGAAAATTTTAACTCTACTTTCTCGGAAATATTAGACACAGTTGCTCCTCTGCGTTTAAAGAAAATTAAAAATAGCAGCCCAAGACCGTGGTATAATGAACACACTCAGACTCTAAAAAAAGCATCCCGTAAAATGGAGCGCAACTTTAAGAAAACGAATTTAGAGGTATTTCGTATAGCATGGAAGGATAGTACTCGAAATTACAGGAATGCAATAAAAACGTCTAGATCCGCCTACTTTTCAACACTAATAGAGGAAAACCATCACAACCCTAGGTTCTTATTTAACACCGTGGCTAAATTAACAAAAAATAAGTCGTCATCGACGTCAGATTCTGATTATCAGCATAACAGTGATGAATTTATGAACTACTTCACGAGTAAAATCCAAGATATAAGAGAAAAAATTATAACAATTCAACCTGTAGTGAAATCCGCTGAACAAACTAACTACAGCACCCCTAAGGAGAAATTGCAATTATTTTCTACAGTAGATCACGATGAACTGTCTAAAATCATTAGATCATCTAAATCATCAACATGCATGCTAGACCCTATACCTACAAAACTACTGAAAGAAATGCTCCCCGAAGTTATAGATCCTCTTCTTAGTATTATTAACTCATCTCTGACATTAGGACACGTGCCTAAAGCATTTAAGGTGGCTGTTATAAGGCCTCTTTTAAAAAAAACCAAACTCGACCCTAAAGAACTAGGGAATTACAGGCCTATATCGAATTTACCTTTTATATCTAAAGTTCTGGAAAAAGTAGTTTCAACTCAATTATGCACCTTCCTCCAAAGGAATGACATTAATGATGAATTCCAGTCTGGATTTCGAGCATGTCACAGTACAGAGACTGCTTTGATCAGAGTTACAAATGATCTGCTTTTAGCGTCTGACCGTGGCTGTATTTCGTTATTGGTGCTGCTAGACCTCAGTGCTGCATTTGACACCATTGACCACAGCATACTTCTACATAGACTCGAAAATTACGTCGGCATTAACGGAATAGCATTGAAATGGTTTAAGTCTTATTTATCCGACCGTTTTCAATTTGTAGCAATAAACAATGAGGTGTCCCGCAAATCACAAGTCCAGTACGGTGTACCACAGGGCTCAGTCTTGGGACCCCTGCTCTTCGCATTATACATGCTACCTCTAGGAGATATAATAAAGCGACACGGAATTAGCTTTCACTGTTATGCTGATGATACTCAACTTTATATTTCCTCGAAGCCTCATGAAACCCAGCAGTTTCATCGAATAAAGGATTGCATAGTTGACTTAAAAATGTGGATGAGTAACAATTTTTTACTACTAAACTCGGACAAAACAGAAGTGTTACTTACTGGACCGAAAACTGCTATGCGTAACAACCAAGAATACTGCTTAACGATTGACGGATACTCCATAAAATCCTCGTCATCAGCTAAGAATCTTGGCGTTGTATTCGACAGTACTCTCTCATTTGAAAGCCATGTCGCAAACACCTGTAAAATTGCATTTTTCCATTTTAAGAATATATCTAAATTACGTCATATGCTGTCACTGTCAGATGCAGAGAAATTAATTCATGCATTCATGACATCAAGACTAGATTACTGTAATGCACTTCTAGGTGGTTGCCCTGCGGGCCTATTACAAAAACTGCAACTGGTTCAAAACGCGGCAGCTCGAGTTCTTACACGTACAAAAAAGTATGAGCATATAACCCCGGTTCTGTCAACCTTGCACTGGTTACCTATAAAGCATCGCATTAACTTTAAGATCTTGCTTATTACCTATAAAGCCCTACATGGTCTAGCGCTGCAGTATTTGAATGAACTTCTATTGTATTACAGACCTCCACGTACATTACGCTCTAAGGGGTCCTGTCAGTTGGTAATACCTAGAGTTTCAAAATCAAGTGCAGGTGGTAGATCCTTTTCTTATCTAGCGCCTAAACTTTGGAATATTCTTCCCTGCACGGTCAGGGAGGCAGACACACTCTGTCAGTTTAAATCTAGACTAAAGACTCATCTTTTTAATCTTGCATACACTACACCTCCATAATATTAATCCTCAGAGGATTTAGGCTGCATTATTTAGATCAACCGGAACCAGGAACACATCCAACAACAAATGATGTACTTGTTGCATCAAAGAGTGCAGAATAGTACTCTACTCTCAGCCAGTCTTGTATCTTTGTTCCAAGGTTACCGCAGGATGCAGTTCATGCCCAGACCTGATGGCAGAGCTGAGAATGGGAAGCGGTGACCTGACAAGTGCTAAGAGGATAGAGCTGGATAAAGGACGCGACAACTTTGTTTTTCCTACAACATTTCAAATGCTATTAGATTGTTAATGATAATCTTTAATCCTTAATTTTTATATTTTTATTAAGCCTTGTTGTGCAAGCACTGTTGAGCTTGTGCAGAGGCAGCAGCTTTTGCCAGAGGGGAACGGGAATCCCCTGGTTGGGCCTGGGTTCCCCTGAGGTTTTTTTTCTCGATGGGAGTTTTGGGTTCCTCACCACCGTTTGCATATTGTTTTGCACTATCTGCCTGGCTGGGGGGGCTGCTTTACAATTCATACTTGTATTCAATGTGTCTCATGTACAGCTGCTTTGTAACAATGAAAATTGTAAAAAGCGCTATATATATAAAGTTGAGTTGAGTTGAGTTATACTTTTAAATATGCCCGCAATACTTGTGGCGGGAGTATTATCCCATAAAACCCTAATAATAAAAAAAATATTTGTGCTCATGTTTACAAAACATAAATATCCAATAAAAAAATACAAAACTCAGCTGGAGTTCGGTTCACTTCACCAACGCAGTTGACCATAGCAATCTCTTTCCGATCCATCTTTTACTTCCCTTGAATCGTTTTTTCAAAGTTAAACTTTAATTTCTAAATCAGAAAAGTTCCTGTTTTTGGCAGGATTACGTTTCTACATGTCTCAAAATCTAGGGGCGAGGCGTAAACACCCTAAATTTATAGGGGCTTGATATGTAAATTACGACAGATTTCAGCAGCCGCATTTATCAATGTACGATCATTCATACGATGAGATTGGCGGCATACGAATGTTTGATGAATCACACGTAAAGCCTGTCGTATAACAATTTCTGCTCACGTATCTGCGCACGTTTCTACGTTAGATTGGTTATTGAGGCCCAGTGTGTACATATGAGTGTATTACATATGAATGTAAGATCATTTTTTGTGTTTAATTCTAACATTTAATTTCAACTGCCATCTCCTTAAAATGTAAGAACATGCAGTAATTTTACCAACTGTACAGCAAATGCATTTGGGAGACACTGAAATGAATGGACTTCAGTGCAATGTTTGGAACTATCTTTAGTGATGAAACAGGTTTCTTGAAGCTTCGAACCCCGATAGAATATTTTGTATCAAATCAGGGTTTCCAATCAGTTTTTCTTGCATCAAACTGGCTGAGTCACAGGATTTTCTAGAAAACGAGGCTTCGTTCCTTCCTTACTGTTTTGAAACGTTTCAACTTATCACTTATTACGTATTACGATTTTCAGCACTTAAATACCTTTAACCAACAAATTTGTATGAATCTGACCAGATATCAACAACACATTTCCTGGTAAGACACATTTGTTAACATCTCTCCTAAGGCTCTGATATGCAGGTTTGCTATAAAGAAACGGACATTGTTACATAATTTACCTTAAGTTGATGACAGTAACTTAAATGTTGATGTTTTTTAATAAATGTTTATTTTCTCACATACCTCCCATTGTTATGTTACGAGTGTGATTTTCAAATTATTATTACTAGGCTATATGTATTTTCCCAGCTCCCAGTCAAAATCAAATGAAAGAGGAGATCAGCGAAAGGGCAACATTTTTGATGATGAAGTCAAAGTTTAGCAGCAGAACACACCAAAGGAAAGCTGTGACAAGCTAAGATTTATTGTTTAATGTTGTGTAGTTTTCCAAGGATCACAGACAAAGTTGTTGTGTTAACCACAAGAAATATGAGAAATGTTTAAGCTGGATAACATGAGAAGAATATGGACATCTTTTGAAATAGAGGTGAGCATTTTTACTGTGTATTGTGAGAATTTCATATTGACCATCACATTTCATCATTTTAAATATTCAAATATTTTACTTTACACATATTTTACTTTACAATATTCCAATAGAAAACCTTTTTAAATCAAAAGCATTTGTTTGACGTATTTAATAGTTTTTGTATTTGCATTTTACCTGACAATTTCTCTGTATCAGTTTTTATCTACAAGCTTACATTAATGGATCGCATTTTGATAATAGGATATCTTATTATCAGGTTTAAGCTGGATTCAACAAAATTTTAGCTACACACAAATTGTACACACTAAGAACAAAGATATGGATGACCGCACAAGCCCATATAATGCATTACGTACATAAACAAATATGTACAGTACTGAAATGTCCAAGTATATATTCATATAAATGTTATTTTTATTTACATTACAATCTACATTACACAAATAAAACCAAATTAATGTATGCACACTCTTACATTTACGTTACATAAGACATGCATGCTAGACCCTATACCTACAAATATACTGAAAGAGATGCTCCCAGAAATTATAGATCCTCTTCTTACTATTATTAACTCATCACTGACACTAGCTGGCTGTTATAAGGCCCGTAGTCAAAAAAACCCAACTCGACCCTAGAAAACTAGTTAACTACAGACCTATATCGAATCTACCTTTCATATCTAAAGTTCTAGAAAAAGTAGTTTAAACTCAATTATGTTCCTTCTTCCAAAGGAATGACATCAAAGAAGAATTCCAATCTGGATTTAGAGCACATCACAGTATAGAGACTGCTTTCATCAGAGTTACAAATGATCTGCTTTTTGCATCTGACCGAGGTTGTATCCGTTATTGGTACTGCTAGACCTTTGTGCTGCATTCGACACCATTGACCACAGCACATTCCTTCATAGACTCGAAAATGAAGGCGGCATTAAGGGAATAGCATTGAAATGGTTTAAATCTTATTTATCTGACCGCTTTCAATTTGTAGCAATGAGGTGTCACTCAAATTGCAAGTCCAGTACGGTGTACCACAGGGCTCAGTCCTCTTCACATTATACATGCTATCTCTAGGAGATATTCTAAAAGTGACACAGAGTTAGCTTTTACTGTTATCCTGATGATCCTCAATTTTATATTTCCTTGAAGCCTCATGAAACAAAGCATTTCCATCGAATAATGGAATGCATAGTCGATATAAAAACGACTTCGATGAGTAACAACTTTTATTACTGAACTCGGACAAAACAGAAGTGATACTTATTGATAGGAAAACTGCCGTATGTAGCAACCAAGAATACTGCTTAACTATTGATGGATATTCCTTAAAATCCTCATTGTCAGCAAAGAATCTTGCTTTTCTATTCGATAGTAATCTGTCATTTCAGAGCCATGGCGCCTGCACCTGTAAATTTGCATTTTTCCATTTTAAGAATATATCTAAACTACGTTATATGCTGTCACTGTCAGATGCAGAGAAATTAATTCATGCATTCATGACATCAAGACTAGATTACTGTAATGCACTTTTAGGTGGCCTGCAGGCTTATTACAAAAACTCTAACTGGTCCAAAATGCGGCAGCTCGAGTTCTTACACGTACAAAAAAGTATCAGCATATTAGCTCGGTTCTGTCAGCCTTGCACTGGTTACCTATAAAGCATCACATTAACTTTAAGATCTTGCTTTTTAATTATAAAGCCCTACATGGTTTAGCTGCGCAGCATTTGAGCAAAGTTCTATTTTATTACAGTCCTTTACGTGCACTACGCTCTCAGGTGTCCTGTCAGTTGGTAATACCTAGAATTTCAAAATCAAGTGCCTTAACTTTGGAATAGTCTTCCCTGCACTGTCCGGGAGGCAGACACACTCTGTCAGTTTAAATCTAGACTAAAGACATCCATCCATCCATCCATTTTCTACCGCTTATCCGGGGCCGGGTCGCGGGGGCAGCATACTAAGCAGGGATGCCCAGACTTCCCTCTCCCTAGACACTTCCTCCAGCTCTTCCGGGGGGACACCGAGGCGTTCCCAGGCCAGCCGGGAGACATAGTCCCTCCAGCGTGCCCTAGGTCTTCCCTGGGGTCTTCTCCCGGTGGGACATGCCCGGAACACCTTCCCGGGAAGGCGTACAGGGGGCATCCGGAAAAGATGCCCGAGCCACCTTAGCTGGCCCCTCTCGGTGTGGAGGAGCAGCTGATCTACTCTGAGCTCCTCCCGAGTGACCGAGCTTCTCACCCTATCTCTAAGGGATCGCCCGGCCACCCTGCGGAGAAAGCTCATTTCGGCCGCCTGTATCCGGGATCTTGTCCTTTCGTTCATGACCCACAGCTCATTACCATAGGTGAGAGTAGGAACGTAGATTGACCGGTAAATCAAGAGCTTCGCCTTGCGGCTCAGCTCCTTCTTCACCACGACAGACCGGTACAACGACTGCATTACTGCAGAAGCTGCACCGATCCATCTGTCAATCTCCCGTTCCATCCTTCCCTCACTCGTGAACAATACCCCCAGATACTTGAACTCCTCCACTTGAGGCAGGAACTCTCCACCTACCTGAAGTGAGCAAGCCACCCTTTTCCGACTGAGAACCATGGCCTCAGATTTGGAGGTGCTGATTCTCATCCCAGCCGCTTCACACTCGGCTGCAAACCGTCCCAGTGCATGCTGAAGGTCCTGGTCTGATGGGGCCAGCACGATGACATCATCCGCAAAGAGCAGAGATGAAATCGTGTGGTCCCCGAACCCGACGGCCTCCGGCCCCTGGCTGCGCCTAGAAATTCTGTCCATAAAGATTATGAACAACCGGCGACAAAGGGCAGCCCTGCCGGAGTACAACATGCACCGGCAACAAGTCTGACTTACTGCCGGCAATGCGAACCAAGCTCCCGTCCGGTCAGACAGGGACCGTTTAGCCCTTAGCAAAGGGTCCCGAATCCCATATTCCCGGAGCACCCTACACAAGATGCCGCGAGGGACTCAGTCGAAATGCCTTCTCCAAATCCACAAAACACATGTGGATTGGTTGGGCAAACTCCCATGAACCCTCCAGCACCCTGGAGAGGGTATAGAGCTGTTCCAGTGTTCCACGACCGGGACGGAAACCACACTGTTCCTTCTGAATCCGAGGTTCTACCATCGACCGGATTCTCCTCTCCAGTACCCTGGCATAGTATTTCCCGGGGAGGCTGAGAAGTGTGATCCCGGATAGTTGGAGCACACCCTACGGTCCCCCTTCTAAAAAAGAGGGACCACCACCCCGGTCTGCCAGTCCAAGGGCACTGTCCCCCACCGCCACACGATGCTGCAGAGGCGTGTCAGCCAAGACAGCCCCACAACATCCAGAGACTTGAGGTACTCAGGGCGGATCTCATCCATCCCCGGTGCCCTGCCACCGAGGAGTTTCTTGACTACCTTGGTGACTTCCGCCCGGGTGATGGGCGAGTCCGCCTCCGAGCCCTCGGTCTCTGCTTTCTCAATGGAAGACGTGACGGAGGAGATCCTCAAAGTATTCCTTTCACCGCCCGATGATATCCCGGGTAGAGGTCAACAGCTGCCTCCCTCCACTGTAAACAGCGTTGGTAGGGCACTGCTTCCCACTCCTGAGGCGCCGGACGGTTTGCCAGAATCTCTTCGAGGCCGACCGATAGTCTTTTTGCCTCCCCAACCACCCGGGCTGCCGTCCGCTTGGCCTGTCGGTACCTGTCAGCCTCGGGAGTCCCACAAGCCAGCCAGGTGCTCCAACTGCCGTCCGCTTGGCCTGTCGGTACCTGTCAGCCTCGGGAGTCCCACAAGCCAGCCAGGTGTCACTGTCGTTGCCCACGTTGGCGTTAAAGTCCCCCAGCAGAACGACGGAGTCCCAAGTCGGGGACCTTTCCAGAACCCCTCCCAGAGTCTCCAAGAAGGCCGGGTACTCTACACTGCCATTTGGGCCATAGGCTCAAACGACAGTGAGAGACCTATCCCCGACCGAAGGCGCAGGGAAGCGACCCTCTCGTTCACCGGGGTAAACTCCAACACATGGCGGCTGAGCTGGGGGGCTATAAGCAAACCCACACCAGACCGCCGCCTCGCACCCTGGGCAACTCCAGGGCTGTGAAGAGTCCATCCTCCCTCGAGGAGTGTGGTTCCAGAGCCCAAGCTGTGCGTAGAGGTGATCCCGACAATCTCTAGTCGGAATCTCTGAACCTCACGCACAATCTCCGGCTCCTTCCCCGTCAGTTCCATGTCCCTAGAGCTAGATTCCTCGTCCAGGCATCGGGTTGTCGAGGCCCCCGCCTTCGACTACCACCCGATCCACTTTGCACCGGCCCCTTACGGTCCCTCCTGTAGGTGGTGGGTCCACGGGAGGGTGGCCCCACGTCGCTCCTTCGGGCTGAGCCGGCCGGACCCCATTAGACTAAAGACATATCTTTTTAATCTCGCATACACTACACTTCTATAATATCAATCCTCTGAGGGTTTAGGCTCAATTTGTTAGATCAACCGGAACTAGAAACACTTCCAACAACAACTGATGTGCATGTTGCATCAAAGAGTGCAAAACAGTTGTCTACTCTCAGCCAGTCTTGTCTCATTGTTCCAAGGTTACCACAGCGAGCAGGATTCAGTTCATGTCTAGACCTGATGGAAAAGTGGAGAATGGGAAGCGGCGACCTGACAGACTTCACTACAAAATTGTAAGTGCTATTATATTATTAATGATAATCTTAAATCTATAATTTACTTAGTAGTAAATTCATTTTTATTTAGCTTTGTTCTGCAAGCACTGTCGAGTTTGTGCAGAGGCATCAGCTTTTGCCTGAGGGGAACTGGAATCCCCTGGTTGGGACTGGCTTCTCCTGAGTTTTTTTCCCTCAATTGGAGTATTGGGTTCTTCGCCACTGTATGCAAACTGATTTGAACTATTTGCCTGGCCGGGGGGGCTGCTTTAGAATTAGAATTTTAAAGTTTTACATAATTAATATTGCATATAGGAATTTATAGTTTGTTTAATATTTGACCTGTGTTTCTCTCTCCTTTATCTTTAATGTGTGCTTTCACTTTGCCTGCATGTCGGTGTGTCCCTCTGTGTGTCTATGTCTATGTGTGTTAGTACGTGTGCATATTGTGTGTGTTGAGCGTTTGTATGCGGGTATGTCTGTCTTCTGTGTTTTCACCTTTTTCTTGTTTTTACAGGTCTTTAATTGATTTGCTTATAGTCAATATGTCTCATGTACAGCTGCTTTGTAACAATGAAAATTGTAAAAAGCGCTTTATAAATAAAGTTAAGTTGAGTATTATTGGCAAGGCATTTCAAAGGTGGTGCGAACTCTGTGATCCGAAAGGATGTAAAATGGATGCAGACATGCCTTTATTTTTTCTGAACATATCAGGTTTTGCACACGATAAGTATTATCTGGGGACCTGCTGTGATCTAGAAATGACCTCCCCACATCTGTATTTCATGTGGCGCACTCGCACGGTATAAGTGAAGCCTGTGATTTTACTTTAAATGAGTAATTCTTTTCCGGGAAATGATGACCAGGGATGGGCAGTATTTAAAATACATGTATTTAAAATACGTATTTGAAATACAAAATAGTATTTTGTATTTTAAAGCCTTTGGAAAAATCTAATGTAATTTGTATTTAAATACATTTAAGATGAGTATTTTTGTATTTTAAAAATACTCAAAATACTTGAGCCAGTCAACCTTTTTATCAGGGTGTTTTCGTGCATCAACCAACATAATTCAGGCCAGACACGCCCTTCCTCAGCCCCAACATTCATGCACGTGAGCTTCAGCTGTAGCTACAACCCAGCATTGGATCTGCGTCTTCTCTGGAATAATGTGAGGATTTCATGGTCAATTTTATTTGTGTTTACAATATTAACGCTACTGCGTGTTAGGTATGGGTGATGTTATGACAACATCAACATGTCGTAGATTCGTAGCGATTATATAAATTGATTTAACTTTTTTTAAATAGTTTATAGAGCTATTGGGGTAAGTAAATATATATGTGCACCTTTTAGTGGGCAGGAATAATTGGGAGATGAGAGTGGAAAAAGAAACAAGTGTGAATGAGTAATTGTGATTTGTTATTATAACTGCCGCGAAAGGAAATTCAAATTCTCACTTTGCACGTTGGCAGTTTTTTTTGTGCACGCTCTCCGAGACGGAGTGTCACGTGTAACGCGGTAAGCGTTGTAATAAGCGCACAGTTGCCGCTTTCTATTGTTGCTTTGTGCAGTTGAAGCCTTGTTTATACTTTCACAATTCACATAGATACGCCGCGAAACTGTTTACTGCGCGCACTCCTCATTAAACCGACGAGGCTTTTATTCTTGACGTGCTCTCTGTTGTATAAGTCTGTGAAACGACAGGGGGCGACTCTGATAAATTCTTCTTCAAGTCATCAAAAAGGAGCGATGAGAGGAAGTCATTTGCTTGCCGAATAATTTTTGAAACACTCTTCTCGTGATTAATGGATTTCTTCACGTATAAATTGATTAGGTAGGTTTATAGGTTTTGGGTCATTTTTAGGTCATTATGTGAAAAAGGTTTTGAGTACACTTCTTAAACCCTCAGTAAAACACAGTTAAATTCAAATTGTGACATTACAACAAAACATATCAATATATGATAACATTAAACACACTAAATTGAAAAAAACTGTCTTATACATTTTTAAATGCATTATTTTCTTTTAATTAACGATTGTATTAAACAAAATAATTTCCATCAGTTTAGTGTATTGATTGTGTGCATCTGTGATGACACTGATGAATGATACACCACACAAAATCTTTAGCTTTTAGTAGAAAAAAAACCTTTGGGTGAATAATGCCAAATTCTATGCCAAATTGTGCCAAATTCCAAGGGAAGCAGTAAATAAAATGAAAACGAAAGTTTCTTAGCAGTTAAACACATCATGCTTTTTGGCATTTAGAACAGCCCCAAATAGATTTCAGCCTAATAGGGGTACCTGCACTGAATCACCAATTTCACATGTATTTTGTGTATTTTCAAAATACAAAATACTGTATTTGTATTTAAATAAATTTTTCCACACAGTATTTTGTATTTGTATTTAAATACACTTTTCCACACAGTATTTTGTATTTGTATTTTAAATACTTTTACATGTATTTATGCCCATCCCTGATGATGAAAAGGCTTTGCGTATAATTTATGTTAATATTGAATCGTGTATAACGACATATGACCATACCTGTCAGCATTTGGCAGGCATGAATTTGACCCAGCACCCGAAATAATATCAAAACATCAAAACATAAACACAGCCTCCGTTTGCTCTAATTGGGTCTGTATATGTTCTTATATGTTTCGTGTTGTATCTTCTGCCATGTTAACTGTTGGCACATTTGTTTCAACTGTTTTGGTGTTTCCGGAGGCCTCAATCTGCCGACCATTAGCCACACCCAGACCTTCAAGCATCACCTGAGATCTCATAAAGAACAAAGACTGACAAAATTAGGCTTTAAATAAGGCAAATAAATGGCCCCTACAGATAAAGAAAAATTTGAAAACTTGCAGCCACTCATCTCTGTGTTGAGTAAATGGACAGCTTAGTAAAGACTCTAGGGAAATTTGTATAAAACTTCAGTCTATCTTAACGCATAATGGATCAACCCATCGGACATTCTCAGAAAAACAAGCTGCCTTCTCAAGAGACACCAGCTTTAACCTAATGATGTAATAAGACATGCATCTGCAATACTAGACATGCTCTAGTGTTTATTAAACTTTACATAGTAATTTAAATTCAACATATATTACATCATTGTGTCATTTTGTCCTTGTTTTTCCCCTTAAAATAACTTATAACCTTATAATTATTATTTAAAGATTACAGTGTGTTTTTCTTCTTCAAAATGTGCTTGTTAGTACTTTCTAGACAGAAAATTAGCAAGATGTAAACATGTGTACACTTTTAGTAACAGAAATTCAAATTGATTCCATTCCATTTTATTTATATACTGCTTTTCACAATGTGCATTGTTCAAAATATGGAAGCCCAATCCTGCCAAAATTAAAAATGAATAAATACAAAAATAAATCCATGAAGAAATGTAAAAAAGCTAAAATAAATAAAGACATTGATTTTCTAAAATTAACAAAAAATAATGAAAATTTTGATATTTCAACATATATGATTTATTTTCTTAAACATTTATTATTACTTTTTACATTTTTGTATTTATTTGATGCATTTATGCTAGTATATATGTATTTGGATTTTTATTTATTTTCATATTTATTTATTTCTACATTTATTTATTTTTACATTTCTGTGTCCATATGGTAATGAGGGGGCGTGTCTTGCTTCAGACACGCAGTCGAGCACAGGGTGGTGCTTTAGGCCACAGGTAAACTCTTTGACAAAATGACAGGCAAGATATGAGTGTGACCAAATGAAACAATAATATAGTATATTGCAGCAAAGTAAACTGCAGCATACTATATATTACAGTATTATATACTGTAGTGTTCTATGGTAGGTTTTAAAGCCCTCAAGGAAATCAACCATGATTTTATCATAGTGTAGGTGTAGAAACCATGTTTTTTTGGCAGATTTGTATGACCACAGTTCCACTACCAAAAACATGGTTAGCTCTTTTTATAGTCATGATGGAGTGATGGGTTAGAAATTGCGACCATTTTAGTTGCAAATGCTCCCTAAATTTAACCAGTGCGACCTCAAAATATAGTTGGGAGCATTTGTGTGAGTGCACATTTGTTGGGGTGTGAGCTGTTTTCATTACTGTACAGAACACCCTAATACATGCACAAAGTATGTGCGTGCATGCCATTCATAGACAACGGGATTTTCCATCCTGCGGTGCTACCTTCCCACTGATTTTCTCTGTAAACATGCACTAGACGAACAGGTTTCAACCGGTCCACATCTCCTACATCTGCAGTGCCACGTCTAAAAAGCGTCTAAAACACATGTCGAGATTAACAATATGCAAACATTAGAGATCTACCAGAGACTGTTTGACTGAATGTTTTATTGTTCGTCAAAATTGTTCTGGAAGGGACCTCAACAATATCGTTCTCTGTATCTTTATCGTTATAGTTAAGATGTAAACCCAGTTACTTCTAAATGGCGATTTTTTTAAACTTAATTTTTAAAGTTATAGTTATTGTTGTTATTATGTGAATGGCCCTTAATCCTATTAGCTGTCATGGCAACTAATAGACATGTGTTTACATCATCCCCAGTGATGGGAATTCACATTACAGTGAACACATTTTCAAAACTCTTAATATTATCGGCACAACATCAGATGGTGTAGATCAAGTCTTAATGTAGTTTTGATACCATTATTCAAATCAGGATATCTTATTACAGGGACGAATCATCAGAGAAACCCAAAGTATTTTGAAAGTGAGGTCAAAATAAAGAAAGCCAAGGTTCATTTCAATATCATTGCTATGTTGTAAAGAATTCTCATCCCCAAAAATATCCTTTCCATTGTAGGAATAAAGTTACTATAGTCAAGTCAATCTGAACCATCTTTGGGTGAACTATTCCTTTAATGTCTGTGTCTATTGTGTGCTCATAGATGGATACAGATTGTATAGATATGTTTGTGGACAGTGTTTTGTTTCAAAGTTAGAGTGTGATGTGTTCTATTATGGTCTATTAAAAAGGCAAAATGTCATGTTTTCTGGACAAAACCCAAACACAGACAGCAGACTTTGAAAACAACTGTAAAATTGGCTGACACAGTATCAGGAAAAACACGGATATACTGAGGCGAAACGGTAAAAGTGAAAACTGAGTAAATATGAGGTTGGCTTTCATCCACTGGTGAGCTCTAAAAGACAGGATGTGTCTGAAGAGTAACGCATGAGTTCACGTGTGTTCTGTCGGACACTATCCTACTGTGTGTGTTGTAGCCCGAGTAGTGGCTGGCAAAATAAACTTTAGCATTTTATGTACACAATAAACCTACTTTAAAGCATCCCTTCAACTCTGTAACAACTGTAACAACAACTGAAAAATATTCTGTCTAACACACAATCGCTTCAAACCAAGCAAGTTCCACTCGGCATCTATTACGGACAAATGTAAAATTATAATTGGTTCAAATGCGTTTTATTGTCCTTTGTAACACTACTAAAAGCGTACATACTGCGTATGTATAGTTTAAGTGTGTATTTGCCTTGCACATAAAATTTGTACGTTCTGCATTGTAAAGATTAGTTTTAGTTAAGTGCGTATTTGTCACACCTGTCATTAGTACACTATTTAAAATAATGTTTGTGCATCTGTTATTAGGAATAGCTGTGTTAATGTGCCTTCATGGGCTCCTGTGGGAATCGTAAATCAGCCATTACCAAATCCCCAGCAACACAGACTGGACTCATCCACACATCCCCCCTATAAATGTTCATCACTCATGTCTTTCTCTGGGGTTATACGCTGATGACTATATAAAGGTTCTACAAGAGACACAGCAGCAGACATTTCACTTGCCAATACTCTGGTTTCTGACTGTTTGTAAGTAATGGATTCAGGTGTGTGGTTCACGCTACTGGGTGTGTTGCTGGTGATGACTGATATGAGCCATTCCATCCCAAAAGAAGCACTCCTAGAGAACAGCAAACACCTTCTGGAATCACATGAAGACTCAGACGACAACATAGTAGAAAGTCGGGGGCCAGTGGTAAGAAACATCTTGCTTTTGGGTATTTGTAATTCTTAAAAAAAATGTAAAAGAAAGAAGAAATACCCAGTATTATTGTTGCCTTTTTTCTGGATCTTACAAGAAGTTTCGCTACGGTAGAGACCAATACCAGGTTCTGAGGCCAATGGTGTGTTTGTTTTTCGACATGAATTGATATTTCGGTTGTGGTTTTGTTTGAGTGTATCAACCCTTTTTAACCCCAGAGGATTATAAAGTTAAACAGAAAATCTGTGTAACAGGTCACTGAAGGGCAGCTGGAACATTTATTGGAAGATCGTCTTCTGTTAGAGGTGCTACAAGCTTTCCTACACGTTTCTCAGAGATATGAACGCAACCCTTCAGTGCTTCACCAGCCTCAACGGTGTGTATACAAACCAAGAGCATAGTTTAAGGCCCAATTTAGTTTCACAGGAGCCGAAAACCTGAAGCAATATGCCTTTGCTGGAACCAGTAGAGTCAATTTCTGTGATGCCCAGTATACACAGAAGACTGCAGACAATGATCCACTGCTTATTCAGATTATTTACACAGATTATGTGAAAAGATTGATAAATGAAACAAAATGACAATTGATTTTGTTATGTTATTCCTTTTGTGCTCAGGTTCGGTCGTGGTGCTCGGAGCGGTCTGTCAGCAGAGATACAGTCTCGGGACTGGGAGACAGTTCCCGGTCAGATCTGGAGCATGGCTGTGCCGCAAAGATTTGGCAAAAAATAGCACCAACCTGCCTCAAACATTAAATAATAAAGTATACAAAGATGAGTTAGGTCTTTCCATGTTATGATTTATTTGTCTATTACACCACATGTGCACTGCATATGTGTTGTGTGTTCTATATTTTTTTAGAGACTGATTTGTAAATAATAAGTTGTCAAACAATTTTTTTTAGCTTAGTAGCTTTCTTTAAAATGATTATGTATGTCAAATAAAAACATACACTACTGGTCAGATGTTTAGGGTCGCTTGACTGAAATGTTATTTTTCACAAAAAAAAATACGTTTTGATCTTGCATCTAGAAATATTTGAAATTAGACCATTGTAGACAAAGAGACAAAAAACTCTTGTCATGTTGTTGTTCACAGTTAAAGTGAAAATTCCTTTCCTCAGTCAAAAAAATCTTTGCATTACTAAAATATCCATCACTTTATGTACGTATATAATTTTTCATTTTCACAGGTAAAATAAGAATTAAAAGTTTGAATACTCGTTTTTCTACATGTGAGAGGTATTAAATGCCCCCTTCCACTGATTGGCCAGCCAAGGAGCACCATGAGATGTCTAATGTCCCTCTGTTCTGTGAACAAACACAATAAAAGTCCTCCGCTGCTATTACAGTACAGATTCTTAAAGTACATTTCATTTTCTCCCATTAAACAGTAGGCAACAATAGTATCGATATCGTGTTATTGCAATAGCAAAATTGTCTCAATATCATTGTGGACACATGACAGTAAAGGTCCATCTGGTGTAATTCTTTTATTTTATAAAAGGGATTTTTAGGTCATTTGACCCATCTCCATCTAAATTACATTTAAGCATCTGGCAGACACTTTTATTCAAAGCGACTTACATTGCATTATCCTATACATTTGTTATTATGTATGTGCAATCCCCTGGGATAGAACCCACGACCTTGGTGTTGTTAGCGCCATGCTCTTACCACTGAACTATAACTCATAACTCTAAGCAGCAGTTGAGATTAGAGGATAAAGAAAATCCTTATGGCACGTTTCCAAGTCATCTTTTGTCATTTTAAATACTATACTGTGAACTTCATACCAAGGTATTATCGTCCAGTGAGATATTGTTACACCCATATTACAGTAAACAGTCTAGGGCAGATCCTAGACTGGCCTTTTCTATGTGCAACCGAACACATTTCATATAAATATGTATATCACAAATACGAATGACGTTGGCATCTTTCGAGCTGTCCAGGGTTTAATATACGTGGCTGTGGCAAGGGGGGCGTGGTTTAGTGACGTCTGCACTAAAGTAAGACCTACTGTAAGTAGGTCAAGTGCAGATAAAGATCATCTGCATCTCATTACACTGATTGGTGAGGAGACAGCATAAAGGCTGCCAGCCTCAAAGCAGAAGCTGAGAGAGACCGACTGGGAGACGTGGCAGCTGACTGGAAACAGGAAGAGTGGATTCTTACGGGCTGAGTTCTGGGAAAGTGGATTCTTACGGACCGAGTTCCGGGAAAGTGGATTCTTACGGACCGAGTTCCGGAAAAGCCGAGAGACATTTAATTTGAGTATTGAAAGCTGTCTAGCGCCGTGGCGCAACGTTTTGTTGTAATAAATACAAATCTTGTCTCCCAGTCGCGCCGACCCCGTCTCCTTTCTTCCACCTCTTTATAAACATTATTACAGTGGTGATGAAACCTGGGAGAAAGTAGCAAGTGCCGCCGCCATGTCCCGACCACGCCATTTGCGTGAATCATCCAGTCGCTCGCAGGTCTTCAAAGGCAGCACCATCAAGGAGTCGTTCCGGAGCTGGCTTAATCAGGGGGGGATCAACAGGGAAACATCGGCTGGCTCCCCATCGATCTGCATGCCACTGCACAAGATGGGCCCTCAGGACAACTCGTAGGCATTTTAGAGCTGTTCAAGAGCTCTGCAGAGATTTCGTGCTGGCTAAAGGACGTTTGGTCGACACGGTTGATCCCCCTGCTGACGGGGGAAGCCCAGCTGGCCGCCCAGCAGTTGTCAGTCCCGAACCTCCTGATCTACGTAGACCTCAAGAAAGCGATCCTCCAGAGGGTCGGCCTAAGCCCTAAGCAGCAGCGGCAGCGGTCCCGCTTCTTGGAGCTGGGGGAAGCTTGTCAACCCTTTGCTATGGCTCAGCAGCTCCGGGATGCCTGCCGCAAGTGGCTGATGGCCGACAGAGGCGACATGAAGATCCATCATCGACCGAGTGACACTGGAACAGTTCCTGGTGCAGCTTCCGCAGAAGATCGCACCGTGGATCCAGTGCCACCGACCGACGTCGCTGACGGAGGCCATCCAGTTGGCTGAGGAGTACATGGTGGCGTGCCCCAGGGTCGGCATACCCCGACCATCTCTCTCTCTGCCCCCTTCTATATCTACACCCTCTCTCTCTCGGCTTGTACTCTTTCCCAAGTCCCAGCAGAGCTTTGGGCCCAAGCCCGCTCCGTGAACTTGGGAAGCAGCCGGAGCCGGACGATCGTTCTGTAGGGGACCCAGACACCCCCTCCTGTTTTTCCTGCCTCTCCTCACCAATCCGTTGGCCTACTTCCTGCAGCTAGGGCGGCGTAAAAACCTGGGCCAACCTGTTGGCGGAGCGGGGAGCTGGGTCACACGATCGACCGCTGTCTGGTGATGGAGGTCGGTACAATGATCCGGATCCCCAACGACCCCCAGGTTGCCCTCGAGTCAGCCGGCCTGTTATCAGATACCTGTGAGTATAAAGGCCTTGGTGGATTCCGGTTGTAACCAGACCTCAATCCATCAACGCATGGTCAAGGTGCGGTGTGTGCACAGGGATGTGGTGAACTATCCCTTAGTGACGGCGCCTATACAATTTCGGGGTCAAAAGCATAGAGTGGAGGTGGCGGTCAACCTGCCTCTCAAACATCCGCTAATTTTGGGGACGAATTGGCCGATGTTCTCTGTGTTATTGGGGAAATTATATGCGAATGTTTCTCTTGGGGATCAAATGTGATGGAGGGGGGCAGTTGTGCAGGCGGGAGAAGCTGAGCCGTAACCACGGGTAACTGACTCAGGGGAACAGAGTGCCGTAGAGAGGCAACATCTCTCTCGGTGCGATGATTTTGCCTTGGAGCAGTACCACGATGACTCGCTCAAACATGTGTTTGACCAGGTTCGAACCATCGACGGACAGCCTCTCCACCCTGCACAGCCGCTCGTATATCCGTATTTTGCCATTTTAAAAAGACAGGTGGTATCGAGTGACCCAAGACACTCAATCAAAGAAAGATACAACCCAGTTAGTTGTCCCAAGGAGCCGTCGGGAAATGCTTTTCCAGCCTGATCACTGTAATCCAATGGCTGGTCACTTGGGGCAAACGGCAACGTTAAGCCGCCTAATGGGCCGTTTTTTTTGGCCGGGTATTCACGAGAACGTGCGCAGATGGTGCGTGTCTTGTTCTGAATGTCAGTTGGTAAACCCACCCGGCCACCCCAAAAGCACCATTGTGCCCCCTTCCGTTGGTTCAGGTCCCCTTCTAGAGAATTGGTATGGACCTGATCGGGGCCATTAGAGCTGTCGACACGAGGGCATTGTTTCGCATTGGTCGTAGTAGACTATGCGGTACGATATCCAGAAGCAGTGGCTCTCCGCAGCATTTCCGGCAAGAGTGTTGCGGACACCCTGTTTCGAATCATCTCCCACGTGGGAATCCCGAAGGAGGTTCTGCACTGCGTTCATGTCACGGACTCTCCGTGAACTATACAGGTTATTGGGCATTAAAGCAGTTCGTACCAGTATCTACCACCCACAGACAGACGGGTTGGTTGAACGCTTTAATCGCACTTTGAAGGCAATGATCCGTAAGTTTCTGCACGAAGACGCCAAAATTGGGACCGATGGCTGGAACCCCTGTTATTGGAGGTACGAGAGGTCCCCCAAGCCTCCACGGTGTTTTCCCCCTTTGAGTTACTTTATGGACGTCAGCCCCGTGGGGTGTTGGACGTCCTAAAGGAGACTTGGGAGGACGGACCCTCAGATAGCAAAAATCTAATTCAGTATGTCCTGGACCTGAGAGCAAAACTCGATGCACTGGGGCGGCTCTTGATGGAGAATTAGCTACAGGCCCAGGACAGGCAGAGCCGACAGTATAATAGGGGTACCAGGTTACGCAAATTTGCTCCCGGAGATAAAGTGCTTGTATTACTCCGCAGCTCGAGCTCTAAGTTAATTCCTAAAGTGGCAAGGGCCCTTTGAGGTCACACGGCGAATAAGCGATCTCAATTATGAGGTAGTGCGGTCAGTTAGGAGCGGAGCACATCAAGTGTATCACATCAAACTCCTTAAAAAATAGATTGAGGTGAACCCGTTGATGCTGGCAACGGTAGTGAGTAGAGAGGAGAATCTCGGGCCAGAAGCGAACAACCCAGTACAATCTCTCGCTCTGGCCACGGGGATCACCTCTCACCCTCCCAGCTCAACGATGTAGCCAAGTTGCAAGCAGCTTTTGCGGATGTGTTCTCGCCCCTACCGGGTGGCACTAACCTCTTTGGGCACCATATTGAGACCAAGCCGGACGTGGTCGTTCGTAGCCGGCCCTATAGATTACCTGAACACAAGAAAAAGGTGGTTCAGGAAGAATTAAAGGCGACGCTAGAGATGGGGGTAATAGAAGAGTCCCATAGCGATTGGGCGAGCCCGATAGTATTGGTTCCTAAAACCGACAGCTCTGTTCGGTTCTGCGTGGACTATAGAAGATTCCCTTATCTCCACTATCCAAAGAAAAAACAGCCTTCACCACGCCGTTTCGATTACACCAGTTTAACACACTTCCGTTGGCTCCGGCCACCTTTCAGCATCTCACAGACCGCCTGCTGCTACCACATGCTGGGTATGCGGCGGCATACCTGCACGATATTATGCCATTACCAAATGACTGGGAGCGGCATATGCACCATCTGAGGGCGGTCCTCAGTTCACTGAGAGGGGCCGGGCTGACGGCTAACCCGAAAAAATGTACAATTGGGCGTGTGGAGGTAAGGTATCTGGGCTTCCACTTGGGTCACGGGCAGGTGCATCCCCAAATTGATAAGATGGCAGCAGTTGCGACCGCACCGAGGCCCAAGACCAAAAAGGAGGTGAGGCAGTTCCTGGGGCTGGCGGGATACTACCTAATTATTCGGTCCTCATCAGCCCGCTGACTGACCTCACTAGAAAGGAGGTACCGGATATCGTCCAATGGACGAAGCCTTGCCAGCAGGCTTTTACCCAGGTGAAGGCTGCTCTCTGTGGCGGGCCGTTATTGCACTCCCCTGATTTTTCTCTTCCCTTTTCGTTGCAGACGGATGCGTCGGATCGAGGCGTGGGGGCGGTTTTGTCCCAGGGGACGGAGGGTGAAGAACGGCTGGTGCCTCAGTCGGAAGCTCTCTAGGAGAGAGATGAGGTACAGCACCATTGAGAAGGAGTGCCTGGCGATCAGGTGGGCCATCCTTACCCTCCTTAACTATCTCCTGAGGCGCGAATTATTGTCCATTCGGACCACGCTCCCCACCAGTGGCTCCACCGCATGAAAGATACCCACGCGTGGATCATCCAGTGGTATCTGGGGATACAAACCTTCAAATTTCAGGTGATCCACAGACCGGGGTCTCAGATGGCAGCGGCCGACTTCTCTCCCGGAGTAGGGGGGAGGCTGCAGGGGGGCATGGTTTAGTGACGTCTGCACCGGGGAGGAGAGACACCGGAAAGACGGTGAGTCAGTAGATCAACTGAAGATTAAGATCACCTGTGTCTCATTACAGTGATTGGTGAGGAGAAAGCATAAAAGCTGCCAGCCAGCATAAAAGCTGTCTAGCGCCGTGGAACGTTTTGTTGTAATAAAATACAAATCTTGTCTCCCAGTCGTGCCGACCCCGCCTCCTTTCTTCCACCTCTTTAAGAACATTATTACAGAGGCAAAGCTGCGTGAGACACAGGACAGCACGCAGCAGAGGCATTATACAGCTTAAGGAAGCACAAGATAATTTGGATTTACAGTATGTGTTAATATAGTCATTAAATCAGAAGTCAGCAACTATTTTTTTTAAACAACCAATAAAGTTTTGGGCAAGGAAAAAGATGGATTTATATCAGAAGATTAAGTATTATTTTGTCTCATTGATGAAGAAATTGCTGGTTGTTGGGTTCTACACATCTTTTCCACAATTTTGCTTCTGTGTATTCCATCAAGTTTGGTGAACCAAGACCAATTCAGAGTTTTGCTGAGAGACACTGGACACCATGCAGCGGATGCATATAGTGATGTAATGAAGCACATTATACTGTTGATTATATCATGTATCAAGGTTAAAGTTAATTTGTAATAATTACATTTCAGACAATTCTAACTGAAGCAACAATACATACTGTACGTGCATTAACCCAGTAACCTACCTTTGACCTTGTGCTTTACCAATTGATCGAGGTTCAGAATCACCTTACTTAGAATATTTTTAAACTGATTTCCAGGGCTATTCTACTTTAAAAAATTGTGTTAAAAAAGCTGTTTTAAGCTGTTTACCCTTTTGATTTAGAGCTTTCCTGTTTTCAAAAATGATCAAATAAAATAAAAATAGTAATGTTTTCTGCTCAACAGAAACATGTGTTATTTAAAATGTTGTATTGTACACTAAATTGTGCATAGTTCTGTAATATTATTTTGAGCATTGTCACATGTATTCAGTGGTAATTGTGTAAATAACAAATAAATGGCTCTTGACTCTGGAGAAATGTCCTGGTTTTGTGCAAACTGCTCATCCTCATAGAGAAAATTGAAAAATAATACAATTAACTTACACTGCAACAGTGTCACCTCAAATAATGTATGAATGTTTCATCCTTGTCACCCAAAACAATGACTTCAGTTTTTGTTTTATTTAACTGAAGGAAGTTTTGACAGATCCAGCTGTTAATTTCATCAATGCATTGGCAAAGAGAGTACATAGGCCTGTAGTCATTGGGTGAGAGGGCTAGGTAGATCTGTGTGTCATCTGCATAGCTGTGGTAGGCAATTTGGTACTTTTTCATTATTTGGCCAAGTGGGAGCATATACAAATTGAAGAGGAGCGGAGCAAGAATTGAGCCCTGAGAAACACCACAAGTCATGGGTGTCCAGTCAGATTTATGGTTGCCTATGGTCACATAGTACCTCTCCCTTTAAGGTATGACCCAAACCATTTAAGTACCAACCCAGAAAGCCCAACCCAGTTTTCCAGCCTATGTAGGAGTATAGTGTGATCTACCGTGTCAAAAGCAGCACTGAAATCTAGTAAAACCAGAACTGATATTTTGCCTGAATCAGAATTCAATCGAATATCATTAATTATCTTTATCAGCACTGTCTCTGTGCTATGATGCTGACGTAAACCAGACTGATAATTGTCCAGGTAGCCATTTGAGTTCAAAAATTTGGTCAACTGATTGAAGACAACCTTTTCAATGATCTTGCCTATAAAAGGAAGATTTGATATTGGTCTGTAGTTAGACAGTAAAGATTTTGTCTAGATAGCCCTTTTTTAGAAGAGGTTTGACAACTGCATTTTTAAGGGACTCTGGGAAAGTTCCTGAGAGCAGTGAGGTATTAACTATTTTTAGGAGATCTGCTCCCAAACAGTTAAACACTCTTTTGAAAAAGGATGTGGGAAGTGTGTCAAGGCTGCAAGTTGACGCCTTAAGATGCTGTACCGTTTCCTCCAGGGTTTTGAGATCAATTGTCTGCAATTCAGACAAAGTTAGTAATTTCTGATGCACTGAAGTCAGACTGACCTAACTGCCGCATGGAGCTTTGCTGATTTCCATTCTGATATTACTGATCTTTTGAAGGAAAAATGTTTCAAACTCATTGCATTTGTCATCAGACAGCATTTCCCTTGGAACTTGACTAGGGGGATTTGTTAGTCTCTCTACAGTTGCAAAAAGGGTGCGAGTGTTATTTATTTTGCAGTTTATAATGTTCGAGAAAAAAATCTGTCTAGCTTTGCCTAAGTCAACATTGAATGCATGCAGACTGTCTTTATAGATGTTATAGTGAACTTCAAGTTTGGTTTTTCGCCACATACGCTCAGCTTTTCTGCATGTTCTATTCATGTTTTGTACTGCTGGTGTGTTTCTCCAGGGTGCTTTACGCCTGCCAGTTATCGCCTTGACCTTTACTGGAGCAATGGCATCGATAGCATTTTTAACTTTTGCATTTTTTGTAAAGTTTGTCCCTTGGTCCGTAATTACTTCCCACGGCAAACCTACTCTAGAGAACAGTTGAATCAATGCATTCACAACCCGTCTTGTCTTAATGTTTCGGAGAGGAAAAACTTCAGGGTAACGAATGGCATAATCAGCAACGACCAAAATATACCTATTACCAGATCTACTCATTTCCTACAATATTCATTACAATGTGAGAAAAGGGTATGTCAATAATAGGTAAACTTACTAAGGGTACTCTGTCACTCTTTATAGATGGTTTAACCATCTGACATTCTGGGCATGATTTACAAAAATTGAGAAATAGCTTTCACAAACAGTGGTTTAAGGGTTTAATCTTGCCTTTGCAACTTTACAGTATCATGTGGAATTCGTTCGAGATCATCCGGGACCGGTTTGTGTAAAATTTCAATTACTTGTGTACCTACCATTTTATCATAACGTCTTTACCTCTTAGACTTTCAGTCTTTTGACACATTACACGGTAAGTTTTGCAAATATTGCTTATTGCCCTCTTCCTGCTGTGCCTCTGCTCGAGTTACAACCATCGCCTCAGCGACATCCTTCTCATTTTGTAACAAATCCACTAACACATGTACATCTCTGCCCAGTATCACCGGATAAGGTGCCTTGTCGACAACACCGACCATCAAAGTGTAGGCTTGGCCTCTAATTTCATTCACCTTTCGGGTACTCTTTTTCATCACCATATATGCAACATACTGTCAACTTGCCGTACTAAAGCATATTCAACCTTCTCAAACATTCAGACTTGAACCAGAATCGATCAATGCTTTAACCAACGTGCTTCCTATCTTCACATCAATTACTGTGTCGGAAATGATATCTCATTTAAAGCTGATAGCAGTTCTGAAAAATCATCAACAAAGACTGGGGAGTATTTGGGAGGTCTGTAAATAATTGTAAAGAGAATGCGTGGTGCACCTTTTAAAGCAATAATCAAGTATTCAAAGGACAGGTAGTCACCAAGTAAAACTTGTTTGCAGTCAAAGTGATCTTTAAAAAGTCCAGTTTATTACTGGTGATGAGGTCATTTACCAAAAAGGATTTGTTTTTTAGTGAACGGATGTTTAAAAGTGCTAATTGAATAGTAAATGTTTTTAGTTTTTTACCCCTGTCATTCTCAGAGTGACGTCTAAAAGGTATTAGATTAGATAGCTGTGCCATACGACTGGAAAGGTTCCCACTTATTCTGTAAATACTTGAGATTGTTGCTGTTATCATAGCAGGGACCCAATTCATATCAGTTACCAGTGCTCTTTGCAGTCTTGTTTAGTCCATCTCCAGCAGATGGGGGTTTGTGTGATCCCTGGCGTTGTGGCAGAGGCCGGAGAGCTCTTACAGAGGGAACAGGTTGGCCAGATTGACTCAGAGGCTTTGGTGGTTGTGGGGCCCGTCGCTTTTTAGTTGAAACGTGAGGACTCGCGACAATAGAGTGGGATAGTTTTGTTCCAGCAAACACTAGTTCCTCAATTTTCTCTGAGAAGCTCAAAAGAGATGACGTAGTAGAGAGGGAGAGAGTGTGTAGTGAGAGGGGATGCGAGTCTGGTGTTTCTGAAGACTGAAGCACAGAAACATCCTTGGGTGTCGAGTCCTCGTCATCGTCCAACTGATGTGATGTCACTAGGCGGGTACAGCTTGAGTGGTGTTATCCAAATGTCCATCCAACTGCTGAGGTGGGTCACTATGGCCAGTTGTATTTGTGCCATTTTGGAGTGGAGTGGCATACTCTACTGATGGGTGAAAGAGAGAGAAGAGGATATTGTCCTTTAGCACTCTTGAACCAAGTTTGTTTGGGTGGAGGCCATCTGTTGTAAAAAGTTGTCTTTGACTCCAAAAGAGATTAAAGTTGTCAATGAAGTTCAGTCCTCTCATGTTGCAGGTTTTTTTGCAGCCATATGTTCAGACTGAGTAGCCGAGAGAACATATTTGTTTCCCAAGCTGGGAGAGGTCCACTGATGAATGCCTGTACTTTTAGCTTTCCAAGCAATTCAAAGAGTTCATTAAAATCCCTTTTTAGGAGCTCTGACTGTTCTTTTCGAGTATCATTTTTCCCCACATGTATGACAATTCGATTTACAGACTTATGCTGTGTCAGGATGTTTGAGAGTTCCTTGCTTACATCAGCAATCATTGCTTGAGGGAAATAGTTTGTACGTATAGCCATGCTACGAATGTTTCTGATAATAGAGTCCCCCACTATCAGAGTATTTGGCTCGGCTGCTTGTTGAGCAGAGTGCCGGTGCCTGTTTGACACTGAGCGTCTGCCAACTGCAGTGTCCACTTTTGATATTTGCCTGACTACGTTTGGGGATTCTTCACCCATATTCATTAGTGCCTCAAATCTATTTTCAAGTTGTACAGGGGGTGGCAGAGTACCAACATTGTCTAGTCAAGTCATAGTCATATCTGGGGTAGATGAAGCTAATGTGGCAATTTGTGAAACTCTTGACAGTCTGATATTACAAGCTTTAGGTCTTGCGCCCTTTTTCTGCCAAAAGGTTTGTGTCCTCAGCTACCTTTGCATCTGTACAGGTTTGTCTGAGCTAACTATAATCTGATGAGAAGTGCTGGGTTCACAGAATTCACCGGCTACATTCTGAGGGGGTCCATGGCGAGTAAGAGCTGTGTGTTCTTGCAGGGACGGCAATATTGTGAGTAGCTTTGTTTCGAGAACTGTAATCTTTTGTAGAAGTTTGTGGCAGTTTGAGCAGCAGGTGGTTGTTGATCCAAAATAAGGCATTTTCACACCAGTTTGAGAGTTGGCAATGGAGTTATTCTGAAGAGTTTCAATCGTCCGCAGTAAGAAATCCCGGTTGCTTAGCGAAAGTCTTGAAGTATTTCCCAGTCTTTGGTTTTAGTGCCTAATTGTTTAGTCTGAGCACTGTACTGAACTGCTGGTGTTTAAATAAGATAAAGCATAAAAGCAGAAGCACAAGGAGCGCAAGTAAATGCGTCCGATCAGTAGCAAAGCCGGAAGTAGAGGTAAGTAGAACAGAGAGAAGTTTCAAGAGGAGGAGCAAAGGGAAAGTAAAGGTTGTTGTGTTCTGTGTAGTGAAGCTAGAGGGTGCTCGAGAGGACAGTTGTGTCAGGAAAGGAAAGTAGAGAAGGAGAATGTAATGCAGTGAAATAGCTGTGGTTAAGTGAGTGAAAATACAAGATAAAATAATAAAGTTATTTTGCAATCGTGGGCAGGGGCTGGAGGACATAAAAAAGGGCACTTAAAAATAAAATAAAATACTAGAAAGAATGGCATCTTTGTTTCCCCCTCATTTTGTAATTGCTACTGCAAGTGATGTGCAGAGTTATTTTCTTTAAGTGAGTTGTGATTGGGCACAGCTCAACTGTGCGGATGAGTCTGATTTTTAGAGTCGTGTGTCACGTGTGGCCTGTGACAGTGCACCGGTGAGGATCTTCACTGTACATCAGTAGCGCATGATAAACATAACAGTTAACATGGCAGAAGATACAACAAGAAACAGATACAGTTGTGTTCAAAATTATTCAACCCCCAATGCTGTAAATGGTTTTAGGGAATTTAGTGTACATTTGTAATTGTATTCAGAATGAAATCCTACAAGGACTTCTTAAGGAACCATATGCAACTAAAATGACATCAATTAGTTTTGTAATACAGAAGTAAATGTTTTTTTTGTGAATTCTTCATTGACATAATTATTCAACCCCTTAAAGACTACCACTCTGAAGAACAGAGGTTCAATGAAGTGTTTTCAATCAGGTATTGAAAACACCTGTGGATATCAGGGAGCAGCAAAAAAGCCTAATAAGCACCAATTAGGCAGCTTTAAAATGACTGTGATACTCAGCTCCTTCAAGACATTTACTGGTGTGGTTACAAACATGGTGAGGTCAAGAGAATGGTCCAGGAAGACAAGAGAACAGGTGATTACTCTTCACAGGAAGGGTAATGGCTATAAGAAGATTGCAAAGATGTTAAACATACCAAGAGACACCATAGGAAGCATCATTCGCAAATTCAAGGCAAAGGGCACTGTTGAAACGCTACCTGGTCGTGGCAGAAAGAAGATGCTGACTTCAACTGCTGTGCGCTACCTGAAGCGTAGAGTGGAGAAAAGTCCCCGTGTGACTGCTGAGGAACTGAGAAAAGATTTGTCAGATGTGGGTACTGAAGTTTCTGCTCAGACAATACGGCGCACCCTGCGTAATGAAGGCCTCCATGCAAGAACTCCCAGGCGCACCCCCTTGCTGTCTCCAAAGAATAAGAAGAGTCGACTGCAGTATGCCAAAAGTCATGTGGACAAACCACAGAAGTTTTGGGATAGTGTTCTGTGGACTGATGAAACAAAATTAGAACTGTTTGGGCCCATGGATCAACGCTATGTTTGGAGGAGGAAGAACAAGGCCTATGAAGAAAAGAACACCTTGCCTACTGTGAAGCATGGCGGGGGGTCAATCATGCTTTGGGGCTGTTTTGCTTCTGCAGGTACTGGGAAGCTTCAGCGTGTGCAAGGTACCATGAATTCTCTTCAGTACCAGGAGATATTGGATGACAATGTGATGCAGTCCGTCACAAACCTGAGGCTTGGAAGACGTTGGACCTTTCAACAGGACAATGATCCCAAGCATACCTCCAAGTCCACTAGAGCATGGTTGCAGATTAAAGGCTGGAACATTTTGAAGTGGCCATCGCAGTCACCTGACTTAAATCCGATTGAGAACCTCTGGTGGGACTTAAAGAAAGCAGTTGCAGTGCGCAAGCCTAAGAATGTGACTGAACTGCAGGCTTTTGCCCATGATAAATGGGCGAAGATACCCGTAGATCGCTGCAAGACACTTGTGTCAAGCTATGCTTCACGTTTAAAAGCTGTTATAACTGTAAAAGGATGTTGTAATAAGTACTAAGATTGAATGTCACTTTCAATTCAATTCAATTCAAGTTTATTTATATAGCGCTTTTCACAATGTGTATTGTTTCAAAGCAGCTTTACAGGGGCAAACAGGAAAAAACAGATAAGTTAGAACACAGCACAGTGCATGGTGTTTATACAACGAGTAAGATCATTCTAATAAATAATATCTAATTTCTAAATAAATAAATAAATAAATGAATGCAGTCTCCCGGTGAGCAGGCCAGCACTGCCCTGCTGTGGCGAGGAACCCAAACTCCAATGATTGATTAATGGAGGAAAAAACCTTGGGAGAAACCAGGCTCAACCGGGAGGGCCAGATCCCCTCTGACGTGTCATAGCTGCACTCAAACTGCTGACATGTGATTTAAGTTTAGCATTTAATACCAAATATTGTAACTTCAGCATTAATAAGACAAATAGTCCGTCTTTGCTCTTGGTTGGGGATGTAGTGGTCTGAGCTGGGATGGTCTGATGGTCATATTTCTCTTGGCTGGTGGTGGAATTGCCTTAGATGGAGCTGGGATGGTCAGTCAGTCTGCAGCTGTATCTGGCGTAATCTCAAATTGGGGATGGGCATCTGTCAGTCGTCTGGACACGGTGGAACTTCTTCCTACCTCGGGATGGGCATCCCGAGGCAGAGGCGGAAAGAGAATAAAGAGAATAATTAGCGTAGCTGCTGTTCATTAACTATGCATTATGTGAAGGCTTGGCTGAAAAGATGTGTCTTTAATCTAGATTTAAATTGGGAGAGTGTGTCTGACCCTCGAATAGTATCAGGAAGGCTATTCCAGAGTTTAGGTGCTACGTATGAGAAAGCTTGCCCCCCTTTGGTGGATTTTGTTATTCTAGGGGTTATCAAACGTCCTAAGTTTTGAGATCTTAGAGAGCGTGATGGGTTGTAACGTGATAAAAGCTTGGTTAAGTAAGTAGGTGCTAAACCGTTCAGGGCTTTGTAAGTAATTAAAAGAATTTTAAAATCAATAGGATACTTAATGGGTAGCTAGTGAAGCGATGATAAAACTGGGGTTATGTGATCGTATTTTCTTGACCTAGTAAGAACTCTGGCAGCTGCATTCTGAACTAACTGTAGTTTGATTATCGATGATACAGGACAACCACTAAGTAGAGCATTACAATAGTCAAGCCGTGAGGTCACAAATGCATGAATAAGCTTTTCTGCGTCTGCAACACATAAACCATTTCCTAATTTGGCAACATTTCTAAGGTGGAAGAAGGCTGTTTTTGTGATATTTGAGATGTGATTTTTAAATGACAGGTTGCCGTCTAATATAACGCCTAGGTCTTTAACTGTATTTGTTGGAGTAACAGTGCAGCTTTCAATTTGCAGGCTGTAGTCGGAGATATTCTGTTCTGGAGTAATATTTCTGTTTTGCTAGAGTTTAAAAGGAGGAAATTACTAGTCATCCAATGTTTTATGTCCTCGATGCACTCTGCCAGTTTGGATAGCTTAAAGGAATCATCTGGTCTTGATGAGATATATAGCTGAGTATCATCTGCATAACAGTGGAAGCTAATTCCATGTTTTCTAATAATGTTGCAGAGGGGCAGCATGTATATGGAGAAAAGCAAGGGTCCTAAAACCGATCCCTGAGGTAATCCGTAATTTACTTGCGTAAGATTTGATGATTTCCCATTTAAATGGACGTATTGATATCGGTCTGTTAAGTAAGATCTGAACCATTGTAGTGCCTGTCCCTGAATACCGATATAACTGTGTAAACGATCTAGTAGTATTTTATGGTCTACAGTATCGAAGGCAGCACTAAGGTCAAGCAGGACTAAGAGTGAGATGTTACCTTTATCTGAAGCAATAAGGAGGTCATTTGTAATTCTAACGAGCGCAGTTTCAGTGCTGTGATGCGGTTTAAAGCCAGACTGAAACTTTTCGTTCATGTCATTATTTTGTAGGAAGGTACACAGTTGAGTTGACACTACTTTTTCTAGTATTTTAGACAAGTACGGTAGATTTGAAATTGGTCTATAGCTTACAAGTTCATTGGGGTCTAAGTTTGGTTTTTTTGATGAGAGGCTTGATTACAGCCATCTTAAAGGGCCCTGGGACATGTCCTAGATTAATTGACGAGTTGATTATGTTACAAATGGGCTCAATTACAGCAGGTAGTAACTCTTTTAATAAAGTAGTCGGAATGTGGTCTAATAAGCATGTCGTCGGTTTGGATGTTGCAATTATTTTAATTAAATCTTCCTGATTTATAGGAGAAAAACACTCTAGCTTTTCTTTTTGGGTGACGGTTGAAACTAATTCTTCCGACACACTTGGAGGTTTGGTTTTAGCTATGTTGTCTCGTATTATTTCGATTTTCTCAGTAAAAAACTTCATGAATTCATTGCTACTAAGGTGCGGCGGAATACCCAGGTCAGGTGGAGTCTGTTTGTTTGTTAGTTTAGCAATTGTACTAAATAAAAACCTTGGATTGTTTTTGTTATTTTCTATGAGGTTACGTAAGTGCTCGGCTTTTGCCACTTTTAGTGCCCTTTTGTAACAGCTTGCACTCTCTTTCCATGCAATTTTAAAGACCTCTAATTGGGTTTGTTTCCATTTGCGCTCCAGTTTACGCGTTTCTCTTTTTAAGGCGCGAGTGGTGTTATTATACCATGGTGCTATGATCTTTTCATTTATCCTTTTTGACTTCATAGGTGCGACCAATGTATTAGAGAAAATAGTGCCCATGTTGCTGATCATGTCATCGAGCGATTCTATATTAGTTGGAAAGGTTATTAGAGGAGTCAGATCTGGCAAGTTCTTTACGAAACTATCTTTAGTAGTTGAGGTGATTGTTCTACCCTGTCGATAACGAGATATACAACTGATTTCTGCAGTGCGCAGTGTACATGTTATAAGATGGTGATCGGAAACATCGTCGCTTTGAGGTATAATATCGACATTGGTTAGATCGGCTCCGTGAGATATAATCAAGTCTAGGGTATGATTAAGGCGATGAGTAGGACTATTGATGTATTGTGTTACACCACAAGAGTCTAGTAGTTCTTTAAACGCCACAGCTAATGGATCGTTAGCAATATCTACGTGGATATTAAAATCTCCAACAATCAGTACTTTATCGACGTTAGCCAATAGATCCGATAAGAAGTCTGCGAACTCTATCAGAAAATTAGTGTAAGGCCCAGGGGGTCTATACACAGTAACCAATGTAAGAGAGACCAATGGTTTTTCACTTTTATTTGGAACAGTTATGTTCAACGCAAGCACTTCAAATGATTTAAATGTATGCATTGTTCTCTGACTTACGGTGAGAAAGTCTCTAAAGATTGTTGCGACACCACCACCTCAACCAACCGGACGTGGCTCATAATTATAACCGTAACTTGGTGGAGTAGACTCATTTAGACCGAAATGGCTTAAGCCAGGTTTCAGTAAGGTATAGTATATCAAAACTGTTGTCTGTGATCATTTCATTTACAATAACTGCCTTTGGATTTAGTGATCTAATATTAAGTAGCCCAAACCTTAGGCGTTGGTTTTGGTCATTAAATATATTGTCTTCTGGTTTAATCATGATAAGATTTTTTCTCATACTTTTAAATAAATTATTATTTGGTTGTATTATTCGGGGGACAGACACAGTCTCTATGCATTTGAAAGCAGTTACGCATCAAATGGTGCGTAGCGTCTTTGAGATGTTGTCAGACAGAATTTCCGCTCCAATGCTCCTGGGGTGCAGCCCGTCGGGGCGGAAGAGCCTTGGTCGCTCCCAGAACAGATCAAAATTATTTACAAAGAGCAGCTTCTGTTCAATACACCATGACTTTAACCAATTATTAAGCGTGAATAGTCTACTGAACTTTTCGTTCCCTCGTCGGTAAGTAGGAAGCGGCCCTGATACGATGATCCTCGCCGTGGGCGATGCGTTGCGAACAGTATCGACCAGGCTCCTGAAATCCCTCTTCAGGATCTCCGACTGCCGCATTCTCACATCATTCGCCCCCGCGTGCAGAACTACGGCTCCCACTCTTGCATCCTCCTTCAGAATCGCAGTTACCTGCGAAGAGACATCGAGAACACGGGCGCCAGGAAAACAGTGAGTGCGCACCTTACCTTCATTGAAGGAGGCGCGTACGTTCCGGACGATTGAGTCTCCGATGACCACAGCGTTGGATTTCGTCTCGCAGAGGGCTGCATAGCGATTTCTCGTAGAAATCTCGAAGACCGGTGGCGGCGGTGGGGGAGAGTTCATCGCTCCGGTCCTGGATTTCGCCTCTCGCAGTGTGTGTGCAGGTGCAGGAGTGAAGTTCATTTCGGCTAGTCGTGCTCTTGAAGCCTGGGATCTGTGCATAGAAACACGTGGAGTAGAAGTGATAGGAGTATTACAATCACGTCAAACACTTACCGCAGCTTTGCGAGCGTCAGCCCGGGATGTTTCCAGCGCTGTTTTACATTCTCGCAGACGTGTTTGCCTCTCGAGTAGATCGTGGATCTGCTTCTCCAATGCTTCCAGTTCTGACTGAAGTGCGAAGAAAGATTCATCATCTGCACTCAAAGGTAACGTTAAACACATATCTGAATCATTAGCCATTAGTGATGTCATTATGAGAACAGTGAGTTAAGCAGTAGAGGCAATATTCAGAGACTAAAGAGTGGGAATGCTAACAGCCTGAGTGCTAATAGCGAATGGTCGTACAAAACAAATTTATCTGTGCGTTATATGACGATATTTGGTATGTGATACACTTAAGGATAGGTTTAACCCTCTGTGAGTTATCAATTTAGAACATAAATATTAAGAAATAACAGGAATTAATGATATATTTAGAAAAAGTTTAACGGAGCTCTGTCTCAAACCACGCTCTCTCAGCAAACAGGAAGTAGCCTTACTGTTACAAAAACATCCCTAGCTCCCCTTGGGGGTTGAATACAACTGATAATGATGTGAGCTCAGAAAAGACATTTGTGGTTATTTCATTATAAATGTTATGTTATATTTGTCTGACCTACACGTGACTCTTTGATTTAATTGTAAGTAGGATGACTGAATGATCATAATCAATGTCAAACCGACCAAAACAATCAATTTAAGTGGGGGTTGAATAATTTTGAACACAACTGTAAGAACATAAACAGACCCAATTAGAGCAAACGGAGGCTGTGTTTATGTTTTTAATATATTTTGATATTATTTCGGGTGCTGGGTCAAATTCATTCCTGCCAAATGCTGACAGGTATGGTCATATGTCGTTTTACACGATTCAATATTAACATAAATTATACGCAAAGCCTTTTCATCATTTCTCGGAAAAGAATTACTCATTTTAAGAAAAATCACAGGCTTCACTTATACCGTGCGAGTGCGCCAAATGAAATACAGATGTGGGGAGGTCATTTCTAGATCACAGCAGATCCCCAGATAATACTTATCCTGTGCAAATAGGGCTTAAGTTACATTTATCATAATGAACATTACAAAGAGAGAAAGAACAACCGATTAAACTGTACCCGTCTGTGCGCTACTTTTTTTGTGCTGTCTATTGAAATATTGAAATGTCTTACCTGATATATTCAGAAAGAATAAAGGCATGTCTGCATCCATTTTACATCCTTTCGGATCACGGAGTTCGCACCACCTTTGAAATTCCTCGCCAATATTACTCAACTCTTTTCATTGTTACAAAGCAGATGTACATGAGACATATTGACTATTAGCAAATCAATTAAAGACCTGTAAAAACAAGAAAAAGGTGAAAACACAGAAGATAGAACATACCCGCATACCACACACAATATGCACACATACTAACACACATAGACATAGACACACGGAGGGACACACCGACATGCAGGCAAAGTGAAAGCACACATTAAAGATAAAGGAGAGAGAAACACAGGTCAAATATTAAACAGACTATAAATTCCTATATGCAATATTAATTATGTAAAACTTTAAAATTCTAATTCTAAAGCAGCCCCCTGGCCAGGCAAATAGTTCAAAACAGTATGCAAATGGTGGCGAGGAACCCAAAACTCCAATCGAGAAAAAAAATCAGGAGAAGCCAGTCCCAACCAGGGGATTCCAGTTCCCCTCAGGCAAAAGCTGATGCCTCTGCACAAGCTCGACAGTGCTTGCACAAAAAGTAATAAACAAATAATCAAATTTATTTATTATTAAAAAAAAATAAACTTACTACTAATACTAATTACCTTACTAATAAAGTAAATTATAGATTTAAGATTATCATTAATAATCTTATAGCACTTATAATTTTGCAGTGAAGTCGTGTCTGTCATGATCCCGTTCTTCTCTTTGTGTTGTCTGGCGTGGGAGGTGTTATGTTTGTTTTGTCGAGCACGTGCGATCCGTGTTTAGCGGCTAGCACACGGTCGGTGTCTACGTCATTTACCACGCCCTCGCGTTTTCTCCGTCAGGGCTTTCCCCTCACCGGTGACTTGTTTGTTATTATCACATTCACCTGCCTTCTATTACCTCCCCTTAGAATTACCTTTATAACCCCTCTGTTTTCCCTCGTTCCTTGTCTGACCGTTGCATGTTTTTGCCAGCTCAGACTGCCTACGATCTAGCGTGTACTAGACGTCCTTAGCCTTAGCCTTAGCCTTGTCACGTCCTAGCCTTAGCTCTTTGAGACAACTATCCTAGTTCTCTGTTTTTCTTGCTGCCCTGCCATGTAACATTTCCCGCTACACCTACAACAGATCCCGTTGGCGTTCCGGACTGCGATCTCCTGCTTCACCAGGCTCCACCATTGCTCCTGGATTCCACCCGTTACCAGGCACTACAGATTCTCTCGCCTAGCGAACTCCCGGTCGAGCTTCCTCCCCGGAAACAGTTCTCTACAGATTCTCTCGCAGAGCGAGCTCCGGGTCAAGCTGCCTCCCCGGACCCAGTTCTCTACAGATTCTTCCCCGTGGCCCGCAGGGGGTCGTCTGTGGTGTGTTATTTACCGGACTGTGGTGGAGTTGTTTACCTGTCAATAAAGCCTTGTTTTTGCCCCGAACTTAAGTCTCCCCATGTCTGCCATGACAGTGTCAGGTCGCCGATTCCCATTCTCCGCTCTTCCATCAGGTCTAGACATGAACTGAATCCTGCTCGCTGTGGTAACCTTGGAACAATGAGACAAGACTGGCTGAGAGAAGATAATTATTTTTCACTCTTTGATGCAACATGTACATCGATTAAATTCAAGTTTATTTATATAGCGCTTTTCACAATGTGTATTGTTTCAAAGCAGCTTTACAGGGGCAAACAGGAAAACAGAAAAGTTAAAACACAGCACAGTGCATGGTATTTATCATCAGTTGTTGTTGGAAGTGTTTCTGGTTCCGGTTGATCTAACTAATCCAGCCTAAACCATCAGAGGATTTATATTATGGAAGTGTAGTGTATTGATATATCTGGATAGAAACATACACTTGTTTCTTGTTTATTTCATTTTATTATTCTATTTCATTTATCCCATTTATTACAATATTCATCATATGTATTCATTCCTTTATTTTATTATTCGCTTCTATTCATATTATTTGCTCCTTACTTTCCTGTTGTTTAACCTCATTGGGAGTTGTATTGTGTCTTATGCTGATATGAGTATCCGTTGGTCTCCATCTCAAGGTTCATAATAATGTCATGAGACAATGTTTTGATACTGTAATCTTGAATGGTTAAAAACACATATTGAATCTGTTTCTAGTCAGACAAAGTTTGGCAGAGCTTGACTGAGCATCAACGCACAACTAAGATTATTCAATAAATCATTTGTCTGTCTATTTACCATCACTTCATCTCCTGCCTGCTGTTCTTCCTTTCAGCTCTATATCTCCCTGTTGTTTGGGTTAAAGGATTGACTCACAACGGAGTTGATATCTCCAGGTGTAATTTGTTCCTGACGGAGAGAGATCTAGTGAAACTGGACTCAAAGTTTAGATCTATAAGATCTACAAGCCATATCTCATAGTTGGATTTTATCAGTTTAGTATCAGATTAAAAAGATGTGTTTTTAGTCTAGATTTAAACTGACAGAGTGTGTCTGCCTCCCGGACAGTGCAGGGAAGACTATTCCAAATTTAAGGCACTAGATAGGAAAAGGATCTAGCACCTGGACTTGATTTTGAAATTCTAGGTATTACCAACTGACAGGATGCCTGAGAGCGTAATGCACGTGAGGAACTGTAATACCATGTAGGGCTTTATAGGTAATAAGCAAGATCTTAAAGGTAATGCGATGCTTTATAGGTAACCAGTGCAAGGTTGAATGAACCGGGCTATTTTATGCTCATATTTTTTTTGCATGTCTAAGAACTTCAGCTGCTGCGTTTTGGACCAGTTGGAGTTTTTGTATTAAGCCAGCAGGGCAACAACCTAACAGTGCATTAAAATGATCTAGTCTAGATTTGTAATACTAATTATTGTTTCTAATTCTAAATCCTATCACATTCCCTTTTTCTTTGTAAACTCATCAGTTCGTACTTTCTTGGTTTTCACAACTCACGAAACCCCAGATGTCAACACTGCTTGCCGATTAAAAGTGAAAGTAGTTAACGTCGCTATAAATAATAGTAAGTTTCCAAAAAATTATTTCTGTATACAATGCTACCCGTCAGCCGCAGCATCCACAGGGGGGCTAGCAGATGGATCCTCTTTGTTCCGTTCACGAATGTAACAAAATGACGTATAGACGAAAGACACTAAATAAGGATTTCCAGAGAAACACTACCCGACAAGGAATATTACAAACAATTATTACAAGCTTTCCGTGGTGAATCCAGCAAGGGTAATGACAAAGTTTTAAAAGCTGTTCATTCATGTACGTCCTCAATAATTGGTTTGGTTTAAGTTCATTTTTGTTTAAAAAATGTACAGATTGCCACTTTTGAGAGAAATAACTCAACGAGAATAGGGCTCTGCTCGGACCCTTATCATTCACAAAAAGATCAAGGACATGCATTAAGTAAATAGAAGGAGTTTGGATTTTATTAATTTTCATTTGGTAAAATGAGTTGCTTATGCAGTTCCATCATACAACCTCTCAAAGCCATACAGTAGTATTTTAATATAATTCAGTATTATTAAACAGTTATAAGCAGAATATTACAACTCACAGAAATCACAGCCACTGAGAGAACAAGCAACAAAAATACACAACATATACACCAGGGGTGGTTTCCCGTACAGGGTTTAAGACAAGTTTAAGACTAAAATAAATGTTTCACAAATAATACTCCATTTAAATAATATGAAGAATGTAATACAGTATGTGAGACTTTTTTCATGTTCTCATATTTTATTCTTACACCACTCGTCCATGAAGCAGCGGACGGCTCTCTCCGACGGACGGTCTGCTCACAAGATTCCACAGCATTAAAGACACTGAGCTCTTGTTGCCGCTCCTGTAATATGCTCTCACTGACCGCCTGTAGAATATATTTATGATACCGTATATTATTAAAGGTCATTGAGAATTATTCAGTAGAAATAAACAAATGTTGAGTATAAGTGTATTGGTATTTATCTTACTTGTATGTGAAAGCAACTGCCCCCACAGCACAAATAAACAGCAGAAGCCCCAGGGCCGCTCCAGCAGTCTGTCTTGATGAGCTTGTGCCTACAGTCACAAAAGAAGTAAAGGTTTGATTTCAGGCTTCCTACATTTGTATTTTGGGCTGCATGCTAGACAACACAAAATAATTAAGGATGACTTGATAGCACTATTTAAAAAATAAATCAACAGACGTCACAATAATATCTTACAAATCTTTTGGTTATGATAATTGACATCGAGACACCATACTTCAGAACTGGGTTACTCACCTACATTTACGCTGACCTTTGCACTAGTTACAGCCAGGCTGACATCATTGGTCAGAGATACATTAATACAGAAGGTGCCAGAGTCATTAAAAAACTGCCGTAACACCATCTGACACTCAGGTGTTGGAGTCACAGCAGTACATATTGTCTGTACAGGGCTGATGCAGTCGGCGTCAGACACCACAGTGCACACTTGATTGGGTAGACTGCAGAGAAATAAAATACACTTTGTATAATATTAAATCATCTTCGAACAGTGAATCAATGCAGATGGTGTGATTCCGCAAGACATCCATGTAATACAATACAATACATACAATATATATTATTTTAACTGTCTGATTGAAGCTCCATTACAATAATAGAAACTGTAAAACGGTGCTACAGAAACAATCTCGAATTACAAAACAATGAACGGAACTCCTTTTAGTCCACTGCACTGAGATTGTTTGTTCATAGTTGTGTCTGACAAGTGAAGCAGAGGCTGTATACCAGTCATCCTCAATAGGCGGACCGGATCCGGACCTTTGCTTGTTTCATCCAGACCACAAGACATAGGCTGATAAACCATTTAAACCATTTGAATATTTTGGTTGTTTAAATTGAGCCGCATGTCTACACAATGGAGGATCACATCACACGCGCTCTCAGGAACATTTATGAAATTTATATTTTGCCACTAATCACTTTAACTAATGCCAAACACGCTTCATTTGAACCCTTTCCGCTCTGTGCGCGCTGCTTCTCCCGGACACACAACAGTAAACAAAATGCAGCAATATTAAATTATTTGTATCTGTCAGTCTGTTTACCTACTGTTTGTTATAGGTCTTCAACCTTTTATGAACCATGACGTTTTTATTTACATTTAGCTTCAGCATTATTGATCACCATGTAATCATTTGTGACCCTGTGAAAACCCAGGCTAAAGACTCATAATCTAATGAATTATTAGATAACAAGCATCAACTATTAATTTCAAGCATTATTTTCAATCTTTAAACCGGCATTATGCAGTTAATTTTTAAGTTATTGTTGTTAAATTTTCAAAGAATATTCTGTATGATTTTATGTAGAAAACTGTAAAAAAAAAAATTGCTGGGTTTTCAAAAGCAGGGTCACATTTTGTGATGAACAACGGTCTAATTGGGAAATGATTTAAAGATAGAAGTAGTTCTAATATGGAAAGGCTAATTTAGGAAGTAACTTTGTTTTCTGTTTATGATGAGAACATTTTAATTGTTACATTACGTATGCTGTTTGTATGTTGTCAGTCTTTTATTTATTTAGAAAATATGAATTATCAGACTTCTATTAAGAGGGCATTCCCATAAAGCTACAGAGCCTACAATACATACAAACGGTTGATATCAAAATATATATAAATGGCGTGATAAAAAAATCATATCTTTTATACAGTAGCCTATATCCAACTGGACTAAATTGACTACATTTTTATTTTCAAAAAACATATTTTCCGGACCTCTGTTTGGAAGAAATTATGAAGACCAGACCTCTTGGAACTTTAATTGAATAGCCCTGCTGTATACAGTATAAGATGATATCGGTGTTGTCGGATAAAGCAAACGTTCAGGCACATTCTTGAATGTGAATATTTACCTTCCTTGACATGTGACTGTGAGATCCACAGCATTCTGCTCCAACTCGGTGGTGACCACATTATTCACCTCCACAATCTCAACGCTCTCTATTCTCTCTGAATGAGAGAAAGAAACATATGCCATTTGTTACGTTAAATAGTCATGAATGAAATCTCGGGCAGTATTCTACACAAAGCAAAGGGACTATCAATGACTCTCCTGATTTTGCCAAGCGAGAGATGTCTCTGGAACAACATTTTAATCAACCAATCAGATTTGAGTTTACAGTTCATGTGAAGTTTAAGCTTTCAACTATGCTTTGGGGCTTGTACACTAAAGTTATTCACGTTTCATTTCCCTCTGATTTCCGGGTAACTGTGGGGTTAGGGGGGTATAGGTTTTGTCAGCAAGATGTTGTCCCAGGGACATCTCTTACTTGGCAAAATCAGTTTGAGCTGAGCAAACAGATTGTTTTTCACTTATGATAACATATTTGTTATTCTAATGGTTTGTACACTCTTCAAAATAAAGGTGCGATGCCATAGAAGAGTCATTGGTTGCACTTTATTTTACAGTCCTGTTTCCCATGTACATACTGTGTACCTGTTATAGTAAACATTATTACTGGGTCATAACTAGGTAGTAAACCTTATCCCATCTTGTCACTATGTACTACCCTAAGAAAGAACTGGGTCATTTACTGTATGTACACTGTAGGTACACGTACTGTAAAATAAAGTATAACCGTTCCATTTTTTGTTCCAAACAGAACCATTCAGTCAAAGGTTCTGAAAGAACCATCTCTTTCTTACTTTTTATAATCTGAAGAACTTTTTTTCACCACAAAGAACCTTTTTTTAAACAGAAAGGTTCTTCAGATGTTAAAGGTCCTTTATGTAACCAGAAGGTTCTTCTATGGCATCAAAGATCATTTTGAAGCACCATTTTTTTCAAGAGTAGCTCAATTTCTGTCTGTATTCAAAAAATCATTAATGGCTGTGTCTAAGAATATAATATGCATGAAAGAATTATTTGAGTTTGTGTTTATTTATTCAGCTTTATCACAGAGTTTTAACACAAATTAAAAGTAATTCCTATTCAGACGTTTCAAGCATCAGTGAGATTGAAATACTTACGGACAACATCAATAGTTGTGGAGAAAGAGCCGTAGCGATAAATTAAACATGTGTCTTCTGCGAATTCTGGTGCCTGACGCTTTGCAATGACTAGCGCGGCCTGTGTGGGATCAGTGACTGTCTCACTTACAGTGGCTTCGGATACACGACCTAAAACACATGAAAAAATGTCAGGTATTCCACCGTTCATTAATTCATTCCAAGCATTTATCAAGCTCTGGAGGTCTAAATGAAGTTGCTTTACTGTCAGTGGCTTGAGTCGCTTCATTGGTTTCAGCGGTAGCTTCGCTGATGATGTCTGTGAAATCTGCAGCAGGAATTAGTGACATTACAGCATCAGTGCTAAGAACGTTCACAGGTGTCATGGTCTCCATCACAGCGGCGGCAGCAACAGTAGCAGCAGTAGCAGCAGCGGGGGATTCTGGGAGAAGAGTTGCACTCAGATTGATTATAACCTCATCTCCCTCGGCAGCTGAAACTAAGGTGGAAGCCTCAGAAACACTGAATTCTGTCACAGGTTCAGCTGTGATGAGTGGAGCAGCAGCTTCAGCTGCGACTGCAGCAACTGTTGGCTCCTCCTCCTGAGCACCAACAGCATTCACTTCTGCTTCTGTGCCGGCTGCCACCGCCAGCTCATTACTTGCTACAGTGACTTCATCAGCTGCTTGTTCTACCATGACTACAGATTCAACAGACACAGCATCAGCTTCATCCGGCAAAATGGACGAGGCTTGCAGATCCCCTGGGAAGAAATCAGAGATCATGTTCGAACATCTGTCTGGAAGCAAAACCTATTGAAAGCGCGTTATGGTCTGAGAGCCCTTCATAATGATAAGAAGTTAGACCTGTCACTATTGACAAGGTTGGTAAAGTATTCTGACAACTATTTTAATAAACAATTTAAAAGGCATTCTTCAAGTAAAGTATATAAAGCAAGTTCATAAAATGAAGATGTGCTAGTAAAATGATTGTCCTTTGATCTCCACTACCACCATCACCTCCACTTGAACTCTTTCCTCGTGGTCATTTATGCCAAAATCTATCTCAAGCATACAGGATGGGGGAAAATTCTGCTACAGACGATATATGTAGTTGTTTCTTGGTATCCTCTAACAAAGTAGAGTTTCTGGTTCGAGTGGAGCATGTTCTGTCCGTCTCCAATGCTTTCCAAACATTCCTGAATTCATGCACTCTGTGATCGCTGGACTGTTGACTTGCTGGCTGTACAGTCAACTTTCAGGGACGCACAACATGTGGCCGGACGACAGTTAGTTAAACTATGATCTTTTTTATGGTCATTTTGTACCTATGTCAAGATTATACACGTTTCAACTACTTGAATTGTGGTGCAGTGTTTGGTGGCGAGTCTGTAAAATGGGATGTTTCCTGAGGTTCTTTGGTAAGACAAAAAAAAAAAAAAAAAAAAAGAGATATAAAATAAAATGAGACACAAGCAATAAAAGTATTTAAGTATCTTATTTCAGAATGTTTCCTATAGATCTAAATTATCACAACACATCTATGACATATGTGACCCAGGACTACAAAATCAGTCTTATGAGTCAATTTTTCGAAATTTAGATTTTTACATAATATGAAGGCTGAATAATGAAGCTTTCTATTGAGTTGTTAGAATAGGACAATGTCTGGCTGAGATACAACCATTTAAAACTCAGGAATCTGACAGTCCAAAAAAATCTAAATATTGAGAAAATTGCCTTCGAAGTTGTTAATGAGGGGCACTGTGGCAGGACATCCACTCACAAAAATAAAGTTTTTATATATTTAAGGTAGGAAATTTACAAAATAACCTTATGGAACATGATCTTTACTTAATATCCTAATGATTTATGGCATTAAAGAAAAATGTATAATTTTGACCCATACAATGTATTTTTATATTTTACTGAAAATGTTTCCGACCTACTTAAGACTTCTTTTGTGATCCAGGGTCACACATGCTTTTAAAAATGTGGCTCACTTTGCCGCATGATAAAGATAAGTTGAGTCAGTGGGTAAATTGAACATATGGGGATAAACTGATGGAATCAAAACCAGGTTTTTTAAAGATTTGCCTTCTAAAAATGTCATTTAATAATTATTTTCCCTTACAAACACTAATAGCGCTTTTCTTACAACCAAATTTAGAGAATATTTGGTGTACTTTGGTGTACACTGTCCATAAACTCAGTATACTAAAGCAAACATGATAAACTTAACAGTTATGTCATATTATACCGGTTTAAAATGTAGAAATTTAAGTTAACTTAAGTGTCGACACCGGCTCAAGCATATGGCTTACTTCGGCCCATAGCTGCTATTATGCAAAAAAAAACTTGCTAGATTACAAATTCAGGCTAATATTTATTCAAATTATTTACATTGCTTTGAAAAGCCAAAAACAGCTTTGAAAGTAAATTGATGCGGTTCAATTCTCTCATGTGCTTCACCTTTCAAATTCTGGCAGAAAGAATGTGTGATTCCAGAATGTATGGTCAAATGGCAACATAAGTGTTTAGTAGCTGAGATAGCCTACATTGGGTGGATCAGCTTGGCCACTGGCTCATCTTACTCAACTCTTCCCTACTGTAGCATTAAATGCTGTTGTGGTATAGTATTTCTGTTGCTCATCTATGTAGTTATTAAGGTCGAGAACAACACTACAATTTTATTTGGGGATTTCTTCATATTGGGTACTTAAACTTTTGTGACAATAATTACCTGTGTCTGGAGCAGGTGTAACAGTGATGACTGCTGAGGTTGGGTTGGGTGTACAGTTAGATAAGATGGCTGCCATAAGAAGTACCTGTGGCCTGAAGGATCCAGATGTAAGGTATGTGTGGGTGACTATAGGATCCCGGGATATAAGAGTACCGCTATTGTCCCCGAAGTCCCAGTTGAAGGTGATGTCTGACCCACTGAGGTAAAGGGTGGGGTCATGCAGGTTGATGCTAAATGACACAGCCGTATTCTGGATAAAGCTTTGGTCACCCTGTGTGATATCACCAACCTGGGACAATGTCACTGCAAATGGTATCTGATCTAAAGGTAGAAAATGACATCTGGTTACTAGACTTACTAAAGGACAAAATGTGCTTGTCCCCGATTAATTGTGCATGTGACCAGTTCATTTCAGCCTGGGCTTAAAGGGACTGTGTACCCTAAATTAAGATGTAGTCACCCTCATGTCGTTAATCCCCTAAGGCTTTCTTTGCTCTTTGCAGACTAGGTTGAAAGAAAAAATGTCCCTACAATGGCAAAGTATTTTGCCTTCTCAAGTTTCAAAACGATGCTAAAAAACCATTGTATATAAGGATTTTTCTTAAAATCAAATTTCATTCAAAGTAAGAACTTGGAAGGCATAAAAAATGGAAAAGCAAACTAATCAATAATTTGATGAAATCCTGAATTGTGCCATCTGTCTCTGTGCGCTTTAACAAGAGTACACATGGAAGTTTCTAGTCTGCTTTGTGAAACCTTGATTAGCTGTTCAGGTGTGTTTAACTAGGGTTGAAGCTAAACTTTGCAGGACACCAGCCCTCGGGGACCAACTTTGGACACCCCTACCAGGGTGATTACATAATGACTAGATGTTTCCTCTTTAGCTAAACTTTCTCAAGTTGGTTATTAATTACTTACCCGTAATGGAGAACTGGACAGATGCATAACCAAGAGGAATGAACTTGTTCTTCCCCCGACAATGATAAATGACTACCTCCATAGTATAAGAGCCAACAGGCTCTCTGTTTGTGTCAATGGTTATTAGAGAGGAAGGACCATCAGCTACCTGCCAATATTTACCTGCAAGAGAAATACAGCAACCCATCACAGACAGCAAAATCACAGATGGTACTGTATCTCTTTTAAAAGCTGAATTAGTTCTATATGTCTACATGACATCTGACAGAAGACAGCTCAGATCAGGGCCGGGCTGGGAAACAAATTCAGGCCGGGATATCCCACACTCATCCAGGCCATAAACCACAAATCAACTTTTTATTAAATGTAGAATGCTTTGTAATCATCACACAATACTTTATCAATCAGGGCCGGTTCTTGCCAGGTTCAGAAGGGTGGGCTAGCAGGTATCCTAGGTGGGCATATACCCCAATCAGAAAAAAAGGAAGAAATAATTTAAACCCTTATAGTTTAGTTTGAGATTTCAGTTTCTGAGTTTTTATGTGCATTTATTTGCCGAAAAAGAACTGGATAAAACTGAAATATCGCAAAAAAACAAATCAAATTCATATTTAGTTTTAAACAACACAAAACTAATGTTTGTAGGTCTCCATGTATTAGAAAAAGATAAAAAGATAATTTATGAAATGACCCTGCTTTTTTAAAATTAGTCTATTATCATGCAATCAAGTCTTTCATATTGCTGTTTGTTGACTTTCAACAAACTCTGCAATATATTACTTCAGTAATGCAGGATTTAAATTATTTATGGTGTTATAAATATATAAAACCGACATTCATTACAGAAGACTGCAAGATTAAACCCAAAATAATTATTGTTTATTATAGCCCTTTATGCAAATTGTGTATGTAAAATAAATAGATGCCTATTAGAAGAACATTCCCCATCACTGACAATCACTGACTTCTGTTTAATTTTCGCAAAAAAAACTCTGATTTCACTGCACAGTGAACTTTACATCATATGTGCTGTTGTTTATGAGGTCCGTGAGCGGGCAGTGCGCCTAAACGAAACTCGTTTGCACAGTGTTTCGCTACAACCTTGGGGTGTTTGATATGGAGGGAGACAGATTTATTGGTAAAGCTTGATCTTTCAGTCATTTGATGGCAGATAAGTTAAAATCTAGCCTAAATATTGCAAGCAAATAATAGCGTTTTTTAATGTTACCGCTCCTTCTTCACAAAATAGCATCGCAAAAACTCGTTTTTACTGCACAATTAATTGTCAGTCTTTTATGGTGTGCTTTACTTACAAATGTCAAGAGCACGTTATTTTAGCACGAAAGTACGTCAATATTGATGTGTGAGCACGAACCTCTCTGCACGCAAGCGGATTTCTTTTGCTCACGCACAGAACTGGACACGTGCCCTTAGATTCCCTGAGCATAAGCAGAGAGCTAAAGAAATCACCATGCGAGCAACGTACGTTTGCGCTACAATAACATGCTATCGACATTTGTCTGTAAAAAAGACACAGCTGACTGGCAGCAGGCCAAATGAGCCGATAGGCCACTGGGAATCGCCCCGGTTCCCCGATGAACAGTCCGGGTCTGGCTCAGAGAAGTATTGCAGATGAGCAAAAACTTTTTTTGCTGAAGTAAAAATGGATATCAAATAGACACATCCCAGATCTATATGTATCAGTCAAATTCAGTCACAGAAAACATTTAGACAAATTACAAGCCTATTAAATTTGAATTGTTGTGTATATCAGACAAGTGGTAAGGAAACAAGTCAATTTCTCAAAACAATCTAATCAGTATTTCAACCAGAGATAACCATATTTTTTGCCTTGACTACTGAATTCATGGGGAACATTTTGGTTGTAGTCGATACAACTTTAGAGCTTTTAGTCAAAAATTCAAATAAACTTATTACAGTGATACAGAAGCATGATTGTGAATGTTTTTGATTAAGTAATGTGGATACTGCATTCATTCATTTATTTATCTAATTAGAAATTAGATATTATTTATTAGAATGATCTTGCTCGTTGTATAAACACCATGCACTGTGCTGTGTTTTAACTTTTCTGTTTTTCCTGTTTCCCCTGTAAAGCTGCTTTGAAACAATACACATTGTGAAAAGCGCTATATAAATAAACTTGAATTGAATATTTCAAAAACCAATGTAAAAATGATGAAATTCTACTCAAACATTTTAGGGTATTCACTGCAAAAAATGACTTTCTAACTTAGTCTTTTTCCTTGTTTTCCAGTTAAAATGTCTACAAATTCTTGAATCAAGATACAGTTTCTCGATGAACAACATGACCTAAGAAAATAAGTCTTGTTTTTGGGGAAAAAATATTCAATTCAATTTCAGTGAATTAGTGCTTAAAACAAGCAAAAAAATCTGCCAAAGGGCTAAACAAAATAATCTTGAATTAAGGTTGCCCTTTTTTTTGTCACTCAATTCAAGATTTTTTGCTTGTTTTAAGCACAAATTCACTGAAATTTCATATACTTTTACTAAAAAGAAGACATATTTTCTTAAGTCAGTATGCTCATCAAGAAAATGCTTCTTGATTCAAGAATGTTTAGACATTTTTACTTGAAAACAAGTAAAAATGTTTTTACATTTGTAATATACTGCAGATTTAAACCCATTCTTACCCCATGTCTTCCACACGTAAATGAATCTGGGCTTTTGGCTGGAAATCTTTGTGAAGGGTGTTCCATCAGGAAAGACACCCGTCCATTCTTGAGGGACGTTGGGCTCAGGGTATACAGCCTGACCCACAGTGTATGCTGTTCCTAAAAGAAAAAGAAATCTTAGCACTCATATACTGTATATTATTCCATGCATGAAAACAATTAAATGCCACCATCTGTTCTTCAGTATAAATCGGCGGTGACAAAGAATAAAGCATTGACATGATTTGTAAATGCATTACAGAATTTATTGGATAACTAACCATTAATAGTACAGTTTCTAGCCCACACCACTTGTCCATCAGGGAGTACCGTCTGATTTTGAGGGAACTGAACATCAATGTTGAAGGTAGTTTGTGCTCCTGTCAATGTGGGAGAATCACTTCTCAGCTTAAATGTCACTTCCCCACCTATGGCACATAGTTAAAGAAACAATTTGTAGCATCTCTTGCATGTCTTTTACAAAAATTGAATCACAGAAACTGGAAAATATATTAAGCCTTGTAAAAGATTCGAGTCTATGTTGTGTGTATGTGTGTCTATTCAGCTGCAGACAAAATTAGGAGATCATTTTAAACCACCATTTCAGTGTTTCTGATTTCACTTTTTATAGGTATTTGCTTCTATAAACTGATCCTTTTTGTTTCATTCTGTGAACAACTAATAATATTTCTCCCAAATATCAAATAAAAATCCTGATTTTATTTGCAGAAAATGAAAATGGGAGAAACGGGTGAAAAGAACAGAAAAGATACTATGTATTTTTTCAGACCTTAAATACTGAATAGAAAACAAGTTCATATTCACTTTTAAGCAACACAACAGTCTGATTTCTACATGTATTTAGGAAAAGTTCTAAAATTATTTTTATTTGATAACCTGGATTTCTAATCACAGTGTTCATGTGTCTTGTGACGGTGTCAGTCTTCACATTACTATTGGATTACTTTATGTCATTCCTGAGGTTTGAATCTGGTGAAATTGAACAGACACTGGACTGGAATGACCACAATACATCTAGAAATTGTTTAGAAAATTTGGAAAAGTCTCTTCATTTATTTGTGTGCCGCAATGACAGCTATTCTTGGCATTGTAGATGTCATTTTGTCCAGACATGGCATTCACCATAGATGTGTCACGGTTTGACTGAAGGAGAACCCAATTGCAGGCAGACAGATGGTAGAGGGGTTAACACGGGTATTTATTATTAAAACAAGAAACAAAACAAAGACCCACGATGGGGTAAAACCAAACAAACAGAATACGGGTACAAGACTAACTAACACAATACTGAATTAAACAACACTTGATATAAACTAAACTTAAACTCTTACTAAGACGAGGGAACGGAAACAAGGAAACAAGAAAACAAGAAACAAGGAAACAGGAAACACGGAAACAGGAAACAGGAACAACGGCTTAGCATAGCGCTACAGGTACACTGAACAGAATACAGGCAAGGTAAGACGTACAATGAACCAGCACAGGGCAATGAACACGAGGATGTTTTAACGGGAGACAAATCAAGAGGAAACAGGTGCAGGGGATAAACTAATTAACACGAACTAGAAAACCGGAGGGTAGGAACGATGACGCCGACCCGAGAGAGAGTAAGGTGGCAAATAGGTGCCAAAATCGTCTCTCTCCCACATGAAACAGAGGATCCTGTATGATTCCACCTCTAGACCAAGAAATACATGACAAGGAGAGGTGGAATCATGACAAGATGTGGATGGATTGTCAAGGGCACTTCTCCTTATGGTGTTATCCCACAAAAGCTCAATAGGGTTAAAGTGGTAGTTCACCCAAAAATTAACATTTCTTCTGCAGAACACAAAAGAATATATTTTGAGTACTGTTGATAACCATACAATGCAGGTCAATGGGTTCTGCCGTTGTTTGGCTACCAACATGATTCAAAATCTTTTCTTTTGAAAGTTGAAAAGAGGGTGAGTAAATGATTAGTGGTTAAATGGTTTAGTTTATCTTCTATTATCGACTATCTAAGTCTATATATATATATATATATATATATATATATATATATATATATATATATATATATATATATATATAATAAATATACTGTATATACGTATACTCAATTTCTCAAAACAAGAGGAATTATAAAAACTGAAAGCTAAATGCTCTAGCTCACACCGACCCAGAGAGCTACTCTGGAGTGAGTTTGTGAGTTTAGAACTCATTTGGTCCTTGCCTTAAAGGCATGCACAATAAACTTTATGATTGGTTGCCACCCGTGAGCACATGTGTATCTCCCCCGTTTGCATTGCCTGCAGTTGCATCAGATGTATGATAGTCATGTGTGTGCACACAATACCTGTCCAACAATTTCTGTATCTTGGATCTCCATCTCTCCAGACCGGATACAAGTGTGAATTCCATGAACGATAATGTGAGAAGCGATTTCTGGATTCAGAAGGAGTAACTGTGGAAAATATTAAGGAAAGAATCCTTTCAACCGAGTTTTGAAATTTAATGTCAATAGGCAACATGGTTTCAAAATAAAATTACCTTTAATACATTTGTAGTTTACCATGTAAATATCATAACAGTGTTAATGCTCAAATATTATTCTATATTCACACTAAATTGTTATTGTGTTCATATCATGAAATTTTATAATGAATTTATGTTTTTTTAATAAGAATTGAAACTGCCGTTCTATCCCAATGGATGTTTAGTTTAAGTAATTGTGATGTTAGAGATGAGAAAGTATGTAGCCGTGAGAGTCACACGACCTACCCAATCCCATTCAATCCTTTTCATGTGACTTTCAGCTGAGTGTACTACTAAAATCCCAGGAATGAGGTAAAACCCTCTTGAGCTTTGACATTTACTCTGCCTTGTATGGGCATGTGGTTCTGAACCCTTAAGCCAATATAATAAGCCTTGTCATTTGCATATGTAATGTTGAGGTCTTTTTTTACAGACATCTTAAACTAGGTATTATCCTTATAGTTACAAACCAAACTATAAAACTTTGCTGTAGTTTTGTAGCAGGTTTGCCATCAACTTACTGTAGATTTACTTTACGATTTTGTTTTAAACATAAACATACATATTTCTTATATTTTCTTTCTAGAACAAGACTAAATATATTAGTTCAATTTCATTGTTATGTAAGTGTATCGCAAAAAGGTTTTAATTATTTTTACAAAAAAAGAAGACAAATATGCTTTGGAAGAATGTCATTTTTTGCAGTGTTGCTGTGTTAATGCCAGTCTCTTCTATTTTAAATCTCAAAAGTCAAAGTGCTTTAGCTTCGGAAAACAATAGCAAATTTTTCAGTGTAGTTATTTTGGTTTAGTTTATATATGTATTCTTTATTATAGACGTAATTTTATTTTTTTATCAGAAATGTTTATTTCAGTTGATCATTTTATGGACTTATTTCAGTCAATAGCCAAGGCAACACTTTTTTTTCATTTTTCAAAAATGACTTGGTCCTTATTGATTTGATTTTGATTACCAGAAATGTTTTAATAGTTTCAGAACCACAACAAGCCTGCTAATAGTTGTGAGTAACTATTCACATTAACTGCACTAAAAACTTCAGTGAAGTTTTAGCACTTCTATTATAATTCTACATATACCAGACTGTGACATGAAGTCTTGAGGATGCTGTTTTAAACTATAATTGGAGTTATATATAATGCAAGAGATTTCTAGATAAGGATTAAACAAATTTGTAAATAAAAAATATAATAAAATTAAAGATAAATATTAAAAAAACATGCTTTACAATTACTTGTTGTTTTTAAATACAAGATCGTGTGTATTGCTTACATATGTTGGAGAGAAATACTCACATGATAGTGTCAAAAGCAGAGCGATCACAATCTTCCTCATGATCAATATTTGCAGAAATGATTGTCACCGTGCCTAATGTTCAGCTTCACTATAGAGACCCTTGAGGTATCCTGCACTGTTTTAAATGAGATTAAGCCCCACCCACAGGTCATGACATAATAGGATGTTCCTTTCACTCCCTCTAGTAAACTTGCAAGAAACAATTTGAAAATGGTTCCACAAGATCAAACAATGTGATCAAACAAATATGAAAACTGCAGTTATTTGGCAAAACAGCGGCCGAAAGGTTTTGGTTCATATGGGCATACGTTGAGTTGCAAGTTTTTGATTTAATTTTATAAATCATGATTAGGATCGTTCAAATGATGTAAAATTTACATTACATTTAGTCATTTAGCAGACGTTTTTATCCAAAGCGACTTGCAGATGAGGGAAACAATGGAAGCAATTGGAACAACATAAGGACAACAAAAGCATAAGTGCAATAAAAAGAAAACTGGTCTCATATAGCCCACCACAGTGTACAGAGCTAAGTTTTATTTTATTTTTTTGAAAGGTTAGAAAAGATATAAAAGTACTGATGGGTCAGGTGTTGATTCTTAAAGATGGCTACAGAATCTGCTGATCTTCTAGCAGCGGTCAGATCATTCCACAAATGTTGAACCGATCCCATGAAGTTACGTGAGAGAGATTGTTTACCTTTTTGGAATGACACCACAAGACGTTGTTGGTTTGCAGAGAGCGTATGTGAATCATACGTTATTCAGCATTGTTTTATCTTGTGATTATATACTGGTCCCGTGAGAATAAAAGTGCATTGTTTGTATGAGTATGAAGATGAGTGAGGGAAAGGAGGCATGTGTGTAAATGATGCTTGTCGGGTCTGCTGAGCTCTCAGCTGAAAGGCCTCTGAGCTGCTTTTCTGGTCACAAGATAAACGAGTAAATGCACAGCCCTGTCAATGATGCTCTTTCATTGCTCTACTCTTACTTTTTATCTTCTTACATTCATGTTTCTCTTTTCATTTCGTGAGGATGCAGCAACAAAACCTTTATTGTTATTCTCAAAAATGCTTTATATTTTTCTAGATGTGGAATGTGTTGAACTTTTGTAGCATTATGTAATTTTGCATTTCGTCTCATCTCTTGATGATCTGAAAGGATCATTCAAACACAACATGTGTTACTCTACATTTGACAAACATCTAAGCCACTCTAAAGTGCTTAGGAGAAAACCATCAGCTAAATAACGAGGAATACATGTAAATACCGCACCCTGAGCTTGCAGGAGTAATTAAGCAGTTTAGTTCATTTATTTTCTTTTAAAGTGCTTTTCCTATAATTATAGCAGCTTCACAGAAAACATAATAGTACAGGAAAATTGAATGCACAAATGTCACTCTGTGGCAGGGAATGACAAATTCTTCTACACTGTAATAGTGATAGTGGAGGTTTTCGGACTAAACTTTATTAGTATCTGAGCAAGGTCCTATCATACTGCAGTTATTCATTTTCAGTATTGTTTTTATAAATAAAGTTTTTTGAAACTGTTTGAATATTGCTGTGTCCCTCTCGCTCACATCTACATGGTGAGGTAAATGTGCACAAAACTCTAAAAATCTGTGTAAGTTTAACGAAACGTCACTACCAAACACATTTTCTTCGCCAATTAAGCAAACATTTTGGGTGTTGATTCCATAAAATACTGAACTGTGCTAGCTAACCATATGCTGATTATTGATTAGCATCTTTCAAACTGGAAAAAATTATGTCTTACTAAGCTTTTTTGTCTTGTTTTCTAGTAAAAATATCCAAAACCTCTTATATCAAGATACATTTACTTGACAAGTTTTATGAAAGAAATAGATATGTTTAGGTTTAACAAGCAAATAATCTACCATGGGGTGAGAAAAAAAGTACTTTGACTTTTTCTTAAGTATCTAATTTAAGCATATTTTTCTTGCAAAGCCACAGGTCTTTTTTCTAGAGTAGATTCTTTTTAACTCGATTCTCAACTCGTATCAAATGAGATTTATAAACAAGACTTATTTTCTTAGGTCAATTTACTCATCAAGAAAATGCATCTTGATTTCAGAATGTTTAGACATTTTCACTGGAAAACAAGAAAAAAAGTCTAAGAAAGTCATTTTTTGCAGTGTGATATCTTCAGACTACCTTAACATTTCAGAAATTCCAGAGGAAAATGATAATTCTGAAGTCTCTAACTCCACTTAATGGCTCTGATCATAGGACACATCATTTCTTTTGAATTAAGGCCAGACGAGACAAACATAGACAAATTGTCAATATCGAAGAGAAATTCATCTCAATTGGAACACTCTTTCAGGACTTCGTCTAGCACTTCTACTTTACAGAATATATAAAGTTTAATAAAGTTATAGTACAAGTACAACACTATTTTATCTGGACAGGTACTGGATCAATTGCTGCAGATAAAACAATAACATTTTGAGTTAGGGGATAAGCCCCAGAAATTGCTGGCTCAGCAAATGAGGGGCTTGCAAGCTAATAAAGCTAAACACAAAATTAAATCAAAAGAGGGAGAGATAATTGTTGACCCAAAAAGTATTACTGACTGCTGTAGAGAATATCATGTGTACTTAAATACATCAAGGGCTAAAGAGGACATCTCTAGATGGTAAAGTTCTTTAAATATTCCTTAACTACTTGATTCTGCCTATGAAGCACTGAATTCTGACATAACTATTTTAGCGATTGTTGATGCAATAAAATCTTTTCCTAATGGAAATCTACAGGGCCAGACGGTTTTGTCATTGAGTCATATAAAAAATATTCAGAGGAACTCCGCTCAGCCAATCAGAATCAAGGACCAGAACTGACCGTTTTATAAATAAATATATTTCCTCCATTATAAACACTAAACAACTGGTTTTATTCCTAATAGAGTTTTATTTCTGTGATGTTAGGAGATGAAGGAATATAATGTAGCGTTTAGATCTAGAGAAGGCTTTTGAGCAGCTGGAATGACCTTATATGGTGAGAGTTCTGGATATGGGTTTGATAGACACTTTTTGTCATAGATTAAAACATTATCTGCTCCCCCTATCTCTTCAGTAATTGCAAATCAAGAAAAGTCAAAGACATCTTTCTTATATCGTGGAATTCGTCAAGGATGTCCCCTCAGCCTGTTGCTTTATTTTTTACTGCATTTGGCAGACGCTTTTATCCAAAGCGACTTACATTGCAGTAGCCTATACATTTATACTTAGGTATGTGCAATCCCCTGGGATCGAACCCACGTTGTTAACGCAATGCTCTAACCGCTGAACTACAGGAAAGCTTTTCACAGTTTCTATTGAACCTCTTGTGATTAGCATTAGAAATCATTCATCCATTGAGCATGTACGACTGGGAAATATTAACCATTACATTCCCCTGTATGCAGATGACAGAGTTCTTTTTCTATCAAACCCTGAAGACCCATTGAGTACCGAATCAAAAACACTAAAATGTAAACAAGACGCTATTTTTAATGACTTGCAGATTCAACTTTACAGGAATAATTTGGAAACTTCTTTTTTAATAATTCATTTAATTAATTAGGCTAATTTACTCGTTCGCGGACATCATGTAGTGTGCAGCAGGTGATGACATGCGCGTGATGATGCGTCACTTCTCTTATAGCCATGGATTTAAAATGGAGCTATCTGTCCGTAGCACAAAAATGCCAACAACTCAAAGCAAGTCATGTGTTGTTGTACTGTTTTCATAGTCTTCTTTAGTTAGGCCTAATTGTGCAAGTACAGATTTACAAATTCAGTATTTATCCAATGGTATAAAGTTGGTTTGACGTTGGACATTCCATTGTCTGAATATAGGGACCGTCTCCAAAGTTACATAGGCTGCATATTCCTATACACGTTTTTAACCTTTAGCATTTAAAGGTAATTACATACAGTCACAAAACCAACTGTAAAGTGTTTCATTTAAGCCTCAGCTATAATGCACACCACTTCAACTGTATTTCGTTTGCCCATGATAATATGTCATTTTTGTGTCATCACATTAAGATAATTATTGATGTGTTTTCGTACGCTTAGCTTTCTTGAGTAAACTATATCTATCATGTTTTATTTTTGTTCATCACTCCTTTGGTTAGTAAAAACACTAAAATATGTATGATAAAGTTTATGTTTGACAGCTGTATTAATTGATTTATTATTTTTTATACTTTACAGTTATGTTTATCTAAAGTAAACTATGAAAATGGCCCCCACAAAGGTTTACTTAGGGCCCCAGACTTCTAGGATCGGCACCGGGAATCCGCCATATCATGAGTGCAGTTGGCTCTTAAAGGGAATGAGAGATGAGACTCTGATTGGTTTACTGCATGTTACGCCCAAAAAACACCCATTACTCATTAAGAGAATCGGGACAACCCGTTTTCCCGTCGTTAAACTAGCAGATGAGGATTCGGACACGCCCTGAGTGTACCTGCGCCGTGTGCACTATAGACCATGCGCTTGGATGGTTAAAATAGGGCCCAGGATGTTTAGAGAAAAAATTGCAATTTATTATAAAGTGAAAAGTGAAAGTGACCAATTTGTCAGTTATGGTGACCCATATCCGAGATATACCTCTGCTTTTAACCCATCCAGAGAGTAGTGAACACACGCACAGCAAGTGGTGAACACACATACACCCAGAGCAGTGGGCAGCTATCGCTACAGCGCCCGGGGAGCAAGTAGGGGTTTGGTGCCTTGCTCAAGGACACCTCAACCGTTACCTGCCTGACCTGAGGATCGAACTGGCAACCTTCTGGTCATGAGTCCAACCCTCTAACCATTAGGCCACGACTGCCCCGTAAAGATATTACGAATTAAATTACTACTCACTGCAGAACACGAGATCCAGGGGGCAAGGTTGGCTGCGTCTTGATTGGTCGACAGATTTCTGCAGCAGTTTTGCCACAACACATCATACTCGTGTTGTTGCTTTACCATTTCCGCATTTAGGCGTAACTAAATTTATTCATTTGACAGAAAAACGTGTTTCTACTTTTATTACATTTAGGGTAAGGGTTTGGGTTAATTTATTTAACCTTGATCATTACTTACAGGAGTACACTAAATTAGGATTACATTGATAGCAAACGTTGCCGACCACAGGTTTTAACTTAAAGGACCCAATCTTTGGCTGTTTTTGAGGCTTTGATTATGTTTTTTGAGTGTTTAACAATGGATGTTCATGTTTCTGATTTCAAAACAACGCTTTATATTTCAAGTCTATTGTTCATCGCTGTACCACTTCTAACAAAACGTCTCCGGTTACCCTGAGAAGCGGGAACGAGACATTGCGGAGAACCGCATATGAAACTCCTCCCCTTTTTCACTTTTCCTGAAGTCTTATTGGATAACGCCAGTAAAAAAACTGGCCAATTGTCGCAAGAATGCAACAGTATGCAAATACTGACGAATCCAGACAGTATAAATACAGTGCATGTGACGACAATCCTCAGAATCTACGAGAGTACGCCTGCACGGTGATGAGCGGCGAACACGGCGATCTACGCAATGTCTCGTTCCCGCTTCTCAGGGAACCGAGGTTACGAAAATAACCGGAGACGTTCCCTTTCGAGAGCGGTCACTTCGACATTGCGGAGAACCGCATATGGAACGGTAGTACAATCCCGCCGTGAGAGCTTGCAAAATCAGCCAGAAAAACTGGGTTAAAACACACAAGCATGGGAAGCATACAATTTTAACCATTCGCGAGGTAGTCCTAAGCGTCAACAGCTGATTGGCTTAAATCGGCCAATGAACTGCCAAATCACTGAACAGGCCAATGAACTGCTAGATCTGGCTCCTGCCAAATTTGCATATCCAAACCCAACAAATGCAGCGGGCTGCGCTGAAACAGGGCAGACACCACAACAGTAAGAGCCAGCACGGATTCCCGGGCGGATATAACAGAGATCATAAAAGTACACCAAGCACAGCGTAAACAGCAACGCGGCAACAACTGTGTAACATAAGCGACTATAAGGTAGAAGATAAAGAGTGATCAGCACTCACCGAGAGGACTTGAGACGACAAAGAGGACACGTCCAATCTGTAGAACCTGGCGAAAGTGTTCAGCGAAGACCAGCCAGCCGCACAGCACATGTCCTGAATAGATGTGCCCTTAGACCAGGCCCACGAAGAGGCGATAGCCCTAGTCGAATGAGCTCTGATACCGAAGGGGCAGTTCTGTCCCTGACTCTCATACGCTAAGGTAATAGCGTCCACCACCCAGTGAGAGAGCCTCTGCTTTGATACAGCCCGACCTTTAGTTCCCCCACCAAAACAGACGAAGAGCTGTTCAGACTGCCGAAAGCCGGCCGTGCGATCGATGTAAGCCCGTAAAACCCTTACCGAGCAGACCGCTCTCTGAGCGTTAGCATTCTGCGAGTCTGGCGAGTTGGAAAACAAAGCGGGCAAAGAAATGACATGTGCTCTAAATGGGGTAGACATAGACTTTGGCACACAACGCGATTTCGGCCGGAGAGTGAAGTTGCAGTCGCCGGTTCCAAAACGAATGAAATCAGCGCCGACTGAGAGCGCTTTTAGATCCCCTATGCGCTTAGCCGAAGCAAGGGCAAGAAGGAGAACAGTTTTTAGAGTGAGCTCTCTTATGGAAGCCGCGTCCAAAGGCTCAAATGGGGGAGAAGAGAGAGCCTTCAACACCAGCGCTAAGTCCCAAGGCGGCACCGAAGGGGATCGCGTGGGAAAAAGTCTCCTCGCTCCTCTGAGGAATCTGACCACCAGCATGTGCCTTCCAATCGATTGCCCATCAACCGGGGAACGACACGAGGTGATAGCAGCCACATAAACCATCAGTGTTGACAGGAGTCCGCCGTTGTCCAGCCTGTGCTGCAGGAAGCATAAAATATCCGACACGGGGCAGGACATCGGGTCGATATTGTTACTACTGCACCATTTTACAAACACCCCCCATTTGAGAGCGTATAAACGCCTGGTGGAAGGCGCACGACACTCCGAAATAGTGTCATGTACACGCTGAGGAAGTGCATTTAAAACCCCCGAAGAGGCCAGGCATGAAGGCTCCACAGCTGCGGGCTGGGGTGAAATATCGTGCCGTTCGCTTGGGACAACAGGTCTCTCCTGAGGGGAATCCGCCTGAATAGATGTGCCCTTAGACCAGGCCCACGAAGAGGTCTCTCCTGAGGGGAATCCGCCACTGCGGTGCCGTTAACAATTCGCTCAGGTCCGGAAACCACGGTTGATTCGGCCAAAACAGAGCAACGAGGATCACCGTCGCAGTCTCCTCTCTGATTTTTTCACAGCACCAGGGGCAAGATCTTCACCGGAGGAAACGTGTAAAGCCGAACGTCCGGCCAACGAACCGTCAGAGCGTCGCTCCCCATGGGGGAGTGGGTCAGCGAGAAATACAGCGGGCAGTGCGCGTTCTCGCTCGTCGTGAATAGATCCACTTCCGCCTTCCCAAAGCGCTCCCAAAGTGACCGCACTGAGTCGGGATGAAGCCTCCATTCCTCGTGCGGAAGACTTTCCCTCGAAAGCATGTCCGCTCCGCAGTTCAGACGACTGGGGATATGCGCTGCCCTGCCAGAGAGTAGATGCCGATCTACCCACAGTAGGAGACTCGCAGCCTGTTTGAAAAGAGTTCCTGAGTGGACTCCTCCATGGCGATTTATGTACGAAACCACGGACATGTTGTCGGTGCGAATCAGGACATGTTTCTTCTCCAGCCTCGACTGGAAAGTATGGAGAGCTAGAGACTTCAGCTCCAAACGATTTATATGCCAGTTTCTCAGTGGCCGGATGCCGGCATGCCCTCGCACACCGCGCCCCATCCGGAGGACGACGCATCCGTCGTAACGACTATGCGTCCCGTAACCAGCCCCAGGGGAACTCCCCGACTGAACATGCCCGGGTCGCGCCACGGGCTCAGGGCACTGAGGCAACTGAGTGTAACCGGGACTCGCACTCGACCCGAGGACCATGCTTTCCATGGAACCCGAGCCTTCAGCCAAAACTGTAGCGGTCGCATGTGCAGAAGACCCAGGTGGCAGACCGCCGAGGCTGACGCCATGAGACCCAAAAGCCTCTGAAACTCTCTCAGGGCAACAGACCGACCCGGCCTGAGCAAATGTAGAGCTGAAGAGATGGACTCTGTCCGCTCTAGAGAGAGGCGAGCGCGCATCTCCACTGAGTCGAAACATACCCCCAGATACGTTATTGACTGACTCGGAGTGAGCTTGCTCTTCTGCATGTTCACGCGCAGCCCCAGGGATGTCAAGTGACGAAGCAGCATCTGCGTATGACCGGATAGCGCCTCCCGTGAATGGGCTAAAATCAACCAATCGTCCAGATAATTCAGAATGCGCATACCGCTCGCTCTGAGAGGGGAAAGCGCCGCGTCCACGCACTTCGAGAATGTGCGCGGAGCTAATGCCAGTCCGAACGGGAGTACAGCAAATTGGTACGCTGAACCTGCGAAAGCGAATCACAGGAACTTTCGGTGACGCTTGGCTATCTGAACATGAAAATACGCATACTTCAGATCCACGGATGCAAACCAGTCCCCGGGACGCACTTGTGCCAGGATCTGTTTTAGAGTTGTCATTCTGAACGCTCTCTTGTGAAGGGCTCGGTTGACGGGTCTCAAGTCAAGAATCGGACGCAGACCACCATCTCTCTTGGGGACTACAAAATACCGGCTGTAAAACCCGCTTTCTCGCTCGTTCGGAGGGACGCGCTCGATCGCTCCTTTCGCGAGCAGGTTGCAAATTTCCTGTCTCAACACAGGCGCATTTTGCGCTGACGTAAGCGACGGAGCCACACCGCTGAAGCGGGGAGGTCTGCGTCTGAACTGCAGGGTGTACCCGTGTTCTACCACATTTAGTAGCCAATGAGAAATGCCCGGAATGGCTTTCCACGCGTCCAGAAACAGACATAATGGCCGAATCTCTCCGGGCGTTACCGTCAGCGGATCGTTTAGGGAAGCACGCTGGTGCAGCGAGGCCAATAGCACTGGCGGGGAAATGGCTCGTGCGTGAGACTCCAGCCATCTCTCGCCCACGGGAAAGACCGTGGACGAGGGAAGGCTGGTTATAGCCGGGATTAACTGCGGCTTCACGCTGCACCGTGGCAGTGCAAGGAACGCAGTATTGGCTGGGTGAGGGGGAAAGAGCTCCGTTTGTGAACAGGTATGTGTTTTTATTGCATTTACACAAACATTTACAACATTGCAATGTTCGCCCGCAACCGCAGGGGAAAACTGATGCAAACAGCGGCGTTTGGGGGCCACCGGGACGCTCACGAACTCTCCCCTCCTCTTTATAGGTCCGTCAGGACGACGGCTTGGCAGACGATGATGCTCAGCCGTCCTGGCGCGGCAGTCCTCTCTTCGGCCCGTACCTCTTCTTAGGTGGGCCCGACCATTGTTTAGGCCGAGCATCCGGCTCACGACCTCGAGAAGCCGGAGCGGAAGCAGCGTGCTGTTTGGCCGGCCTCTGCGTGGAGTGCGGCGCGGATGAAGAACGGGCTCTCGGAGACGGTTGATAAGAGCGTTGCGGGAGCACATGACTCATGGTCTTGGCGCGCTTTTGCGCCTCCCCGAAGCGCTCTACCACTGACTCCATGACGTCACCAAAGAGGCCGGAGGGAGTGATCGGGGCGTTGAGAAGAGACTTACGATCAGCGTCTTTTAGGTCCGCCAACGTAAGCCACAGATGACGGTGGAGGACGACCATAAATCCCATGGATCGGCCGATAGCTTGTGCGGTCCGCTTCGTAGCCATCAGAGCGAAGTCGGTCGCTGCCCTCAGATCCCTCATGGCGTCCACCTCCAGGCTGCCGCTATCCAGCGACTGAAGGATTTTAGCCTGGAACACCTGCAGCACCGCCATTGCGTGCAAAGCGGAAGCGGCTTCCCCAGCGGATGCGTAAGCCTTACAGGCGAGATGGGCGGTAAATCTGCACGGCTTCGACGGCAGGCCTGGGTCCGAGCCCAACGAGGGGGTGGAAGGGCACAAATGAGCGGCGAGGGTCTCCGGGATGGGTGGCATGTGCACGTAACCGTGGGCCTCCGCTCCGACCACGTGTGTGAACATGGACTGTGAAGCAGCGTGAACGCGCGCCGACTGAGGAGCAGACCACGATTTCACCACGTGCTCGATGACATCTGGGAAAAATGCAGCACTCCTCTTTGATGTGGCCTGACGGCGGCCCGCCTGAAGGTACCACGAGTCGAGCTTACTTTTTGCCGGCTCCTCAGGTGAACTCCAGGTGATGTCGAGCTCGCTGACGGCCTTCGAGGACCCTTATGAACTCCACGTTGAGGTCCGGGGTGCTCTCTAGGTCGGGGTGATCCCGCTCCGATCCTGCCCAGTCCTTGTCCGAAACTGAGATGGACATGGAGTCATCGTCCTCCTCAGCGCCGAAGGAAATGGCGCCCGCGACGGACGGCGGGGGGACGAAGACTCTCGTCGACGTAGAGGACCGGGGAATGTGGTGACGGCAGAGGACAGCGGCCCGGAGCCGTGTCGTCGCCGCTCCCCCTTGGAATGGGTAGTCTCACCAGCGACTCGTTGGTGGCAGTGAGCCTCGACCCTATTATTCCACGAGCGATGTTCCTGAGAGTTCTCAAGAAACGCGCCGGCAGGTCCGCACAGTGCGTGCAATCGGACTCGCAGAAAGCAGACTCCGCATGAGCCAGGCCCAGGCAGGCAATGCAGTGCTCGTGCGTATCCTGCGGGTCAATGGGACCCAAGCAAAGACAACAGAAGGAAGCCATCGGATGTGGTGAAGAAGTATCCAGTTGCGTCTTCAACGATGGCAGCGTGAAAAAGAAGATTCTGAGGATTGTCGTCATATGCACTGTATTTATACTGTCTGGATTCGTCAGTATTTGCATACTGTTGCATTCTTGCCACAATTGGCCAGTTTTTTTACTGGCGTTATCCAATAAGACTTCAGGAAAAGTGGAAAAAGGGGAGGAGTTTCATATGCGGTTCTCCGCAATGTCGAAGTGACCGCTCTCGAAAGGGAACTATTGGATTTCTTCCGGTCTATAGAAAGGAGTTCCTTTCTTCCGAAACGCTCTGATTGGTAAAGCTGACCCGGTCTGTCGTGATTGGCTTCCGCTTCTCAGGCTGTTGTGATTGGTCGGTGCCCCTCTAACATGTATTCATAAACTTTTATCAATGAACAGTAACAATGGCGTCAACTTCACTTAATTAGTTAAAAACATGCGGATCGATCGAAGTGTAACGGAGGTCTATTAGTGCATGAGCAAACATCAATCTTTGTTAGATATTGGAGACATTTACATTACATTTTACATTCATGCATTTGGAATACGCATTTGTCCAAAGCGATTTACATTGCATTATCCTATACATTTATACATAGGTATGTGCAATCCCCTGGGATCCAACCCACTCTTACCACTGAGCTAATCTCAGGCAATCTCCGTCAACAACCAAGAGCAAAGATGGACCCTTGTTATTTTATACCAATATTAACTTCTTGTCTGTTTTATTTTTTCTTCCTGTTAAGCTGCTTTGAAACAATGCAACACTGTAAAAAGCGCTATATACTGTAGAGCTGCAAGATTAATCGTTAAAAGATCCTGATCTCGATTCGAACACCCACGCGATCTCATTAATGAAAATCGACGATTCTCGTGTGTCTATTAATTTACACCTCGGACTAAAATAATACCGCTTCAATATTTGCTGATGCTGCCGCAGAAGTTAAAATTATTATTATAAGGTATGTAACAACGTCACAAACAGTCTTTTCAAAACACACACTATCATTATTTCTGTGTCAAATGATAACTTTAAATGTAATCATAAATGTTTTTAAATAATACTTTTCTCAAAATATTCAGCTCATAATGTAGTAATACTAATTTATTACATTTATATAGCGCTTTTCTGGGCACTAGAAAATACAATTTCTTACATTATAAACTTTACAAAACAATCCAGGGTCAAAATGTCAGAGTGTCCAAATAAATAATATGTTGAATAATTGTTTGAATAGTTAGGCAATTCCATGTCAAGGTTTTCACCATACTGGGCAGCTGTCAAAATAAAGTGGTTTAAATATCCTTGTGAAGTCTTGCTCTTGTTTTTAAGTTTTCAAAGCCTTTTTTTTTGAAAAACATAGTTTTCCATAAGTGAATTCATAACAGTCCATGTTCATCATAAATGAGTACATAAAAAAATAAATATAGAAACTTTTCTATATATCACATAAATGTTCTATTAAAAGCCATTCCTACTTTCTATCTGATGATGAGTTTTTGAAAAGCAGATTTAAAAACATAGGTAAAAGCTTTTAACTTTGGGCCATTAGATGACGCTGTATTCGCCATATTCGCCCTTGAATGATACTGGGCATGATACTGGGCAAACCACAAGGCAAAACCTGGCATGTTTGGTATCATTGGAATCCGCAAGTATTCAAGCATCTAAGGAAAGGAAGAAAGGAATGTCTGTCAACCAGAGACAAAGATATAGCTTGTAAAAAAATTCTCCCCACTAGGTGACCCTAACTGAATTTTGTAATGACAGCTAATGTATTCAGCTAATGTACATAAAACATGTGTTCAGCTCATTTGCAAAGGCCAAATTATCATCCCATGACTATTCAGTGAAGACTTCCTCTTCTCCAGTCCTATCATTGTATAAGCCCATTTCTGCCTTAAATTGTTATACCTTATCTTTCTCTAAATTTTTTGCTTGCTCACACCTAATAATAATGTATTGTCTGTCACAACCTGATTTAGTTCATTTAAGTCCTTACTGGTGTCTATGAAGATGTTCAATGCTGTAGAGTCAAAAAATCCTCTTCCACAGTCCACAGATTCATCCTTATATACAGTAACTGCATAGTTCGCAGTTCAGGCATTCTGGTTTCGTTGATTCTTAATGTTCCTGCCATCTTTCTGATGCATTTGTTGTGTTTTTGAAACTAACTAAGGTCTGTTTCACTTGCATGGAGATCTCCCTGAACCGCATGATGTGGGTTCACAGCAACAGCTTCCAAATGCAAACACCACAAGTACAATCAACTACAGACTTTTAACATGTTTAATTTATGAATAAATAATTTAAGGAAAAGCCCATACCTGTCTATAAAACAGCTTTTTATACAAATGTCCCATTACTTTTGGTCACTTCGATTATTATGTCAAAATTGTTCTGCACTTATATACACTATATATTAATAGATGTGAATACTGTAGATATTTGTGAGAAAGTGAACAAAAATCTTTCCTAATTCTCAATTATTTCAGCTAAGATGGTAATTACAGTTATCATTCCAATTGTTATCCCTGTTGAAAAAAACAGAATATGCTGGGTCAGGTATGTTTTGATGCTGAATTGACCAGCTTAAACCAACACAAACCCCTCATCAAAACATACCAAACCAGTATATCCTTATTTTTTCAGAAGGGATGTCAGAAGACAAGTTTTGTTGTTGATTTTCTCTCTTGTCCTGCGTTTCATTCCAAAGGGCTCATCCCTATGCCCTTCAAAGGCATTATGTTCCGGAGTCAGAGATTCAAAGGGTTGAAGGGTGTAAGGGACCAAACAACTGTTTCTTGAAGTGCCCTTCTACTTCATCATCCCGCACCCATAAGGAGGTGTGTCGTAGTCATGCAAAGAATCATGGAGCCACGAAGTGTCCATCAGTTGTACCCTTCGAAATCCTTCTTCCTGGAAAGTCTCTCTCTCTCTCTCTCTCTCTCTCTCTCTCTCCCAATTCACCTACTTATACTAGCCCTAAGCCCCTAGGTACTTTTGAGTGCATGGCAAAATAGATTGCACAAACTGGGACACACTTACAGGAAGCAGACTTGGCCATTGTTGTTGCCTAGACAACATTTTGGCCAATAACTGTCACACACATCAAAATAACGCTCTTCTTTCCATTAAGGTATTTATTCATTCATTATTATGTATGTTAGGTTTACTGTTTACTTACATTTGTTAATTTAGTGACGCATCAGTTATATCACTTATTAATGGAGAGGAGTGTCACTAAATTCAAACTGGCCAGCAACCCCAAGATCATGGGTTCGATCCCAGGTATTGCACACACTCCGATAAAAAAATTGATAGAATAATCCAATGTAAATCGCTTTGGATAAAAGCTTCTGCCAAACGCATAAATGTAAACTCCGGGATTGCACACACTCCGATAAAAAAATTGATAGAATAATCCAATGTAAATCGCTTTGGATAAAAGCTTCTGCCAAACGCATAAATGTAAACTCCGGGATTGCACACACTCCGATAAAAAAATTGATAGAATAATCCAATGTAAATCGCTTTGGATAAAAGCTTCTGCCAAACGCATAAATGTAAACTCCACCTACTCGAGGTGAGTTGTGGGTAAAATCAGCCGTCAGAGTGTGCCTTGTTCTGCGCTTCGAATTTCTATCGGAAAAGCAGTAGACCAACCGGGACTCTTTGGAATTCTACTTTCAACATACTATGATTTGGGACATACTAATTCTACCTTCGGATACTATTAGGACAGATAGTATGCTGATTGGATCTCAAGGTCTCTCTCTTTGTCAGACAGGAAGTAATGGCTTCCACCTGACAGTAATGCTTATTACCAATCCTGACTGGAGGACGAGAGCTGGAATTTAGGCAGCAGTCCTCCAAGAGATCAGTGTGCATGTGGAGGCTTTTCTGTGAAGTTTACTTTCTGACTTAAAAAGTGTTATTCAAGAATTCAAGTTCAAGAATTCGCTCTGTTGATTATTTTGTTGGTAAATGTATTCACATTTGTTTATCACGGTTTCATTCGCAAATGCCTCTATTTTTGTTTAAACATCAGATAAAGGGAAAAGTGGGTGCCATTTTCTTTTCTTGAATATTGATTTCTTTGTTAGTATGGAAGTTAGTGTATTTTTGTTGTATCTTGTTTTCCTTTTCCTTTTGTTAGATTAGTAAATTACTTTAGTAGGGAGTAGCTAGAGTGACTTTTGTTTATTATTTGGCTTGACCCGTCTTGAAGCTTGAAAACCCTGTCACAGTTCTATTGATAAACAAAGAACGATCTTGCATTCTTTGACATTTGAGTTGTATGTTGGATTAAGGGCGGTTTCACATTAGCACTTTTGGTGCGCGCTCGGGTTTGATTAATGTCAGAGTTTGGTTTGTTGTGGTGATGTGTACGCAGTCTTCCAAACCCGGGTCCGCACCAGTGAACTGTAGCCGAGTCTGCTTAAATAGGGAGGTCTGGGGTGCGATTCTTGTGAACTCCGGTATGCTTCTCTGCTGATATGAACGCAATTGTAACAAATAAAATGTAGCATTAGTAATGATGTATTATATCTCATTTCTGTTCGCCTTCGGTGTTTTTAAGAGCATTGGCAGTACATTCACAGATTAAAGTGCCGTTATGTACTGAAGCTTTGGAAACAAAACTAACGGTTTAAAAACAAATGTAGAATAGTGAAGCGAGCAATTTTATGCATTTTGCCGCCTTCTCCTGCATCATAATACACACAACCAACAGGGCACACAGCTGCAGGCTTGATGTTGCAAATGACCCTCTGTTCAGACCCAAAAATAATAATATGATCGCAGTCCAGCGGGGGCAAGGGGAGCAACCGACCTAGAGTTTGGATGAGGCAATCAACGAAATGTGAACCAACCTAAATCTCGTAAATTACATCTGACATACACACAACAGCGTTTCTATTGGTAACGTGCCTCCCATTGAACCCTGGTCATAATACAAGTCATAGAATTACTTCCAATTCATTTCATTATCACTGTACACATGAAGTCTTCATTTAAGCACTGGATTAAGACTTCACACATTATGTAAAGACATGGATTATCCCTTATTACATAGAATTAATATTTTAAGTAAGATGATCAAATTTACTTTTGGGCTTTCAAAACACTTTTTCAAACATCTCTAGGAAAACAGGAAACCTTCACACAAATATTTACAGAAGACTGTCGTCTGGCAGTGAGAGGAAATGATCCTTGAGGACAAAACGCATGCTTCGGGATACCTATGTAAAGGTCTGTGTTACAATTAACCCTGCGCAAGTTTGTACCCTGCTCACCCCTACAAAGACAAGTTATGACATTTTTAGTTCAGACACACCCTATATTTGTAATGGGATATAATTTTATGTGCATTCTCTAAATGTCCTGTTACATCAAGTTCAGTAGATAAACTGTAAACCAATCAAAGTGGTTGGCACCAAAACATTTAATTGGCTTAGTCTTAAACATCACAGCGTCATCATAACACAATATCTTCTTGTATAAAGGTAAACTGAACCGCAAGTCAATGTATTTTGTCGCCAGAATTCTGTTAGAGCGGAGTTGGGCCAATTAACTAGAACGAGTCCAAAAAAAGCACACACAAATAGGGTTCCAATATGGAAAGCACTTTAATAAAATAAATGCTCACGATTCTCGAAGTATTTTGGTTTACAATTGAATTTGGATTAAAAAAGTTCAAGTCAACAATATAACAACCAGTTAGTAAAAACATAAGTGTGTTAAACAACATTATCTGAACTAATGCTTCATCAGTTTATTATTATTTTTTGGTCTTCATAAGTTTTTGTCTTGACAGTATAGTAGAGAGAGAGAGACAAGAAATTGCAGGATGAGAGAGAGGGGATCAGGAGACTGGGATAGGACCACAAGCGGGGACTCGGAGCCGACTTGATTAATCCGATGAGTCAATTTGATCTAAAACTTCCATATGGTTTAATTATTAAGTTTCTCTGGGATTTCACATTTTAATTGTACACACTACACTTCAATCAAATCTTTTTTTTGGCGGACGGAAAGGGTCCTTGGAATACTTGCACTTTTTGAATAAACAGCACATCTTCCTGTTATGTGTTTTATATTGTATAATATACAAACTGTTTAAGGGTCGTGTTGGGTTACGTGCTCAAATACGTTGAAATTGTGTGTACAAAATAATAAACATACACAAAATACGATGTCTGATTAAAATAAATCAATAAACATGGTGTTGTTAAAGTTGATGTGGAAGTTGTGATATTGGGTTGCAATATGAAAAACCCAGAAAACAGAGAAAAGAACAAACTAAACAAGTTTGACTGTATTGCGTTTGTATCAAGGTGGTTCCTCACATTCGTAGATAGCATCATTTTAGAAATATCAATGAAGTCACGTTTCAAACTCTTGTTCTTCAACGAGAATGGCTGGTGGGTGCTGAAAGCAGCTGCAGACGTCCAGAAAGGATGCACCGAGTACAATCAAACAATGCCAAAGCTGAAAGAAGATGAAGAACAGATTAAGAGATGTCTTGTAAAGATCTTCTTATAAATATTCTAGTTCTGTGACTGTTTTTTTTTTAATAGTAGAGATCCTAAATCTGATTTTCGTATGCGAGTATGCATTTTGTGATCATTACTGCACGCGCTAAAACATCATAATCCTTTCTTCCTTAGAGCGTGTGTGTGTGTGCGCATTCAAGTGTGTCCATACATCAGGCCCTTAGTGACTGTTGAGGCCTTTTGAGTACAGTGAAGTCCAGTTTGAGATGATCTTGAGCTTTGTGACATATGATGTGAATCATGAATGTTTGAAAGCAAGCGTGTGATGCAGACATATCAATATTGACCAGAATCTGTGAGGAATGTTTCCAGCACCATGTTAAATCGGTTTCATTAAGAATAGTCGCCTTTCCACTATCGAGCCAAAAGCAGGTGTGCTACTGCGTGCAAGGGCCAGTCGTGTTTCCACAGTCATTTGCAGGGTTTGATCCTGCCGAGCCGGGGCTTACTCGGGGCCAATGGCCAGGGTTTGTTGGCCTGACGAAAACTTGAGGAGTGGTTAGGGTGAAAGGCAGAGGCGATCTGAGTCAGAGGAACCGTGGCAGCAGCAAGACACGCGTTTTACTTTATAAAGACGAACAATTAACTGCATGTTAACCTCAAAATAGAGAATTGCAAGCAGTGATGTAAACTTAACATGCAAACAAGAAATACTTTGATATTATCTTAGAGCAGGGTTCCTCAAATCTTACCCTGGAGGGCCGGAGCACTACAGAGTTTAGCTACAGCCCTGATCAAACACACCTGAGCAAGCTGATCAAGTTGTTCAGTATCACTAGAAAATCACAGGTATGCAAGTTTGATCAGGGTTGGAGCTAAACTCTGCAGTGCTCCGGCCCTCCAGGGTAAGATTTGAGGAATCCTGTCTTAGAGTCTTTGGGCCAATATAATTAGGTGGGTTATTTAAAGATTTATTAATAAACATCATTCTTAATTGTCACATATTCTGTAATGATTGTCTAATAAGGGCCGTTCACAGGTTATTTTTAGTTTAAGCTTGTTATGCTTGCTGCAGTGTTCCCAGTCCCTTAAATGAATGTAGATGACCTGATGCTGTTGTTTTCATTGTCTGGTTTTCATTTTATGGTTTAGTAGATAGAAAAAATATATTATTTATTTTAATGATATATAAATAAAGAATAAGGTTCTAAAATGAGATAACTCTGTTTTTTTAATCATGTTTTTTATTGTGCATTCCAATAAATATCAATCAAACTGAAATTGGTTGGTTTTGATTTAAGCCATAATTACTTAAAAAAAATACACACAATAAAAACATGATAACATAATAAAAACATGATTTTTGAAAAATGTATTGGAACCCTTGTTACAACGATATTGTCTAATGTTACAGCAATTGGATTAAACAACTGAATGTAGGTCACAAAGCAAAAGCAAAAGCACACCCAAACCTTATATTCTTATTCTTATTTGTAGATATATCTTGCAAGTGTTGTTGCTGCATGAACGTGCTCTTATATAAGCTTTTTTAACACCGCTTAACCTTCGTCGTCTTGTTTTGCTGCCTCGTCTTTCACTAAGTAGCCATTAAAAGAAATAAACAAACAGCCGCCTCTATTTTCTCCGTCATATTTGTTTTGTAATGACGTGATTGTGATCCAGCTTTTCTCCTATCGGACTAAACTTCCTTCTTCCCGCTTGACGGATTTGCGTGACGTGTGGTCCGGAGAGGCGGGGTTTAGAGCAGCGCTGGCGTGCTACTGGCCTGACAGTGGAGAAGCAACTTGATTTTGCCCTCAAAGCTAGAAGCTCGATGCTATTGGCTCGACACGGCTCGAGGAAAGCCCTGGCGCGACAGTCAAAAGGTGGCTATTGAAGGCAAAGGGACATTCAAGTGGCCAGTATCTACAGTATGTAGATGTTATATACACATTTCATATATACTGTTTTCATCTTAAACTTCTACACTAACTGTAGTTTTAGTTATGAGCTTGTAAATGTAAATAAAAATGAGAGAAGACCTTTGAGGAGACACAATCCCATAATTTCTTACTGTATGTAGAAAAGGAATAAGTTATTTTATAATATTCTTCAGCTTACCAGGTAGAAAACAAAGCTCAGATAGGCGATGGAGAGGAATGCAGAGAAGACGTAGAGGACGGTGCTGTTCAATGCGGTCACATACACCACCACAAAGTACATGTTGATAGCACACACCACCAGGATGACCAGACCACCACCAATCTTCCACACACTGAAAATACAAATCCATCATCAATTTCTACCTTCAATGCCCTCACTACGGTGGTCTTCAAGGGATAGTTCAGCCAAAAAAGAAAATGGTGTACTCACCCTCAAACCAACCCTTGTATTTATGACTGTGTTCTTTCAGATGAACACAATCGTACTTATATTAAACATGTCCTGTTGAAACATGTTGATGAAACCTCCCTTTATAAATCACGTCAATGTACTCTTTGCTCTCACTAAACAGATCACCGCAGTCTTTGAGCAATGCATGGTTTGCTCAATTTGGTTTCTATTCTTAATTTTAGAATTATTAATAGGAGATTCATTTTTTTGCAGTTATTTTTTGGATGAACTGTAATATTCTTATGATTTGTTAAAGCTATATAAGAAAAGCAATAAGATATTAATCTTTTTATTTATATCATGTTTGTAATTATGATTAATATGCAAACCTTTTTGTTCATTTTTTTTATTTGTTTGAAGGGTTTTTCTTTTTCATTTCTTTTTCTTTTTTTGTATTATCAACGGTCTACAAATAGATTCTCTGCGGAAGCATGCTCAGAGGTCTGCTTACGAGTACAATTTGGTAGATCCCACATTTTGTATGAAACTGTTCTTACGCACTCACTACACACTGTTGATAAATGAGACCCCATACTCCATACTTAAAACTTGAATTTACTAGCTTCTACCAACAACCTACATGTATTTTCGAGAATGGTTTTCCAGCATAGGACGTGGTGTACGATGCGTAGTGAAGCAGCGGTGCAGTAAAGAACACAGAAGCAACTCCATGGTTTTCCTCTGTTGTAAACAATGCATGGCCTCAGAGAGTGTCAAGTACTTTCACAGGAGAAATGCTTGCGGTCAACATCATACGCTGGATATCAATCTCTCAAGAACGTGCATTGATCATTAACAAAAGTTATTATAGTCTATAAAGTTTATAACATAAAAACATATATATATATATAATATATAAATATTATAATCTATATAGTCTGAATACTGATATTTTTCTCACAAAATCCCAACGCCTTTATTAAAGGTCCTGTGTGAAATATTTAGGAGGATCTATTGACAGAAATGTAATATAAGTCATTGATCATCTGATCATATATGTCAATAGATCATCCTTAAAGGGATAGTTCACCCAAAAGTGAATGACTCACTCTCTAGTTGTTCCAAATCTGTATAAATGTCTTTGTTCTGATGAATTTGGACGAATGCTTATAACCAAACAGATCTTGGACCCATTGACTACCATGGTAGTAAAAATACAATGGTAGTCAAAAGGGTCCCAGAACTGTTTGCTGTCCTACATTCTTCAAAATGTCTTCTTTTGTGTTTAACAGAAGAATTTATTTAAAAAAATTCCTACTATGGAAGACAATGGGGTCCAAGATCTGTTTGGTTATAAGCTTTCTTCCAATTATCTTTCTCTGTGTTCATCAGAACAAAGACATTTATACAGGCCTGGAAGGTAAATCAATGATAACAGAATTTTTATTTTTGGGTGAAGTATCCCTTAAATATTCCATATTGCACCCCTGGAGCAGTGTGGATTACTTCTTTGAAAGATGGAGGCACAGTTTTGGGCTTCAAAATCGTGAGTGCTATTTACAACCATTGTAAAGCTTGGAAGAGCAAGAACATGTTTTAATATAACTTTGTTTGTGTTTGTTTGTTGTCACTAGTGGTACTTGAAGAGACCCCTGGTGGTACGTGACACGACAGTAAATTAAAAAAACTCTACATTTTAATTGACATTTCGTGTTTAAAATACAATTTCAATAGATAATGATAGATAAATACGGATAGATAATGATAGATAAATACAGAATAAATCTCAGCCTGTGTGCCCATTTAATAACTTTAAATGTATGAATTATTATTTATCAAATTATTAAAAAAACATGGAAAAAACATGTTCTTTAGTTTGAAAACGACACGTAAACAAAAAAAGTGTTTGTATTATTAATAATACATTAAAATTGGAGGACGAGGTGGGATTTTCTATGGCGGTAATTAGGTGCTCCTTGGAACAATTACTTTTATCAAAGGTGCTTCTTGATCAAAAGTTTGAGAACCACTGGTTTAAGATTTGCAAATTCCATTGTTTGATGTAACTGATGCTTGCTTTGTGCTTTAAACATTAGAGCTTTAGCAATACAGATGCTATCATAAATGTGTGAATAGTTGACTAATGGCTTAAATGAACGACCACCAGTGTTGGTGATATGCGACAAACTACAATCGATTCTACATATTTTTTTATTTTATGTTGCCTCTGATATGAACACAGTTTAAGTCGAGATGTGATGTGACTACCCAAATATTATGATACTTGTAACAGTTTTTCACAAATACTGAAACATAATCATTTATAGTTACACACTTTACATTTTATACACATAGATAACTACACACAAGGGGGCAGTCGTGGCCTAATGGTTAGGGAGTCTGACTCGTGACGAGAAGGTTGCCGGTTCGATCCTAAGGGCCGGCGGGTAATGATTGAGGTGCCCTTGAGCAAGGCACCTAACCCATACTAGTGATACCTGCCCACTGCTCCGGGTGTATGTGTGTTCACCACTTGCTGTGCGTGTGTTCACTACTCTCTGGATGGGTTAAAAGCAGAGGTATATTTCGGATATGGGTCACCATATCTGACAAATAGGTCACTTTCACTTTCACAAATACACTCCACAGGGATCCGTTGGATTGGGACGCACCATTTAAACTGCAGTATAGACACGGATACTCACATTCCATTGGAGAAATCATTCATTAGTGACTTCAGACTGGTGAAGGTAAGAATCGGGATCAGAGCAAATGGTAACTATATATATAAAAAAAAAGTTTCAAAAGAGCATCAAACTAAATATTCTGGTTGTGTCAAACCCACAGTGTTTGATATGATGTCACACTTACCTGCATGCTCTGTAGGACATTGAGGAAATCATTCATGCCAGTTAAATGTTGGATGTCCTCAAAGATGGCAACCAGAAGAGTAGGCAAGATAGCAATGGAGCGTGTCAACAGCACCCGAGCAAATCGAGACCAGCGGAGGTTTAGAAAACCCTAAAAGAGCCACAGCAAAATAAAACAAGGAATGCTGAAAGAACATTTTCTAGACATAGACAAGGTAGAGTTTCCATGCAAACAGCCATAGAAATAAAATAAAAACAATGACAACAAAACGAAACCGATCAAATTACAACCCAGTGTATAGATGAGATTAACTTTACCTCCATGACGAACTGACCGGAGTACGTTCCTGTCATGGTTGAACTCTGTCCAGCTGCAAGGATGCCAATGGCCCAAATATACAGCGCAACTGGGCCAAAAAAACAGCCCAGGACTATACCCTTGAATCACACAAAAACCAAACAAAATAGTTATGCTATAAAGAGAGACTGTCAACACAAAATATCTTCGGGATGCAAAAATATGACAATGATGCGAGACCCCCTACTGCTATATATATACTGTATATATTAAAAATAAAAATATTTGAATATTTATACTTTTTTACTTTATTTACTTTATGTGAATACTGAATAATATGAAATACAATAATCAAAAAATAATTTAAACTTTAAATAAAAATCACAACAAAGTAAAAGACACCCAGCAGCCCCTCACGGACAACTGCCGGCAAATAAAACAAACCACAAAAAATCCAGGCCTGGTCCTCTCTCATCGACGGTCCGGTCGTTCGTTCTCTTATGCTCCCGATCTCCTCCATGACACGAGTGATAGTGGGAAATCAGCTGTGCGCCCACCAGTCCCGCATATCTCACGGAGGAGATCGGGAGCATAAGAGGACGAGCGACAGGACTACGGACGAAGGAGGACTGGCCCCGGACATGTGTTAAGTTTGAATTTATGTATGTGTGGCCTTTTACTTCAGTGTTATTGTTTGTATATTTTGATTAAAAGTTAGTTTGAACGTACGTCGGTTCTCGCCTCCTACCTTCCCTACTTTGAACTGTAAAAGAGTAGCGTTTTTCAAAAAGAGAAAGCGCATAACGACAAACCTGGCCTATTTTTGAAATCTTGCTTTCATTAAATGGGAAATGTAATGAGTATTGCCCCGCATATGCGAGGTAATGCTTTCCTGGCACAGGGATCGACTCTCTGCATCTGTGAGTGAGCAGCAGGAAGAAGCAGCACATTCAGTTCACCGCACAGCAGACGGCTCGTAAATAAAAAGAGTACAAAATTTCCAAAACTTGTCACTGTTATCGAATGTTTGGAAAAAAATATTATTAACTCTTGAGTGACATTAACAGAGAAGCTTACCAGACTAGGGTCTTGCTGTTTAGATACAGCAAGTCTGGAAACAAAAAAAATCAACAAAAAAAATACAAAGCTAATATAACTTAAAGGATGGAGAAATGTAATTTGAATGTAACCATAAGTGCAGATCAAGGACAGTGGATGTAAAGTGCAGCAGATACTGCAGATCAACCTTGTTTAATAAGGATTGACAATAATTGCGGTTTCCAGAAATAATTGCGATGAGACTATTATTTAATAACTGTGACAGCCCTAAAAATACATCCCTTTTTTAAAATAGAAAACATGTGCATAGACTGATTTTTTTATGTTTATACTCTATCTGTAAGGATTAAATCTAAACAGATTTTTATTAGTAATTTATGCATTCTATAATTGTTGGTAACACAAAATGTCACAGCCATAACGCTAGAATTGCCCTTTGCACTATTTTAGCAATTGCATTGTTGCAAGATAACCAAGAACGGTCAAGTTATCAGAATCAGAAAGAGCTATATTGCCAAGTATGTTTGCACATACAATAGGGGTGTAACAATACAATGCCACGGTTCAGTTCATATGACGGTTCGGTTCGATGTGAGGGCAGTGTTCATGCCATGGCACAAGCAATGCTACAGAACACTAGAATCGTTTTAACTTAATATTAACAACAACAACAGTTTAACTTGTTTACTTGAACTTTATTGACTTTAGTTTTATGTATTTTTTTAATATAGTTTATATGTTTTTAAGAGCAGTAAGCCTCAGTAAACAAAAATTAAATAAATAACAGTAATGTAAACAAACATTTGTCAGAACAGGGCTCTAGACTAACACTTAAAAGAGTTATTCAGTTGGTGGCACCAGCCTTTAATTTAATAGTACCAAAGTTGTGGGGTGATTTCTTTTTTTTGTGAAAAAAGAATCACTAAAACTTCATTGAAATGTATTTAATACATTAATAAATCAATTAGATAGTAATACAAATCATTGTTTATGATTGAATTCTTTTATTGTATAGGTAAACTCTCTTTCAACACTTTTCCATATTTAAAGCACATCTTTCGTAAAGCTACTCTCTTCATTTATTTGTTGTTAACAACTCCTATTAGAGAACACAATTAGTTTAATATCAGTGAGCGTTTTTGGGCCTGTCCTTTGCATTATTGTGTTTTAAATTTATAATGTTGGTTAATTTAATATACTGTTGGAATGTTTTAATCTACATAAACATGTCATGTTCTCTAAAAGAAAAAAAAAAAATTCTGGCTGTGATATCTGTTTTAAAAAGTCGCCCTCTGACTTTCGCCCTCTGACTTTCGCCCTCTGACTTTCGCCCTCTGACTTTCGCCCTCTGACTTTCGCCCTCTGACTTTCGCCCTCTGACTTTCGCCCTCTGACTTTCGCCCTCTGACTTTCGCCCTCTGACTTTCGCCCTCTGACTTTCGCCCTCTGACTTTCGCCCTCTGACTTTCGCCCTCTGACTTTCGCCCTCTGACTTTCGCCCTCTGACTTTCGCCCTCTGACTTTCGCCCTCTGACTTTCGCTCTCTGACTTTCGGATGTGGCGGCATTTAACCTTAATTCATTGAGAAACGGAGCATAAGAATTGTACGATATATCGTCCCAGCCCTACCTACTCGTACCGTTACGGTCAGGTCGCATGCATATAACATTTCATCACCAATACAATTATGATTAACATTAGCAATTTACATGGCGCTTACTATTTAATTACTCTTGTTTAAAAAAGTTTTTAGTCAGAACATCGTAAATCTGTCACTTAAGTAAGCCAAGAGAGATTTAATATGTTAGATGCAGGCTGCTCTCTGCTTTATGGGAAATGTTTTAGGTTTAATTTCATCCTATTTTGTGATTTTTAAGGTGTAACAGCACTTGCGGCAGAGGAAAAAAAAAGAAACTAAGGCAACCAGGTCTCCCCAGTATAAAAAAGACCAACAATTACATGAATTAACAATATCTCGTATTAGATATAAAATTAAAATATAAATAACTAGCTGGTTACCAACACAAATCTTTTAATGATTTTCATGACTCATTACATAGCCACGATGTAAATTGGGTTATTAGATTACGTTGCTCTTACATAACAATCACATAATGTGGCTAGCTGGGCTGGCAGTTGCAATTAATACGATTTCTCGCAGTGAGATTTAGTTCACAAAAGCAGGGCTTCATACACAATCTTTTTCGATTCAATATTTGTTCTGTATGAAGTGTTGCAAATTGGAAGGGTTATGTGACTATGGTAATTTTGGATTCAAATGTGTCTGACATACCCCTTTGTAGATGTCCACTTGAAGTGTTTCGTTGTTGAGTGGGAAGAGATCGGTGTGAGGGCTTCCGGTTTCATTACATGTCTGACTCTGAAGAAAATAGAAGTCATCTTTATTAAAATTACATATGTTAAGAAACAGCATCAATTCTAATACAAGATGTACAGTATCTTCAATATTCACATTATTATTATTATTATTGAGCAAGAAAATATATAAAAAACCCTGCTCACCACTTGCATGTTGGTCTTTCCATAAAATGCCTCAGCGAAGACGGCCACCACAAAAACATTGATGAGAAATGAGATAAAGAGAGCGATCGAGGCCTCAATGAAGAAGTACTTGTTAGCTTCCTTCACCTCTTTCTTGTTGGCTCGGTTAATTTCCCGTGACTAAACAAACACCAAAAAAATAACTATAAACATTCAGATTAAGTGTTATACAAATGTCTATGGCACAATCTGTGCATCAGGGTGATTACATTCACATTCCAATGAGACCACTACTGCCATAACCTTAGTACATCTGTTTAAAAATCAAAACGCTTGTCTGCCTTGAAAAAAAGGATGAAAGCCATGAGTGCCGTGCTGTCCGTCTGGACTAGAATTGCTCACTTCAATTGATCATTTTAGCAGATACTTTTATCCAAAGTTTGACACAAACCTTGAATTAAATAAGACATTTGTCCATCTATACACAGTCATTTGCATGTTGCTTCCTCTCATTAAAGATAATATCACGGCAGCATTACTGTTTAGCATTTCATGAAAAAAAGACAAATTTGCCATTCACTTACCTTTACAAGAGCAGAGTGCAGATAGATGTTATGAGGCATGATAACCGCTCCAACTATGCCAACAGCCTGTTGAAGCTGCACAGGCCCACAGCCGCTACAGTACGGCACAAACATGCCCTTCAGAACCTCGCCCTGGTCAGGACCCACCCGCACATACTAGAAACACCCATTAGAAACCCGTTATGAGACGGACATGTTGCCAATGTATAAATAATGTGAAATCATCCACAGCAGGTTTCTTGTACCTCATAGCCAAAGCTGAGAGCCATTACAGTTATGAGGAACCCAAAGAAAGCCTCAAGTTTCCTTAGGCCTGAGAGAAACAAACAAACAAACACAACATTCAGACTTGTATATCCAAAATCTGTTCCGTTATTCTGCAATGCTCCGTTCACTCTGACATACCGTATTTGTCCAAAAACAGGAACACAAATGTGTCAACGATGGTTATCAGCACTCCAGCCCACAGTGGAATCCTGTGGACAATTACACATTAAAGGACAACCCGAGTACAGAGGGATTTATGGCTTAATATAGCCAGTGTTTCCCACAGGATTTTGAGAGACTGTGGGGCTCATGACATCACACACTAACTAGCATATTTGTGACGTTATCACATTCTTTTGGTCTAGTCTTAGCATTTGAAATCTTATATTGTATTTTAACACAACTGAATGCTTTTTCACATATTAACTGATCTTTTGTCAGACATAAAACAAGAATAAAACATTGACTAAACACGACCCAATAACATATTGTGTTTAATACAACCAGCTGTTATTTTTACTGCTGCTAAAATCCTGATTTATAAACGCGACATCGTCTGACAAAATCCTCCTTAAATTACGTTGAAGAGTGGACATATGAGGTGATTTTGGCTACATAACAGTGTAGATTTACTGTTGCTCTTCTCATCAATGTGTTGTTGTGTTAGGAGCGCTTTTCTATTTAAATACGAGTGATAGTTTTATTGAAATCACGTATAGCAGAAACAATTCAGCGCAAATTCAGAAATATGGGAGAATATACTGTTGCTGGGACACAGAGTTACAACTACCAAACCATAGCACAGAACATATGTGCGCACCAGGTGTGTATCTACGGGTGGGCCCGTGTGGACCTGGGCCACACACCTATCAGTCAGGCCCATCCAGTCAGCTGCCTCGCAAGTGAATAGCCGATTATAAGTGAATTCTGTTGTTGCAATCGTCATAATAATAATTGTGTTGTTTCTTGAATTTTCTATTGATTCAAACTATAAACACACATACAAACTTACAAAGTGTTTTAAAAGCGCTTTTAGCTTAAAGCATTTTATGCATATGTGTGCAGGCAGGTAGTGTTTCTTTTACAACATAACAGCGCGTCCACTGGCCTGGCATACAGGTTTAACTCGTTTTGAGAGGGGTCTAGCTGCAGCCGATGGGCGAGTTGAGCTCCATTCTCTCGAACAGGAAATACGTCACCTCCAATCAATAATGAAGAAGGGGCAAAATGGCGTGGCTGAGCTCTCCGAAGTTCGAACTTTATCTCGGTTAATTTTATCTCAGCATCCCTACACTACTTGCAGACTGATGCTGTTTTCACGTGCAATGCAAGCACAACACATATGGCTTCCGTGAAATTACACAAAAAGGGTGGGATGGGTTAATATATTTTTGAAGATTAATATTGATGTCTCGCCAATGTTAGCTGATGTTGCATGAATTACTTTAAAATACAGGTTTAGAAAATCATTTTTTTTTATATAATCCACCGAAGTACTGAAAACCCTGATGTTACAGTGGTCAGTGGCCCCAAGGCTGCTCTGTGGGTGAGGCCCCCTTAGGTGGCTTTCAGGTGCCCTTCACGCTTGCAGTACGGAGCACCGTTTGCATGAAAAGCCGCTAATTTAAAAGTTTTCACGCAAACTCAGGTCCCCACCAGGGTACAGTACACTGCGCATGCGCTTTAGTTGATTACAATTTAATTACTTCATTAAAACGTGTAAGAAATGATAGCGTTGGTGATTTACCTTCATTTTAAGCAAGACTGAGCCAGCATTGTTTTGTGCATTGCGAGTGGAATCAGAGCGGCAAATGAATGGTAATACAATATTCCAGATTTCGAAATAGTCCTTATAAATAATCTGTTTGCAAGCAGCAGAAAGCTCTGTAAGCGAATATAAAGTAAAACGTGTTGTTTACTCTGCACTGCGGATAATAGCATCAAGGCATTAAGAAACACAATAAATTGACCCGTGTTATGTTTACTATCATGTGTCATGCACGTTCATGATGACGTATGAGGAATACAAAACGCTCCAGAGCTGATAGAATCAAGCTGAGCTGAGACACAAACCAACGATAGTGGTGTGCGATAGTGTAAAGCTTTGAATCGATCCAAAACCAATTAACTGCAGGGCCAGTATTGCCGATATCCATACCGATTAGTGGTCGACCGATTATCGAACTGGCCGATTATCAGCGTCGATATTAAGGATTTCGCCGATAATCGATATCGGTCATTTTCAAAGCCGATTTGCCGATAAAGTCATTTAATTTTGAAATGTGCTATTTGGCTCTAATGCAGCCACAGATTTAGTGAGAGCAGTCCGGACATGTCACTCTAGTTTGTTGCCTAGAGTAATGCCCGCCCACTGCCCCTCTGATTTGTTGGGACTAAGTCACGAGTCCGGCCAATAAATGCGGGAGGCTGCTGAACAGAACGTTTTTTTCACTCTCACACCAAAAGCACTTACTAACTGGAGCTGCTTCGGGTTCATGCTCTCTGAGGTAAGGCAGCATCAGACGTTGAAATAAATCACAATCCACTACACTGAAGATGCAAAACACTTCAATATAATTACTGCCTGAATTTCGGAGCAGCTTTGCAGGTTTCCTGCAGGTTCCGCAGGATTTACACATTATCATGTACAGTTGTGTTCAAAATTATTCAACCCCCAATGCTGTAAATGGTTTTAGGGAATTTAGTGTACATTTGTAATTGTATTCAGAATGAAATCCTACAAGGACTTCTTAAAGAATCATATGCAACTAAAATGACATCAATTAGTTTTGTAATACAGTAGTAAATGTTTATTTTGTGAATTCTTCATTGACATAATTATTCAACCCCTTAAAGACTACCACTCTGAAGAACAGAGGTTCAATGAAGTGTTTTCAATCAGGTATTGAAAACACCTGTGGATATCAGGGAGCAGCAATAAAGCCTAATAAGCACCAATTAGGCAGCTTTAAAATGACTGTGATACTCAGCTCCTTCTAGACATTTACTGGTGTGGTTACAAACATGGTGAGGTCAAGAGAATGGTCCAGGAAGACAAGAGAACAGGTGATTACTCTTCACAGGAAGGGCAATGGCTATAAGAAGATTGCAAAGATGTTAAACATACCAAGAGACACCATAGGAAGCATCATTCGCAAATTCAAGGCAAAGGGCACTGTTGAAACGCTACCTGGTCGTGGCAGAAAGAAAATGCTGACTTCGACTGCTGTGCGCTACCTAAAGCGTAGAGTGGAGAAAAGTCCCCGTGTGACTGCTGAGGAACTGAGAAAAGATTTGTCAGATGTGGGTACTGAAGTTTCTGCTCAGACAATACGGCGCACCCTGCGTAATGAAGGCCTCCATGCCAGAACTCCCAGGCGCACCCCCTTGCTGTCCCCAAAGAATAAGAAGAGTCGACTGCAGTATGCCAAAAGTCATGTGGACAAACCACAGAAGTTTTGGGATAGTGTTCCGTGGACTGATGAAACAAAATTAGAACTGTTTGGGCCCATGGATCAACGCTATGTTTGGAGGAGGAAGAACAAGGCCTATGAAGAAAAGAACACCTTGCCTACTGTGAAGCATGGCGGGGGGTCAATCATGCTTTGGGGCTGTTTTGCTTCTGCAGGTACTGGGAAGCTTCAGCGTGTGCAAGGTACCATGAATTCTCTTCAGTACCAGGAGATATTGGATGACAATGTGATGCAGTCCGTCACAAACCTGAGGCTTGGAAGACGTTGGACCTTTCAACAGGACAATGATCCCAAGCATACCTCCAAGTCCACTAGAGCATGGTTGCAGATTAAAGGCTGGAACATTTTGAAGTGGCCATCGCAGTCACCAGACTTAAATCCGATTGAGAACCCCTGGTGGGACTTAAAGAAAGCAGTTGCAGTGCGCAAGCCTAAGAATGTGACTGAACTGGAGGCTTTTGCCAATGATGAATGGGCGAAGATACCCGTAGATCGCTGCAAGACACTTGTGTCAAGCTATGCTTCACGTTTAAAAGCTGTTATAACTGTAAAAGGATGTTGTACTAAGTACTAAGATTGAATGTCACTTGGGGGTTGAATAAAACTGATAATGATGTGAGCTCAGAAAAGACATTTGTGGTTATTTCATTATGAATGTTATGTTATATTTGTCTGACCTACACGTGCCTCTTTGATTTAATTGTAAGCAGGATGACTGAATGATCATAATCAATGTCAAACCGACCAAAACAATCAATTTCAGTGGGGGTTGAATAATTTTGAACACAACTGTAGATATAATTCACATCCATAGTATAACAATAATTTTGCTCTGCAAGCGAGCAGCACACTGCACATGCGTTTCTTGTAATTGATCGAGCTGGCATTTTTGCACGTCATTTTAAGTTAAGCCATTTCAAAAATACAAGCCATTTTAAAGCATAAAGAACTTGAATCGTCGGTCTTCAGTCAGAGCGATCTCATGGGCGCGCGCACATACACACATAGACTCCGCATCTCAAGCTGCTCGCGACAAATGTTAGATCAAGTTATTTTTCGCAACTTATTTATACACATAAATGTTCATAGACACACATGGGTGTGATTAAATGCCCGTCTTGCCGACAATACACTCAAGGAATAGGCTAATGTACTAACTAAGTGTGCCTAAAATATGCTTTTAATGTTATAGCTTCATGAAAACATTTGCTACAACATACACAATAAAGCTAATGCTAGCTGTGCTAGCTAAACCAATGATGAGCAAAATGATTAAATGAATAGTTCTAGTATTGTATGCAATGTTTAAGTCATCAGACATATTTTTATCCATAAATAAATATAATTTATTCTATTCAATTCATTTTTTTTATTTAGTGGTTTTTACAATGCATTTTTCTTTCCAAGCAGCTTGACATGAGAAAAGACAAGTAAAACACAGAAAGAGGCAGAATACAGTGCGGTGCAATAAATAAAGCAATGGTGGTTTACAAAATGTTCACAGAATTCTGCTGGGTGCTCCCTTCTTTCTTTTGTTATTATTAATATAAGCATTATGATTAAGATTTCTCAGTCTGATTTAAAAATGTTTCAAATGTTTCAGAGCCTGAGTTCTTAATTTTTATATAAATTTACGTTATACACCATATATATATATATATATATATATATATATATATATATATATATATATATCTGTTCAAAATATCGGTTATCGGTCTAATGCACATGGAAATAATCTGTATCGGCCCTGAAAAACGCATATCGGTCGACCTCTAATACCGATACTTGTACTTTTAGAAGCATTCACTTGAACTTACGTTTACTTTCCTGTATGTAGATGAAATGTCATGATTTTCCAGATGAATTCATCATTAATATGCTAAATCTGAATACATTTTCATGACCACTAAAAATGTTTGGCTGCAGGCTTGGGAAGCCTGTGCATTAATCCGCACTTGCCAGTACCGTAGGTGGCGATGCACACTTAAACATGTTGGTTGCAACCGGCCATTAAAAGGAAAGAAGAAGGAGAAGAACGTTCGCTGATCGTTATTTACTGCTACTTGCAGTTGATTTGTTTTGAAAAATCTGGTTTGTGTTTTTTACTCAAAACAATTAAAACTTAATTTGTGGAAATTATTCAACATTTTACTGTGGTTGTTTTATATGTTATTTTGCTTTAAATATAAAATTCCTAAAGTATTTGTATTCACATTTATCGTTCACTGCTAACTATTATAATGTTTACTTTCTAAATACAAACCTGGAAGCAATGTCTGGATTTAGTAACATTAAAGGTATTTAATGACATTTAAACAATAATTTTGTAGCATTAAAATATTACAAGTATTTATTGACATTACAACAGCGCCGTTTCATAAATTACTTCCGGGTTTAAGTCAGAATTATGTGACGTACTGTATATCCGCTCGGGCTTCGAGTGGAGGTGATGTATTTCCACTTTTGAGTGGAGCTCCACTCGCCCCATCGACTGCAGCCACCCCCATTGCACATTTTTGCGGTGTTGTGACTGTGTGAAACTTTATTAAAAAGCAAAGGAAAAACTTTTTCCGTTTTCTCCTCCATCGTTGTCATATAAACATACTCTTTTTATAACTTATATAGTTTTAGGATATTGAAGTACATATTGTGGCTTTAATGTAATGCCTTGTGTGTGTATGATTATAAAGAACCAGATTTTTTATAAACTTGTGGATAAATTCCCATTTATACGAGAATCATAATGCATCTTCGAATGCATTTTCACTTACCTTCCGACAGACAGCAGGTTAAGGGCGATGGCACAGCCGATGACCTCCTGCATATCAGAGCCGATGATGGCCAGCTCTACCATCAGCCACAAAATGATACGCGGCGTCTGCAACAGCAAAAACACGGAGATAAAATATTGATATCCACTCTTTGAATAAAAGAAAAAGACAAATGAATATAATATAAACATGTGTCTCAAGTCTTCTGTATTAGGTATCAATTAACAAAAGGCCTTTTCACAACAAAACTGAAGCTCTTTTTAAACGCCATCAGTAACACCTTTCTCAGGAACACAGTCATTAACTATACTGAAAATCCCTCCTAAGGTAAAACAGTTTTCGTGCCTCAAGGTGTCTTAAAAACAAGTACAGCCTTTTTTTAGCTCAAAATGACATCTTGGAAAAAGTTCAATCTGGTTTTAATGCAAATAGATGACTGTGCTCAAAGTATTAAATTATATATTTATTTTGATTGACTGGTGACTATGTGATTCTAGTCTTTCTAGACCCAAGTGCAACATTCGATTCAACGTATCACGATATCACGTGAAGTCAAATTATGTATGTCAGCAATTTTTTTACATTAAATGAAGGTAAGACTGCGGTCATTTGCTTTGGGAACTCTGACTCTCAAGTTCTCTCTGAGTTGGGGAATTTGCTTCCTTTCGGTGAATCGACATTTAAGAATCTTGGGGTTCAGTTAGATGTGTCTTTGAAGCTTATTCATGCCTTTATTTATTTAAGAATGGACGACTGTAATTCCTTGTTAGCAGGTTTGAGCTATTCATTTTCTTAAAATTAGTGCAGAATGCCGCTGCTAGATTATTGATGGGTGTAGGGAAACACCAGCATATAACACCTATTTTAGGTACTTCACATTGGCTTCTAATTCATTACGGGCGAGTTTAAATGACTTACTTTAGTGCACAAGGTTTTACACAATTTGGCACTCCCTTATTTAACTGGTCTTTTACATGTACACAAGCCCCAAAGGAATCTAAGGTCATCTAACCAGATGATTTTACTCGTCCCTTGGACAAGATTAAAACAAAGAAGTGACAGGGCAAAGCTGTGGATTAGTTTGCCCCTATACGGTCTCCTAGACTTTCACCTCTTTGTGGCTCTTTTAAAAGAAATCTGATACTTTATTTATTAGAGTCAGCCTTTGGCTTAAGAAATTGATTTTACAAAGTGACTGTTCACAAACTATTCCTTAAAACCTTCTTCATATTGCAGCTTTGCCAGACTGAAGAGAGAATTGGAAGGCATCAGTATAACATGGGCTTTAGAATCCAGTCACATTATATGATCTGTTTGAAAGCTCAATGGGGTGCATATGAAATTGTGGTGTCATCTGTACATCTGTCAATAATGTGTGTTCCTGCTTGTTCAAACACCCCACAGAAGGTCAGGTAGCTCTGCTCAAGCTTCAGTCTTTGTGATCACCAGTCAAAATGACTCCATCTGGACACATCTTTACCTGCTGGGCAAAAGCCTTTGTTGAAAATTATAGCAGCATTCACTTTCAAGGACGAAATCCACAAATGCAAAGTACTTTCATGTGGATTTCATACAACATTTTCTCACTTTTTGCTCTTTAAGCAGGTCCCATCTGCATTCAAATGCTGGAATCTTAATCGTTTGTTATTAAATTAATATCCCATTTATATATCCCAAAATATATCAGATTTTTCTTGAAGAAATCAGGACAGAAGAAAAGATCAGAATAGACTGATTACAGCAGCAGGTGTAAACAGGTAAACGCATCTTAATACCAGGCATAAACAGGGCCTCATAAAGACTTCAGGGAGCGGCAGCAGGGGGGAAAGAAGAGTCACATGCCAATCGAGAGCCACATACAGTGTGAGGGGTGTTGCAATGATGTTGCCTGTTTCTGTCTAAATATGATACCTGAGGACTTACTTTTTATAACTCAACAGCCCCCCTTCAAAAATGGCATATTTTGATTCAAAAGCGACTAGTTTGCTGGTTTGAGGAATGCAACAACACGTTTCATCTTCATTGATTTTCTGAGCTTCAAAGCTCTGTTCCTCATTCAATTGTATGTACTAGAAAACATTGCAACATTATTCAAAAGATAAAACTATTAAAAATAAGTGTGAATAGAAAATGGGTTTCTCAGTTTTAAGTGACAGGAATGTAAGAGCCATTTAGCTATTTGTTTGTTAATGGTGTGTATGGGTCCACTTGGGGCCTAATTGAAAGCACCATATAGGTGGGAATCTTCCCTCGGGTGATAGGTGTTGAGGGGGGAAAGGTATACACGGTGATTGACCACTACGCTAGGGTGTTTGTACCACATATGTAAGTCTTTGTAAAGGTGAAAGACTGTTTGTTTGGATTCTTGCTTACATGGAAATGAAGACCAGTAACTGTAAAATAAATCTAAAACAATGAGCATTAACTAACATCTTGTGTGAACATTCTAATTAAACGCAAGACAAGCTTGCGCATACTAAGCAAAAGCACGGTCCAGCATCCCTGGACTGCCTTAAGTTAGACTTAGCGGCTTTACAACCCCTTTTAAAACATCAAATAGACAACAGATATTTACTTACTGTAGGATAATATTGGTTGCAAACTTCAGCCAGGTGCATCCCGGTCACAACGCCAAGACGAGCAGCCAGTCGCTGCAATAAAAGACCAATGATAGTCGCCCCCAAGAGCACCCAGAGCAGCTACAAGAAAACAAACCAACAATTCAATTCAAGTTTATTTATATAGCGCTTTTCACAATGTGCATTGTTCCAAAGCAGCTTTACAGGAGCAAACAAGAAAAACTGAAAAACACAAAGGTAAAACACAGCACAGTGCATGGTGTTTATAGAACATGCAAGATCATTCTAATAAGTAATATCTTTAAATAAATAAATAAGTGCAGTCTCCCGGTGAGCAAGCCAACACTGACCTGCACACAAACATGTGTGACCATTACCTTTTTACTGATCAACAAAAAAAACATTTTCTTATCAACCCTTAAATTATGTTATTTGTAAAGGCTTTTGTAAAGGGTTTGGTTTACATAGATGGGAAACAGAAACCCCAAATTACCCCAACAAAAATAAAAATGATTTGTTCTCACCTTGTAACCGGCTTTAGCTCCAGACTGCAGATCTGACTCTATGTTTCCAGGGTCCAGATAGGCAATGCTCATCAGAAAGCCTGGTCCAGTGAAGGCCCAAAGTTTACGAAAGCTAAATATCTACAGGGAAAAAACAATTACAAGAACAATATAAGATAAATATCTTATAATATGTTTCAGTTTCTTCCTAGGTTTACTGCTTGGAAGGGTCTATGCAGTCTCTATATTTTCTTTGCGGCGGAGGTATAAATAAATAAAAATAATATTAAATCAATCAATCTAATGTTTTTTATCAGTTTGATGGGACCCCTAACCTAATATTTTGTTGCACAACCTTTAGAGGCGATCACTGCAAGCAAAGGTTTTCTGTAGCTCTCAATGAGACTTCTGCACCTGTTCACAGGTAGTTTGGCCCACTCTTCCTGAGCAAACTGCTCCAGATGTCCATAGATGTTCCATAGGATTCAGATCAGGACTCATAGAAGGCCACTCCAGAATAGTCACATGTTTTGTTCTTATCCATTCTTGGGTGATTTTAGCTGTGTGTTTTGGGTCATTGTCCAGTTGGAGGACCCTTGACCTGCGACTGAGGCAGAGCTTTCTGACAGTGGGCAGTACGTTTTACTCCAGAATGCCTTGATGGTCTTGAGATTTCATCGTGCCCTGCACAGATTCAAGGCACCCTGTGCCAGATTAAGCATAACCGAGCCTCCTCCATGTTTTACTGTAGGTATTAGGGTTGTCACTATACTGGAACTTCTAACTTCGATACGAAACCTTCAAAAATATCGATATTCGATACCACGAAGAGAAAAACTGCCACAACATTAAGGGGGTATTTTTTTTTAATTAGAAGTTGTTTGAAGCCAGGTTTCTCAACAGTATACACAGGAACCTGATCCATGCATATGTACACTGCTACAGCCCTGTTCAGCTTCTTAGCTTCATTTGAGTTTGCTTCATACTTTCTTTGCTGTTCAAATACAGCTGGTAGTGTAGGTTGTGAGTGTGTTGTTTTTGTTGCAGGTCGACCACACTTTTAAAATTAACTGAACTATTTTACTAATCTTAGAACTTAAGTTAATGGTAATAGATATTTGTTGACATGAATAAACAATGAATAATACTTCCAAAACATGTATTAATCTTAGTTAAAAGTTAATTTAAACTAACTTTTACTAGAGCAAACATGATCGGTTGTATTTTTATTACATACTGTCATCAAAGATTAAAATATATCGGATTATATTAACTTTAAGAATTACGGTGAAAAAACGAGACAACACTCATATCAGCAACAATACTAGGCAACCTTGGTTAATGTTTGAGTATAATGTTAAATTAAGAAAAGTTACCAACCTCTCGAAATTCTGATCCGGGTGTCTGTCTTTGCTATATTAGAGGTGTTAGCGCCTTTTGTTAGCACTGCTCTGTAGCAACTCTTGCATATTGGCTTGTTTATGTCCTTCGGCTTTCCATGTTCATTTGCTTCATATCCAAAATATTTCCAGAGAGCACTCCTGCTGTGTTCTTTATCAACCAAAGCCGGTTGCGGAGGTACGACGGCGTTTTAGTGCCACGAAATGTTACGAGATTAAAGTCGAAATGTTACGAGAATAAAGTCGAAATGTTACGAGAATAAAGTCGAAACGTAACGAGAATAAACTCGTCGTAATACGTATTTTGTTTACGTGAAAGTTGTAGTTTAAGAGTTTAAGTTATGTTTAAGCACGTCATCTGAACCAGTGAGTTAGTTCTTAGTTCAGTTCTGATTTTTTCTTCTGAATAAATTCAGTTTTCTACATAACCGCTGCGCCAGTGTTCTTTTACTAATTATAACTCCGTGATGATGCGCCAAAAAACAAAGAATTTCCTTATTGCTAAATCCTAATCTAAAGTAGGATTTAACCAAATCCTCCACAGCCATTGTTTCTAGCAATTCTGTTATTTTTCTCAAAATATTACGAGTTTATTCTTCGACTTCATTCTCGTGACGACGTTTCGACTTCATTCTCGTGACGACGTTTCGACTTCATTCTCGTGACGACGTTTCGACTTCATTCTCGTGACGACGTTTCGACTTCATTCTCGTGACGACGTTTCGACTTCATTCTCGTGACGACGTTTCGACTTCATTCTCGTGACGACGTTTCGACTTCATTCTCGTGACGACGTTTCGACTTCATTCTCGTGACGACGTTTCGACTTCATTCTCGTGACGACGTTTCGACTTCATTCTCGTGACGACGTTTCGACTTCATTCTCGTGACGACGTTTCGACTTCATTCTCGTGACGACGTTTCGACTTCATTCTCGTGACGACGTTTCGACTTCATTCTCGTGACGACGTTTCGACTTCATTCTCGTGACGACGTTTCGACTTCATTCTCGTGACGACGTTTCGACTTCATTCTCGTGACGACGTTTCGACTTCATTCTCGTGACGACGTTTCGACTTCATTCTCGTGACGACGTTTCGACTTCATTCTCGTGACGACGTTTCGACTTCATTCTCGTGACGACGTTTCGACTTCATTCTCGTGACGACGTTTCGACTTCATTCTCGTGACGACGTTTCGACTTCATTCTCGTGACGACGTTTCGACTTCATTCTCGTGACGACGTTTCGACTTCATTCTCGTGACGACGTTTCGACTTCATTCTCGTGACGACGTTTCGACTTCATTCTCGTGACGACGTTTCGACTTCATTCTCGTGACGACGTTTCGACTTCATTCTCGTGACGACGTTTCGACTTCATTCTCGTGACGACGTTTCGACTTCATTCTCGTGACGACGTTTCGACTTCATTCTCGTGACGACGTTTCGACTTCATTCTCGTGACGACGTTTCGACTTCATTCTCGTGACGACGTTTCGACTTCATTCTCGTGACGACGTTTCGACTTCATTCTCGTGACGACGTTTCGACTTCATTCTCGTGACGACGTTTCGACTTCATTCTCGTGACGACGTTTCGACTTCATTCTCGTGACGACGTTTCGACTTCATTCTCGTGACGACGTTTCGACTTCATTCTCGTGACGACGTTTCGACTTCATTCTCGTGACGACGTTTCGACTTCATTCTCGTGACGACGTTTCGACTTCATTCTCGTGACGACGTTTCGACTTCATTCTCGTGACGACGTTTCGACTTCATTCTCGTGACGACGTTTCGACTTCATTCTCGTGACGACGTTTCGACTTCATTCTCGTGACGACGTTTCGACTTCATTCTCGTGACGACGTTTCGACTTCATTCTCGTGACGACGTTTCGACTTCATTCTCGTGACGACGTTTCGACTTCATTCTCGTGACGACGTTTCGACTTCATTCTCGTGACGACGTTTCGACTTCATTCTCGTGACGACGTTTCGACTTCATTCTCGTAACGATAGTAAAATACACTAATAATAAGACCAAGAACAAATGTGAGGTGAAGCAAGTGTCAGAGGATACAAACTAGCCGCCGGCAGCGGCTATATTATCTCGAGATTCTCCGGTTCCTGATTGCATCGCTGCCGGCGGCTAGTTTGTATCCTCTGACACTTGCTTCACCTCACATTTGTTCTTGGTCTTATTATTAGTGTATTTTACTATCGTTACATATCACTGTCGTTGCCGAATTATTTATAACTTTATATTTTAAACCTATATTCATTGAAACGTAACGCCGCTAGCATATTAGCGTGTTAGCTTGCCTTCTGTTTACATTGTGGAATATCATCTCCCCCTATTTGTCTTGTGTGCTAACTGTTTCTCTTTTTAAGTGTATATACTAAGACTCATCAAGCAACCTTGGTAAGTTAGGATTGCACTTCATACCCGGTGAGTTATGGCTTCTATTCCTATTGTTGTTACTTGCACCTCATGTCATATGTTTAGTTTAGCCTTCTCTGTCAGCGGCGAGGGTTTTACATGTGATAAATGCAGGGAAGTAGTTAGGCTGACGGAGAAGATTTTAGAATTAGAGTCTCGCATCCAATCTTTATTTGAGGATAGTAAGAGTGTAAGAACCGTAGAAAACACTTCGGATGCGAGCAATGTTAGCGCACACAGCTCGGTTCCGGTTGAAAATCCCCTGCAGCTGGGAAACTTTGTGACGGTGAGACGGCATAGTCGCAGGACAAAACATCACTCAACCGTTCCGATTAAAGTCTCGAACAGGTTTGCCCCGCTCAGTGACGCACCGACTGAGAAACCTGCTGAAAGTGCCCTAGTGATCGGTGATTCTATTGTCCGGAACGTTAACATAGAGACACCAGCCACAATAGTCAAATGTTTACCGGGAGCCAGAGCGCCTGACATCAAGTCAAACTTAAATGTGCTGGCTAAGGCTAATCGTAAATACAGTAAGATTGTTATTCATGTCGGCACAAATGATGTTAGACTCCGTCAATCGGAGATCACTAAAGATAATATTAAAGAGGTGTGTGAGCTCGCAAAAACGATGTCAGACACTGTAATATTCTCTGGCCCCCTTACTGCTTACCGTGGTGATGAGATTTATAGCAGATTATCATCACTAAATGGCTGGTTGTCTGAGTGGTGCCTGCAGAATAATATAGATTTTATAAATAACTGGAAGAGTTTTGAGGGCAGACCTGACCTGTTGAAACGAGATGGTCTCCATCCCTCCTGGGATGGGGTTTCCCTCCTCTCTAGAAATTTGGCACACAGTCTTAATAATGCTAAAGTCTGACTACCTAGGGCCCAGGTCAGGAAGGAGACAGAATGGCTTAACCAACTGTCTGCTTGCCGTCTCGCGTTACAGAATACACAAAATATACAACATGTAATAATCCCTTCTTACAAACAACATAAAATAGAGACTGTGTCTGTCCCCCGGATTAGCAAACATAAGATATTGCGTAAACCTCTTGAAAGTAATTTAATAAACGTTAAACAAATCAAACATGAACAAAATACAGATAATCAGCTGTTACGACTCGGATTGCTTAATATTAGATCTCTCTCAAATAAAGCACTTTTTGTTAACGATTTGATAACCGATCATAAAATAGACATGCTTTGTTTGACAGAAACATGGCTAAAGCCAGATGATTTTATTACTCTAAATGAATCCGTTCCCCATGATTATTACTATAAACACGAGCCTCGTCTAAAAGGTAGAGGGGGAGGTGTCGCTGCACTTTACAAGAATTCTTTTATTACCTCTCAGAAGTCTAATTTTAAGTACAGTTCTTTCGAAGTCATGGTACTTCACGTATCGACACCTAATACTAAGGACAAAACATTTTTAAAATTTATTCTAGCTATTGTATATAGGCCTCCAGGGCACCACACAGATTTTATTAAAGATTTTGGTGGGTTCTTATCAGAACTAGTACTGGCCGCAGATAGAGTCCTTGTCGTCGGTGACTTTAATATCCATGTAGACAATGATACAGATGCCTTGGGACTGGCTTTCAAAGACACTCTTAACTCCATGGGCGTTAGTCAACATGTGTCAGGACCCACTCACCTTCGTAATCATACTTTAGATTTAATACTTTCTTATGGTATAAATGTGGACGATGTTAAAATCGTTCAGCAGAGTGAAGATATTTCGGATCATTATCTGATATTATGTTTGCTTCAATGGCCTACGGCTGCAAATCAAACTCCTTGTTACAAATATGGTAGAACGATTACTTCAACTACCAAAGATGCGTTTCTCGATAATCTGCCTGAATTGTCTAAAATATCCAGCATGAGTAATAACGTTGACGATTTTGACACTACTATTGAAAATTTTAACTCTACTTTCTCGGAAATATTAGACACAGTTGCTCCTCTGCGTTTAAAGAAAATTAAAAATAGCAGCCCAACACCGTGGTATAATGAACACACTCAGACTCTAAAAAAAGCATCCCGTAAAATGGAGCGCAACTTTAAGAAAACGAATTTAGAGGTATTTCGTATAGCATGGAAGGATAGTACTCGAAATTACAGGAATGCAATAAAAACGTCTAGATCCGCCTACTTTTCAACACTAATAGAGGAAAACTATCACAACCCTAGGTTCTTATTTAACACCGTGGCTAAATTAACAAAAAATAAGTCGTCATCGACGTCAGATTCTGATTATCAGCATAACAGTGATGAATTTATGAACTACTTCACAAGTAAAATCCAAGATATAAGAGAAAAAATTATAACAATGCAACCTGTAGTGAAATCCGCTGAACAAACTAACTACAGCACCCCTAAGGAGAAATTGCAATTATTTTCTACAGTAGATCACGATGAACTGTCTAAAATCATTAAATCATCTAAATCATCAACATGCATGCTAGACCCTATACCTACAAAACTACTGAAAGAAATGCTCCCCGAAATTATAGATCCTCTTCTTAGTATTATTAACTCATCTCTGACATTAGGACATGTGCCTAAAGCATTTAAGGTGGCTGTTATAAGGCCTCTTTTAAAAAAAACCAAACTCGACCCCAAAGAACTAGGGAATTACAGGCCTATATCGAATTTACCTTTTATATCTAAAGTTCTGGAAAAAGTAGTTTCAACTCAATTATGCTCCTTCCTCCAAAGGAATGACATTAATGATGAATTCCAGTCTGGATTTCGAGCATGTCACAGTACAGAGACTGCTTTGATCAGAGTTACAAATGATCTGCTTTTAGCGTCTGACCGTGGCTGTATTTCGTTATTGGTGCTGCTAGACCTCAGTGCTGCATTTGACACCATTGACCAGAGCATACTTCTACATAGACTCGAAAATTACGTCGGCATTAACGGAATAGCATTGAAATGGTTTAAGTCTTATTTATCCGACCGTTTTCAATTTGTAGCAATAAACAATGAGGTGTCCCGCAAATCACAAGTCCAGTACGGTGTACCACAGGGCTCAGTCTTGGGACCCCTGCTCTTCGCATTATACATGCTACCTCTAGGAGATATAATAAAGCGACACGGAATTAGCTTTCACTGTTATGCTGATGATACTCAACTTTATATTTCCTCGATGCCTCATGAAACCCAGCAGTTTCATCGAATAAAGGATTGCATAGTTGACTTAAAAATGTGGATGAGTAACAATTTTTTACTACTAAACTCGGACAAAACAGAAGTGTTACTTACTGGACCGAAAACTGCTATGCGTAACAACCAAGAATACTGCTTAACGATTGACGGATGCTCCATAAAATCCTCGTCATCAGCTAAGAATCTTGGCGTTGTATTTGACAGTACTCTCTCATTTGAAAGCCATGTCGCAAACACCTGTAAAATTGCATTTTTCCATTTTAAGAATATATCTAAATTACGTCATATGCTGTCACTGTCAGATGCAGAGAAATTAATTCATGCATTCATGACATCAAGACTAGATTACTGTAATGCACTTCTAGGTGGTTGCCCTGCGGGCCTATTACAAAAACTGCAACTGGTTCAAAACGCGGCAGCTCGAGTTCTTACACGTACAAAAAAGTATGAGCATATAACCCCGGTTCTGTCAACCTTGCACTGGTTACCTATAAAGCATCGCATTAACTTTAAGATCTTGCTTATTACCTATAAAGCCCTACATGGTCTAGCGCCGCAGTATTTGAATGAACTTCTATTGTATTACAGACCACCACGTACATTACGTTCTAAGGGGTCCTGTCAGTTGGTAATACCTAGAATTTCAAAATCAAGTGCAGGTGGTAGATCCTTTTCTTATCTAGCGCCTAAACTTTGGAATATTCTTCCCTGCACGGTCCGGGAGGCAGACACACTCTGTCAGTTTAAATCTAGACTAAAGACTCATCTTTTTAATCTTGCATACACTACACCTCCATAATATTAATCCTCAGAGGATTTAGGCTGCATTATTTAGATCAACCGGAACCAGGAACACATCCAACAACAAATGATGTACTTGTTGCATCAAAGAGTGCAGAACAGTACTCTACTCTCAGCCAGTCTTGTCTCTTTGTTCCAAGGTTACCGCAGGATGCAGTTCATGCCCAGACCTGATGGCAGAGCTGAGAATGGGAAGCGGTGACCTGACAAGTGCTAAGAGGATAGAGCTGGATAAAGGACGCGACAACTTTGTTTTTTTCTACAACATTTCAAATGCTATTAGATTGTTAATGATAATCTTTAATTTTTATATTTTTATTAAGCCTTGTTGTGCAAGCACTGATGAGCTTGTGCAGAGGCAGCAGCTTTTGCCAGAGGGGAACTGGAATCCCCTGGTTGGGCCTGGGTTCCCCTGAGGTTTTTTTTCTCGATGGGAGTTTTGGGTTCCTCACCACCGTTTGCATATTGTTTTGCACTATCTGCCTGGCCGGGGGGGCTGCTTTAGAATTCATACTTGTATTAAATGTGTCTCATGTACAGCTGCTTTGTAACAATGAAAATTGTAAAAAGCGCTATATAAATAAAGTTGAGTTGAGTTGAGTTGAGTGACGACGTTTCGACTTCATTCTCGTGACGACGTTTCGACTTTATTCTCGTGACGACGTTTCGACTTTATTCTCGTGACGACGTTTCGACTTTATTCTCGTGACGACGTTTCGACTTTATTCTCGTATACCCCTCACATTTTTGTAAATATTTTATTACATATTTTCATCTGACAACACTGAAGAAATGACACTTTGCTACAATGTAAAGTAGTGAGTGTAGACTACTTCACTTAGGGAGGTGTACTCACGTTTGTTGCCAGCGGTTTAGACATTAATTGCTGTGTGCTAAGTTATTTTGATAGCCCACTTAGAAAGCCCCCCTTACTGATAAAAATGCTGATGTGTCAAATACTTATTTTCCCTGCTGTATACGCAGATTGATGAGACTGGGTTGCATGACAGATGCATGCTTTGCAGAATCAGATCCAAAAATAACGTTAGAGATCATCGTGTTATTATAAAAAGTGCATTAAGATTTTCAGTTCGTTTTGATACTATGGCGAAATGGTACTCATGGACACCTTGTTTATACATGCTCCTGGCTCCGCACCGCGAGTCTCCACCCGGGTGGGTTTTTTGAATGGACGAGGCGTTTATGAGTAGCCTTATGAATTGGAAACGTACCTACGATCACGTTCTGATGAAAGGAAATGATTTGATGGTACCAACTCGAAGAAAAGGGGAATTACAAACTCCCGTCATTGTAATCCGTCAATGACAGAGAATTTTCGGTTAAAGCGACCTCTGCTCTGACATGACCCTCGCATCACTCAACTTATCTCCCATATTCAGTGGTGGGTACCTTTGAGACATCATCATCGGGGATGGGAACCTTCTCCTCCAAATACGTGGAGATGGGTTCCTCATGCTGTACAGGAGACACATGGCTGTGGAGTTCAGGGTCGGCCGGGGTGACCTCATTCTGATGAGAGGGGTTCTCTGAAAGACAAGAGCACATTGTTTATCATTAAAAACAATGCTGACGTTTTGCAAGGATGTCAAATACAGGGCAGGAGTTATAAATGACAGATAAATGTTATGGAAATATTGCAGAAATGCTTACACTTCAGTGACAGGACCTTAAACTGGAAACATAGAATATGAAAACATCCAAATTAACTCTGTAATGTTTGATAACTCACAAAATAACAAATCTGTAAGATGTTTTTTTTTACATAGAACTGGTGCTCAGAGTATAAAATGCCTGATATAATCATTAAAGCGGAGCTACCGTGCCATGTCATGCATTCTGACTTCTTTACACTGTTAAATGTGTTGGCTTCTCATGCATGGTCAACTTGTTAAAAAAGTAGCTGGACATACGATGTAGTATTTCTGTACTTGATACACTCCCCCAGCACTCCAAATTGTTTCAGAAAGTATCTTCTAATTCTGGATCCCTGTGACAATCCTATTCCTTTTATTTGCCAAAAGCAAAGCGAAGGCGAAAGAGCCAGCCCACGAGCCAACCGACGAGCGAGATGGCTTACAAATGAGGGTTATCTGCGCTGGGTCAAGAGGGGCACTGCAGCTTGTTACTCTTTACTCTTAGGTGTGTCTGTTTGTTCACTGCATTTCAGTGATGATGTTATATAAAGGTTGATATGACGCTTGATTTGAAGATGGTTTGAAACGATAGATGGAGCGGTCCCAGCGCTAAAAGATGCTGGACATGAACTTGCACTTAAGTCAAACTAAGTCAATGTACAAAACACGAAGGGATTAATGCGACGATGTGTTGTGTGCTCGTGCTGTAGTTCCATCCCACTCTCCCCACTAGTCCCACAGCAGCAGCTAGGCTTTATCTGGAAATAATCTTACAACTGTATATATCTTTTTTGAATGTGATCAAACTCTTCGAAGATACAAGGTAAGCAATACTACTGTATAGGCACTCAAGATTAATATAAGATTGGCAGAAGCTGTATGTGATAAGCGCTCTTTAAAAAACACAAGCGCAGGTCATAAAATAAAGGACACATAGTTACATACGCATTAAAGGATTTTAATGCCCGATGAGGAGCTTGGCTTTAGGCAGTTGGTGACAGCATGTGTTCAGGACACCAATCCAGCATTTAAAAGAAAGAAGAAGAATGAATGGAAGAGGATCCGTCCGGAAAACCACAGACAGAAAAAAACTGACAGATTACTGCTCTTGAAAATGACATTTCATCCAGTCTGTTATGTTGCCGTGTTTGAAATTAAGCAGCTTGCCAAGTTGTAAGTCCGAAGGTGAAAAAATAAAGTTATTTGCTTGTAAAAATGCGGGTCGACTCTGAATCACACAAACGAGACGTGGAATAGTTCAACTGCGTATCTACGTCACTAGACATAGTCCCCGCCTACGTTTTACTGAGACTGCCGGGAAAACTTATTTCTCCTCCCCCAAACACTGTCGCTCGTTCGTGATGCGTGTGTATCATGTCTAGAACCTGTGTTCTACAGTGTGACACTACGTCGGTTTTGTTTCAACTACCAAGGGAAGAACGTCTGAGGGAAAAATGGTTACAATTCATTTTTCAAACAGTACTAAAGGAGTATAACCCCAGGGTTGTACTGTGCGTGCGTCATTTCACCGAAGATTGGTTTAATAATCTTGACGCGTTCACTGCAGGGTATGTGAAACCACTATCCTTAAAAGAGGGGGCAATACCAACTCTATTTGGACCTGTTAGCTCCACCGAATCCCAACCTGTAAGTGTGACTTTTGATTTTTGTCTTGACTTCAAGAAATATTTTCGTACCTTATGTCTGTGTTTAGCTAATGCATATAAATCTAACATTAGTATGTACCGTTATTTCTGGGGTGTTAGAGTTTGTTTATCTTGCTATTTACTTTGCATTTTGACACATTTGCCGCACGTGCACCTACATAGATATATTTGAGTGAAACTACAATCATTTTTCATAACTTCGACTTTCTGAAATGCTCTATGTACCATGACAACGCACAGTTAAGACGAAATAATAGTATTACTAACGTATTTACAGTATTTTAAGAAAAAATTATATTTTATTTCATTGATGAGCAAAAGCACAACATGCATGTTGTCACACTGGGAGTTTTTATGACAAGAGTTGTCACTTGCCACTGACAAACATCCTGCTCGAGTCGTGGTGGAGTTTGTTGTGGATTAGCAACTTCTTCCTCGTCAGACTCGGGCTCAAATTGGTACTGTAAAAGCGCCGCAATCTCTAGCTACACATATAATATAAATGTCATCCAACCACATGTAAACCGTAATCCTGTAATTATGGTAGGCATTCCATTTGCGACAAATGATGAAGGCGTTTGACCAATCACAACAGACTACACCATCTGACCAATCACATGTAACAAGGTTAGCGGGTAGGAGGGGCCTAGACGGATGAATCGCGGAACGAATCATTTGAGAGTCAGTCAAGAAGTAAGGTACGAATAACTGCCTATTATTACGAAATTATAATGTTTTTACACATTGTATTTACATAAAGTTGTTGTTGGTCACTCCATAAACCAAAGTGAGACCTTAAACACCATATGCTACGTACTCTTTAAGTAAAGAGGGTGGGTTTTTTTGTTTTTTGTCTGGTGTGTTTGTTTTGGCATTTCAGTCTGACTTGGGAGTTCTATGATAACTAGTGGAGTGTTGTAAATACGCTTGGCACTTCACAACGTGTAAGTTCACCGGACATTTCTAAAAATAACCCGATGGGAGACTCAAGGTATGAACACTACACTCGCTCGATGCGAAATGCTTGATTCTAAGGGACTGTGAAGTCATGAACCCTACACATGTTCGTTGTACAATGCTTGATTCTAAATGTATTGTGAAGTCATGAACTTGCACCTAAAGAGTTTTTCAGAATGCAACGAGACGAGGAAACGGAGACAGCCCGATCCTCCTCCGCCTCCTGGCGGTTGGCGATGGCTTAGCGAGATGGAGGGTAGCCGGCAGCAAGTGTCTTGTTTCCTGCTCCTCCCCTTTTCAAGGCGGACGGCAGCAGGCTCCGGCACACAGCAAACGGCGGCAACTCCTAAGCTCCCTCTTCAACTTCAGCCATCCCACCTCGGCCCAGGAGCGCGGCAGCGAGCTCTCCGTCCCAACTGAATTATCGCTCCACAACCACCGCCTCGGGTAGCCGTCCCTGGTCCGTGCTGCTCAAACTCCTCAGCACCGACAAGCCGCTTGGCGGCAAGAGCTCTGCGACAGCATGTCTCTCCTTCCTCCCGGGTTTCGGCACCAATGTAATACGGTTCAATAAAAGGAAGGAAGGAGGCGGGAACCGGCGAAACATTTAATCGAAATAAATAAACTATAATACTGAAGAAAAAGGCCGGCAGCCACCTCACGGTCGACTGCAGGCCACAAGAACATAAATACAAACTTAAACTTGTCCGGGCCCGGTCCTCTCTTGCTGGCAGTCCTGTCGATTTGTCCTTTTATGCTCTCAAACTCCTCCGTGGGAGATGCGGGACGGGTGCGTGCACGGCAGATTTCACTATCACTCAAGGCACCGGCCCTGCCCAACGGCTCCCATCCCGCCTTCCTCGCTACATACAGACACTCCCCCAAAAAAAAGTATTTTTACTTTGTTACATAACAACACTAGTAGAGTCATGGGAATCCAGTGAGATTGGATACAAAATCACTATTGATCACATGAATGGAACAGGACAGAAAAAAATGTCAGTTGAGTGGGCTGGACTGGGAATAAACAAATATACCTTTGATATGAAAAAACATATTTGACGTGCTCCACACAACTGTAACAGTTGGTGGCGGTAATGCACTAAGTTGATATGCCAACCACCAATAATAAAAGAGAAGATGGCGGCTTGCCCATGTACTCAATAGGCCGTTCTCAACTCCAAGAACGGACATGTGTTCACGTGGAAATAGGGTTGGCTCGATACCAAAATTTTGGCTTCGGTACGGTACCAGAATCTATTAACATTAATATCGGTACCACTTCTGTACCATAGGTGATCAATAACCAGCTCATCGGGGGAGAACCCAGCTCATGTAGAGAAAGTTCATTAACAGGAAGGAAGGAGACGGGAACCGGCAAACATTTAAACATTTAATCAAACATAATCAAAAGTAAAAAGACAGCCGGCCGCCCCTCTCGGTTGCAGGCCGGCGAATAAAACAAATACAAATACAAACATGTTCGGGCCCGGGTTCTCTCTCTTTGACGGTATGATCGCTCGTTCTCTTATATGCTCCCGATCTCCTACGTGATTCGAGACCGGTGCGCGCACAGCTGGCGCTCATTAACAATTACTCACCAGTCTCGAACCACGGTCTCGCTCCGCCTACTCCTCTACAAAGTGCATTTGTAGATGTGACAAGACATTCATTCTAAGAGCTGTATGCCTTGTCCGGCGCGTTGTAACGCTTCCTGTGTCTACCAGTTTGCCTGATTAAATTATTTTATTTAGGGGTGCCAGACAGAGTTACTGTCATTCAATTAAACAAACTTTTAAACTCCCTCAAGAAACCTACAACGGCCTGGGTATCGAAATAACCACAGACCCTTTAGTTATGATTTAGCAAATTCCGATAAAGTGAAAAAAACTTACGTTCACCTAGAGATAAAGCCACAAAAATGGTACGCAATAAATCACCTTATTCATTTTTACTAGGGATGCACCAAAAGGAAAATTCTTGGCCGAAACCGAAAACCGAAAAAGAGGAAACCAAGGCCAAAAACCGAAACACCGAAAGAAATTATGCCAATTATTAGTACCCTTGCATTTATGCCTATGACTGTGTACTATCTTTACTATTTATGCAATTGCAATGCCTTGATTTTAGTAAAGTTTCAAAAAAATAAATCAATTACAAATTATGCAAATATTTATTTAGCACATTGCAACAATGCACAGTATAAAATAAAATTCAACTAAGATGTTTAACTTGACCCCACTAATGTGTATATTAAATAATAATGCACAGGTCTACTGGCCTGCTGAAAAGTTGTACAATTAAATGTTCTCTCATGAAAACAAAGTGCATTTAGGTCAAGTGCATTTTTTTAAAAAATTCTCTGTAGGACTACTACAAGAAAGTGCATTCAGAACAAGCGCAACTGCTTAAAGATACAACAATATTTTCTCTGTAGGCCTTTGTAATAAGATTCAGACATGGAAGGATGGAGGCGGGAACCGGCAAACATTTAAACAAACATTTAATAAAGTAATAATAGCCGGCGGCCCCTCACGGCCGACCGCCAGCGAACATTACACAAATACAAATAGAAAACATGTTCGGGCCCGGTCCTCTCTCTTCGACGGTCCGGTCGCTCGTTCCTTTTATATGCCCCCTATCTCCTACATGATTCGAGCCCGGTGTGCGCACAGCTGGCGCTCATTCACAATTACTCACCGGACTCGAACCACGGTCTCGCCCCGCCTACTCTACTACAAGTGGTAAGAGACTAACTCTTATAACAATTTAGTAAGAAAAAAACATGTCCTAGTGTTGAAGTCTATAAAAATACTGTACAAAACCGTTGGAATAAAACGAAAGTCAGGAAAATGGTGCAGCGCACATTTAAAGAACGAGAGCTCTGCCATTATCACAACACGAGGAAACATTACGAATATTCGGTGCATCCCTAATTTTTACTACGGTGTATATTCAAAATCCAAGATCATCAAATCATAAACATAATAAATTCATAGAAAGGTCATAAGTAGATCAACAAATCATAAACATAATACAGTCATAGAAAGGTCATAAGTAGATCAACAAATCATAAACATAAATTCATAGAAAATTAGAGAAATCATCATGAGATCAAAAAATTATAAACATAGTAAATTCATAAACAAAAAAGGAACCATCAATCATTAGAATTTCTCCCCTTTAATAAGAAAATCCCGCCAGGGAACACATAGCAGTTCATGAAAATCAAATCCAGCCAATGAATAAAGTTCAATTTAATGGAGGGTAATCCCGCCAAGGACAAAGAGTAGTTCAGTAGAAAATAATCCAAAACATTCAATTCCTTACATCAAGAAAAACTCTCCCACAAAAACATTGCAGCAAAACAAACAGTCACATAATACGATCATGCATCCGCAACGATCTCCACAGCCCTTGTAATTTACTCACAACCTCCTTTTCATGCAGTCAAATCCCATTCCATGACTCGGCAATTCCGTGAGCAGTTAATTAATTAGCGTTAGTACTCAGACCTCCTTCTGTCCGAATATACCTTTGCCAAACGGTATCCTTACAGTGTATAAAACATTCTGTCTGATATATTCGATAATCCCGGAAATTAACAGTCTCTAGATCACTATAATCACTGACATACTTTTCTTTGCGTGCAGAAAAAACAATAAAACATCGCAAGAGTCAACAGAGAAACCTCCACGAGATACTGTTTTCAACCGAGCAGACGCCATCTTAATCAACGGAAGTACTTCCTAATAAAAGCATCTATACGGATTGGATTGTTACCATACCCAATTAAATAACAGGAACCGTTACATAAGAATCTCACTAAAGCCTGGCTCAGACTACAGGAGTTTTAAAATCCTAACAGATTTTAAATCTGGTTGCAGCTCACACATATGGAGAATCTTATCAGATTCTCTTATGTAAAATCCTAAACCTGGCTCAGACTACAGGAGTTTTAAAATCCTGACAGATTTGAAATTCACGTTGCAGCTCACACATAAGGAGAATCTTATCAGATTCTCTTATGTAAAATCTTAAAGCTTGCATTACATCTACATTTGAATCTCTTTTTCAAGCACTAAAAAAATAGCTTTGCCCTTTGTAAACTTGCATTTATGAATGTGAAATGTCCAGAGAAGAAACCTTGGGGGTAAAGTTGTGTTTATGAATAAGACTAAATGTAGCAAGTTCAAAAATAAAAATTAATTGATTGGATTTTTTTATTTCATGCTTGCACATCAAAAGACATTTTAAGACACCCAAATACAGGATAATATTAAGATTATCATACCAACGGACGCCTCTTACGTCATCTCACCGGGAAATAGAAGTAAACAAAGCGACATCGCAGTTAATTTCACGTGATCTATTTGTCCTATTATGAAAAAAGTGTATTTCTACGATAGATGAAGGAAATGCAGCGGCTATGCAACAGGTCTAGAGTGTGTAACTGTACCCGTTTAACTGTACTACGGCTTATCCGCGGTGAAAAGCAAATGTTTCGGTAGCAATTCAAAAGTAAGGTATTTATACGTTACTGTAGCAAAACTGTAGCAAGGTGTGTAACATTCAATCCTGGAATTCTGTGTCTTTGTCGCGCTCTGAATGATTCTCTGTCTGTCAGTCCAAAGCCGCTGAGACGTATTTTAAGCAGGTGATGCTATAATGCTTTTTTGCTAGGGCTGAAGTTATGACTGTGCTTTAGGCGAGCCGCTTAAGTTTACTGTTAATAAATAACGGAAGAAAACAATTGTCGCTGCCGAACTAAGATGAATGCCAATGTGATTATAAGATAAAAACAAACACATGAACGCATGTTATATGTGCGCATATAGTTAAATAACAATATGTTGACCGAAACTACAAGCAGTTATAAATATGTTGACCGTTAGCAGTTAATTACGCGGTACATTTAAAACCGACTTCTCCCTGCAGCTCTTGTTCTTATCTGTGCGGTTGTGGTATATTTTTGAGGATACATTATAAAGACGATCCTCCATCTCTGCTGTACAACGTACCCTTGCAGAAGCTTTACCTCCGTCACTTGTCGATCTGTCTCTCATTGGCTGTAGCGAACGTACCAACGTCATCAGCCCGATTTAAAATCCTAAATATCAAACATGTTTGATGTGATCGGGGCGGCTAAGATTTCTCTCGGAGCAGATCGGGAGTTCTAAGATTCGATCTGTGAACGCCTCACATTACGTGATAATCTGGGGGCCGATTCTCGGGCCCGATCGCATTTCTAGGCCCGATTTTTTCAAAGATTCTCGGGAGGGGAAATCGGGGTAAAATCTGGCCGAGAATCCTATAGTCTGAGCCAGGCTTAAGGCTGTATGCATTTAAACATAAGATTGAGTTGGAAAGCACTGCGAATGAATAGTGATTAATATTTTAATTAACATATAACTATGTCTGAAATACGTTTCTAATAATGAAGAGTAAAAAATAAAAAAACTGAATAAACGCTGGTTTATCTATGTTTCATGATGACATCGTCACAACGTGAGCTTGGTCACGTGACTCCCCGATGCGGAGTGTGGAGAAAGGAGAAAATGGATACTGACACTGAACTTGTGCCCAGAAAAAAAGCTACCTCTGTTATATGGCGATATTTTGGCTTCAAGATTCCTATCGGATCCAATATTGACGGCACAGCGGTGTAAATTTTTTATTTTAGTTTCTCAGAAAATCCAGCCTCGACCTGTGCCTTGTTCACAAAGGAATCCGCGATGAAATGAAACAAAGGCTCGAACCATAATAGGGTCATATATATAATTGCAACAGAAAAAAAACATTTGCAAACAAAACGGAAGTTTTGCAAACAAAAATAGGGTATTAAGCAAAAAACTTAAGAATCTGCAAAAGAAAAGCACAGAGAGAAAACTTCAACTTAAGCGAAATTCAGCAGCAATAATTTTGCAACACATCTTTTCCTTTTCATCGCTCCTTTAAATCTGCGTATCAGATTTCACTCCCTTGCGACACTGTTTTCTCTTTGGTCTTCACTTTTCTTTGCGCCTCGCTTTGTGTCCCTGATTTGACGTGGGGGAGGAGACAAGAGATTGGGGCATGTACAAGCGACCTGAACCTGCCTCCCATTATGTTCAAGTAGTCCACGCTGCAGACTCATGCATGCTTTTGTGCCCATGTGCCTTAACGATAAGTGGTCAAGCAATCGTTATTGCGCATATGTGTGTCCTGTTTACCTTACGAGGTGATGTTTTCACGTATATTTATGTCATGAATGTGTAAACTCAGACCTTGGATATTATGTCCGATATCAATGCATTCCTGTCAATCACGCGGCCTCGAGGCATATTAAAGATATTGTTGTCTTGAACAATTCGTTAATAGAGTAAGTGGGTATAAGGCAAGGCAAGTCAACGCAAGTTTATATATGTAGCACATTTGATACACAAGGGCAATTCAAAGTGCTTTAAATAAAATGATTGACAAAGAGAAATAAGACATATCTTTTAAAAAAAATTTTTTTAAATCAAATTATTTAAGATCACAAATTAGATTTTAAAGAACTAATAAAACGGCAATAAAATTGATTAAAAATGTGAGAAAAAGAAAAGAACAATAGAAAAATTAATTAAAAATAGAAGTGCAGTTGATGTAAACCACCAGTACTCAGGTTGTAAATGCACAGCTAAACAATACTAACTATAAAAACGTTTAAAAAAATTAAAAGCTCTGATATTTTCAAGCCTTAATTGTTTAAGGGCTCTTTTTTAAACATATTAAAAAGAAACCATGTCATTTCAAATGTGAACCCGTATCACAAACCAACGTTTTTTAATGACATCCTCTGTGACTATGACAAAGACAGCACTGTTATAAAAATAAATATGCTCAATCACTTAGTGACATTGAATCCATCCCCGTGTTATTTGAACATGTTCGCGTATACGGAAGAAAACAAAAAGGCATGCAATACATGCATGACCTCGAAATGCATGACGTCACCGCGCTGCAGTCAGAACGTAAGGGGAGGCAGGTTCAGGTCGCTTGTACACGCCCCAATCTCTTGTCTCCTCCCCCACGTCAAATCAGGGACACTAAGCGAGGCGCAAAGAAAAGTGAAGAGCAAAGAGAAAACGGTGTCGCAAGGGAGCGATTGGCTGAAACGCGGATTTAAAGGAGCCATGCAAAGGAAAATATGTGTTGCAAAATTATTGCTGCTGAATTTTACTTTGCTAAACTTAACTTTTTTCTCTCTGTGCTTCACTTTTCTTTTGCAGATTCTTAAGTTTTACTTGCGAAGATGCAATTTTTTGCTAATAGCCTATTTTTATTTGCACACCTTATGTTTTGTTTGCAAATATATATGACCCTATTTTGGCTCAATACTCCATGTTTTACCCACGTGAGCTGGAACGTCTTTAGAAATAAACTTCAACAACGCATTACTAATCATTTTTGAGTAAATGTTTCCTTTAATTAAAAAAAAAATTCTTCAACCTTTATTTTTCCAGGAAGGTCCCATTGAGATTAAAAGAAATCTCTTCTCCCAGGGAGTCCTGGCAAAGATGACCGCAAAAAAATTCACATAAACGTAAAACACACAAAACAAGTTCTAAACGAGCAAAGCTTAACTCAATCATGAATCAACAAATTAATTAAAACAGCAACAAGGTTCGTTCATTTTAGACCGCAATTTTTTTTTACATATTCAAAGAAGTAAGTGTTTCTAGCCGAGCAGTGACTTGTAATTGATTCCATAGCCATGGAGCACAGTAAGAGAAAGATGATTTTCTGTGTTCTGAATGTACCGTAGGAACTACTAATTTAATTCCAGCTGACGATCTGGTGTAATAGTTTTTTAACACAGACATTAAAGACTACTAATGTAATTTGGAAGCATTCCCTGAAATTCCTTTGCTATTCCTTAATATAAGTGATTTCCTTCTTTGATATCAGGAGGTCAAACCTACAAAGTTGTATAACAAGCAATGATGAGTACATGAACAAACATTTGTTATAAAACGCAACGCAGCGTGGTAAATACAATCAAGTTTTTTTCAGTAAATATAAAGAAGTATAATAATATCACCGTAGTCTAAAATGGTTAAGAACATACTCTGAATGATTTTCTGTCTAGCTCCAAAGGAGAAACTTTTTTGCCGAAAAAGAAAACCCAAGTAATCAATTTGAAAATCTAATGCCAACTTCTCGTCTATCCATATTCCTACATATTTGTAAAATGTGACTCTAATCCAGTTACAAATAATCCTGTTTAGGGATAACATAATAATTGTAATAATTCAATATTCATAACCTTGGTTCATTATGCAATGAGGTGCATCGATGAATTTGTCCAGTGTGAAAAGCTGAAATCATGAAGTGCTAGACAACTGCTCGAAAGACCAGAGACAGCGTGAGAAACTCTGGAGGATGTTCCTGAAGACCTGTTTTACTATTCAGGAAAAAGTCAGAACTCATGCCCTACAACGAAATATTAAACCAACCACTTCCCTGTACCCTATAGACCATGAGCTTGCATTAACGCACACTACTGACTATGCATATTCCGGCTGTTATTTTATGTATGTCAGCATCATTTTCTGTCCTGGAGAGAAACAAGTATAGCCAAAGACCAGATCAACAGGTTCATCAGCAATTACGACACACAATAATCTCAAGACTTTATGAGCAGCAACATTCCTACTAAAATCACGGAAACTACAATTTAGCAATGACTTCCTCTCAAAACAATAAAGATACTCAGAACAGCCTTTATTAGCTTTTACACACACAGGAACTTTTAACACAACGTTTATTCTCAGCATGTTACATTACTGTCTGACAAGAAGCATTTCTAAGAAGCCAGAGTTCATTCAGATGTGGATTTGTCAAAGGCAGACCTATACGGAATACTAGAGTTACTTTAAATTATGCAAAATGGTCTGTATGTGCTTTAACACTGGTCCAGAAGCACTTCCTGTTTCAGTTGTTTAACACATCAATGTTACAGAAAAATACTACCCACAGAATCTTTGGCACTGAAATCATGTTAAACAAACATCTTTCAGACTAATAAACTAGTAAAGAGAAACAGGAAAGACCAATGGTCTATATTCCCGTTTGTTTCCACAAATAAACACCCTCGTCTAAATCCATGTGTTGAAATGAGCTGGCAAGGTCATAACTCTGGGATTGTTTTGGCTTTGTAATTTCACATTACATCTGCTACATTGTTTTTTATCTTACACCATCAACAATCAACTGAAGTACTATATTGCCTGTGATCAAAAAATGGTGGCAAAATTTAGTTTTAAACAAGTTAGTTGCCAGAATCAGAAAGGATTCAAATTTCACCTACAGTAAAGAAGTGTGCTCATTTACATGTGATCATGTGTGTCTCACCTTCCAGGAGTTCCCCATTGCCCTCAGTACTCATGAAAATGAACTGAATGTGTGCCTCCGTCAGAATGATGGCTCTAAAAAAATAAATCACACGAAAAAATTAGTATTGTGTGTGTTTTAACAGAAATATTTTCCCCAAATCACACAGCTCTACTTTACATTATCCTAAAATTATGCACATTTTGCCAGATAAATTATTGTAGAAAGCTATAAATATTTTACATTTGAATTTCCATGCTCTCTATTTTACTGATAGTAATGGTGGAGTTTTATTAGGACAATCAATAGCAGTGATACATAGAGAAAAACTATAATTATAACTATTGCAAATGTTCTTCAAATCATAGTTATTTGTGAATGTGAGTCTGTCATAAAAGTGTCTAAATCCCTGATTTCTCACTGGCTTAAACAAGTATCAACAGTAAGCGTACAATATAAGCTCTTGATGATACAGGAGAAGGTTCTCATAGCCGAACTGTCAATTAAGGTATTACAATGGTTTTACACAAACACACTCCAATGAAGTTGAGAAAACTTCACATTTACACCACACATGGTGCAGCTATTGAGTAAAAGTAATAAGTAATTTGTAAAACATTTTACCTCAGCATATCATATAACTGTTTGACAAGCAACATGTCTGAAAAGCCAGAATTCATTAAGATGTGTATTTGATATAGGCAGACATACACGTGATGCAGATACAAATGTTTTTTGAGCACATAATAGCAATTTTAATCTGTGAAGAGCAGGCAGCTGTACGTTTGATAAATGCAACGGAACAGCACCCACCCACCCACCCACCCACCCACATTCATTCAGTACACAAGCCCATACTGACGCTACCGAGCCACTTATCATCAATTTATCCATGAACTCTCAGGGCTGTTGGCTCACTGGTTTTGCACAAAGCATTGGAGTTACAGGGGGGTAAATGTTTTTAGAACAGGCCACAAAACTGGCAAATGGCTGTTACAATCTATGAAAACAACATCAGGGCCCCTTAAACAGACATGTGACTGGAAAAAAGGACGTGGTGCATCATTTTTTTGTGTCGTAACGTGTAGCTTGCAATAATGTTTGTTACAGCGTTTCCCAATCCTGGCCATTCCATTTTTTAGATGCTCAGTCAAGATTCAAAGTGTTTATTGTAATATGTACAGTGAGGAATCAAGTTTCCCTGTACAAAGAAATTCTTTATTTATTTGACTTTTTCTTCTTAAATAATTTCTTACAGAACAAGTGAAACACACACAAACATAATTAATAAATAAACTACATAAAATTAGATTCACTAAATACAACTGAGACTATGCTGCAGGAGTGAATAAAACTATGCTGCAGGGGTTGGAACATAAACTATGAAATATACACTATGTATATATATGGTGATAATAATAACAGCAGCAGTAGCACTGAAAAATAACAGTGATGATAAAAAAAAGTTTTGAACATTAAAAGTGTGCGATGATAGTGGCATTGGTGCAGTATAGCAGCGGCAGCAGTTACAGTATCTCACAGAACGGAGTACACCCCTCACATTTTTGTAAATATTTTATTATATCTTTTCATGTGACAACACTGAAGAAATGACACTTTGCTAGAATATAAAGTAGCGAGTGTACAGTTTGTTTAACAGTGTAAATTTGCTGTCCCTTCAAAACCACTGGCAATAAAAGTGAATACACTTTTAAGTGAAAATGTCCAAATTGGGCCCAAAGTGTCAATATTTTGTGTGGTCACCATTATTTGACAGCACTGCCTTACCCTCTTGGGCATGGACTTCACCACAGCTTCACAAGACCGCTTTTACCCTTTGGACATAATACGTACTGTGACGCGTGCTAGTCAGACAGGCAGAAATCATAAAAGTTCAGTTTAAAGATAAGGAACGTACAAAGCACAATGTTCTCTCATCATTATAATGTGCACACACACACACACATACATACACACACACACACACACACACACACATACACACATTCACACATACACACATACACACACACACACACACACTATTTGTCGCAATCTGGTTGTTGTCAGAGGAGAAATGAAAACCGATGGATTTTTCTGTAAATATTTCAGCAGCGATTTCTGTGTTTACATGTGTGGAGAGTTTTGCGGTCTGTGCATCAGTAATCATGGTCCGTAAGAAAAGGCTGTGGATTTTCCCCTTCGAAAAAGACACAGTAAAAAAAGACGCTGGCATCATTTGGTTACAAATAGCAGCCGAACGCCATGACTTCAGAGGCTGCGTCTGTTCACGAACACTGCCCAGACAAACAGATAGGCAGCGTAACGGAAGTCTATTTGAATTAGGGCTGGGCGAAATGGCAAAAATGTAAACTTTTTTCTATACTGATCGATAACCATATTTATTTCAATACATAATTCATTAAAAAAAATATTTTAATCTATAATAATCTATGTAAAATAATCTATTTTAAATACAGTTTATTAACAAATCAGTCTAACAAAAGTTAACTTTAAACCAGTTAAAATGAAATTAAACCAAGCCATTGATATTACCTAAGTAGATATGTACTGTTCCAACAAGTAGGATATTAGGCCATAAAATACACGTACCAGTTCATTCAGTCTCATTTTGACTCAATTGACTCATTCAGTACGGAGTTAATTTTGACAGCAAATTTTGATTTAGTTTTAGTCGTAGTCTTTTGACGAAAATGCTTTTTAGTTTTAGTCTGGTTTTAGTCAACCCCATCATTTTAGTTTTAGTCTGGTTTTAGTCGAAATATGAAAAACATTTTAGTCGAATAAATACACATTATACTTAGTCTATTAAAACCTAAATGGTTTAGCTTTCCTGTAGCTTGGTTGTAAGAGCGTGGCATTAACAACGCAAAGGTAATGGGTTCGATAACAAAGGATTTCACATACTTAGAAACAAATGTATAGGACAAAGCAATATAAGTTGCTTTGGATAAAAGCATCTGCCAAATGCTCAAATGTAAATCATTTACTTGGTGTAATTAAATGTTCCATAAAAAGATTCAACTGTTTCGATATAATTTACTTCACCTCAGGACGAATTTAAACAAGGTCATTACCTTTATTTTTCTGAAAAAACTTTTATTTTGACGCGCATGCTAAAAGCTGCACGATGACTGACTGTTTTTGCGTTTATTTCTGCTGTCTGTTAGACTATAAGATGAATCCATATCAAGTCAAAGTGCCAAAAGCTTATCATTGTTTTCAAAATAAATTCTATCGCGATTCGATATAATATTGTTTATCGGCCCAGCCCTAATTTGAATTATAAACATAGAGTGTCTTTGCAATAACTAATCACAAATTTCAAAACTACAATACTTATTTCTTGCTAGAAATGCATTCAAATGCTGTTGAAAGTGAAATTAAACTTATTATGTATAGAAAACAATGCTCCATGGGGCGTTTCGGCCACCATTTGGTCTTTTTTCGAGCTTGGGCCTTATCGACCAACCACATTCATTGCATGTTGTTATGGAAACAATGGTTTATCTGTGAAAAAGGGTGTTTTTTCCAGAAAAGTTGAGCTTATTTAAACCACAACAGACGCTCTGAGCAGCAGAAAAAGATGCCTGTGCTGACGTTTAGAAAGGGCTCAGAAAACACAGTTAATTACATAGGATTGTGACGTAAAACAGACGGTAGCAGCTTCAAAAAAGAAGACAAGTCAGAATAAATTCTATTTGCCTTTCTACCGAGGTAAATAACATGGCTAATCAACTAGCCCAACGTGAACTAGTTTGAACTAAGTGAACATGTTTACAGTCCTGCATTATAACTTGAAAAATAAATGTGTGGAAAGAAAACATGTTTCAAAAAACATTGTTCAGCTGCAGTTTCGATGACTGCTTTTTCACAGAAATTGTTTTAATTGTTGAGCTGCAGCTTGAGGCTCACTTAACTGACTCTATTTTTTTTTATTTATTTAAGAAGAACTCAGATATCTTAATTATTTAACCTGACATGTTTACTGTTCCAGAATGTTCTATATGTTTGTTAAAAATAAAACACATTGTGTTCAGTGGTAAAAACTTTGTTTTTATTAAAAAATAACCCATTATAGATATGTAATAGTAATACCGTGACACTGTGAAACCGTGGTAGTTTTGCACAAGGTTTTCACAGCGTCAGAATCTCATACCGGCCCATGCCTACTTCGAACACGCTGAAGTGTTTCCAGAAAAGTGTGCCTTCTGCATCAGACGTTTAGCCAACAATCCTTGGGCTGAGGCTGAGACTAATGTTGTTTTCCCACTAAATGCGAATGCAGCGTTAAGCACGATTTCGTGTTAGGTCAATGAAAAGACGCGATAGGATATTGAGTGTTTGATGGGCGTGATTCGCGCAAGTTAAAAAATCGGAACTTTGTCGAAAATTCGCGCAGCGTTAACCAATCAGCAGCTTGCTCTAGTAGTGACATGATTATGACGTAGCGAGCGGAGGCAGCTATCCGAAACAAAATGGAGGACAAAGTTATTGTTGCTGTATGTGGATACCTAGCTGTACAATACATCTTTCTTTTATAGAAACAGGAATAAAAAAGGATCTTGCTTGGAAGAAAGTGACTGAGGAGGTTGGACAATCTGGTAAATTGTAAAAAACGCTTTTTACGCAATTTGAGATATATATATAGCAGAAGCACCTCCCAGACGCCAATTTGCATCTGTTGTGAAGTGAATTTCGAATGAAGCGAGTAAACTCAGAACGTTCAAGCGTCCAACCATTTATTTGAGTAAGTCACTTTTGTTGGGAACGCTCTATTATAACTCCCTTATAATTCAATAGAACGTTTGTGCATACCAACATGGCGGCACGGTAGCTTCAGTGTAATGACGTCATGAGCAATCCAGTCATTTATACATTTAATAAAGACAAAGAATTTGCCTCTATGAATTTTTTGTATTTATTCGAGTTACTCAAGGAATCATTTCAGCCCTGCCTAGTAAAGAGAACGCTGTACACTTTTAAAGAAGCTCTTTATGTACCCTTCCATCTAAAACAAGCAGAATAGGCCCTTTTCTCAATGACGTCACTTAACTTCCGCCTTCTCGCAAAGCAGTGTATCATGACATCCATCGTGAAGAAGTACACTGCAAAAAAATACTTTCTTAGTTGTTTTCCAGTAAAAATGTCCACAAATTCTTGAATCAAGAAACATTTTCTTGATGAGCAAAATAACCTAAGAAAATAAATCTTGCTCTTAGCACAAATTCACTGAAATTATATGCTATTTTAATAAAAACAAGCAAAAAAACTGCCAATTATTTTTTCTCAGTCAGTCAATCAATTCAAGATTACTTTTCTTACCGGCCGCTAGAGACTGGCTCCCAAAGAGAGCAGAATCTCATTGATTGTATCTCATATCTCAATTAGGGATGGGCATTTAAAGCAAAAATAATATTCGAAGATCGATGAGAACTATTCGAAAACTATTCGAAATTCGCACCCCTCCCCCACATGGACGCATTTACAGTATTACACACACACAAACGGAGAGAGAGTGAGACCATTTACGCTTCAAATCAGTATGACGGCACACTGCTTTATGTATTATGGAATATGCAATCTTACGTTAAGCAATACATTAAAATAACGTGCTGAAACAAATATATTAACAACCGAATGACGGCACTTATTAACAGTACGTCGATCAGCATCAACCGCTCATAATGCTAAGACATTTCCTTGTAAAATATGAGCATGTCCTTAGCGATCATCTTGCTAGTTAGAGCCGTTATTTGCTCCGCCCGTTTGGGATCCAAATTGGTTGGTCTGACCATAAACTAGCAACTGATTGCTGACCTGTGGATGGACCTGCTGGGTGCTTCACCCTCATATGATTGTGCATCGTAGTTGTTGATCCATGATAAGCCAGCTTTGCATTCCAGAGTTTGCGCTGAACTTTATTCTCATTCATTTTATTAAAGGACCCCACACAGAACTCATTTTTGATATCAATTTACCGTTTCCGTTATGTCACGCGGGTCTACAGTGTGCGTAACTTCGTTACCAATTCTTCTGCGAAAATGTTTTGCTCTACTGTCTCTTGATTGACAGCCTTGAGGTTTTAGGTGCGTTGTTATTGGCAGCGCCACCCTTAGGTTACATGAACGCGTTACACGTGAAAACACGGCGAGTTTTTTAAGATCGCACACACTATTCAAAATTCGATAATTAAATATACTATTCGAATATTCGAAATTCGTGATTCACCCCTAATCTCAATCTCATTGGTACTCCGATGGTAGGAAAAATTATGTTATAATTTTTTGTTCTGTTGAACACAAATGAAGACATTTTGAGAATGTAGTAAATCAAACAGTTATGGGGCACTTTTGACTACCATTGTATTTTTCCTTACTATGGTAGTCAATGGTTGTTGAGATCTGTTTGGTTAAAAGCATTCTTCCAAATACCTTTCTCCGTGTTCATTAGAAAAAAGACATTTTAACACAACTCGAAGGTGAGTCAATGATGACCGAATTCTATTTTTTGGGTGAATTATCCCTTTTGGAAGATGAGAGAAAGGCTGTCAAGAGACTTCATGATCACCACCTCATAACACCTGTCACATGTATAATCTAATCTCTAGAGAACCATGTGTCAGTTGACAGTTTACTCTGATTGCACGTTTTAATAAAATATTATATCTCATTTTTTTAATGCATGCGTCGCATTCTGTATAACATAGTCTAGAAAATACATAATCATGTTAAATGAATCTGTGGGTTTCTTCATGGTACTTTATACAATTCTGTAACCCCTTATAGAATCGCCCCTATTTTTGCGCCTTTCATTGATTGCAAAAACAAGTTATTACTATAATTATAAAACTGTGATGAGAATTTACATTAGTTGATCCGACCCGTTACCCAAAATCCATAAAATGTGATCCATTGCACCACAAACGTTAGTTACTTGTTCAAAATTGATGAGAATCAACAGTCTTCAACATCAGTGCCTTAGACATTTTACTTTAAGTTAGTCTAGTCTTATCATTAACTCCATAACATGATCACGTTATACTTTAAATAGAACATTTTGTGTAAAAGAAAGTGTCTACCTGCCGAAGATCTTCAGTTAAATCTGTGTGAAAGATGAAGCTCTTCAGTTCATAATAACTCCTGCCATGAGGACAGTGAAGGTGACACAGACACACGTCAGAGCAAAACATTTTCAAAATAAAAGCGTTTCAAAATAAAAGTTACTTCCCCTTTCGTCTGTATTTCCTCAGGCGTGTAGCATACGACCAGAAGGGAGAAGCCAATGCAATTCGGTCGCCCTCTGGTGTCTGGCTGCAGTCAGAGTGAGAGTCACGTCAACTCCGTTGATTCAAATAGAACAGTTTTTTCACAGCCATGGCGGTTCATGGAGGCTGGCAATAGAGATTATGGATGTGTCGTCACTTTACCATGCGAACACCACGTTACCACGCCGGAGCGCGCCCTGCTGGGTGGCAAACAGAGGAATCAGGTGTTTCTAATATATATGTCTAATATATACAGTATGTGTGCAATAGTGGAACTGACATCAAAATTCAAAGTCTAACTTAAATCCATGCTTCAATGCATAATTCATTTGTTATACTTTGGTCAGTTAATAATACCACTTTATGTTTTATAATATTTATTTCAATGAATTAAAAGAGCCGTTTCATGTCTATCCTTGAATCACTTAACTAACCAAGTTTCATATTGAAAGTAATTAGTAATAAGTTAAAAAATACTTTTTGGAGAAAGTAATTTGTACAGTAATCTAATTATACTATTGAATATGTAATTAGCAACTATAATTAATTACTTTTTCAATGTGAACTACCCTACACTGCTAGTAACGTATGGATCTGCGACTAAACAGACCAACTGAGGTAAACGTTTAACCCATTTAAGGACGGAAGTCATTTAATGAATACAAAATGACAGAAATAAAGCATTTAAAGCGAAAACATAACTTCCTGGAACTATCTAAAGGCTCCACGAATCACGGTACACGCGAAAATGTTGGCGCATCTCTCAATGGATCTGGCTGGCTGCATTTTATCATAAGCCCCGCCCTCTCCATGTAAACGGGATGGTCACTTTGAAACGGAACGCAGGGTCAGTCATACATCGTCAACCATAAAGGGAAAAGGCTTCAAACTTTCAAGCAACCTCCACTATATGAGCCAACGAGTAATTCTCAGCTGTGGTGCTGTTGGCCTCGCTGAAATTAGAACTTTTTAAGAAAACAATGTTAACGCTAGTTTACAAATTACCTCAGCACTTTTAGAGCAGAATTAAGTGGCTCAAGATTTTAGCGGAAGTAGACCTATGTCTTTACCGCGTGTGCATATTTACACAGTTTTATCCAAAGCGACTTGCAATGCATTATACTATGTCATGTTGCATGTGCCCTTTGATTTGTAGTGCCCTGTGCCTTTTGTGGAGAGAAATCCATAATTGCCAGTACATTAAATACAATAAAAAGAACACAACAAAATCAGATTTTCCTCAACTCTGGACCACTATTCAGTTTAGTTGTAGGACCACACGGTGGCGAGATCGAGTGGCCCTGGGCCTGCGCACCACTGTATGAACTAGTAGAGCAAGCTCCGCCTCTGCATTGACGCACTGAAAACGAGGAACTGCGTTCCCGTTACATAAATATAAAACATCTGCAGTGAATCTGACGCACTTCATCACTCGTCGTAGGTCATATATGCGCGTTCATGTGCTGTGAGCGCCTGTGAGAAGTGACGCGCTCAATGGAAGCATCAGTGCTGTGTGTATGTGACTTAACTTACACTACAGGAAGCGCCGATGTGAACGACACAAGGGGTATGAGTTCTCTTAATATTATCTCTATATATATAACCCTAAACTTTTCAGATGTACAAGCTTGTGCGCAGTATGTATGTAAATGTGTGTATGTTTTATGTGTTTTTTCCCAGATTTTATGATGTACACAAGGATCGTACTGTAACAGCTGAAAGGGTCTATTTTGTGCAAAGCTGTGATTAATACTGAACAAGAAAAACAGCAAAAATCAGGGTCAAGTTAATTTTATCATACAAAATGTGTTGGTTGTTTGTACTGCATGGGCATGTATAGGCTAAACATAACAAGACAGTTGACACAGTCTACCATGACATGTTGATAGATGTTTCTTTAAAGGGATACTTCTCTCAAAAAAGAAAATGTTGTCATCATTAACTCAACCTTAGATTGTTCCAAACCTGTCCTACATACATTTCTTTGTTTTGCTGAACAACAGGAAGACATTTGGTAGATTGTCGGATCTCATCCACCATTTCCTGCCATAGTTGGGAAAATAAATACTATGGGAGACAATGGGGAGTGAGCTATCTTCCTGTGTGTTCACCAAAACAACGAAATGTATACAGGTTTGGAACTATCTAAGGGTGAGTAAATGATGAGAAAATTTTTATTTTTGGGTGAAGCATCACTTTAAGTAAATAATTCTGATGTTGCTATGCTAAGTTTTATTTTGTTTATGAGGACGACAGCAGATGTTGTGGTCATACACATTTGCATGTCTATTTGCATGCAGCCGCAGAATCTGCAAGTATAAAAACGTACATGTGTAGACTGAAAGCCGTGTTTACAATGTTATAACACATCAGGTGTCTGGATAGGATTTTTAGCATTTTAACAAACACCCAAGAGCATTTTTGATATGATAGTATCAGATGATGTTTCCATCATCATCGTGCCTATAACATAGCAGGGTTTTTATCCAGTTAACAAGCTATTTTGGACTGCTGATATTTTTACACATGACCTGATTTGAAAAAGACCTCATGTTGGTTAAGTTTAAGCGAAGTTCATTCAAACTCGTGTCTTTTAATGTGTATGATTGACAGGCCTCAGTTATGGCAGAGTTACTGCGGCTGCTCCTGGATGTGTCTGAAAAGGCAGCTAATGTGGCCCGAGTCTGTCGACAAGAGGCGGCGCTCTTTGAACTCTTGGTACAGGAAAAGAAGGGAGCTGACAAAAACAAGAAATTTCTCAAGGACTTCAAGACGCTCGCTGATGTGATAATACAGGAAATGATTCGGCATGATGTTTGTGCCCAGGTTCCTGTGAAAATACATATTTTCTTATATCAAATGCATTTTTTGTCCTCATACTGATTCATTAGTCACGTTGATAGTTGGCATTCATGTTTTATAGTTTCCAGAGTTAAATGGGTTCATTCATGGAGAGGAATCGAACACATTTGAGAATGGACTCGGTAGGTTACACACATTTACATTTATTTGCCAGACGCTTTTACCCAAAGCGACGTACATAGCATTGTATAATACATTTGTTTCTGACTATGTGCAATCGCCTGGGATCCAACCCATGACCTTGGCATTGCTAGTGTCATGCTCTAACCACTGAGCCACAGGAGAGTTACATTATTTAAGGGATAGTTCACTCAAAAAGGTTGTTGTTATTTACTAATGTCATGTGTCATTCACACAAAGAAATCCAGAAATGTTTTAAATGACACAAGGGTGAGGAAATACGGATTATGCATGTCCACCAAATATTCTCTCTTCTCCAAGTAAAAGAAGGAAGGTGTTTGCAGACTGTGAACCAAACCAGGACAACACGTTTCTTCGCCATGCTGTGACTCAATCATGGGGGATTATTTTTTCCAGGATTTCCTTTGGGATTGGGGGTTATGCAAATTGTTTTAAAATCAGATGTGATGAGGTCATTGGTCAGGATGAGGTTACAACAGGCAGGCGGCTGAATGATGAACAATAAAAGGTTGAAGGAGTGGCAGGAATGTGGTCGCTCAGGGTTGAGAATGAATTCATCTAGGGATGATAGAGATGTACGTGTTGTTTTGTTATCTACAGCACACAAACGAATAGCACCTTTTGTTTAGGAGAAGGTTTCCTCATTGTATTGAAAGCCTTCAGCATGGATACATGTACTGTTGTGACCCTAACAGATTCCTGTTCGACATCCATTGCTTACGGTCAATGTGTGATTGTGTTTGTGTCTGGTTCAGGTGAGAGTGTTACCGTGACAGTATGTGCTAAGGAGGAGGACACGGCGGCTTTGTTGGCTAAAGTTCTGGACGGTGATCTAACCGCTGCGTCTCTCCTGACCAAAGCCATCCATCACAAGCTTCAGCTCAGAGACGAGAAAGCTGAATCTCTGCAGCTGTCACTCAGCTCTGATGAGGTGGCCATCTGGATTGATCCCATTGGTAATATTCAGAACATTTTTAAACTGCACTTCTGTTCAGCATGTAGACATGTGCACAACATTTTGGAAGAACAGGAACATTTCTTGTGCATGGCAATAACAAGTTTGGAAACTTCTATATAATTAAAAAGACGCAGTGCCCTGTGTTGATCTCTGCTATGATCCCTTGAAAAAGAGTAGATGTTGATAAATCATGTCAGTTGCTTTAAAGAATGTTACAAATTTGTAACAATATTTTTTAGTTAAATGTTTTGCGTAATATTATATTGATTTTAGCTGCTACTAGAGAACTCCGCTGTGTTTAACAAATTTACATGTTGAAATCCACTTTGCATAAATATACCACAGTCCTGCACACATTAATGCAGCATACTGTGACTTGATTGAAATGAATGAATCAGACGTTAAACACAGGGCACACCGAGGTTTTTAATGATTTGGAAGTTCTAAAACTTCCTGTTCTTCCGAAATGTTGTGCACAGGTGTACATGCTGAATGAGAACAGAAGTTCAGTTTGGATTATGAACCCTGTTCAAATATCTCGGCCAATTTTTTTTCTGGGCAAGACGGTACGAGTCAGTACATTGAAGGGAAGGAGGAAGAGGAGCCGGATGAAGGCTTTTGTCCATCTGGGCTCCCGTGTGCACTGGTTCTGATTGGGGTTTACCTACGCGCCACTGGCCAACCAGTGATGGGTGTCATAAACCAGCCATTCAAATGTAAAGACTTCATGGGTCAAGGGTAAGATAAAGTTGTTGGCATGGCATGATCTATAACTGAAACTGATTAACAAATATATTTTATTTGTCCATTTTTTAATGCATTCAAGAGAAACCTGGTTGATTGCTTACTGAGTGAGGCGTGCACACACACAGGTGTTGAGAGGAATGCATGTAAATGCCGATGGAATATACAGTTTGAGCCAGTCACGAGACAAAGTCATTGTTTGCCATTTACTGTCATCTTTTATGATGTAAGAGTATATTGCTCTCAGCTGTGTTTAACACATTTACATGCTGAAATCCACTTTGCATGAATATACCACAAAAGTTAAACACAGTCAGCAGCATGCAGGTATTTCAGCAGTAATTTCCCTGATATACCACTTTCTTCTTAAAAAACGCCTATATTTGCTAGCCCAAAATCTCCTTTTTACATACTCCATTATATGACTGGAAGTAACCCTGCCCACAACGCCGTCCCAAAAGTTGACTAGAGCCATCTGGCCACATACACATTTAAATTAGAATAAGAATAAGGATGAAATTATAGACAAAAATTTGGAATTTATAGATTTCCAAAAAATACATTTAAATGAAGAGATCAGTGAATTATGCAGGATGAGGCTTATCTGCCCTGGCTCAGCATCACCAGATACAAATATAATGCAGAGTGAGGAGAGCAGGCTATATTTATTACTCATAAAATACTGTTTAAATTAAAAATAGTTGTTACAGAGTAATATAAATGTGCTATTGCGAAAAGCTTCTAAATATACAGGTTGGGTTGGGTTAGTTACTCAGAAAAGTAATTAACAACTAGTTACTTATTACATATTCAAAAGTGTTATAGATTACTGTACAAATGACTCTTTCCAAAAAGTATTTAATTACTTATTAATAATTACATCAAAGCACGCATTTTAAAATTGGACTAAAAATTTTGATGTCATTTCCACAACAGAATATTTGACATAGTATAAAGTTAAATTACATCAGAAGTAACATCCCTTACTTTACTTTTTCAAGGGAAAAGTATTTAAATTACAGTTACTAATTACTTCGTAACTAGTTAAACCCAACACTGAATAGGAGGCTCTTCCAGCGTTATGGATATGATATTTTCAGTCTAAACGTGAAATATAAACTCTCAGAGAATGTATTTATTACCAGTATATTGACATATGTGTGATATTAGAGTCCAGACACCAGACAAATATTATTCAATACAATTTTCGTTTTTAAAAGAGGGGACAATGTATGCGTTATGTTGTTTTAGAGAGACAACATACTTTCTGTGACTTGAAATGTGCAGGCCAGAATCAATATTGTCCAATCAATGGAGAAGTGATGCCTCTTCACTGAACATTTAAGAGGTATATGGACCGTTACGGAAGTGACAGTTAACTTACCTGACTATGTAAAACTGTGGTTTAAAAACAAAAAACGCATTTTAAAAACCTCAAAAGAGACTTCAAATGGGTATTTTAACCATCAAAGATAAACATCTGACCTCTCAGTATGGTGAAAACCTTTGGTCATTCCTAATTCCAGACAGCAAACTCATTTCACGAGAACAATCAATAAATCATAAATAATAATTGGGCTTTGTGTCGTGGTCAACAAAAATGCCACTTAGCTGTTGTAAATTCACTCTAAACCAAGGCTTTATGGGGCTTATTGCTTTATAAAACAGTTATTCCATATATGTAGCAAATTAAACGCAGCAAAGAATATAGATTGATATTAATAATGAAAAACAACATCGCTACACAGACATAACAACAGTGGCACGGGGATGCAATATGTAATGCGGTCAGCTGTATGTTTTGCAAAATGTACAACATCTTAGAACACGGCATAACCAATCTGAATCAAGGCACAGAACTATCAGTTTTTTAAATATGATTGTAGAACTGCACCAAATTACCCAACCAAAAAAACTACCCAACACAGAGGAAAATGACCCAACCAGCTCAACCCAACGGTTGGGTAGAAAAAAAGGACCTTACCGGCCCACTTCAAGCACTGCTGTATCACCAAGTAAAACTGCTTCACAGGATTTACATTTGTGCTAAGAGAAAAAAGTTTGCGCTGCTGTGAAAAATGAGAGGGAACATTGTTCCACATGGCACCTTGAAGCGCTCTTACAACACATCCACAATTACAATAACGAATCTGAAGGTTTTTGCACATACAGAAATTTTTGTATGCGTTTTTTCGAATTTGGCACTCGTTTGTACGCCGTCTCTGAATCGTCAAAACACCTTTCCTTGCTACGGATGTGAACAATGTAGAGAATCGAACCCAGTCCGAGTTTTTAATGACGGATGAAAATATCAGAGGCATTTTGGTTAACACAACGTGAGGTCGTATTCATTTTCTTTAACATGCGAAAATTTCCGATTCTATGTGCAATAGGCTTCAGTGTAAAAAGACGCAAAATGTGAACAGGCCCAAATGTGGTAGTATTATTTGGTGATATTTTTGTGTGCTCAGTATTCCGGAGAAAGATGGGATGACCAAACAATTGTTTAAAGAAATTCTGCTTTTATTTAAAAATATGACTTGAAAAATGGCTATAAAATTTACCTAATAAACTCGGACAGTCTAAAATATATAAAGTGCTAAATCAGTTTAAATGCATCTTCCACTCAATAGGCGTCATAGCAAATGAGCTACTGTAACAATGTAGTGTACGAGTTGGTGATTTAAGGAGTCTTTAATTTGTGTTGATTCTAGATGGAGAGGACAGCACTTCTGGGGTGTTTCCTACGGCGATGTGAATGTTTGCTCATTCACACAGCGCAGGCCGTTGTGTCTTCAGAAAAGAGATCATCTGTCCGTGATGTTGAGCTCCAGTGAAAAGCCAGAGGTGAAAGATGTGCTCACAACGCTCTCCAACGTCAAACTGATGTATGCGTCTGGTGCAGGCTACAAGATCCTGTGTGTCATCCAGGGTTTAGTAGATGTGTACTTGCTGTCAGAGGGTAGCACTTTCAAGTGGGACTCTTGTGCGCCTCATGCATTGCTACGAGCTCTGGGCGGGGGGATATCAGACCTGAACGAGTGCCTTCGCTCTAGCTTGAATGGAAGCGATGGGCGCCGACCTGAACTGACCTATCACGAGCCCAACAACAAAAGTCAGGGTGTGGATAAGTGGGCAAATCGAGGAGGAATAATCGCATATCTGGACTCGAGCTTGTGCGATAAAACCGTAGCAGCACTGGCTGGAAAAATCTGATGAAATATTGCGAGGCAAGCATTTGATTGATAATCGTGTGTCCTTTAGATAGATTTATTTCATTTTTAAGATAGCTTGGGATTTTTTATTTTAAACTGTAAATTTTGGGCAGAAATAAAACAGCAAAAACATTTTTTTAGCAGGCCCACTGATAAAAAGAAAAAAGCTAGAACCTGACAGGTTATCATGTGGTCGCTTTCGTAGTAGATGAACATCAATAGGAAACTGAAGGTCGTGAAATTTTATGGTGCTGGTTTACTTTGTTTCTTTTCACGTTAGCATAGTCTTCTACTGACAATGATCTTGGTATGCGGGTTTATCAACATTTGAGTGTTTTAAACTTATTCCTCAATATGTTGTATTTACAGACATAAAACTACTTTGTTGTGGAGTTCTAAGTAAAGGTGATGTAAGTTCACAATATGGAAAAATTTGTTTTAACTTGTGTGGTAACAGCAGAGCTTACCTGTTGAAATACTGTCAAAGGTGGTAAACCTGTAAATCCTGTTAAACAATAAAATGGGAAACAAGGTGTTGACAGTTGAGTCACCTTTAGTTTGCCTAGCAATTCTGGGATGCTGTAAAGAAAGAAAGGAAAGCTTTGATGCACCATGTCATGTGTTTGAGAGACATATGCTTAAAATGGATCATGTTATTTTGGAAACTTCTGGTAGAAATAAGGTCACCTGGTTTAAAGGGATAGTTCAGTCAGAAAATGAAAATTCTGTCATCATTAAATCACCCTCTTGACATTTCAAACCTGAATGACTTTCTTTTTTTGCCGAATACAAAGAAAAATATATTTTGAAGAACGTTGGTAACCCAAAAACTTTGGTCCCCATTGACTTGCATCGATATTGTGTCCCTATAATAGAAGTCAATGGTGACCAATTGTTTTTAGACACATACATTTTTCAAACATCTTTTGTTTTGAAGAAAACAGAAACTCGTACAGCTTTAAAATGAGGAAATAAGGATAGAATTTTCATTTTAGGGCAAACTATCAATTAACTTGTTCATTGAGTTATACACCTTACTGAAGTAAATAAAAAAGTATGATAGTTGAAATATTCTGCATTTAAATTAGATATATTATATTATTAATTATAATATTGGGTTCAAGTTAAACGTTCCCTCAAGATAAACCCCATTACCTAACCCTAGCATTTGAGCTACAGGAATATTACAATGTTCAGAGCAATAACAGGTGTCATTTGGTCACTTAACTTTAATCAATGAATGTATGAAGTCAAACTGAAGGACTGGACAAAACCAAAGATTAATAAATCAGTTCAAGTCGTTTTCATTTCAAGTTAACCGCTCTCATTTGTAGATGCTCAAGAGATTTCAACGATGGCACAATGTTTGGGGACAATTTTAATATATGAAGGTTATGGTGAGAGGCACTAATATACCAATTTTAGACAAGTGTCCTGCAAACATTATAACGATTGTCTAATTCTAGAGTGATCTTCAGCAGTTTCTTACATAAACATTCTGGTCACTCTGGAGATAAACTATAAAATATCTTTACAGTAACTTTAGACTGTCGAATCTCTGTCAGATTCATGGACATTATTGATACACTCAAAAATCCCCTTCTTTAAACAGTCAATGGAATTAAAACCATAAACCGTAAATAACAACCGAAACACACAAATAATAAAGTCAATATATGGCGATCTGTTGTTTTGTTTAATGGAAATAATTTCCATGGAAATTAGAGAAATACCAACATAAACTAAGGGTAATGACTCAAGTTTTATTGAAGCACTTCAGTGATCGGTTTTGAATAGAAATGAAGCTGTATTTGGCCTTGTTTGTGGTTTCGGTTAAACAGCTCAATTAAGAAAGGTAACCAAACTGAAGATAAATCTTAACATTTCTGTTACAAATAACAGAAGCAGTCATGTATTATGAATTTTGTTTGGGTTAATCCTTACTTGAGGGGTTCATTTTATTATGTGGAACTTTACCTGCTGACCAGTGTTTTCCTCACGAGCGGAAGCTTAAGACACTGAACACATATGAAGTAATATCAGTACAGCATTTCAGACAGCTTATCTTCTCTCGTTCTAAAGATGAAGTTGAAAGCATATGTATATGTAAATATGCTTTGAACCTGGTCTTTAGAAAGAGAAGGCAGTGTCTTAAATGCAATACAGCGTCTAAATCAAAATAATACAATTCAAGTGAGCATCAAAAATGGAGCATGAATTGTTAGGTTTGGATGGTTCCTGAGTGTTACAAAGTGGACTTGCTGTTAAAGGGACACAGTTTGGGGTGTCTTGAGTTGATAAATGAAAATGTATGAAACCAGACCTTTATGTGTTCACTTCTTCATAATACGTGATGTTATTAATCAGCTAGTTGTGCTTTAACTTGAATGTCAAACATTTTACTTTCCCTTTATAAACTCTTATAATCAACAAAAACAAACTGAACATTAAGACAAAATGATTCTTTCAAGGAATTCACAAATACCATCATTCCAAGTCATGTATATCTTGTAATCCTTACGTATTATTAGCACACCCAACATCCTGTTAAGATAAAATAATTACATCCACTTCAATAAACCAAACCATAGGCTTCAACATGAATCTGCTAATTATGGAGGCTTCAAAAACAGGATAATGATTCCTCAGATGTCATGAGCAATGTAAAATCCCAGAAAGAAGGGGAAATCTGGGTCTTCTCCTGCACTCTGATTTATGCAGATGCAATCCCTGAGGTCTGTGTGCGATTTCAACTATATCCTAAAACAGTGTTTCCCAATCCTGGTCCTGGAGTACCATTTTCTAAACCTGGCTGTTTTATACGAAATGTTGTAACTTCTCAGCTCATAATTAAAGACTCCAAGACCTCGGAAGAGTGTTAGATTAGCGTGACTATAGTGATGGCATCACCAAACACACTGCCACACTCCTGACTATTACTCAACGGATTTACTTTTTCAATTTCAACGAAAACAAATAACATTCTGCTTAGGAAAGACAGAATGTGATTTTAATCTCTGTTCAATTGTACACAAAAAAAGGAAAAAAGTGACTTCAATCAGCAAGATCTTTTTCCTGCACCTCTGCTGAAAATCAACGTGGCCATTTCAGACTTTATCAGATGCTTCACAAAGAACTGAACTGCTTTTCTGAGGTCAAAAGATTTTTCTTTTTTTTGCATTAGGTAAAAACGTGTCCACGGGCAGCGATTCATCCCACTAGCTCTCGCTGTCAATCACTGCCCCATTCAGTGATGGAATGGCTTGCGGACTTTCTTACGTCGACGCAGCGGCTTTCCTCCCTCAGTCCAGTGTTCGTTGGGCTCGCTCCGTTGGGTCGCTGAGCTAAAGAACCCTGTTTGTGGAGGAGATCCTGAAAACATTCCTGCAGTCCCAGCGGCAGCTCTGAAACCCTGATTAGATGGTGTTCCTTCAGAGAAGAAGCCTCCATTGGCTGATACATTATTAGGAACTCCGCCCTGGAAGAAGCTGCTAAAGAAGTCTTGCATCTCTGCGGGTGCACCACCGCCTGGATGATCTGGAGGGGATCTAGAGGACACATTACAATTACAATGACGACAATCACCACAGTAACACACAGTTTGATGCAACCCTGCTCGGAGCCGACCAGTTCCCTCTCAAAAGCATTAAAAAAAGCATGGAAAATGTGCAGTACGTGCCTTTCCCCAAAGTGCTCGGGATGGGAGCTTGCTCTCTCGTGGAGACTTCGAGTGAAGAGAGCGCGTTGCTCGTCGAGACTGTGTCTGCATTTAAAATAATGAATTTGTACATTGACCTGTTTTACAATGCCCTCAGGCTGGACAGGACATCAGTTGTGTGGTACTTTTCTCTGGGATGCACCGAATGTTTGGCAACCAAAAATATTATTTCTAAAATACCAAAAAAAAGTGTGATATGATCAAGCTGCAACCAGCACAGAGTGAGAGAGAGAGTGAGAGCGCTTTATTAAACCGACAACGAGCCGTTTAGGTCTATGGTTCCCTCATGTGGTTGATAAAACGTCTCCGGTTACTTTCGTAACCTCGGTTCCCTGAGAAGCGGGAACAAGACATTGCGGAGACCCGCATATGAAACTCCTGCCCTTTTTCACTTTTCCTGAAGTCTTATTGGATAACGCCAGTAAAAAAACTGGCCAATTGTCGCAAGAATGCAACAGTATGCAAATACTGACGAATCCAGACAGTATAAATACAGTGCATGTGACGACAATCCTCAGAATCTACGAGAGAACGCCTGCACGGTGATGAGCGGCGAACACGGCGATCTACGCAAGGTCTCGTTCCCGCTTCTCAGGGAACCGAGGTTACGAAAGTAACCGGAGACGTTCCCTTTCGAGAGCGGTCACTTCGACATTGCGGAGAACCGCATATGGAACGGTAGTACAATCCCGCTGTGAGATATTGCAAAATCAGCCAGAAAAACTGGGTTAAAACACACAAGCATGGGAAGCATACAATTTTAACCATTCGCGAGGTAGTCCTAAACATCAACAGCTGATTGGCTTAAATCGGCCAATGAACTAACAAATCACTGAACAGGCCAATGAACTGCTAGATCTGGCTCCTGCCAAATTTGCATATCCAAACCCAACAAATGCAGCGGGCTGCGCTGAAACAGGGCAGACACTACAACAGTAAGAGCCAGCACAGATTCCCGGGCGGATATAACAGGGATCATAAAAGTACACCAAGCACAGCGTAAACAGCAACGCGGCAACAACTGTGTAACATAAGCGATTATAAGGTAGAAGATAAAGAGTGATCAGCACTCACCGAGAGGACTTGGGACGACAAAGAGGACACGTCCAATCTGTAGAACCTGGCGAAAGTGTTCTGCGAAGACCAGCCAGCCGCACAGCATATGTCCTGAATATATGTGCCTCTAGACCAAGCCCACGAAGAGGCGATAGCCCTAGTTGAATGAGCTCTGATACCGAAGGGGCAGTTCTGACTCTCATACGCTAAGGTAATAGCGTCCACCACCCCAGTGAGAGAGCCTCTGCTTTGATACAGCCCAACCTTTAGTTCCCCCACCAAAACAGACGAAGAGCTGTTCAGACTGCCGAAAGCCGGCCGTGTGATCGATGTAAGCCCGTAAAACCCTTACCGAGCAGACCGCTCTCTGAGCGTTAGCATTCTGCGAGTCTGACGAGTCGGAAAACAAAGCGGGCAAAGAAATGACCTGTGCTCTAAATGGGGTAGACATAGACTTTGGCACATAACCCGATTTCGGCCGGAGAGTGACGTTGCAAAACGAATGAAATCAGCGCCGACTGAGAGCGCTTGAAGATCCCCTATGCGCTTAGCCGAAGCAAGGGCAAGAAGGAGAACAGTCTTATAGTGAGCTCTCTTATGGAAGCCGCATCCAAAGGCTCGAATGGGGGAGAAGAGAGAGCCTTCAACACCAGCGCTAAGTCTCAATGCGGCACCGAAGGGGATCGCGTGGGGAAAAGTCTCCTCGCTCCTCTGAGGAATCTGACCACCAGCATGTGCCTTCCAATCGATTGCCCATCAACCGGGGGACGAAACAAGGCGATAGCAGCCACATAAACCTTCAGTGTTGACGGGAGTCCGCCGTTGTACAGCCTGTGCTGCAGGAAGCATAACATATCCGACACGGGGCAGGACATCGGGTCGATATTTTTATTACTGCACCATTTAACAAACAGCCCCCATTTGAGAGCGTATAAACGCCTGGTGGAAGGCGCACGACACTCCGAAATAGTGTCAAGTACACGCTGAGGAAGTGCATTTAAAACCCCCGTAGAGGCCAGGCATGAAGGCTCCACAGCTGGGGGCTGGGGTGAAATATCGTGCCGTTCGCTTGGGACAACAGGTCTCTCCTGAGGGGAATCTGCCACGGCGGTGCCGTTGACAATTCGCTCAGGTCCAGAAACCACGGTTGATTCAGCCAAAACGGAGCGACGAGGATCACCGTCGCCGTCTCCTCTCTGATTTTGCACAGCACCAGGGGCAAGATCTTCATCGGAGGAAACGCGTAAAGCCGAACGTCCGGCCAACGAACCGTTAGAGCGTCGCTCCCCATGGGGGAGTGGGTCAGCGAGAAATACAGCGGGCAGTGCGCGTTCTCGCTCGTTGCGAATAGATCCACTTCCGCCTTCCCAAAGCGCTCCCAAAGTGACCACACTGAGTCGGGATGAAGCCTCCATTCCCCGTGCGGAAGACCTTCCCTCGAAAGCATGTCCGCTCCGCAGTTCAGACAACCGGGGATATGCGCTGCCCTGACAGAGAGTAGATGCCGATCTGCCCAAAGTAGGAGACTCGCAGCCTGTTTGAAAAGAATTCCTGAGTGGACTCCTCCATGGCGATTTATGTACGAAACCACGGACATGTTGTCGGTGCGAATCAGCCTCGACTGGAAAGTATGGAGAGCTAGAGACACCGCCTTCAGCTCCAAACGATTTATATGCCATTTTCTCAGTGACTGTGTCCAAAGGCCGGATGCGGGCATGCCCTCGCACACCGCGCCCCATCCAGAGGACGACGCATCCATCGTAACGACTATGCATCTCGTAACCAGCCCCAGGGGAACTCCCCGACTGAACATGCTCGGGTCACGCCACGGGCTCAGGGCACTGAGGCAACTGAGTGTACGCTGGTGCAGCGCGGCTAATAGCACTGGCGGGGAAATGGCTCGTGCGTGAGACTCCAGCCGTCTTTCGCCCACGGGAAAGACCGTGGACGAGGGAAGGCTGGTTATAGCCGGGATTAACTGCGGCTTCGCGCTGCACCGTGGCAGGGCAAGGAACGCAGCATTGGCTGGGTGAGGGGGAAAGAGCTCCTTTTGTGAACAGGTATGTGTTTTTATTGCATTTACACAAACATTTACAACATTGCAATGTTCGCCCGCAACCGCGGGGGAAAACTGATGCAAACAGCGGCGTTTGGGGGCCACCGGGACGCTCACGAACTCTCTCCTCTTTATAGGTCCGTCAGGACGACGGCTTAGCAGACGATGACGCTCCGCCGTCGTGGCGCGGCGGTCCTCTCTTCGGCCCGTACCTCTTCTTAGGTGGGCCCGACCATTGTTTAGGCCGAGCATCCGGCTCACGACCTCGAGAAGCCGGGGCGGAAGCAGCGTGCTATTTGGCCGGTCTCTGCGTGCAGTGCGGCGCGGATGAAGAACGTGCTCTCCGAGACAATTGATAAGAGCGTTGCAGGAGCACGTGACTCATGGCCTTGGCGCGCTTTTGTGCCTCCCCGAAGCGCTCTACCACCGACTCCACGACGTCACCAAAGAGGTCGGAGGGAGTGATCGGGGCGTTGAGAAGAGACTTACGATCAGCGTCTTTTAGGTCCGCCAACGTAAGCCACAGATGACGGGGGAGGACGACCATAAATCCCATGGATCGGCCGATAGCTTCTGCGGTCCGCTTCGTGGCCATCAGAGCGAAGTCGGTCGCTGCCCTCAGATCCCTCGTGGCGTCCGCCTCAAGGCTGCCACTATCCAGCGACTGAAGGATCTTAGCCTGGAACACCTGCAGCACCGCCATTGCGTGCAAAGCGGAAGCGGCTTCCCCGGCGGATGCGTAAGCCTTACAGGCGAGATGGGCGGTAAATCTGCACGGCTTCGACGGCAGGCCTGGGTCCGAGCCCAACGAGGGGGTGGAAGGGCACAAATGAGCGGCGAGGGTCTCCGGGACGGGTGGCATGTGCACGTAACCGTGGGCCTCCGCTCCGACCACGTGTGTGAACATGGACTGTGAAGCAGCGTGAACGCGCGCCGACTGAGGAGCAGACCACGATTTCACCACGTGCTCGATGACATCTGGGAAAAATGCAGCACTCCTCTTTGATGTGGCCTGACGGCGGCCGCCTGAAGGTACCACGAGTCGAGATTACTTTTTGCCGGCTCCTCAGGTGAACTCCAGGTGATGTCGAGCTCGCTGACGGCCTTCGAGGACCCTTATGAACTCCACGTTGAGGTCCGGGGTGCTCTCTAGGTCGGGGCAATCCCGCTCCGATCCTGCCCAGTCCTTGTCCGAAACTGAGATGGACATGGAGTCATCGTCCTCCTCAGCGCCGAAGGAAATGGCGCCCGCGACGGACGGCGGGGGGACGAAGACTCTCGTCGATGTAGAGGACCGGGGAATGGGGTGACGGCAGAGGACAGCGACCCGGAGCCGTGTCGTCGCCGCTCCCCCTTGGAATGGGTAGTCTCACCAGCGACTCGTTGGTGGCAGTGAGCCTCGACCCTATTATTCCACGAGCGATGTTCCTGAGAGTTCTCAAGAAACGCGCCGGCAGGTCCGCACAGTGCGTGCAATCGGACTCGCAGAAAGCAGACTCCGCATGAGCCAGGCCCAGGCAGGCAATGCAGTGCTCGTGCGTATCCTGCGGGTCAATGGGACCCAAGCAAAGACAACAGAAGGAAGCCATCGGATGTGGTGAAGAAGTATCCAGTTGCGTCTTCAACGATGGCAGCGTGAAAAAGAAGATTCTGAGGATTGTCGTCACATGCACTGTATTTATACTGTCTGGATTCGTCAGTATTTGCATACTGTTGCATTCTTGCCACAATTGGCCAGTTTTTTTACTGGCGTTATCCAATAAGACTTCAGGAAAAGTGAAAAAGGGGAGGGGTTTCATATGCGGTTCTCCGCAATGTCGAAGTGACCGCTCTCTTACATCATGTCACTTCATAAACTGTGCATGTACTAAAGCACTCTTTTAGCTCCCGCGGGTCATACTACTGGGCTATACGAATAGTTCAAACTAGATTCTGGGGCAGCAGTTGGTTATTAGCCGTTAGCGCAAAGCGTGCTAGCTACATAGCAGCTAACTTCCTAACATTAGCTACATTTTTGCATTAGCAACACATTTTCAGTCACCCAAAAAACAACGCTAATTGTAAAGGTGTTAGTGTGTTAAATGAAGTTATTTGCTATGTAGCTAGCACGCTTTGCGCTAACGGCTAATAACCAACTACTACCTCGTAATCTAGTTTGAACTATTCGCAAATCATTTTCTGTAGTTATATTTTCAAAAACACACTTGCGACCAGGCGTTGTGCTTTGTGCTTTGCTTTCCCGTAATAACCAGTTCTGGTTCTGAACCCACATTTCACACAGAATTTTGTCACTAGGTGGGTCTTGGGGCAAGCACCCCCAGAAGAAAAATGTGTAAAAAAAATGTAAAGTGAAACACTTTTGTAAACCATTTCTTTGTTTTTGCGCAGTTTTTCATACATTGTAGGAGCCTTTAATACAGATTTATTATAGATTACAGTGCATGAATGATGATGTGTTCTGAAAACACCGCTATCTCTTCCGGCAGCTAAAAGGAGGACTGCGTTTCCTTACAATGATTCGTCAAGGTCTTTTCATACGAGCCATTTCACTACCGGAACACGACATTGACCAGTATTGCTATTGACCATGTGAACAAAAGAATGGCGGCGCGGTGTAGGGCTGACATTACAGTTTCGTGAGAGAGATTCAAGAGCCACCTGCTCCGTATGCTTTCAAATTGCTCTCACAGTACTGTGATGTCATCCGTTGATCGATCTGTGCAGCGCCACATGAAATCAAATATGCCTAATAACATGCATAATACCTCACCTATCCACAAGCAGACATCATTGCTTTCCTTGCCATCATGCTCATTGTTGAACTGGCCAGTCTGTGACTGCCAATTGTGGCATAAGCAACCAACTTTTACATTTGTATGTGCATTCTCAGAGAGTCTGAATGGTAATGTGACATGCGTTTTAGGTAGAATTTCTTTATAAAACGCAATGGAAACACCAGTGTACACGAGCATCGTTTTTATTTTTAAAACCAATTTTTCAACGAAAACGCACTGATGTAAACAGGACCTCACTATCAATCTCAATTGTGTGTGTGTGTGTGTGTGTTTGTTTGTTTGTTTTTTTGTTTTACCGGTGTGTCAACCCTTTTGTGTGAGAAAACGATGCTGAAGCAGGGGGTTTCATGACACTTTGTTGTCCAGCCCTGAGAATGTTTTTTTATTTTGTACTTTTTATTCCACTACTATAACACCATACCTGCAAATTCGGAAGAGATGCAAGAGGTGACAGCCATATGCCGTGTGGGGGGGGGGGTGGGTTGGAAGGGGGGTTTTGGTTATAAGGGGGTTGCAGTGTTTCGCCTATGTTTATGGCTTTTGTGTGGTCTCTATATCTTCTTTGTGGCGGAGCAGGTCCGGACAATACTTTTTCAAATAAATAATATTTAATCAATTGAGTAATGTTGAATATGTATATAAAAAGTGAACATCAAATGTTTATCAGGCCATTTTTTTTTTTTTATTATGATACCCACAGTTTGTAGGCTCTGGTGCTAAAGCGAAGTCCTAGTGGCCTATTTTAATATGTATTAAAACTACTGGCAACAAAATGTAACAACTGAACTTAATTTATCATGAGCAGAAGTAATAACAAAGTTACTAACAAGTAGCTTTTCCATGCCATTCACACTAGAACTGATTCTAAATAATCTCCAATTAAAACATGATTCATTTTGAAATACTCTGAACATGCTGATTATTCATGCTATTGATATTATTAATATCATTAATGCTTAATGTAGATAGAAGACGTTAGGGTTTATAATGTCAAAAAACCTATATAGGAAACAGCCAAAAATACTTTATTACTGCTGCATTTTGTTTACATTTATTTTCCTTCTCCTGGTGTTGTCTGCAGGTCTTTATATGCAACACGTCTTTGGCGGGAGAAGCAGCATTTACGGAGCGGAAAGGGTTAAAATGAAGTTCATTTGGCACTAGGGTGACCACCTGCTAATAAGCCCAAGGGGGGACAATGGGTATGTTTCTGAGGGACAATGTGGGACACTGCCTGGCGCGGCGGTGCCCCCACCCCCCGGACAGACTCACTGATAGTGGTTTAGCCATTTCTAGCACATACCAGCTTACATGGTATATTAATAATGCCCTATTCCCCTAAACATGTGTAATTGCTGATGTATGCTCATGAATAGGCCAGCCAATGTATATTTTTTTTAAATAAAGATTCACAATATTTTGAACATTCAATGAATTGACAAATGCACTTCCACTTACGATTTACTTTAGCTATTTAATTTTCCCAGTCTTTCTTGTACCCACACCTTCTCTTTTTAATTAATGGCTCAGACCAGTGGCGTTGCTAGGCCCTTTTTAGGGGAGCTAAAGCCCCCCTAAAGTTCTAGCTCAGCCCCCCTAAAATAATGTGTGTAATGTAATCTGTACAAGAATTCGAGATCGCTTTATAGCCCCCTTTAAAACTCTTATTATGAAAACAGCGTTAGGCTGCGTTATTTAGCGCATTCTTCAGTTCACACAGTAGCACATTTGAGTTAACGTCATTAGCAGAGTAACTTTACAAGGTGTGTTCATTAACATGACATCTGCATTTTTGCCACTCTTTGTGATAAATGCATCTTAATATGATGTGGAAGCGATACAAGACCCTTTCCCATTCACTGTTTAAAAGTTTTATGTGCGTTCACCTCTCGTTAACTATTTGTTAACGGTACCTCGAGAAAAATGAAATCACTAAACACCAATGACGGCATACATCCACGATCAAGATGATATTGTAGCGCACAGAAAGTGTCATTAATGATGATGTGCTATAGTTATAGAGAGTTGACGGTAGTTTTTTTTTCAACAGAAGCTCTATGTCGTTTTTCAGACGCTTCAGTATTTTTATCATTAATTGAAAACATATTGTGGAGGTAATAGATGAACACGCAGTCATGCAGAGAGTGACAGCGCTAGTGCTATTAAGAATGAATGGCAGAGAAACATCAAGTTATTCTCACTAAATAATTATTCAGCAGTTGATTGTGATATTTATTTTATGGATTTGTGGCTGTTGTTGTCACTTTGAAATATAAATGTTGCAGATTGACCGATTAATGTGATATTCATTTGAATAACAATAACTTGTATTTATGCTTTTCTGCTTTTCTGCACATTCTTTATTTATTTTAGTAATGTATACAATATGTGGTGATTAGAGTGTGGCTCTCTCTATATCTATCCTCATTGGAGGCGGAGCCCCCCTAATATTGAAAACCTAGAATCGCCTCTGGCTCAGTGCGCGCGCTGTCATGACAACAACGGAACAACCTAGTCAGCAGTTCAACTGATGGGTGGGTGTGGCAACAGTAGCGTGCTGAACTGTCAAGTATTGTTCGTTTGGCTGCCTAGGGCTCAAGGATGTAGAGCGACCAACTTTTTTTTGAGCAAGCTTTGATTATGCGTGACACGGTCTCAATTTGCGGGACGCATGAATCGGGCTTCAAACGTTGTGCGCGCACGCGCTACGCGGGACGGGTGGTCACCCTATTTGGCACTATATGAAGATATTAGAAGTTATTGGCAAAATGTAGTCAACATAAATTTCCCTGAGTGTGCGTGATGTATACAGCTCAGTTATGTAGACGCGCTGCTCAATTTAAATTACAGAAATATTCTGACGATGTGAATGGTTCATTCTGTCTCAGGGTGCAGATGGAACCAAGCCAAGTTGTCATATTGTCTTAAATGCGCTCTGTCTGCTGGTGAGAGTGTGCTTGCCTGTGTGTGAGCAGAGCGCACCTATCTGTGTGCGCACACGCATCGGGGCAGTTCTCGATACGGAGAGAAAATGAGAATTGTAAACGTAGAGAATAAATTGACATGCTGCCGTATAAATAAGATAAAGACCTGATGCTATTTAGTTTGTTTAATGAGATACCCCCCATAGAAAAATAACTCTTCAGATTTACACGATTCACATATTTGACCCATTTTTGATCCAAAACGGGGACTAGTTTGCAGGTATGATAATAAAAACATGTCGTTAACTGTTCTACATACTTCTTGTTCTTGTTTTACTTGTAAAACAAGGGTGTGTTTTTGAACGGGTTATGGGCCTGCTCACTAATTCAACATGCTTCATGCCACCAAAAAACATCTTGGCTTTAAGAAAGTTTGAGGGGTTACCTGTGCCGGGTGGCGCTGCTGCTACTTTTGGAGCCAAATGAGATATGATAGGGCACACGGTGCGTGTCTGGAGAGATGCCTATCCGTTGACAGCCTGCCCACTCTGTGTCGACATGTAGAGATGTATCTCAATACACAGGTATAAACGCAATCCAACAGCCTATCAATCATTGTGGACATAAATCAACTACCAGTGACATCAAAGACTTTGCCATCCATAAAAGCAAAGTATGTGATTCGCAGACCCAGCATACTAGATTCAGCCCACAGATCTCCCTCCTCAGCACTGTGCCACTTCTTACATTCAGCACAGAAGCGGGCTTCGCTGGCTTCACGTTCCATCTCGAAGCGCCTGCAGAAAAGAAGACTGCTCAGAAAGTAATTGTACACATATGACACAAAACAGAGGTTAACATGAGATCACAGGATGGCAATGATGATGACAGTAATACGCACTTGTGCTTGCCCTCACATTTAGTGCACATCATGGTGTTCATGGCCTCTTTCAAGTCATCCTGCAATTTGGCCAAGAAATCATTCATGGACTTTGAAAGCTCTGTGGTTGCCATCCGCTTCCTGTAGACAAGAAACATGAAAAGAAATTATGATATTTTGCACTGCCTTACTTTTACACTAAATGACAGCGTATTTTAAAGCAATGTAAAACGACAAATATTACCTTCTTTTAGGGGTGTAACAATATATTGTGGCAGAAGTCGCGTTTACCGATAATTCTGTCATTGACAGATTTTATTTTACCGGTGATGGAAAATCTTAAGGCAGTCCGTCATTTTGACAGATTTCAATAAGGGCAACTTGTAATTCCCCGTTTTGTAATTTCCTTTCATCATTAGAGCGTGATCGTAGGCTATTACCCCTGCTCTGAACACGATCTCAAAGGGAGGTGTGTCTTCCATTCATTAGCTTACAATGCCTGCTCCATTCTGGATAACGCACGTTCAGCAGAGACTGATGCATCTGTCACAGACCCCTGCGTGGCGTGCACTCATATACACAAAGGCGCGCCGTTTACACAGTTTACAAGCAACTGTCATTGTTACTGACAGGACAAATGAACATAAACATTTTTCTGTAATTACGGTGGTATGCAAAAGTTTACACAGCACTTGCAGAATCTCGAAAAAGCTGAAACTTTTGGAAAAATAAGAGGATTTTTGAAAAGGAAGGTTTATTTTTTATTTAGTCCTGCCCTGAGCAAATTTTTTCACTAAAGAAATGTTAACAAAGTTCACACTAAAGAATAATAAAATATTTTTTTCAAAATAGCTCATTTCTGAAGTTAAGACGCCCCTGATTCTTAATACTGTATGATGTTACCTAAACAATCAATGACACTTTATGTTAAGTCATAGTTGTTTAAGGGTTTCTTGTTTGTCATGAGTCATTAGACTATACTGATCTTCAAAACAATCACCCAGGTCCTCCACAATCTTTGCTTTTTCAGGATTTCTGGATATTTTACTCATGTCCAGCAGTGACTGTATGATGTTGAAATTGCTCTTTTTACATTGAGGAAAATCAAGAGACTCGTACACAACTATTACAATAGATAGAAACATAAAGTGCTGCCCACAATGTCAACAACATTCATTTAAAGTCAGGTGGGTGTAAACCAATGAAAATGGTTCTGATGTAAAAAATATATATATTTAATTTCCTGAAAAACATTTTTGTATTTTTAAATCTTCTGAAGGACAATAGTAAATGAAAAAAAAAGATGTATAAATAAAACAATAACAATTTACACCAAAACCATTTTCAGAGGTTTTACCCCCACCTGACTTTAAATGAATGCTGTTGACTTGGGTGATATCATTTGATTTCTGACAACAGAAACATTAAATATATAAATGAATATAAGCAACAACGGCTTTATTGGGCATTCAGTTGCATTAAAATATAGTAAGTTCAGAGAGTAACCGCAAGTACAGCGTGATGACGCCACGAACATGTTAATTACCACGTTACGCCACCTTGCACCATAATGACGGGTAATAATAGATTTGGATGGATTTTTTACGAGCCTGCCCGTTATTTTAAATAAGTTTAGTGTAACCTCTGTATTGTGGAACAATATACTAATTATTTAATTTGTATTATTTACATGGATTGACATGAGACCTGACGAATATATCACCGAACAGGGGTTGTGGCCTCAATAGCTGCGCAGTGTATGGTGTGCCGTATGCATTTAATTGAGGACTAAATAAAGCTGTTAACTCATTCACCGCCAGCCTTTTTAAAAAAAGTTGCCAGCCTACGCCAGCGTTTTTTAACATTTTCAAATGAAAGAACAGAGTCTCAGCTTTTAAACAAAAGAAACCTTATTCTTCTATCTTCATTTTTTGTTTTTTAATACTCCGTAGATGTGGGTAGGTTTCTTCAAAAATGCATCACTTTGATTAAACAGCTGAGATAATTAACGTTTTTTATCGAAGATTCCGCCCAGATCCCATTCGTTGAAAACCGCTAAAACATATACCTTCTAGGTTATGGGATTCTCTAATTTCTCCCAAAGGTGTGTAATAGCACCACCTGTTGTACAACAGCACAAACACTGATTGCCATAATAAATAGTCTTTGGGGGAACCGTTTTTTTTTTAAATGACGAGATACTCGTCAATACCGGTAAAAGAGTTAAACAAAGATTATGCTGTATGATGTAGGTTACCTGTTATTTGCTAACCTGCCAATTGCAAATTCCAATTTTATTCCCATTCCCATCCATCCTATCCGTGTAGATTAGAGAGGCGAATATAAATTTGCAATAATAAATGACAGTGTATTTATGATTATACAGATGACAATCTCAATCACATCAAGAAGCATATACACAAGAAATCACAATGTAGAATTATAGTAGAATTATACTTTGAAAAGGTATAGCCTCCTCAAATTACATACACTCACAGTTCATACTCTCGACGTGTTTCTGGGTTACTGACAATGTCCCACGCAGCCCTTAAAACCTTGAAAGCCTCATCAGCACCCGGATGCTTGTTTTTGTCTGGATGAATCTACAAGTAAACAATATACAACACATGGTCACACTTTTCGCAAATGGCAGAAACGTCAGGGCAGAACTGTTATTACCTGTATAGCCAGCTGTCTATAAGCTCTCTTCAGCTCAGATTCAGTTGCGTTAATATCCACTCCCAGAACACTGAACGGGTCCAAATCTTCTTCAGGGATCTGAACAAGAGAGGCAGTAGCTCATACACTTCCCATTCATAATCTCCTCAAGCAACACATAATCATAGACGTCTACAAAAGGAAGTGGTGATCATTAACTTATTCTTTACTTATGTATGTCCATATTTTTGAATAATTCCTGACACAGGGATTGTCTCGCTCGGCATGTACTCTGTGCAGTGAGCACCAGGGAGAAACAGCACATTGAATTCACTGTACAACAGTCGACTTGTGATTGAAAGAGTACTAAAGAGGGTTTCTCATAGAACTCGACCTCACTAAAGAATTGGATATACAAAGAAAACAGCACTGGGCCAAGAATAGAACCTTGGGGAACTCCGAATGGAAGGGGTGCTGACGAGGAACAGGAAACAACAGACAACAAGGCGAACAGAAAAAGTCCTCTCAGGTAAATAATACTTAATCCACTCCAGAGTCTTCCCTTTAATATTGACCACATGCTCCCACCAGACCTAAAAGCATACGAATTTCTGAGTCACCCGAGCCCCTGATCAGTAAAAGTCAACATTAAAAACCTTTAAAAGTGTAGTTTCTGTGCTATTAAGAACTCCATGAGTTTTTAAAAACAACTGGAACTGTTGACACACAACTTGCATTAAGTTGTACACAACTAATATTTTACAAAGAAAAAGGAGTTTAGAAACTGGTCTAATCCTTGTCCAAATTTGATTTTTTTTTAACAGTCGCTCTATCACTGCCTGTTTAAAATCCAGTGGAACCACACTTGTGGTCAACCAACTATTAATCATTTCTTTAACCACATGTCAAAGTGTCTCAAAATCTATTTTTAAAATGTGGGGAGACTACATCTGCAGGATGTGTAGAGGCATTCATCTGATTTATAACATCTTTCAGAAAAAATGTAGTTGAAAACAGCAGGGCAAGTTACAATAATAGAAGGGTTCTTCAATGGAGGAAAAACTGGAGGAGCAATTCACATCGTTGCAACTTTATCCACAAATAATTGAAAGAGCTTCTTGTATTTTATTTTGCTTTCTCTTCTTAATTTCTTTATGTATCTGTTTCAAGACTCCTTTAAGATGTCAAATTACACTTGTAACTTGTCTTTCTTCCAGTGACGTTCAGCTCTCCTGCAGTCATGTTTAACAGCGCGAGTTTAACCATTGTGACGTCATTTAAAACCAAAACAGCAGCAGTTAAACCTTGCATTTAACAAGTGAAAGAAACTGCAAAAATGCAGTGTACTTTAAAACCACATTATTGAACGTTTGCTAACGGCTCCCTCATGTGGTTGATAAGCGCAATTGTCTGTTCCCAACGTAGTAAATAATGTTGCTGTATAAGCTAATACCTTGGCCAGGGCCAGCAGTCTCTGGAGCTCTTCTTCAGGCTGACATTTCTCCGCCCCTCTGTTGGAAGACTCTGGATTTGAGATTTCATTCATGACGCCTCCATCAAAGCAAAGCCTGCGGATTCTAATGGTCACCTCAGACACTCTTCTGAAAAGCCTGCTGCACTGAAGGGAAAGCCACCATTTTCTGCCTCGCTCCCCTGCCAGCCTCACCAAGACACGGCTCATTATCTGAGAGGTGCTGCACACAGCAACACCGAGAGTTCCCATGCCGGAGACCAGGGACTGTTGAGCCGAACCTGCAGTCCTGCTGACACGCTCTATTAAAGCTACAGTTAAATGGCGGCTCCAGTCAAGGATTCGCCTCAAATCTTCCGTCATGCCGGGAACATCAGTGACCTTCCAGAACAAGTGCGCTCCAAACTCATACAGAGCAATCGCTGACGATTCCACAGCAATCCCGCAGCGGTGGGTTAAAGAGATGATGAGCTCTACAATCATATGGATGCAGGAAATACACCACGGGCTGATGGATTCTGCCACAAAATCTCGACATGTTACGACAAGCTGGAGTCCGTTTCTCTGTCGTGTGCGGCCATGATTGTGCATGTAATGGTTTCGTTTTCTGACCTGCTTGTGTCGGTTTGGCCCAGAGGATGAGAGGAAAGACTTCTGCGACATGGAGAACGTAGAGGTCAATAATGCTGTCTGATCGCATAAACCCTGCCCTAATCCACTTCTTTTGGGTTTTCCTTTTTTCCCAGCTCCAGCATTGCAAGATTTAGACTCTCCGTCCATTGATGGCTCTTTTTCCAATTTTTTCTCAAGTCTATCTTTAGCATGATTTTCCTCGTGGTCATCACTGAGGTCTTCAGTTGTGGAATTGTTTTCATTTTGTTCTTTACTTTCTTCAGCTTCCATGTCATCCAAGTATTCATGAGGGTGTTCGCTGCCATTTTCCCACTCAGACCCAGGAGACACCTTCACATGACCATCATCTCCGTCTGATGAATTGACCAGAGAAACAGCAGGCTGCTCAAAGTGGACGGTTTCTGCTACCGTATCCCAATCTACAGCCATATCGGCCATCTCGTTTATATACCCGATGTTCAATCCCTCATACATAGGACCAAGATGAGAAGATCCATTTTGAGCTTCAGGGTCACAGCAGATTCAAAGATGCATGCATCACAATTCAAATGAACAGCTGTGACTTATTTACTATGAAACAAATGCAAGAGCATGTTCTTCCACATGTCCAGGTCTTTGCAGACAGACGACAATCATGAACTATTAGATCATCCTGAATCCCTAAAACTGAGAGGAAATCAAACAATTAGTCAACAAACTAAAACAGGGATAAGTAGTAAACTTTAGCTGTGACCCACTTCGAAGGCTGCGACCTGGACGTGGAAGCGAAGATCGCAGCATCCGAAGTCACCAATGTGAACTGAAATGAGACCGTCTATCCTAACAGAAAATATCCAAGTTGCATCACCTGCTGCTCCTGTCACCCATTGACAGGAACGTGACACAGTTGAGACATTTCTGACTTTTTTAAACAAATACGGAGCCAAAAATAATTTATTTTAGGGAAAATAATGAATTTATGTCGATTAAACCAGCCCAACGGTATAACAAATTAACAAACACTGTACATATGAAAAACACAATACTGGATCAATAATATTAGTGAACAACATTATTTATAATATTAAGAGAGTGACAGGGACCGTTTCTGGCATATTACCTACTTTCATTTGAAGGCCCCGTTTTTTCCCGTTTTGGAAGCTTTGATTGTGTTTTTTGGGTGTTTAACTATGGATGTTCATGTTTCTAGTTTATTTTATTTTTTTATATTTCACATATTTCAAGTCTATCGTCCACCGCTGTCTCTCTTCTCACGAAACAACTGGATTTCTTCCAGTTTCTTCAAAGTACCGCCTTCCGTAACGCTCTGATTGGTAAAGCTGACCAGGTCTGTTGTGATTGGTTCCCTGCTTACAGTGTGTGAAGATGCCCCACTCACACCATATCAGCGAGTTCCGCTCCTCAAGCTGTTGTGATTGGTCGGTCCCCCTTCTCAGTGCACGTGTCGTGAATTCATAAGCTTTGGCTTTTAGCAATAAGTAACAATCACGTCAACTTCACTTCATCAGTTAAAAACATGCAGCTCGATTCGAAGTGCAACGGAGGTCTGCTAGTGCATATGCCAACGTCAAACTTTGTTAGAAATCACGTTTTTTTATACTATGGCGAGGGAAATGACTCCGGACCGGTTGGGTCAGACAGGTTATATTATCACTAATAACAGAAGCATTAGTTTTGACTTTTTATATTGGATCCGAGTTGGATAATAAAACCAGCAGATTGACTAGGAGAAAACTTGTGATAGCGGGGAATGGCCACTTCAACTAAAGTTTTGAATGTAAACTTAAAGACGCACTGAATCGCTGTGGAACGTGCAGAATTTTTTGATGTGTTGACGTAATATCAACTGAAAAATGCAGAGAGCGCGAGAAATATCGAGTGGCCCCTCCCGCTTTTAAAATAATCAGTAGCATTTTGTTTACAGCAAAGTCAACCTCAGCCTGGCAAAGCTACATTTAACAGCATGACAGCCACATTGACCGTGGTGTCTTTTAAAAAGAATAGGACAATTAGTGATACCGGTGATGTGTCATGGAATTTAAAGCTTGTTATTTACATTGGTGAGTGACACTGGCGTTTGTCTTCTCCTTTACCCACCAAGGCTTTTTGGCAAATGCGACCTTATTTCTCAATCGGTGCGACCAGCCGTTCGAGGGAGAAGAAAAGTCTCCCCAACTCTGAAAGATTCAACAACAGACACACATTAGGCCCATATCGTGGACTCCCTCTGATTGGCTGTGGTCCAGATATTCCTGTACAGGTCATTGACAGATGTTTTTACCAGTGACGGAAATATCTGAAGACTCCATCATTTTACGGATTAAAATGAGGGCAATTTGTTAATCTCCATTTCTCTTCAGCGTGATATGCTCGCGAAACAACCTGCGTGTTTTCACCCTTCATTGTTACTGACTAGACATATGTTATGCGATCTTGGAAAACCCGTCGGATGTTGCGCTGTGACTTCAACACTAGGAAATTAATTTATATTAAATTGTTATTAGAGTAAATCTCTTACCACTGTAAAGTGACTTTAACTTGTGATACTGGACTGTTGTGCTGTTATTTTCATCACTTAACTTTAAAAAGATTTTTCTCCAAATTCCGTTCCTGAAAATCATAGCGCTTCAGCCGACCTTAGCCATAACTTTTGTTACATACACAAGGCATGAAAAAAATAAAACTGATTTGAAAAGGGCTTGAAAATGGTATAAAAAACTGTAATAGGCCTATATAAATTTGCACCATGTGTTGGGTTTTCTCAGATCTAATCACATATGAACATAAACATTAAAAGATTCAATATATAAATGAATATCAACAGCAACTGCTTTTTGGGGCATTCAGTTGTATTAAAATACAACAAGTTCTGAGACGCAAGTACAACGTGCTGATGTCACCAACATACTAATTACCACCTAACACCACCTTGCACCATTGTGACGGGCAATAATAGATTATGACGGATTTTCTACGAGCCTGTCAGTCAAAATGACGGACAAAAAAAGTGTTGCAACCTTTGGTGTGTACATTTGAAAATGCAGTCAGACAGAGAGAGGTGAGTAGCCTAATGCTGTCAGTTAAACAGAGTGGATGTAGCCGCAGATGATGAGGGAAGATGAAAAGAACAATTGACAACTTTTCGTGAATAATGTTAAATTAAGACCTGATCTGTCCAAAAATAATAAGCAATAAGTAACCTTTCTTGTAGATTTGTGCTTCAAATAAAAAACCTTATGTTGACCAGATTTTTAGTTAATTATTTACAAGACAGTTTTGCCTATAAGGACATTTAAAATAAAAAGTGGTTTAACCAGTTAAATGTTACATGCATTAAATGAGAAGCAGTCTAAAATTTGGGTGCCCCTAACTTTTGTGCTAGTGCACCTAATAAAAAAAAAGTAAGGCGCACCAGTGCAACCAGTGCAAAAAGTTAGTCTAGACCCTGCTTAAGGCTACTCATTTTTAATAAAAGCAAAAAAAAAATTGGGGATTTCTCTGGGGCTTTAAGAATATCCTTCTCAGCCCAGGGAAAGGAAGAAGCATTTTGAGGCACTAACCAGCCTTCAGTCATATTGCTGAGATGGAAGCAGTCTCGAAATGTAGCCTTCAAAGGACGCACCCCCCAAATTGGGACACAGCCTTAAATGTCACTACATGTGTGTCTCAGTCGGCTCCCTTGTTCAGTAGTCAGTGCACTTATTTTTAAGGGCTTTCTCTTTCGCAAAATCCTCCCAATGCACTGATTATAATTGTTCCCTAAAAATTCCAACGATGCAACGCAAAAGTCAGGGATGTTCCCATACCGGAAATCACGTGACTTTTTATTAATCCGTTTAACTGAAATTGCACAACCCAACACAATAAACTTAATGAAACGCGACATAACTTTTGAAAAGATAAACGTTTCTTTTATTTATGTATATACACTAGAGATGTTACAATATGATCAATTTAATCGTTGCACAAAAGCAAAATTGTCTTAACATTATAGTGGTGAAATGATAGGTCTTCCGGGCCTTCAACATAGAGAATGTTACCTCTGTCAAAGTCCAGCTGGTCAATTTTTTTATAAGAGGGAGTTTTAAGTCATTTGACCGATCTCGTACTAGATCTCATACCTCAAAGCAAAGGTTATGATAAGAGGATAAACAAAGGGGACAGGATATGACATGGTTAATTTGTTCTTCATCACAATATTCAATAATTGTTTATTCAACAATTATGGCACTTTTTTCACCGTCTTCATTTGTTGTGCAAAATACCGCAATAAATATTGTACCGCAAACAATACACTAAGGTATCACCGTACCACGAGAGTTGACTTTAATATTAGACCAAATTGTTCTTGGATATGTAACAAAAAAATTTAAGCGGTGCATGATAAAAAAATTGTTTCTCATATGTATTTCATCCATTATTTAAAGAAATAAAGTCAGAGAGATGTCTGTTGTTGATAATTACCAGCTGTGAAGTATAACGATGCGCTCACGAAGTCACGTCACAGGAATGTAACGAACAGTCTAGAGTGTACCAATGTGAAGTGAGTCAGGGTCCACTCCTTACCAGTGCCCTAACAGGCGGTGCGGGGTCTCTCAAGTTTTGATTATTTCTTAATTTAGGGTAAAAAAGTGGGAAGTAGGGCTGTCACGATGATGAAATTTGGCTAACAATTGATTGTCTATTAAATAAATTGGAATTTTCACAATTAATTGTCTTTTTAGAGGCTGTTTAAACGATTAATTACAGTTCATTTATTCAGTTAATAAAATATAGATACTTTAAGAATTGTGAAAATCTGTAAATAACTAGTAACATTTCCTGTAGTGACCTTAACAGAAAAGACTGAGATATGAGGATGTCGTCTTGCTGTGTAGATGCAGCAAATCTGGTGTCACTTTAATAAAACTCATTAACAAATAAAGTACAAATTTGATCTCAAATGATGAAGGGATGTCATTTGAAAGTAAGGGTGAGTGCAGTTAAAATGTGCAGATCACCCTTGTTTTTTTACAATCATTATGGTTATCTGAAATAATTGAGATTATGTCAAACAATTGCGATGAGATTATTAAATAATTGTGACAGCCCTAATGCCTCTAAAGTTCACAGTCAATTAATTGTAGTCTTCGATTGCACATCGTTGAACTTGTATATTTTCTCCACATATATACTCCACATCTGCATGCATTTTAACTTCAATTAGGTCACGTTATACAAGTAAAATACACATGAAACCCACACGCTTACTACAAACAAAATGTAAGATATGCACAACTAAACGCTAGTGCTATGAATATATTGCATGCAACGACGTTAACACTATTCAGAAAGTTGTTTTTGTTTTAGAAAACCATTATCACACATCCATAACTGTAATGAAGCAAACATATAAAGTTTAACAGTGAAATAAAAACATCTAACGATGATATATATCTGTATTATTTTCTAAATATGTCTGAGCTACAAAAACATTGAACAAGTTTAAGATAACCATGCTAACATGACAGATACTTACTGCACACACATGAACTCTTCTTTAACACACTGTCACTACAACGACGACGATGTGTATTTATACATGTTTGTTAGGTCTCTTCATTGAGCTTTACATTATTACTGCACTGCACTACACTAACAGTAACAGTAACAGTAACACCGAAAGAAAGGAAAATTTATGTTTATAGGCTATCTATCTACAGCTGCTCTTACCGTCCTTCTTCATTGCATTTCACTTCCGAAAGCGCGGCAACGTCACATCCGCTTACGTAAATCTTCACAAACTGCGGCTGCGTCCGAAATCGCATACGTCCATACAGTAGTAGGCACAAAGCAGCAGGCGAACGAATTGTGGCCGTTCTCAAACGAAAGGCTTAATCCTCCGGAGGTTGCATTTGTTGGCTGCATACGTATCAATTAGGGTGACCTATGGATGGGGAAATGAAGCCTTGGTGCCATTCAAAGTTTCGAAAGTGTCGAGGACAGCGCCATCTGGTGCTTGTTGAACACAAAGCAGCCAGAAGCCAATGGAAGAAGCTCTGTAAGATGAAGCAACCACAACATACTCCATAGTTTCAATGTAATGTGTACAAATAAAAGCCTTAATCGTTTGTGTTTAATTGCTCTATTAAATCAATTAATTTACATTGTCATTAAGTGTGACAATGATTTATTGTCTTACATGATCTAATGTACTCCCTCTCGTATGGAAGTATTTTAATGACTTTAGGTTTTGAAGAAAAAAGCATGTTAAATGACCACTTATTAAAAAGAATCCTTTCGCATTACCAGTGCTTGCATGTTTAGAGTCTGCAATTCAATATGGTTGTACATTTAAACTGTGAATATTTCAAATTGAAACATTTCACACTCCGTTTCATCGTCTAAAAATTAAATAATCAAAATTAACCTTTTAAATTTCATTAAAAAATTCAACTTGGTTTTAAATACAACCTTTAATACAACCTTTAACCTAAATACAAGTCCTGACTTAAATCTAATAGAGAATCTATGGAGGGAGCTAAAGATCAGGGTGATGGCAAGGAGACCCTCCAACCTGAAAGAGTTGGAGCTCATCGCTAAAGATGAATGGGCAAAAATACCAGTGGAGACATGCAAAAAGCTGGTCAGCAATTATAGGAAGCGTTTGATTGCTGTAATAGTCAATAAAGGCTTTTCTATTGATTATTGAGAAGGGTATGAATAATTTTGGACATGCCACTTTTTGTTAAAATGTAAATAAAAGCTGAGAATTTTTTTTCCCACAATGATGCTTCTTGTACATTGTCTTATTATCTTTTGGGAGAAGCCTGTGTTATTTCCGGTCCAAATAACTTGCTGGTTGAATAAAAGTAACTTTAAATCAGAATTTGCCAGGGGTATGAATAATTTCGGGCTGGACTGTATATAATTGTGTGCAAATGTAGGTTTCCACACATTACCGCTCATGATGTGGTCCCATTTTAGGTCATCACAGAGGCCCACTGCAGGTTGATGAGAACTGGGTGGGTGTCGCATTGTTACAAGGTCATCTGGGAGCCCATGCTTTGTCCATCCGCCTAAACCACAGCATCTTCTTTCTGCAACACTGGCTAGTTCTTGATTATTCTCCACTGGACCTCTCCTCTGCATTTAACCCATCCAGTGAGTAGTGAACTCACACACTGTAGTTGAATTGGAAACAAAGCCTCTGCAGCCCACTTCCACCGGCAACTCTTTTGCTGTCCATCCGCGATCTTCAGCCTCCGCTGCCAAATTGGCATACCGGAGATTCTTTCTTTCAAATGCTTTGTTAATGGCCTCTTCCCAAGGTACAGTCAAATCAACTATTAGGACTGTCCTACTTGGGTCCCAGGAAATCCCGCACTGCCTGTTGTGATTCTTGCTCACGCATCCAAATGTAATGGTTCAAAAGACATGGCACCGCAAATGTCTTTATGCTTTTCCACCAATCGCTTTTCTCACAGGAGTTCTGGAGAAAGTTCGACAATTATAAGTAGCTCCGTTCTGGCCAGACCGAGTATGGTTCTCGGACCTTATGTCTCTTCTGGAGAACCCTCTCTGGGAGATACCAGTAAGGAGAGGCCTTTTATCCCGTCCAGATCTATGGAAACTGTGGGGATGGCCACTGAGGGGGGCAGATTAAGACAAGATGTTCATCCAGCTGATTTGTGTAGCGATTTTAGCTGCACGTTAAAATAAGGATGAGTTTAACTCACCAAATAAGATTCTCCACCCGATCTTTCAAGATCACATACATGAAATTAGTTATTTAAAACATCAATTTCAGTCAAGGAATTAGTTTAGCTCAAAGGAAAATACGTATAATAATCGTCATTACACATACATATTTTATTAGCAAATGCATCTCATGACCATAAGTAATGTGACTTTACCAAACAGAATTAAGAGCAGAGGTAGCATAGATCGAAACACAGTTTAAGTGACCTGTTCGTGAGCGTGAACACAGAGAACCCATCACAAATGCCTTTATGGTTTTTATTAAACTCTACTCTACATGGTAACATAAATGATGATCGCATAAACACAAACAAATTCATAAGACATGAAACACAAACGCGCTAGGAAGTGCAGAGAGAGAGAGAGAGAGAGAGAGAGAGAGGGAGGGCATGGCCCCGAGGCAGGTAAAACATGTCTGAAAACCAATAAAATCAACTTTAACAAAGAGACACGCTCTTAACGCAGCTACTCTATATTTAGAAACGGATACTTGCAATCTCGGTGTTGGACCAATATCCGTATGCGCGTTCATGGAAATCTTGAAGGGTTTCAGAATGCAGTCCTGTTGAAACGCTGAGTTTAGGTTCTGAGTCTGAAGTTCCATGGCCTAATCGGACTCCTCAGAGGGGTGTCTGTTGGATTGTCCTCCGCGTCCTCTTTCTTTCTTTCTTTCCCTTCCAATTCCTAATTCCAAAAGCCCCCGAAGTGGATCGGTGATGGTGTTTTAAATGTATACCTGCCCTGCCCCCAGATGGTTTGCGGGCCAATGCCATGAAAGTGATAAGTTGGCCAGAGAAAGTTCCTTTGTTTCTAATGGCACCTCATTTGCATAGCTCTGACAGTGTGGTCCGTTTGCATTAAATATCTTTAGTTACTAACTTAGTTATGGACATAGTATGATGCATGCTATGTTTTTATAACATAGCTCATCATATAGGGAATTCAAAGAGGAGTAGTAAAATATGAAACATGCAAGGCATTGAACTGTGAATATCCCAACGTATGAATACATCAAATGAACCTGAAATCAAAACTTGTATATCTAACAGTTACAGAGTATTTAAAATGGCACGAGCGCCAACACACAACCTAGACATTTAGATACATTTACAGAAAAGGATAGTATAAATCACATAAGTTCTTATTTGTCAGAGAAGTTTCTCTGGTTAGCCTCAGATGTTAAGTTAGAGATGAGACAGAAACTTATCACCAATGCTTTGAAGCCTATGAGTCGTAAATATCCTACAGAGAAACCAAATGGTTATCACACTCTGGGTTAGAGGTCAAAACCTAAAACCAGACCCATGGAGCCAGGCTTGCTGTGGTCTTTTGATGATGGTATCTAGAAACCAGGACAAAAGGGAGTGAGGGGGTTTATGGCTTTCCTCTCAAAGATCCATTCACTACATTTGGTAGAAACCATTCACACTCCAGAACTCCCTCCACGAGGAAGCTGTATGCCCTCAAAGATTGCGTATCACAGGCAGTTTCTGCCAATCTCATATTAACTGTATAATTTGCTGTACTGTACTGCAGACAAGAAGGAAGGGCCGATGTCCGGTCCAGCATCCTGCAGTATAGCTGGCGTCAAGTTCAGCAGCCGGTGAGCAGTCTGGTCCAGCAGTCGGCATCGTCCAGTCTTGTCCATCAGCCGCCATTCCGTCTGGTCCAGCAGCAGGCGTCCAGTGCTGTCCAGATAGCATTCCAGCCTGCTTTCCAGCCGAGATTCCTGCCAGAAGTTCCCCCGCTCACCCCTGGACCCTTGCCATCCCAACCTATTCCCCCCAGAACTTCCCCTGTCAAACCCCGAGGACTCAACGCTCTCCCCCCTCTGAAGCACCCTCCCGGACTAAGTCAGTCCCAGCCAGCCCCAACCCCTTCTGACTACCCCCTTGAACTCTTTTGTTCGTGCAAATGGAATATGGATCCTAGGATGTGGAAACCTGGTCTCTTCACACATTTACAAATGCGTTAAATCATCAACGTAAAAAGTGGGATCTCGAAATCCTCAATATAGATATTTTACCTCAAAGTGAAAACGTCACCAATCAACATCTAATAACATGCACACTACGCACTGCAGAAATAAGCCATATAATTCATTATCGACAGGGTACAATAAAAACCTCTTCTACTAAAGATAGTTTCGCAAAGAGAAATGGGCTATATTTTCAGACGAAGACAATAGAAGCTGTTGCACATATGAAGTCAAAAAATATGAATGAGACAAACATAGCACCAGGGTACAATAGCACCACTCGTGCCCTAAAAAGAGAAACAATTAAACTGGAGCGCAAATGGAAACAAACCCAATTAGAGGACTTTAAATTTGCGTTGAAAGAGTGTAAACTGTTATAAAAAGGCGCTAAAAGGCTGAGCACCTCCGTCACCTCATAGAATTAACAAAAACAATCCTAGGTTTTTATTTAGTACAGTTAATAAATTAACAAATAAACAGACATCACCTGACATTGGTAGCATTGAATTCATAACATTTTTACAGAGAAAACATACGAGACAAAATAGAGACAAAATAAAAAATCGACCTCCAAGTATGTCCTATTAATTAGTATCAATCATCGCCCCAAAAGAAAAGCTACAGTGTAAAAAAAAGTGTTAAATTTATTGCAACATCTAAACCTACTTCTTATTAGACCCCATACAAACTAAATTATTAAAAGTGTTACTACCTGTTGCAATTCAAATATTTTTTTACATTAGCAAGTTAATCATTTAATTTAGGCCATGTCATTAAGCCCCTTGTCAAGAAACCAAACGTAGACCCCAACGAACTAGGAAGCTATAGACCGATTTCAAATCTCCCTTACCTGTCTAAAATACTAGAAAACTTAGTGTCCACTCAATTGTGCTCTTTCTCAAAAAATAATGACATGAACAAAATTTCAGTGAGGCTTTTCTCATAGCACTGAAAGTAGGCTCATTAAAATAACAAACGACCTGCGTATAGCATCAGATAAAGGTAACGTCTCACTACTAGTCAAACTTGACCTTAGTGCTGCGTTCAATTCTTCAGGCCATACTTTAAAATACTTTTAGACAGCTTACACAATTATACTGGTATTCAGGGACAGGCACTACAATGGTTCAGATCTTACTTATCAGAAAGATATCAATATGTCCATTTAAATGGGGAATCGTCAAAAATTACTCAAGTAAGTCATGGATTACCACAGGGATCAGTTTTAGGATCCTTGCTATTCTCCACATACTTGCTGCCCCTTGGCAAGATTATTAAAAAACACAGAATTAGTTTCTATTGCTATGCAGAGGATACTCAGCTATATATCTCATCATGACCAGATGATTCCTTCCAGCTATACAAATTGGCAGAGTGCATCGAAGACATAAAACATTGGGTGCCTACTGGCCTTAGGATGCCTTTCGAGTGTCGCCATGCGGGGTTCTCCCTCCGGGGCAGCGCCATCACTGCGCCATCACATAAGCATCTACGTTATCCTGATCACTGAGTTTACTCTAAAAAAAGCGTCCCGGACAATGGAGCGCAACTTTAAGAAAACTAATTTAGAGGTATTTCGTATAGCATGGAAGGATATTACTCGAACTTACAGGAATGCCATAAAAACTTCTAGATCCGCCTACTTTTCAACACTAATAGAGGAAAACCATCACAACCCTAGGTTTTTATTTAACACCGTAGCTAAATTAATAAAAAATAAGTCGTCATCGACGTCAGATTCTGATTATCAGCATAACAGTGATGAATTTATGAACTACTTCACGAGTAAAATCCAAGATATAAGAGAAAAAATTATAACAATGCAACCTGTAGTGAAATCCGCTGAACAAACTAACTACAGCACCCCTAAGGAGAAATTGCGATGAACTGTCTAAAATCATTAGCTCATCTAAATCAACAACATGCATGCTAGACCCTATACCTACAAAACTACTGAAAGAAATGCTCCCAGAAATTATAGATCCTCTTCTCAGTATTATTAACTAATCTCTGACATTAGGACATGTGCCTAAAGCATTTAAGGTGGCTGTTATAAGGCCTCTTTTAAAAAAAAAAAACTCGACCCTAAAGAACTAGGGAATTACAGGCCTATATCGAATTTACCTTTTATATCTAAAGTTCTGGAAAAAGTAGTTTCAACTCAATTATGCTCCTTCCTCCAAAGGAATGACATTAATGATGAATTCCAGTCTGGATTTCGAGCACGTCACAGTACAGAGACTGCTTTGATCAGAGTTACAAATGATCTGCTTTTAGCGTCTGACCGTGGCTGTATTTCATTATTGGTGCTGCTAGACCTCAGTGCTGCATTTGACACCATTGACCACAGCATACTTCTACATAGACTCGAAAATTACGTCGGCATTATTGGAATAGCATTGAAATGGTTTAAGTCTTATTTATCCGACCGTTTTCAATTTGTAGCAATAAACAATGAGGTGTCCCGCAAATCACAAGTCCAGTACGGTGTACCACAGGGCTCAGTCTTGGGGCCTCTGCTCTTCGCATTATACATGCTACCTCTAGGAGATATAATAAAGCGACATGGAATTAGCTTTCACTGTTATGCTGATGATACTCAACTTTATATTTCCTCGAAGCCTCATGAAACACAGCAGTTCCATCGAATAAAGGATTGCATAGTTGACTTAAAAATGTGGATGAGTAACAATTTTTTACTACTAAACTCGGACAAAACAGAAGTGTTACTTACTGGACCGAAAACTGCTATGCGTAACAACCAAGAATACTGCTTAACGATTGACGGATGCCCCATAAAATCCTCGTCATCAGCTAAGAATCTTGGCGCTGTATTCGACAGTCTCTGTCATTTGAAAGCCATGTCTCCAACACCTGTAAAATTGCAATTTTCCATTTTAAGAATATATCCAAATTACGTCATATGCTGTCACTGTAATATGCAGAGAAATTAATTCATGCATTCATGGCATCAAGACTAGATTACTGTAATGCACTTTTAGGTGGTTGCCCTGCGGGCCTATTACAAAAACTGCAACTGGTTCAAAACGCGGCAGCTCGAGTTCTTACACGTACAAAAAAGTATGAGCATATAACCCCGGTTCTTTCAACCTTGCACTGGTTACCAATAAAGCATCGCATTAACTTTAAGATCTTGCTTATTACCTATAAAGCCCTACATGGTCTAGCGCCGCAGTATTTGAATAAACTTCTATTGTATTACAGACCTCCACGTACATTACGCTCAGGCGTCCTGTCAGTTGGTAATACCTAGAATTTCAAAATCAAGTGCAGGTGGTAGATCCTTTTCTTATCTAGCGCCTAAACTTTGGAATATTCTTCCCTGCACGGTCCGGGAGGCAGACACACTCTGTCAGTTTAAATCTAGACTAAAGACTCATCTTTTTAATCTTGCATACACTACACCTCCATAATACTAATCCTCAGAGGATTTAGGCTGCATTATTTAGATCAACCGGAACCAGGAACACATCCAACAACAAATGATGTACTTGTTGCATCAAAGAGTGCAGAACAGTACTCTACTCTCAGCCAGTCTTGTCTCTTTGTTCCAAGGTTACCGCAGGATGCAGTTCATGCCCAGACCTGATGGCAGAGCTGAGAATGGGAAGCGGTGACCTGACAAGAGCTAAGAGGATAGAGCTGGATAAAGGACGCGACAACTTTGTTTTTCCTACAACATTTCAAATGCTATTAGATTGTTAATGATAATCTTAAATCCTTAATTTTTATATTTTTATTAAGCCTTGTTGTGCAAGCACTGTTGAGCTTGTGCAGAGGCAGCAGCTTTTGCCAGAGGGGAACTGGAATCCCCTGGTTGGGCCTGGGTTCCCCTGAGGTCTTTTTTCTCGATGGGAGTTTTGGGTTCCTCACCACCGTTTGCATATTGTTTTGCACTATCTGCCTGGCCGGGGGGGGCTGCTTTAGAATTCATACTTGTATTCAATGTGTCTCATGTACAGCTGCTTTGTAACAATGAAAATTGTAAAAAGCGCTATAAAAAAAAGTTGAGTTGAGTTTAGTCAGTTTAGTTGTTTAGCAGTCGAGCACGTGTTGGGTAGCGGTACCTGCGCAGCCGCTGCCTTCATCATCACACAGGTTTTCTTATGTCCACACGGCAGCGAAGGGGGGCGGTCGGGCAGGTGGGAGAAGTGGAGCCGGAACCTCTGAGATCTGATTTAGGGGAACGAAGCGCTGTGGGAAGGAAAATGCTCATTGCGATGATTTTCCTGGAACAGTCTCAGGATGAGTTGGTCAAACATGCGTTTGATCAGGTCGTACCATAGAAGGACAGCTTCTCCAACCTATGTGCCTGCTCTCCTATCCGTTATTTGCCATTTTAAAGGACAGGTTGTATCGAGTGACCCAAGACACACAGTCAAAGCAAGATACAACACAGTAAGTCATGCCAAAGTCATGCCTGGCATTTCCAGGCGGCTCACTGTAATCCGATGGCCAGACACTTGGGACAGACAGCAACATTAAATCGTATAACGACCCGGATTTTCTGGCCGGGCATATGTCAGTTGGTAAACCCCTCGGCCACCCTTAAAGCTGGAGCCCCTGTTATCACAATGTTTTCCCCATTTAAGCTGCTCTATGGATGTCAAGCCCCGCAGTGTGTTGGACATTCTAATGGAAGCTTGGGAGGACGGACCTCCGGACAGTAAAAACCAAATTCAGGATGTCCTGGGCCTGAGAGCAGAACTCCACACTTTGGGGTGGCTCTCAATGGAGAATTTGTTACAGCCCAGGACAGATAAAGCCGGCAATATAACAGGGGTGAGACTAAGCAGGGCATGGTAGTTCGCAGCCGGCCGTATAGGTTACCTGAACACAAAAAAATTGTTGTTCAGAAGGAATTAAGTGCTATGCTATGCTGTGTCGAAGTTCGATACATATCCAATGCCATGCATTGACGAGACTAGGTGCGGCTCATTTTTGTACGACATTGGATTTGACTAAAGGATATTGGCAGATCCCCTTATCAGCCTTATCCAAAGAAAAAACAGCTTTCACCACAGTGTTCGAGATACACCAATTGGTCACACTTCCATTCGGCTTATTCGGAGTTCCCGCTACCTTTCAGCGTCTCAAGGACTGACTACTTCGGCTGCATGCTGCATATGCCGCTGCTTACGTGGATGATATCATCATCTACAGTAATGACTGGTAGCAGCATATGCAGCATCTGAGGGTAGTTCTCGGTTCGCTGAGAGGAGCTGGGCTGACGCCTTACCCGAAGAAGTGTTCAATTGGGTTTGTGGAGGTAAGGTCTTGCACTTGGGTAACGGTCAGGTGCCTCCCCAAAATTGAGAAGACCCTAGACCAAAAAGGAGGTGAGGCAGTTCCTGGGGCTGTCGAGATATTATAGAAGGTTTGTACCTGATTTTTCTGACCTCACCAGCCCGCTTACTGACCTAACTAAAAAGGAGGCGCCAGATACAGTCCAGTGGACGGAACCTTGCCAGCAGACTTTCACCAAAGTGAAGGCTGCTCTATGTGGCGGCACGTTTTTGCACTCTCCTGACTTTACTCTTCCCTTTCTGTTGCACTCTGACGCATCGGACGGGGGCATGGTAAAGGTCCTATACATCAGTCGCAAGCTCTCAATGAGAGAGATGATGTACAGCACCATTGAAATGAATGTTAAGTGATCAGTTGGGATCAGTTGGGTTATCCTAACCCACTGCTATTATCTCCTGGTGCGCAAGTTCACGCTCTATTCGGACCACACGCCCCCCCAATGGCTCCACCGCATGAAGAATACCAATACGCAAATCACCCATTGGTATATCGCTTTACAACCCTACAAATGGTGGTCCACAGGCTCCAGGAGGGGGGGAGGAGACTGCAGGCTGCATGGTTCACCGGCCTGAGTCGGGCAGTGGGGGTGTGTGGCAAGAGGGGCGTGGTTTAGGCACCGTTATATTTTATTTAAATTAAAGATTTTCCGATTCCCAGCCATGTCGAACATGTCTCCTTTCTTCCCATTCTTTGAACTGTATTAAAAAAAAAAATTAACAGCAGCTACGCTATTTATTCTCTTTTTGTCCTCCTAAGCCTAACCTCCTGGAGAGATTAAGCCAGGACAAGATGAATGTCAAATGCCCATTGTAGCAAGGGGGGCGTGGTTTAGTGACGTCTGCACCGGGGAGGAGAGACACGGGAAAGACGGTGAGTAAGTAGGTCAAGTGCAGATTACGATCACCTGCGTCTCATTACAGTGATTGGTGAGGAGACAGCATTAAAACAGCCAGTCTCAGAGGGAAAAGCTGAGAGAGACGGACTGGAAGACAGCAAAGCAGTACAAGCAAGAGATTGCGAAGTCTACACAGTGGATACACGTTGACAGAGTCTGGAGAATCGGGAGGTTATCTGAGTGGATGCTGACGGACAGAGCCCGGAGAAATCCAGAGACTTTCTGAGTTATTTGAGTTATTTTGCGCAGTGGCGCAACGTCAAGTTGTAAATAAATGAATTCTTGTCTCCCAGTCACACCGACCCTGCCTCCTTTCTTCCTCTGATCTACGAACCTTACTACACCCATTCCTAAACAGAGATTATGCCAGCTCCAACTGAAAATCCTGTGCCATCCTCCTGCAAGAGTGTGCAGACTGACTGACCATACCAGCTCCAGCTCAGTCAATTCCATGCCCAACCAAGAGCAAAGACGGACTACTTGTCACAATAATGCTAAATTTACAATGATTAGTATTAAATGCTAAACTTACATCACATGACCGCAGATTGTTATAGATGCACTCAGTTACATTATACTTATATATACTTATTATATATATATACTTATATCTTAGGAGATCTGGCCCTCCCAACTGAGACTGGTTTCTCCGGAGGTTTTTTTCTCTCCATTTATTTATAATTGGAGTTTAAGTTCCTCACCACAGGGCATTGTTGGCTGGCTTGCTCACCGGGAGACTGCATTTATTAGATATTGCCTTCAAGGGGAGTTGAAAATATGGCTGCATTCCACTTCAAGGGATTGGAACATGAACACTCAAATGAAGTTGCCTTCAGAGGGCAGCTCAGGAGTATTTTTTTATTTTTGCCGAAACATGAACATTACATGCAAATGAACACAGGTTATTACAATGTATTCATCTTTGTATTCATCTTTTCATCTTTTCCAGGACCTTCAGCATGCACTGGCATGGTTTGCAGCTGAGTGTGAAGCGGCTGGGATGAGAATCAGCACCTCCAAATCTGAGGCCATGGTTCTCAGTCGGAAAAGGGTGGCTTGCCCACTTTAGCTGGGTGGAGAGTCCCTGCCTCAAGTGGAGGAGTTCAAGTATCTGGGGGTCTTGTTCACGAGTGAGGGAAGGATGGAACGGGGAGATTGACAGACGGATCGGTGCAGCTTCTGAAGTAATGCGGTCGCTGTACCGGTCTGTTGTGGTGAAGAAGGAGCTGAGCCGCAAGGCGAAGCTTTCGATTTACCGGTCAATATACGTTCCTACTCTCACCTATGGTCATGAGCTGTGGTTCATGACCGAAATGACAAGATCCCGGATTCAGGCGGCCGAAATGAGCTTTCTCCGCAGGATGGCTGGGCGATCCCTTAGAGATAGGGTGAGAAGCTCAGTCACTCGGGAGGAGCTCAGTGTAGAGCCGCTGCTCCTGCACATCGAGAGGGGTCAGTTGAGGTGGCTCGGGCACGTCTTCCCGGGGAAGACCTAGGACACGCTGGAGGGACTATGTCTCCCGGCTAGCCTGGGAACGCCTCGGTGTCTCCCCGGAAGAGCTGGAGGAAGTGTCTAGGGAGAGGGAAGTCTGGGCATCCCTGCTTAGACTGCTGCCCCCGCGACCGGGCCCCGGATAAGCGGATGAAAATGGATGGATGGATATTACATAACTCAATATAATAATGTGTTCAGTTTAAAAAGAGGCTAACCAGAAGGTTTATCTCTGAATTTATACAACAACAATATGCCTAATCTTTTATTTGTTTTGATTGAATATCGGATAGTCAAAATATCACTCCAAATTGATATTAATGAATGAATTAATAAAAATTAACATGGTTTAATAAATGCAGTAAAACAATATCGCTCAATGTTAATTCATGTTAGTTAATGAATTTACTAATAATAACAAATACCCATAAAAAACCTTTTTGTAAAATGTGACTATTTTTAATAATTTTAAACCGCAAGGCTGTCGTTTTTACATATATTTTATGGTAGTTTACTTGCAGATTTTTTACAGACGTTTTGAATTATGTTTTGTGGGTCAACATTGTAGACCATTTCGGATGACGTAAGAAACCCTGGTCCAGAACAACTTCCCGTTTCAGTTTTTTAACACTTTTGACCAACAACCAACAGAACATTTTAATGGTAATTTACATAATGCTTTATGTTACTTTGTTAAAAGTAACTTTGGAGTTTATTCAGGATGAATTGGAAAGATTTAAGTAAACGTTATGTTTGTGTTAAGTTCATGTTGTGTTTATATGTTGTATTAAGAAATAATCTTTTTAGTGAAACTTTTAAACTACAATCCTTTTTACACTTTTTTATGTTTTATTTTAATGGCAACAAAAGCTGCATTTTTTTAATGCAGAGAAAAATCAAACAATAAAAAGTTTTTCAAGCAGTTTTAACTTTACCTGAGCTAACCCATGTGGGGAAAACATGGAACTCGTGGACAAAGCTGAAACCTTGTTAGACAGCCTAAATCAGGGGTGTCCAACTAAGTTCCTCTGCACAGTTTAGCTCCAACTGCTCTAAATCACACTTGCTTGGACATTTCTAGTAATCCTGAAGATGTTGATTAGCTGAATCAGGTGTGTTTGATTAGGGTTGGAGCTAAACTGTGCAGAGCTACAGCCTTTCAGGAATTGAGTTTGACACCTGTGGCATAGATCAAATCTGACCCCCCCCAAATCCGTGCTGGCTGGGCCATGCTCTTTATTCCTCAATATTTAAGTCTTTATTCTTAATTTATATGGTTCTGCTATTATTTGTATATGTATGTTTGTGCTCTAAATGTTATTCCTAAAAAACTGCACCTCCCCCTCCAAATGACATGTCTCCCATACATATAAATCTACTCATCTACACGTCTATTGCACCATAACTTCAATAACTGCATTAACTCATCTACTGTACTGTAACCTTAATAACCGCATTAACGCATCTACTGCACTGTAACTTCAATAACTGCACTAACACATCTACTGCACTGTAAATGTATAACTGCATCTACTCATGTATTGCACTATAACTTCAATAACTGCATTAACTCTTGTACTGCACCGTACCTTTAATAACCGCATCAACTCATCGACTGCACTGTAACTTTAATAACCGCATCAACTCATCGACTGCAATGTAACTTTAATAGCTAATGTCTGTAACTAATGCACACTCAAGTCACTTGCACTATTGTGTAGTCTATATTGTTATCTGTTCATAACCACCTGTACATTAATGTTCACAGTATATAGCCTTCTGTTTATATTGTTCATAGTACATACCGATTGTCATATTTTCATAGTACATGCCCATTGTATAGTATTTTCCTAATATTGTATTCTGTATTTATTCACACTGTATATCCTGCACTTGCTAATTGCACTTCTGGTTAGACCTAAACTACATTTCGTTACACTGTACTTGTATATGTGTAATGACAATGAAGTTGAATCTAATCTAATCTAATCAAATCAAATACAGTTTCTTGCGAAGTATTCAAAATTAATCCACATTTTGTTTGTAGGTTGCTACTTAATGTTCTTTTTGTTAAACTACTTTTTACATTAGTCTAAACTCACAATAATGACAAAATAAAAAAAATCACATCATGAAACAAGTTCATACATGTTTTGCTATATTTCATAAGGTAAATATTAATTCAGCCAGAATTACATAAAGCATTTAAAATCCATTCTTCATTCAAAACTCTTTAAATCAATACTTTAACTTGATGCTAACTTTACTTGCCACATGTAAAGAAAAAACAGCTTCCACATACCTCCTAAATCAGGGGAAATCATTTTATGACCACTGTCAATAAACTGCATAGTACTGTTCTCATTCAACAACCGCAAAGACAGCTTAAACAGCTTTCAAAGAAATCCAAAGATTTATATGACACCAGCACATAGTTAAATGGTAACACAAATAAAGAGAAGAACTGTTTGTCTCATACTGCATATAGATAAAACAAAACTGCAAGTTGCTTGTTTTTGCTGACGGCTATTTATATAGCCCTTGTGCTTCCCCTGTTCTATGTCTTTGTCATGGTACACCTACATCTACAAAATTTGTGAACTAGACAACTCTCTTAACATGAAGAGTTGCAAAAATGAGCTCACCCTTCACCAAATTCTACTTCTTAGTATGTCATCCAAGTATGGATTACCAAAAGTTTTAACCTTTGTATAGCCTTTGAAAAGACTAAATGGGCTTGAGAGTAATTTAATGCCGTTTTATTTCACTTTTGTAATAAGTATATATTTTTTTCTGTACAAGTTTACAATCTTGTAAAAAACATATATGGAAGACAGTAATGCAGATACACACAACACCCCTAATGAGCAACTAGTCCACACATTCTAAAAACAAATATATTAATTAGAATAAATCATCAGTAGGGTATATGTACATGGGCTGATGAAGGATGGTATTTCCACTAAAATCTCAGCCAGATCTGTAACATCCAGTGCTCATAATGTCCTTAGGGAACAATGGCGTTTTTCGGTCACTTCAAGATGCACCTAGGATTATTGTCAAGGACGTGAGTCAAATTATCTTAACACCATATCATACATCAACAACAACAAAAAATCCAAGATTTTAAGCTATATCCACAAATATGAAATAAAGGGATGTAAACTTTTGTACTTACAGGAGGCTAGATCACAGAGGCACATTACAAGGCTCAGTCATAGTGCTGTCGGTTCTCTTACTAAACATATCGTTATGGCTTGGTAAAAACTATATCAGCACTATGAGAGCGGAAGTGGCTTACCTGGAGATTTTAGCAGTAGTACAATATCGCCCTGTGAGCATATACCCCATTCTACTAGATGGTTATTTGTGGTTTTAATTTCTTTTCATTTAGAACAAAATAATTCAAAGATAAAATGGCAGCTGAATCAAACATCTATAACATTCATCTTTATGGTCAGGTCATGTGTGTTGTAAGATGACGCAGAAACTCTCCACGGGTGCTTGTTTGTCCAGGAAAAACAGCATGACAGAACTCACACACCTGTGACTGCAGCGTGACTCCAGACATGAACAGCCCTCCTGCCTGACTCACGAGTTCACTGTCCAAAAAGGAGGAAGACCACGGCCTCTATGGGACACACAGTTTTGTGAATAGAATTTGGTAATAACATATATCATTTATCACCATCATGTGACCCTGCTTCATAATCTAATTATGAGATAATAAGCATCAAAGTTTGATTTCAACCATTTATTTCACTGTCCCTGCGTCCCAAATCACCTACTTCCATACAACATTAGTAGATGAAAATCAATATCAGTCATAATAAATGGTTTGTCCAAAACCTCAGTGTGCAAAAAACAGTAGGCAAGAAATATCCGGATGGTCTACTGCTTCTGCTGAGATTTGTGAGTGTTCATTGTCGGACACTACTCTATCCAATGATGCCACAGGAGCTGAGCAATGGTCAAATTCAAACAGTGATTCAAATAAAAGCAGCAAAAAACTTTAAGGCGGATGTCTGATTTCCCTATGTGATTTCGATTTATGAATTTGCCATTACTCATTTAACGTTAAAGAAATCAATTATTTTTATACAGTGTTCTTTGCATTATTTACACTACAATGATTTTATATTAAAAAAAAACTAGAAGATTCATTTTGCTGGGTTTTCACAGACAGGGTCAATTATTTTGAGCAAAGTTGTGCTATCAAATAATGCACAACGTGCTGAACCAAAGCAAACTCAACAAAAGTATGATACAAACCCGCTTTTGTTGTGATGTATGTGTGGCGTTGTAGCATTGCTCAGCTTTTTTCAGGTCTTGCCAGGCACTGTTATTCACTGTCCTTACAGGATTCTGCATTTCAGTGTCACCCTGTTTCTGATCTGACAGGTCTAAATTCAGATGCACCCTGTCCAGCTTGCTCTCAATATGACTGAAATCACTAGCAGCTGTAAAACAAAAGCATAAATAAAACTGAAGATACAGCAGTGCATCCAAGACAGTAATAAGAAAGTGAAGGCCAAAGTATAACATTCACAAAACAATAATATTCTACTTTGACAATGTGATCCAGCGGAAAGCCTCTGAGATTCTTCTGCAGGATTGGACTGTGCGAGCTGGCATGGAGAGACCCCCAAGTTAGGTGCTGAGGACAAATCTGAAAACAAGGTGCAAATGACTTTTAATGATTTTAAAAGACTTTTCATAGAGTGTGACATATTCTTTTAAGAGTACATAAAAGTAGAAACTCTTTGACCATGCTGTCTTTGTATTATGTCAGAAAGATGCTGTAGATGCTGTGCTTGTTTTAAGCAGACTGACTGGAGGTGAAGAAACTCCTGGTACAGCGCTGTGTAAGCCTCCTCCATTTATCACAAATACACCAGACACTATCTGTTGTAAAATATGTTTTGTCTTGGAGTCACTAACTTCTCATGGATCCGACGGAAAAAGACGATCTAGGCCAACTCTGAGAAAAAAAATGACGCAAATGATAACCAATATGTTATGCTTATTGTGACAGGTTATTTGTCAACGTTTCCGAAAAACCATGATCCACAATATACTCAATATATCCCTTATATCAGTAAAAATCTCAAACAATTCAATCTTAAGAACGTTATGTGCTTAACTACTACAGACAGACTCTAAACTGTTGACCGGGAATTGAAAGTAACTTACTATAGTTCTTTATATAACCGATGTTCATAATAACAGTTGTGGTCGACTCCATACAAGTGAAAACTGATCTTGTGACTGTCCATCCATTAAAACTACTATAAAGAGACCGTAATTAATTTACAGTCAAAAGTTTCCTGCGGGAGCGGACAGTAATGTCTCGTGACCACTGGTCGACACCCGAGAATGTGAAACAGGAAGCCACGCGCATGAGCTCCGACACGCCCCAAATTTTTTTCAGTAATTTTGATGCCAGATTTTGCAACTACTTTTTTTGTTTTGGCCACTCTTAGTAAAAGTTCTCAAATAATAAAAATAATACTTAAAAATATCTGTAAAATAATTACATTGTGTATATTTAATAAAAAAACATCTCAATCTAAATGCATTATTTTCCATATATATTAATCTCTAATAATTGTTAATGTATTAGTTCCATGGTAGTTGAAAATCTACTTATGTAAATATATTCTATTTATGAACATTATTTCACATATAAAAACATTTTCATATTAAAACAAATGAGTGTGTGTGCCCTGCGATGGGTTGGCACTCCATCCAGGGTGTATCCTGCCTTGATGCCCGATGACTCCTGAGATAGACACAGGCTCCCCGTGACCCGAGGTAGTTCGGATAAGCGGTAGAAAATGGAATGGAATGGAATATTAAAACATTTATTTCCATGTATATGCAGACAAGTTAATTTTATAGGCTACATTTATAATCAGACACTCAATAAATCATTCAGAATACATAAAAAAGCATCTTACACCAGTTACGCAATGTAGTCTATTTGTACTTCTTGGTAATTTGCAAGCCAGCAACAAATAACAGACTTAATCACAATAGACAGTAGCAGTGGCGTTGCTAGGCCATTTTTAGAGGAGCTAAAGGCTCCCTAAAGTTCCAGCCTAGCCTCCCTAAAATATTGTGAGTAATTATGTAATCTGTACAAGAATTCGAGATCGCTTCTTTTAGTCGTCTTTAAAACTCTTATTATGAAAACGGCTTCGTTATATAGCGAGCGCATTCTTCAGTTCACAACAGCACAGGGTGGAGTGAACGTTATAAGCAGAGTAATGTCACAATTTGTGTGAATTAACACGACATCTGGATCGTAGCCCTTCTTTGTTATAAATGCCGCTTAATATGATGCGGGAGCGATACAAGACGCTTTACCATCCACTGTTAAAAATATTGTCTGTTTTCACCTCTTAACTAACGTTAGTAGTTTACGTTACCTCCAGCAAAATAAAAGCACTTCACTCAAATGACGGAATACTTTAGAACAGGATCATGATGATGTTGTGGTGCACAGAAATGTGTCATTCATTTTTCTGCACCTAGTTACAGAGAGCTGACGGTAGTTTTGAGAACCCCAGAAAGACGACGGGCAGATAGACTTATGTTACCTTAGTTCAGCCTGGTGCGGCTTCTGTGTTATCCATTGTTCTATGTTTTGATGAAACAAAAGTTTACCTAGAAGCTCTTTGTCGTTTTTCAGACGCTTCAGTATTTTTATTATTAATTTAAAACATTGTGGATGTGATAGATGAGCACGCAGTCATGCACAGGAGTAACAGCGCTCGTGCTAATCAGAGTGACTGGCAGGGAAACATATCAAGTTATTCCTACTCCCGAGTAATGATTTAGCAGTTGATTGTGACATTTATTATATGTATTTGTCATTTGGAATTATAAATGTTGCAGATTAATGTGTTTTGTAATGTCTTGTATGCTAATCTGCATATTCTTTCTTAATAATTTATTTTCGTAATGTATACAGTGTGTGGTGCTTAGAGAGTCATCTGAAAACACATCTCTTCCTTCAACAACTGACCGATCAGTTCTCACTTCTATCTCTTACTCTTTCAAAAATCACAAAATATGAAAACTTCCAATTTAGCACTGCATACTGTGGTAGGCTATAATGAGACCAGTAACCTCATTGCTATGGATGATGTGAGGAGCCATATTAACTAAACCCACTTTGAATCGGCTTATAGGGCTTTCTGTCAGGGATTTCATCAAATATTGTAAAACAAGGTATTGCGTTGCCATATTCAAATAAAGATTTTATTATAAAGATGTTCACATATTTAAATAAAAACTTTAAAATAAAAAGTTGCAATGTTCAAATAAAGATTTAAAAATGTAGGCTGAGTGTCAAAATTTAACAAGTATACCTTTATATGTTCAGTTAATTGCATGCCAATTTTACACGTTCATTCCATTAAACGCATCTCTGACGCGCTCGTTGTGCCGCGCTGTTGAACAGCACCTGATCCTGTCAGCAGGTGGCACTGTTTCAACAAACGTCATTTATTCACTTGAAGAGGTGGTCTGCAAGATTAACAACTTATTTCTACATTCCAATAATAAGCTTACTGATTTCAACGTATATTAGCAGTTTTGTATTTTTGTGCAAAGTTTAATCACTACAGTGAAGTCTTTTGTCATGGGGTAAAGTGGAATACTTTCCTTTTAAATGTGCACATGAATGAACTGCAACTAAGGTTGTTTAACAGGCTCCATAGTTGGTAATTGTTAGGTTTCCCACACTAATAAATATAGCATATTGAATGCATGGCCGTATAGAGAAGGGGGCCGACATTCTTTGTCATTGTAGCCAGTGAGCTAGCTCCTTTTTTCGTGTAGGGCGTGGCTGAGTACATTGTTGGTTTTTTTTTGAGAGAAGGCATTTGAGAGGATGCCAAAACATGAGGTCCGGTCCCTTTGTTTGGATCGCAAGTGCATGGAAGCCTTTGGGTGTGCTCTCATTGTCATTTGTGCCCTGAGCAGGTAGGCTAAGTGAATGTTGTTTTTATGGTCACACAACCTTGTTTTTACTTTATTTGTTTGTTTATGTCCCTTCCCATATCTCGAAATATGTCCATTAGAATATGCTTTAGACGACATTGACATTGACATAAGACAACAAGCACAATTGGATCTGATCCTTAAGATGCAGAGTACCCATGATGAGGCTCAAAATAGTATTGATGGAGCTCCCAGAGGTAGCAGGTTTTGCAAACACCTGATGGTCAACCTATATGTATTAAACGCAACCAAGCAGGTCATATAGCGATATATTGTACCACCAATATGCCGATTAGGCCTTTACCCATTGTGAGTTCCAGTAGGGGGGTGTTGTTGAGTCTGCCGGTTCGGCGGAAAACTAGAATCCCCCGGGTGCAGAGCCACACACTGGAGATGTGGGTAATGGACTAAAAAACTGATGCAGGGTCTCTTGGTGGGTTGGCGGGGTCTTGTCCAATATTGAATGTCAAAATGGGATCTGTTCATGTAATGTGTTTGTTGGATACTGGCTCTATGGTGACCACATTAACAGAAAGTTATTTTAATTTAAATTTTTCTGAGTTTGGTAAGGTTGGCGCATGGTTGGCATCAAAAGTTGCTAATGGCATGGATATTCCTTGTGTGGGGTATGTAGAACTCTATATCATTTTGTTTGGGGTCACATTACCCATAAAAGGGGGTTTGATTGTTAAAGATACCGGTTCTCCTAGTATGTATGCTCAGAAGGAGAAAATACCTGCTGTATTGGGTATGAATATTATCAGAGAATGTTATGCTAACCTGTTTAACGAGCATGGTGCTGAGCTTTTTAGGATCCCCCAAATACAATCAGCTACTGTGGGGTGGAAACGTGCATTTCAATGCTGTCAGAAGATAGAAGACATGTCCAAATCTTGCTGTTCCTTTAAGGTGAGAGTGCAGGGTAACACCCCAGTTCGCGGGCACACTGACCCTGGTTCTCGTCACCTGCCCCCAAGTTTCAGGTGCAATGGTTGAGTTTCTTCTAGAAGCCTCAGGGCCTGAAGAACGTGCTCTTCTGGAGGGTTCGCAAATGTTACTTAATGGCCAGACAATGCGAGACTGGGAAGGGACATAAACAAACATTCTCTTAAAAAAAGAAACACCCTCGCTGGTCAGTCCAAGACACCACAATCATAGCCCTCAGCTAGATTGGAAACATACGGCACCCACGTACAGGGACAGACCAGCGAAGGGAAAACCTAACCAAAACAAAAAACAGGAGGGACAGCAAACAACTATACCTTCTACAAAGAAACACAGAAATACACTTTATAATTCAAATAACAATACAAATATTTATTTTAATCATGTTACCTTTAAAAACCTTTTAACCCTATATAAAAACAGTTTCAATTACGTGCAAGACTGCCATTAACACTGAAACGATTTCCTCAAACCATCCAGCATTACCGATAGTCTATAAGTCTGTGACGCACGTATCTACATTAAACAAGATTTGTGCTTTCAAACAAGGCTGTGTGACTGAATAACATTCACTTAGGCAACCTGCTCAGGGCAAAAATGACAACGAGAGCACACCCAAATGCTTCCACGCACTTGCGATCCAAACCAAGGGACCGGACCTCATATTTTGGCGTCCTCTCAAATGCCTGCTTATAAACACCCCAACAATGTACTCAGCCACGCCCTACACGAAAGAGGAGCTAGCTCACCGGCTACATCATGTTGTTTGTTAGGTTATAAACAGACCCTACGCATTTCTCTCACAACATCCAACCTATTATGATTTGATTTAAAGGATGATCCAAAACACAGAAAGAAACTTAGTGTTCGAAAGGAACCTGAAGTATAACAGTAATGTACACTCTTATTCAAACAGATGATTTGTAAATTATGTTTTCTAAATATATATGTTTTAAATATGAGGCAAATCCCGTAAAAAATGGTGTTGAATGTTATTCTTAGAGGTCTAAGACCACTATCCATTCCAACCCTAGCAACGCCCCTGCTCATACATGTATGAATCTCACAAACACTCAGCAGATATTCATATTAGCAGCATTTTAATGAACAAACTAATAATTACAACTGATAGTCTAAAAGACTCAATGCACGGTCACTTCCACGTTTATGCTCAGGGTGCAAGAAAACATCCGCTGCCCACCAAAAGCCATTCATCTCTACCTATAGAGTTGTAAAAATGATAGAGGAGAAGATTAATATTTGTACTCGCTGCTAACATAAAGTTCGCCGGATTACAATAAATGATGTTCGTCAGCATTTTGAGACTGTCAGCTGCCCCATGTCTAGTAAAATGGAGAAGTATTTTAAACTTTACTTTTAAAAATACATTGGAAAGCATGGATGCTATTGCAATTAGCATCTATCACGTAACGTTAAGGCTGGATAACACTGAATGACATCATCTTTACACCGATTGTATCAACAACTCTGATTTAAGTACCTTTACCTTTAAACATACATTTTTTTATGAATTTGACCAGATATCAATAATCCTGGTAAGACACATTTGTTTACATCTGTCATTTGGCTCTAATATGCAGGTTTGCTCTAAAGAATCAGATATCCCTTGGCTTTTAAAATGTATAAATATTGTTTAAATACTGAATACTGAGTTCGGGCAACACGGACGAGGGGTGTCCGTCAGCGGCTGCCCGAGGCGGTGGTGCTGGAGCAGTATGCATCGGCTGGGACGGAGATCTTGCTGCCGTGCTCCTGGGCCGAGGTGGGATGGTGGCCGTAGAAGAGGAAGCGGAGGGGTTATCATAGTTTGCCGTGTGGCACCCCTGGGGAAATAAGCACAGTCTTATTGGTACCCCCCGGCCTGTTAGGGGCGATGGGGTATGTAACGAAGAAGGCGGGCGAGAGCCGTGAGTGATAGTGGGAATCAGCCGTGCGCACACCAGTTCAATATATCACATGGAGAAGATCGGGAGCATAAGAGGATGAGCGACAGGACTACGGACGAGGGGACCGGTCTTTTACCGATCTTAAAAATCAACAGTAACTATAATTTTGATAGTCAAGTCTTTCTTTGACAGCATGGTGTTACAATAATACAAAGAATACGAGTGAAAGGACAAGAAAAAAACTTAGTAAGAAAAATTTTATCATAAATCTTTTTCTTATTGTTATCAATACATTTCACAATAAGTGAAATCTCAGCAAGAAAGTCATCAAAAAATGTGCTGTGTAAAATAAATTGACAGCAAGATTGATGGAATGGTCACTACAAACAATAAAAAATAGGCCTATATTTTTCAATCCCTCCCTCATGCAGATCTCTTTTAATGGATTACCAACATTTAATGGACATTAATGCGTGTAATGTTGTCAAATTACTGTGATCCAAACTCATGTGATTGATGCTTGTACTGACAGGTCCGTGTATTTAAAAAAAAATTGAGGGCTGGTTAGGGGACCCCAAGAGCTATGACAATTCGAACACTGGCTGCCATACGTCAACAGTGCACTAAAAGCCCACTGAACCCAATGGGAGAACAGCGTGTTTTCAGCATTAAAAGCGCAATCACATTTACACTTCCAAACGTATTTCAATGGTTTACTATGTACGATGTACAACTTCAGTTGCATCATATCTCGATAGTTTTAGCCTACTTTAAAGTTAATGGTTGTCATAATGAAATGTGAAATCCATTATTTGTGCCTGTTATTCGTGAGAATCCAAAAGACAACACTGTGGCAACAGAATAAATAACCACTTTGCAGTAGTCGAGAATAAAACAGACATGTAGAGATTGTTTCTGAGATTTATTTGAATCATCGAACGCAACACCCAAGGTAATATAGTTAAATTAACGTTTTATATAAAAAACAATGCTTTTCACTGTGGAAATGGCTTCATTTGTAGTAATTTTAGACATTTTCAAAGATCAAATATATTTTTTGTTAATCCGGTAAAACCATTACAGCAGTCAAACATGATGCATTTGATATAGTTTAATAAATAACACTGCCGTGCATTATACGTATGAAATAGCAGTAGGCCTGTATAGTCATTAAGACGCATTGGTTTGATATTGCCCAGGATTTTTAAGTGAATGAGGGCTGTTCTGATCATGTGCATTTAATCTACTTTAAATTATTTCACATTAGCGATGCGTACACAAGTTTTAAGCCGAAATGATTGCTTGTCAAGACTGAGTTTTAACAGTTCCGTATGACAATAAATAAATGTTCAAGTCTATTACCATATTTAACTTATTTAACACATTTCTGCATACTCCTCATAAATCGAAAAGTATTAAAATTAGTTGAGAAATGAAAACGATGGTGTGTTATCCATTAAATGACAGCTCCACCATTCACTCGTATTTCTTTATAGTTGACATTTGCCCTCACCAATATGGCTGCGGCGTTGGCATACGATCCAGGGGACAATTAGGCGTCTAGTTGTCAGGCCCGGGAATCGAACCTGGGTCTCAGGTGCTGTAGTGTGGTGTTTTACCACTATTCCACAGAGAGGTGTTGGACCCAAATGCGAGGCACCACAAAGGTTACAAAAAAATTGTCCTTTATTTCCAAGAGCAAAAACAAAAGAGCTTAGCATACAGATCCAAACAAAAATGGTTCTTGGAAAAAATAACAGTTCCAAAAAATAAAGCACTTCGAAGAGCAAAAAATCTTCTCAGTAGGAGACAAAAGCTACCTACATTCAATGGCAAAAATTACAACAGAACAGAAGACTCAAAAAACTTACAAAGGAGCCAGAGGCACAAGCATAATTCAATAATCCAGCAAGAGTGACAAAGAGAGGACCAAATAAATAGGGAATCAAAAAACTAGTCAGGGCTGGAACTAAATAATCCTAATTAGCGGAGACAATGAGACTCAGGGAAAACAGCGCCATCAAGTGGCAAATCTAAGGTACAGAAAACAGAACCTGACACTAGTTAAAATATTTGTATGGACGCATGGTCACTTTTCCATGTAAACACAACATTAGCACGCCCAGAGCGCGCCCTGCTGGGTAGCAAACACCCTGCAAATGACTGCTACCAATATCAGGAAACAGAGTTCCCCACAACATTTTTTTGTCCAGGAACACCTGATTCCTATGTAAGTCGCGGTGATGGATCACCGTCGAGTCCAGATGCTTCTGTGTTTTAGTCCCGGTTTCTTTATTTCTCCTATACTTCTCAGCCAATATGCTGGGGGATTTGCCACCCAGGGTAACGTAGCCCAGGTTGTGTCTCTACATTTTCACGTGGAAAAGTGACGTCGATGCATATCCTCTATTGACAATTTGGACCTGGAAACAGTATATGACCTTCCATACTAACCAACCGAAAAGTGCATTATGGAGATTAATCAGTATCACAGACAGCAAATTTCCTTTGGTGTAGATCTGGCCCATATAAACTCCTGACCTGTGGACCACTTAAGAAAGTATTCCCGTCCCAGATCTGGTCCACATCTTCTTAGCCACAACTCAACCAGATCTGTGCCATAATTCCACCAACAGTCAGCCATATGATGAAGAATGATGTGGCCCATATATGGAACTTAGATGTCAACTTTGGCTGAGTTCAGTAAAGGACTGACTGCCCTTATGTGGGCCACATGTGGCTGATAGACTAAAAGCAGGAATTCTCCCAGAATTTAACCATATTAACACAACAACATTTTTTTATTAAAATATTCAATAAACACAATCAAACAATATTAAAAACAAACACTGATTCTCAAAATATATATTTTTTATTACAGATTATGCAAAAGATCAACTCCACTACACAAATGTATTCAAAATAATTTGCTTTCGTCATGTTACATGTATTCAAATATGTAAAGGTACTCTGCATTCATTTGTAATGAATAATCAGTGTTTTTTAAATAATACTTAACTTTGGAAGAACATCTTGTATTTCTGTACACTAAAACTTGTGAAGAGTAAACTAACATTCTAAGAGTAAATGTACTAGAAACATCACTAATATTAACATGAAACATCCTTTAACAGCTCTCCTTCTGGGGTTATTCCCAATGTCTGTGGGGACCATTTGAAGGGAAATCTGTTGGGAAAAGTATATAGTGACATTAGACATCTTTAGATTACTGCACACTTTATTTAAACACTGATTTTGTTGGTAAGGCATTCACATAAGAATTTAAACAACAATTAAAAGACAGAAGTGTTACTGTAAAAATATGCATTAGTCAATTTGAACTAGTTTAATCTGTCTGGAGAGTCCATTTTTTTATTTCTAATGAGCGTTATTCCAGATAAACCATTATCATTGAGGAAACCCCAGATTTGTTTGTGAATTTGACAGCTTTTTATCAATGAAACAATTTATGAATTAACAGCAAAAACAGCAGTGTACCTTTTACTCAAATTGAGTCAAATTCAACACTCAAAAAATTTACATATGACTCCCTCCGTTTTGGAGTTAAAATAACACTTTTGAAAGTGTTAAATATGTACATTACTCTCAGAATAGATTTGTACACCGTAAGAGTTTATTTGTACACCCAACAGAAGTGTATGTATATCCTGCCACAGTGTTCTCATTTCCCACTAGTATAAAAATGTACACCCTTGTAAGATTAAATAAACACCAGCAATGTGTTAATATGAATGACTACATATGAATTATTAATTTTAATTAATTAAAATGTATGAATTTTTCTGAACTAATATATACACAACGATGAAATAAACATATTTTGATTTTTTTTTTTAAAGTTTGTTTTAAAGAACATGGATCATTTCAGAAATCCAAGACATGTATTCAACACATTGCAATTTTCCATTCAAAACATTTGAAAGCATAACTTCTCTGTTTTCTGACACATCAGAAATACGTGCAAGAATCAGTAAAGAAACAGTATATATATAAGATTGCAATATAAACTGTAATATACATCAATGCAAAATAGAATTTACATGTTGGTAAAGCAAAGTTCTTTTGTAAAAACATTCTCAAGTATTCTTTTTAAACATCACATGCGAGACCGTACCATTATATAATGAACAATACTTTTTTTAACATGTAAAACCAGACACATGTCAATTCAATTGGGTTGAATTTGTGATTAAATTTTACATTCATACAAAGTTCAAGACTAAACATCTTCATGAACCAAAACAATGAATTGGAACAATATACAAATGCGGTTCGTCAAACCCATATGATGCTTGTATATCAAATGGTCTGAAAAATGGAATGTCCTCTACTCTTAACAGACCGAAAACATTATGTTCTCTTACATGGTAAACATGAAGATGCTCAACAAAACCAACAGTTTCGAAGTCCTTAGTCACTAAAATATTTTGGTCATCTATTAGAACATTATCAAAAATTTTACCAAAAATTGGTAGGTCCTTCTCCATTTTAGTGCAAACCAATAGATCAATATGATATTGAGTTCCAGAATGTCTTAACCATGAAGTTACTGTGATGTCACGATCCGAATTTGGATACTTTTCAAGAAAAATGCCTCTGTATGGTACATCATCGACTTCTAAAGTTTTTAGGGGCCAATATTCAACATTTCTAAAGGGCAAAGTTTCCCAGTGATACGCAATTGCATACTGATGTTTTAACGCAAGAGACTTTTTGATGTTTTTGAATTTTTTTACACTGTTTTTAAAAAAACTTGTGTTTAGCCTCGAATCGCATGGTCCATACATGGATTAATGGACCAATTTTGCGTATGCAACGTGGATAATGTAACATGTAATGGTGTTTTGGAATCAAATTCCTCTGTGGATATAACTCTTTAAAAAGACTATGATGTTCCACAATAAGGTGTTTTAAGAAGTAGGTCATACCTTTTGTGATTACAGAAGAAAACACTATGTTTATAATCTGCAATAACAGAAGTAGTAAGTGCCAGTACTTATTTCCCTCACACACAATGTCTCCAAATATCAAAGGGATATTCTGAATCAAATAGAATGTCTGAATGGCATTCAGTCCAATTCCATTCCCTGCCTGATCCAGATTTAATCTAGTAGGCCGATTTTTCCTTTCCAAACAGCCATAATTAAATGAATAAATTCGGTTACATATGTCTTGTCTGGATATAATTCCAGACAGATACTCAAGATGTAATTTTATTTCATACTGTCCAACGCCCTCAAGTATGTCGTGCATTATATCTGGTGAGTAATTGTCACAAATATGAAAATATTTCAAGTCATTGAGCAGACATGTGCGTTTAACACCAAAAGACGAAGAAATGGAAGGGTCTGCTAACAAATCTGCATAGTGCTGTTCCTGTAAACCTTTGTTTTTCGTAATACAACATTAGTGCCCTCTTCAGTGAAAATTGACTGTTATGTTTTCTTGTCTACTAGACAGAACCGACAGAAGTAATGGGCACTGAAAGATTCCATGAACCCAAGAAGTGTATGCATCCCTAAATTATCCCCTGTAACCTGGGCAACTGTGCCAAACAAGGGCTCTTTCGAGAAAGGTACTTGAATTCCTGAACTTTCAAGGACTTTTAAATCTTTAACAAGGGGCGGTAAAATGGCTTCAAATCCATAATTCTTAACATCTTGTGCATGAAATAATGACAGTAAATGAATATTCATTAAACTTGAATTGAGTTTTGGAGGGAAATTCCTGAGAATAAAGTAAATGGCTCCGATTTTGTGGATACCTTGCTTGGAGCCCAGGGGATTCGCGGATTCAAATTCGTCATAAAATAACTGTATTTGAAGAGCATTTGGTTGTTTACTGAACAGTGGATGGTTTATATAATAACTTCAGTCACAAAAATCCTTATAGACACCGTTACTCTTACCTGGATTTGACATATGTTTACATATCTCAGAGTTCCTAAAAATAAACTGCAAGGTATCCAGCAAGGGAATGTAAATGAATATGTCAGTTACAGGGATTTGATCATATGTCCGTGTCACCCGATTCAATCTACTATCAAATCTTACACCTAATTGGATCTCTGTAGGGTCAACAACAGCCCATTTCTCTTTGAAATATTTTTTCCATTTGGTTTCTGTACTTAGTTTTGAGAATGGATTATCAAGATTATCAAAATGGTGTTCTATTTTAGATGATGTTGCAAAATCATCAGCTGGAAGTAGATTCATCACCTCACTTTTGATATTTGAATGAATTTCATGTACCAGTTCTTCCATATCCGATACTACAGATGTTACAACACTGGTTGCTACTCCACTATTTTGCAATGTAGCGATAATGGATGCACACATTTCTTGAGTTTCAGTACCTCTTCTTTTATCATCGGATGATGTCTCTAGTATTTCAACATCATTATTTAAATCCGACATTAACTCAATCTGTTCATTATCTTCATCCGTTTGATTTTCAGTCACAGTTTGGTCTAGATAGTCATTTCCATGAACACTGGTTAGGTGTTTTCGAAATCCAGCATAAGTCATGAAGCTGCGTTTACAATTTTTCTGTGCACATTTCAGGTTCAATTTTTTCCCAGGATAGTAAGCATGAATACGTTTTAGATGACGAACAAGGTCATTGATTTTAGAATGTGCCAGTTTGCAAACAAAGCAGTGAAACATTTTAATATAGTTTAACTAGTTCAAAAGTTTAGCTCGTAGGTCCTTAACCCTAGGGGTTTCACGAACTATACCAAGATCTATCTTGTAGATAGTTGTCTGGATGAATGTATACATTGCACTTAAGCAGTGAGGATAAGACACGCTAAAGACAAAGTATGCTTTAAAAAGTTCATCAAAGGCAGAAAGTGAAGACTTTGCCTGACATGGGAGCAGTTTTCCATCCATCACGATGTAAAAATCATGGATGACGCTCTTCGCTGAGCCAACTGCAAGGAGATGTGGTTGAAGACCTTCAGTCTTGTTAATGTGTTCAGTTAGACTACGGCAAGCCTAAATAAAAAAATTATATAAGAAAACATATAACCCAATATATAACCCATGACAGCTGACTTATGTTTCCATGCAAACCTTGTGAAACTGCACAATATGGTCCATTGCCTCTCTGATGCTTATCTTGGTAGATTTATTCCTACCACCAGCTGAAGGTGGCAAATGGTAGGCCAGGAGTAAAATAGAGGACATATCACTTTCCCATCCTGCAAAAAATAAAACATGTGGATTAACAGAAATTAGCTTATTGTGAGTAGCAGACAAATATAAACATCATCTTTACAGAAAACCTTACCTTGCCAATCAGAATCCTCATCTTGTCTGTTACCCTGGGCATCTGAAAGCAGGCTGTTCAGATGCAAGGTTGAAGTAAGCGTTCTTGCTTCTGCAATGATCTTGGGCTTTAGACTATCCCATTGTTCAAGAAGTCTGGAGGCTGTTTCTGTTCCAAATTGGATGTCAAAATCTTGAAGTATCTGCAACAAATATGAGTTCACATTACTAAACAATACAGATCCTAGACACCACAGTTTTTCACAGAGCTAAATTTTCTCCTCTCGTTGTACTCATAAACTGTATTTTACCAATCCCTTAGTGTCGAGAAATCTGGGAAAAACTGAAAACACTGTATTGGACTTCGCTGCATCATGAATAAGGAGCTGTCTGTGCTTGAATGTTGCTTTCATCTTGTCAAGAATCAGGTCCTTCTCTGCACAATGATTCATGAAAGATATCACTTCTTTGCATTGGTCACCCACCAACTGCAGTTCCAAATTACATTTACATTTAGTCATTTGGCAGACGCTTTTATCCAAAGCGACTTACAGTGCACTTATTACAGGGACAATCCCCCTGAAGCAACATGGAGTAAAGTGTCTTGCTCAAGGACACACTGGTGGTGGCTGCTGGGATCGAACCAGCAACCATTGATTTTCCAGTTCAGTGGTTTAACCCACTAGACCACCATCTCCACATGGTTGCAAGTTACTCTATGAGCTGTTGGTCCTCCACTGCCCTCAATGTGTGATGTTCCACTTGACCTATCATCCTTCTTACTGTGGTGTCCCGCGTGGTGTTTGCTTTGCCGAGAAACTGTTTTGAGTCGCCAAGATATGTATCCTTGGTTGCTCTTAGGGTCATAAAAATGCTCCTTTATATAAAAACAGACAAAATTGTTATGAAGATCAAATAAAACATTTTCTTAGTCTTAACTTGTTTTAGGCATGAATCAGAAAGTGAGAAGAGTTGAGAAGATAAATCCTTCAGCATTTTATTAAAGATCTTCTAGTAGGTATTTATGACAATGAATACAAGTACTTACATATCCAGTTCTTGAGTATGGATCCTTAAGTGATGGGAAGAGTGTTACAATTCCCAAAGCACAACGAGTCTTCGATTCTTTAGAAGGGACATGGTTTTGAAAAGAACAATAACAATATTCAACTATGAATTGATCTACTAAGTATGATTTATGAAACTGTGCTTACCCTTCTTTGTCAGTAATGTGCGCAACAACAATGTTCACCAAGTGTCGCCTGGTCGAGTCTGTGAGTTTTCTATGATCTCTCTAACAAACTAGAATGACAAACAATGTGTTCTGCAATGTGTTCATAATATAACAAAGTCAATAACTGCTATACAATCCAGTTGGTAAATTTTCACCTGTTTTGCCTCAAAAACTCCACTAAAACAAGGTCTCTTGGAGCTTGGTCCAGCACTGTCATCAGTCTCAGACGATACTGAAAGAGTTTCAGTTTGTGAGCTACAGGAAGAATCAAGGACTGCGCATTCTGGAAGCAAAATAAATAGAAACTTTAAACATATATACAAAAATGTTATCAATTAAATGCTACGTATTTTCTATTTTTTTTTTTTTTATGTGGACTGCTTCATGGAAAAAGTGATTTCCTTATGCCCATTTGCAAGTTTGTATATCACAGACACCTGCCTGAATCTCTGTCAACAACTCTCCATAGGATATCATGTGATCTCTCCTCCAGCAAGTCAGTAAATACATCTCCATCCACCTCCACACCAGTGTCGTCTTGAAATATAAGATCTTTGTCGTTGATTGAAAATTTCTTCTTAACTATGGTTAAAAGGAGACAGAGATGTTTCTTATCAAAACTCAACACAGCAACTGATAACACGCAAACAGCATCAATAACCAAGAGTATAACAATTTTATTTACTTTAAATTACATACCTTGAGTCATTAAACTGGTGAAATCTGCTCCATCTACTTTTATTAGTTTCTTCTTTTCTCCGTATAGTACAGTGAACAGCATTGTTACTAGTGAAACCAAAAAAAAACATTAATTTAACTAAGACCTTGATATGTTTTAGCTTGAAATCAAGGGGGTAAGTATGATTTTGACGTTGATGGGGACATAAAAGTGGTCTGTAGAGCCACATTGTCACTAAAGTTTAGCGACATTGTCACAAATAGTTTGAAACTGTTTTTCATTGTTGTCACAGTTACACTGTCTATTGCTGTCAGCAGGATCAGTTTTCTTAGAAATACACCAATTATAAAGCAACGTGGGCTAGAGAGGCGGGACTCAAGAAAGCTAAAGCCAATCCTATGGGCGACGTGTGCTACGAAACTTAACCATGTGTACCATGAACCGCGCTATTTATACGGTTGAAAAAGATTTTTAATTTCAATGAAATGGATACTGTAGAAATACATTTTGAATAAATATTTAAAAAAATGTAACTTAAACAAGGTATTCTGCGTGAAAAACATATCTGTTATCATCTCTAGAGACGGCGCGTTTTTGACCAAATACATGAAAAGGGCTGCACGTTTCTACCCACACGCATAGTTTATTTGTATACCATTAAAAAACTCCCGTAGCGAAAATTGTACAATTAAACCCTTATCAACGTATCAATATTTCGCAAATGTTTGCAACCAATGGTAGCCTATGCATGAGGTAATCATGCATTCACAACATATAACGTTAGTTTAACAAAAATAATAACATGCACACTAATAATCCAAGTTATGCAAGGTAATAAATCAACGCGTGCAGATTCACTATGCTTACCTGTTTGCATAACGTTGAAAGAGTTTATATTATGCGGATGCATCAATTTGCAAGCGCCGCTTGTTGGCTAAAGGGACGTGACTCAAGTCTTTTCAAACAAATATAAAAAAAAAGGAACCGCGTTGCTACTTTAATACATTTACAAAACAATCAGTATGAGAATAAAAGTGTAGAATTAAAACAGTGCATGGGCCCACATAGCAGACAGACTCGGCCCGAATGTGGCCTCAGAATGGCACTGCTGGCGCACTGCTGGCACTGGCATGCAACAAGTCAGCCGAGTGTGGGCCATGTGCGGCAGTGATGGTACTGGATCCATGACGGCAAACAATAATTGGGCCGATTGTGGATGGAGGTGTTGGACCAATTGTTGATATTAGGTCTGTGGCCCAGATCAGTCTAGCGATTGTAGGCCACATTTGACATTGTGTAATTCACAATTATTGCAGTTACATTTAAACATGTTTTACCTTGTACATTTTGGCAACAGGTTACAGGCAGATTTGGTTAACTCAGCTCAGCCTGTTCTACTAAAATGTTGAAATATCAAGTAAAGCAGCACTCTGTCTATTAAAAGTACTTCAGGCTGATTCTTTTTTTAAAGTAACCTGGCCTTAAAAAACACTTGCACATATTTTTGTCTATTTAATGCTTTGTCATACAACTAATTATTTTCGTAGGTTACATAGATTGTGGTTTTAATAGAAAAGGCTATTGGTTCATGATGGTATTTTAATGGAAACCTTAAGAATTTTTTTAGGTTCTATTGTTTTTCAGCAGGGAACAAGCTTGCAGTATAGCAGTGTGCTGAGCTATATTTAAGGTATCAGTTACAGAATAGGTTAATAAGGTATCAGTGAAGTGAAATATCATAATCAAAATAATTTCAAAATGAGTTAACGATTTAAATAAAGAGAAAAGTTTTTATTATGTTTTCACATTTTATTGTACTTTTTAGTTTTATGGCCTAAATCAAAATAAACCAACACTTGAAAATAAATCTAATTTTGGAGCAAATATATAAATAGCAAATATATAAGTATATTTGTGAAATACACATAACAATGAATAATACGCCCACAAAAATATGTTTAATAGCAAAAAAAATTTTTTACTTTGTATAACAAACATTGAGCCAATAAAAAAATATGCTAACACAATGTAAACACAAACTGCAAGACTTTGAAAAGGTAAAAGTGATGTTGTGAAAGACAAATAGAAAACAGCAGCTCATGACAAAACATTTAATTTATTGATAGACATGTTTGACTTTAAATTCAAACTCCACAAACTGTCACAGGTTCTCGGTTTAGCTTAATTAAATGGTAGTAGTCAGTCTTTCAGGGAACATCAAAGAAGTCAGTGTAATGAACTGTAGGCCAACATCTGAGCTCTTGATATCTTCAGCTGGGTCTCACAGAAAAAAAAAAGACCTGCAAGAAAAATCAAACAATTCATACCCATTACAAATCCATTCACTCACAAACTCATGTGGCAATAATATTCAATTTATTGTACAACAACACAACAATTCTCTTTGTAAAATATTCCACCTGAATAAAATATCCAATCAGTGTGTATGGAACAAAACTGAACAACTAGTTGTTGATGACATCACGGTACACATGGGACATCTGTTAACATAAGCTTCTAATAATTTGAATTCCAATAGTTCCTGTAGTCACATATTGTTTTTCAGCAGCCATGTTAACAGATTAGAACATTTATACACAGCACATGTGCTGAAAAAACTTTTGAAACACACAACCGTGTCAGAGGGTTGTTGGCCAAACAACATTAGCATTTGAAGGATTTTTAATATCTTCCTCACCTACAGTGGTACAGGAAAAGCACGGCATGCAAAGCAAGTGCACCAGAACACTCTGATAAAGGGGATGTTCAGACACAACCTGAAACCATTAAAGATTAGATAAGAACAATAATGTTTTTTACATTCAATCACAGTCAGAAATTATAAGAATTCAACAACACTCAAAAGACATGTGTTAAGCACAACAGTGACTGCCTCCGTTTATAGCAGTCTGTACATTTAATTACAGTGAATATAAAGTTCAACTCATGAACGCTTAAATAACTTTCAGATCTAGATATAACATACTGTTTACATCATTTGTCTCTGTTCTAATTATTTTTTGTTCTTATTTCATTACTTACTTTTTGCTGCTTTTTAACAAATAAACGTTTTATTTACATATATGAGCTCATGTGTTGTTGTAAGTTTTAGTAAGATTTAGTAATTGTTTGCTATTTGCTGTAATAAACCATCGCATCTACCTCGAGCATTGAAATAGCCAAACGCCTATCTTAAATTATGCTTTACACTTTATCGATGCTGCATGTGGCCTTTCAACATTTTCCACATCAGACAGACCGTGTGCTATCACGACAATAAATTACAAGATTATAATGCAAGAACGTTTCAAAACCCAGAACAGTATAAGAACAACAAGTTGGTTCTTATTTTATATTTTAGTATAAGGATCTGTGTAAACTCAAAACACATTGCTTACCTCAGACGAATCGGTGGCGGTTGGCAATTAAATCAAATGTGCAGTCTATGCGCGTGCGCAGAACTCCGACTCCTCCCACCAAGTTTTCAACCAGTTTGCATCTGGATCAGTTCATCCATTGGCTGGTTAATTGTTTTGGCGCGATTTACATGATCACGACAGCTTCTCGCGTCATCTGATTGGTTGATTTGAGTCAGGTTCACGGGTTACTTTGGATTCGAAAACTATATTCCCGCCCAGGATTCTTCTCGTCTCTTCTTCAACGGCTGTTTTTAGGTAAGTGTGGTCGGTGCTGTTGTTGTTAATTGGAACAATTTTCTTAAACGAGTAATTTTATCTGAATCCTCCGTGTATTTTCAGACCCAGAGTGTGTTATTTAGTGGGTTTTGAAGCAAAATTATTTGAGTAACGTAGGTTGACTGAGGATTTCTTAGAGGGTTTTGCATCTGATATTTTAATATGCAACAGGATCAATGTTTTTCTATTATTTATGCTTACAAATATTAATGTAATCAGCCTGCATAGGGGCATTTGGAACAACTAAATGTATTGATTTAAAACGTTTAACCTTTGTTTTACTATATAGTTTAAAAATGTATTACTTGTTTGTCAGGATTTATACAATATAATCATGATACATATTCATTTAAAAATGTATTCACATGAAATAACACATACAATAATTTCAAAATGTATCTGATTATAAATGTATAAATCTCTTAATTTGTAACTGCTCAAGTGTCTGCATGTTATATACAAGTGAATGGCACTCATTAATGTCCTTTATTGTTTTAGACATCACTAATTAGGGATCCTTAAACACATTATATTCTGGAATGGCTAAACTGTTAATGAAAATCTACTTCTGAGATTATATGAGCTTTAAAATTTGTTTCCATCTTTATGATATACATCTTTGACATGGGATTATTCACTTAATATTTGACCTAATTTTTGAATTAATTTGGCAGAAGTCCTCCAATCCACCATCAGCGAGACCGAACTCCTCCAGTCCAGCTACAGATAAGCTTCTGACCCATTTCAGAGGAGGAACATTGGCCATGACCCAAAAGGACCACTAAATCCTCAACTTTTTCTTGACACTTGTAAGTGTATATTTATATCTCTAAAAAATATCTTTAGTAAATATGAGATTGTGTGCTTGGTTTTATATGGATTTTAATAAGTTTTCAATAAAAAACTTATTTGCAGCTCTTCTGCTTAATATCATCAATAATCAAGAGCACTGTGCTCTGTACTAATTGTGTATAAATTGCATTAATCCTTTTAAATTGTTTTTCTAAAACATGTGACCCTGCCTTTGAAAACCCAGCTGAAGTTGTTTTGGACCTAAAATCATAACAATGTACATAACATTATGTGAAAATATAATGTTGATACATTAAATATTGACTGACTATGGCCATGTCAAAGATCTAAATCATATTGAAATGAATGACTGAAATCACACTTTGATACTCATTCTCTCAGAATTAGATTTCACAGACAGGGTCACAAATTGTAATGGACATTTAAAATGAAAGTTCTGTCTGATTTACTCACCCTCTAGTTGTTTCAAACATGTATAAATGTCTTTATTCGGTTGAACACAAAGAGAGATATTTTGGAATAATGTTAACAACTAACAGTTCTGAAGCACCGTAGTAGGAAAAACATTTCATTTTTTGGTTCTGTTGAACACAAAAGAAGATATTTTGAGTAATGTAGGAAAACAAACAGTTCTGGGGAACTTTTGATTACATTTTACATTTTTCCTACTATGTCAGTCAATGGTGCTTCAGAACAGCTGGTTGCTAACATTATTCCAAAATATCTCTCTTTCTGTTCAACAGAACAAAGAAATGTATACATGCTTGGAACAACTACAGGCGGATTAATCCCTCTAATTATTTCTTAAGATTAAATAATGCTGTTTATAGGTTATGTTCATTTTAATTTTTATCTAAAAAAGTACATTATGGATTGTTTAAAGTATTTAAATAATATGAATAAAAAATTGTTACACCTTTCATTGCGTGTACTTAATGTGCATTATCCGTTATTTTATTTACACCATAGTTTCCACACTTAAACATTTTTTAAACGATGAACTGAATTTTTTTTTTTTAAATTACCAAAACTATATTTAATAATTATGTATGTCTTTCAGCTGCGGTGAGAAAAATTCCCTAACAAAAAAAACGGTCATATCCAGAGATGGCTTCAGCTTGCTCCGGATTGGGATGGAGGAAGAAGAGAACGGCTGAAGAGAAAGGAGATGATAAATAGCTGTGCCTCTCATTTAGAGCCTCAATAGCTTATGCGTGCGAACACATACGAAATACATTCATTTCCTTTTCATGTGCACACACGCAGTTATGTGTTATGTTGTTTATAAAGTTTAATTTTGTCTTTCTTTGGTTTATAACGTTTTCATTTAGTCCGTATTCGGTTTCATTTTTTCAAGTGTTAAGGTACTGTTCATTTAAAGTCTAAAGGTTTCCGTTTTACATAAAAATATGTTCAACACAATGTGTTCACTTTATTTTTATTTGTAAATAAAAAATGTTTATTGAAAAACAATTCAGGTATTGGAAGTTATTTTTTCACATGATTTTGGCAATCATAGGCTGTACTATGGCTAAATTTGGGGGTCTCTTTTTAAAAGCCGGCATTGATCTGGTTTACTTCTGGCTACGATACGGCACCCAGTATTAAAACCTACTCTGGGCCAGTTCAGGGCCAGTTATGGCTTATTAATTGGCGGAGGCGCGGACCAGTTGGGGCCCATATCTGGTCATGGTCTGTAATTTGGATCTGGGCCACCCTAGGGCCGTCATTCAATGTTGTATGTGGGCCGAGGGAAAAGTATTGGTGTGGGCCGGAGCTGGGCCAACACAAAATTGTTATGTGGGGGGTTGATCAAACTGTCAGGATTCCATCACCATCTCACTCCACTCATTCCCTCACTCCGCCCACTCAGTCATTCACACGCTCATTGTCACCCGATTACTAATCACTATCACCTGGACCTCATCAGCAGTGCACCCATTTATACCACAGACCAACATTCACTCATTGTCTGATCTCGTCTACACATGACACAGACTATATACCATACGTACCTGTATTCTTACCTACTATCCCGATCTTCTCAGCGTATCTTCTTCCCGCCTGCAAGGAATTCATCATCAGCTTTATCAGCAAGATAAAGAGAGAGACTTGGTTACTGTCATGATTCTCAATGTGAGACATGGCGTGAGAACCCAATTGCAGGCAGACACGGACGGTAGATGTGACAGGGATGTTTATTAACAAATAAACACAACAAAACAAGACAGGCAAAACAAAAACCCACGATGGGGGAAAACAATACAGGAATATATATACTTTAACAACAAACAAGGACACTGACTTACTAAACTAAAACTAAGAAAACAAACATTTGGAACAAACACTAAACTGACACTTACTATACAGGGAACAGGAGCCAGGTAACAACAGGTACAAGGACATGGACATGTACAGCATACAGCAAACAATGCACGAGCACAGGACAATGAAACATGAGGACTCTTTATAGGAGACAAACACAGGATCATAACGAGCAACAGGTGCTGGGGATTAGCACTAAGGAGAGGCTGACGAGGAACGAGATGTAGGGAACAATGACAAGACACGAGAAAGAACTAGGTCTTTCCCACATAAAACCATCAGGCAATGCCATGGCTCCACTTGAGACAGGAATAAAACATGACATGGTAGTGGAACCATGACAGTTACACTACGGATAAGTTTCCATCTGTTTTGTCATTTTACCGGATATTCACCTATTTCGTTGTACCGATCCATTCTGCAAATTAAACTTATAAACTTACCATTCTGTCTGTTTCGTCTCTGCCAAAACCTGACAGAAGATCAGACCACCATGCAGAATCCTTCGGAATCCGTGACGAATTCACCGGGTAACCCAACCACCTCTCATCAACCAACCTCTTCAGTTTCACGTCCTCAAACGCCTGCTGCTTCGTTCACTGCCTCAGCGTGTCCCATGGCCCGACCAGCTAAATACTCCGGTGAGGCGGAGGACTGCAGTGGGTTTCTTCTTCAGGTATATTTATTATATATATATATATTTGTATTTCTCCATGCAAGAACAACTATTTGCTAATGATTCAGCTCGGGTGGCTTTTATCATCTCACTATTGTCTGGGCAAGCACTTCAGTGGGCACAGTCGCAGTGGAATTCAAATTCAGAAGTCGTTTAATCCCTTTCCACCTTCATACAACATTTCAAAGAAGTCTTTGGTCAAGCTGCTGCCGATTTTTCAGTTCATGATCAACTCTACAATCTTCGTCAAGGCAAATCTTCTGTGAGTACATTCTCCTTACAATTCCGTACCTTAGCGGCATCCAGTGGATGGAATGAGACAGCATTGATTACAGCCTATCGTCATGGTTTGAATTCTAACATTCGTCAATTGATGGTGGTTTATGACGACAGTCTGGGGATTGAGAAGTTAATTCAAAATTCCATTCGAGTTTCGCAAAGATTATCAGCCTGTGACTCTCCGATTCCCACTGTATGTCCTCCGCCCTCGCTTCCATCAGTATCTCCTCCAGCACCAGAGCCTATGGCTCTTGGCTCCGCCCATCTCCCAGTTTCAGAGCGTCAACAACGAATTCTGCATAAACTATGTCTCTATTGTGCATCAGATAATCATCTTCTCAGCACTTGCCCTATTCGACCCCCTCGCCCGGTGGTAAGCACTATTCAAGTTTATCCTAAAGTGGAAGCCTTAAATCGTATCACTGTGTATATAGTAACCTCTCGCATTTGCATCTCAGCACAAGCCCTTATTGACTCCGGTTCGGCGGGGAATTTCATCTCCACCCAGCTTCTCCAAAAATTTAACATTCGCAAACATCACAACTCCCAAGACCTCCTTATACAAACCATCCAGGGAAAACCGCTGGGTCGAGGTCGAATTCGTCACTGCTCACCTACTCTGACGCTGCGTGTAGGTTGTCTGCATGCTGAAGAACTTTCCTTTATGGTGCTGGAGGAGTCCACTGCTGAACTCATCCTGGGATGTCCCTGGTTAGTAAAACATCAACCGACACTCCATTGGAAGTCTGGTGAAGTTGGAAGTTTTGCGTTGGGGCGAGTCCTGTCATTTGTCCTGTCTATCTACCATTAAGAAAATATCATCCTCATTATCATCATCGACACCTCAGAAGAGGTCCAAAGTTCCAGTTTGTTCCACCTCGGTTGAGAGCCCTGAAGTAGATCATCAAGTAGTAATTCCAGTGGAGAACCAGGCGTACCAGGATGTGTTTAGCAAGAAACTGGCTACTAAACTACCACCTCATCGGCCATGGGACTGCGCAATCGACTTACTACCTGGAGCCACTCTACCTAAGTGTCTTATCTATCCACTGTCCATCCCAGAGCAGAAGGCCATATAGGAGTAAGTGGAGGAGGCATTGCAACAACAATTCATCTGCACTTCGACCTCCGCTGCCGCTTCTAGCTTCTTCTTTGTGGGGAAAAAGGACGGAGGGTTGAGGCCCTGCATCGATTATCGTCATCTCAACTCTCAAACCGTCAAATACAGCTATCCCCTTCCTCTGGTCCCAGCTGCCTTGGAGCAGGTGCGTGGGGCTCGTGTATTCTTGAAACTAGACCTTCGAAGTGCATATAACTTGATACGGATACGACATGGAGATGAGTGGAAGACGGCATTCGTCACCCCATCCGGCCATTATGAGTACCGAGTTATGCCCTTCGGACTGTCAAATGCTCCAGCGGTCTTCCAGGGGTACATGAACGAAGTGTTCCGTGAGTACCTCAACCGCTTTGTGATTGTCTATATTGACGATATTCTTATCTATTCCTCTTCAATTGCTGAACACCATTACCATGTCATTCAAGTACTAGAGAAACTGAGAGAAAACAATCTCTATCTTAAACTGGAGAAGTGTGAGTTCCATATCACCTCTGTTCAATTCCTGGGATACATCATTGATCAGCAGGGTATCCAGATGGACCAGAGGAAGGTGAAAACAATCCAAGACTGGCCATTACCCACTTCTGTTAAAGAACTTCAAAGATTCCTCGGCTTTGCAAACTTCTAAAGAAGATTCATCAAGAATTAGTCTCATCAGTGCTCCTCTCACTTCTTCCTTGAAGAACCGACCCAAGGCTCTGTCCTTGAATCCCACTGCCATCCAAGCCTTCCAGCGCCTCAAAGAAGTCTTCACGACAGCACCGATCCTCATCCATCCCAATCCTGAACTCCCCTTCATCGTTGAAGTCGATGCGTCTTCTACAGGAGTTGGAGCGGTGCTGTCACAGCGACAGGATAAGCCTCCCAGACTCCATCCATGTGCCTTTTCTAAAAAGCTGTCCCGGGCGGAGCAGAACTACGACATCGGTAACAGGGAACTGCTAGCCATAAAATTGGCTTTAGAAGAATGGAGACATTGGCTGGAGGGAGCTAATCACCAGTTCGAAGTAATTACAGATCATCGCAACTTGGAATATCTTCGTGAGGCAAGAAGATTGAATCCTCGCCAGGCCCGCTGGGCACTCTTCTTCACTCGATTCAATTTCATTGTTTCTTACCGTCCAGGAAGTAAGAATTGCAAGGCAGACGCTCTTTCCCGACTCTATCATTCATCTTCGGAGGACATCAGTACTGAAACCATCCTCCCTCCATCCTTAATCCTCAGTCCCATTCTCTGGGACATCGATCAGCAAATCTCTCGAAAATTCTCGCCATCCTGCTCCGTCCAGAGGGGCGTACTTTCGTACCTCCACATCTCCGTACTCCCCTTCTGGACTCTGATCACATAGCTCCGGGCTCTGGACATCCAGGTAATAAGCGTACCCTCTCGCTTCTCAATCAGCGGTACTGGTGGCCATCTATTTCCGAGGATGTCGCCAGATTTGTCCGTGGCTGCTCAGTCTGCACCATATCCAACACGCCCAGAAAACTACCTGAGGGTAAACTTGTGCCTCACCTATCCCCAGACGCCCTTGGTCACACATCGGAGTGGACTTCATGACCGACCTTCCTAGATCCGGTGGATTTACCTGTGTGCTCGTTGCGGTGGATAGATTTTCCAAAGGCTGCAAGCTGATACCTTTACCTGGTTTACCCACAGCTTTAGAAACTGCTGAAGCCTTGTTTCATCACGTATTCAGAAACTTCGGCATTCCAGAAGACATCGTTTCGGACAGGGGACCCCAATTCATCTCCCGGGTGTGGCACGCCTTCAAGCTCCTCGGGGTCACTGTCAGCCTCTCATCAGGATATCATCCGTAGAGTAATGGCCAGACTGAGCGGAAGATTCAGGAGATTGGACGTTATCTGCGGACTTATTGCCACCAGTACCAAGACAACTGGAACCGATACCTCCCCTGGGCTGAATATGCCCAAAATTCCCTCACTCAACGTACCACCGGGCTCACCCCCTTTCAGTGTTTCCTGGGATACCAGCCACCTCTCTTCCCTTGGTCGGGTGAGCCCTCAAGGTTCCAGCTGTCGACTTTTGGTTCCATCAGAGCGAGGGGGTATGGGACTCAGCTCATGTGCATCTACAACAGGCAGTGCGGAGACACAAGGATCAAGCGGATCGTCGACGCTCCGATACACCTCAATACCAACCTGGCCAACCAAGGTATGGTTATCGACGAGGGACATTCATCTCCGCCTGCCTTGCCGTAAGCGGAGTCTTCGATTCATTGGACCTTTCACCATCCAAAGGCAGTTGAATGAAGTGACATACAGACTCAACCTTCCACCACAGTACAAGATCTCTCCTTCCTTCCATGTCTCTGTCCTCAAACCCTTCACTGAACCAGTCTCTTCTGTCCCCTCAGATTTACCCTCGGATGACGCACCTCCTCCTCCCGTTCCTGTGGAAGAAGAGTCCATCTACACAGTCCGATCCATCATGGACTCCCGGCGACGAGGCCCCCGTCTGGAGTATCTGGTGGACTGGGAGAACTACGGTCCAGAGGAACGTTCTTGGGTACTCCGTGATGATATCCTAGATCCTGCTTTACTCTCCCAGTTCCATGCTGACCATCCTGACCGACCAGCTCCCAGGGGTCGTGGGCGACCTCGTCGCCAGCAAAATCTCTCTTCTTCCCAGCCGTCAAGAGCCGCCTCGGGAGGGGGGGGTAATGTCAGGATTCCATCACCATCTCACTCCACTCATTCCCTCACTCCGCCCACTCAGTCATTCACACGCTCATTGTCACCCGATTACTAATCACTATCACCTGGACCTCATCAGCAGTGCACTCATTTATACCACAGACTAACATTCACTCATTGTCTGATCTCGTCTACACATGACACAGACTCTATACCATACGTACCTGTATTCCTACCTACTATCCCGATCTTCTCAGCGTATCTTCTTCCCGCCTGCAAGGAATTCATCATCAGCTTTATCAGCAAGATAAAGAGAGAGACTTGGTTACACTACGGATAAGTTTCCATCTGTTTTGTCATCTTACCGGATATTCACCTATATCGTTGTACCGATCCATTCTGCAAATTAAACTTACCATTCTGTCTGTTTCGTCTCTGCCAAAACCTGACACAAACAAATACAACGTCATTTATTAACCTCTAATGATCTTTCGGAAAGGTACGCAATGTGTAAAATCACTAATGTAATACTAATGCATTTGCAACATATAGTTTATCAAAAAATAATAAAATACGCGTAACTTTTTATATTATGTAATGTTTGAAGCTAATACACTGAAGCTAATGTTAATTCACTTAGGCTTACCTTCTGCACGTGGTGCTCAGAATCCATGCAGCTTTACAAAAACCTTTAAAACAAACGTTTTTGTTTTACTAAACAGAATTACACACCATTTATTCTATTTTGTTTATCACACAATTTATTAAAAGATTATCGGAACTTGGCTACCATTGAACTGCGGACTCTTCTCCATGTGGTTTTCCAATTGAAGAGCTGTTGAGGATTGCGGGAAATGCACTGCTTACAGAGTTAAAAGTTTTACTCTGCAAAATAACTCCTTTTTTAGATGCAGTTTTACACTTGAAGACTCAAATGTACTCCGGGTTTAACACTGGGCAACACCAAGAAATGTACACCATAAATTTAACTCCAGTGAATTTGCTGTATACAAAATGCCCTAACCCTTTCAATAAAATTACTTCAAAATGTCAAAACATCACTTACCTAAACATGAAAAGTTATGAGGACAGAAGAGAAAGGTGCTGTAAAGGACTGCAGGACGCACTTGATTTCGCAGGAAATTTCATGTTTTTTTCAAAGTAAAATCCAAATGTCAGCCACAAGTTCATGTTTCCTACACTGTAAAAAATGTTCCGTAATTTTTACGGAAAAATACCGGCAGCTGTGGTTGCCAGTAAAATTCCGTAAAAAATACAGGAAAAGAACGTAAACAGCTTTGCAGTTTAAAACTTCAGGGAACAAACTTCAAACTGTGTATGAACTTAATACATTTGAGTATTTTATATCAACATTTCTTTATAGAAAATGAAAACTTGGTCCAAATGCAAAAAAGTGATAACATTACATTTACTTAATTTATTTCTTTGTAATTCTTTATTAAAGTCACTTTTAAACAAAGCAACATGCAAGCATGACATCAGAATATCTTTGCCTGACCGTGAGTTAAACACAGACTCAACTCTTCAGCTTAGTGGTGACCCACAAAACATTTAATTTCAGAAAAGAAAGGAGATAATACAAATTCCGTAGTTTTTACGGAAAAATACCAGCAGCTGTGGTTGCCAGCAAACTACCGTAAAATTACGGGAACATCCTGTTTTTATTCATCCAATCAATTCACAGTGGAAAACATGAGCCACACCCACTATTCATTTTGGAAACACGACAGAATACTGAAGACGATCATCACTTCTGCTTCACAGGGACTGCAGCATAACAGCCATGACTTGATGCTTTATTGGTTTATTTAAAGTCACCGTTTTTGTGATCAGGGTTTGCTTTAGTTGCCGTCTTTCAGCCGTCATAAATAAGTTTACAGTTTTCTTTGTGCTGCTATGACATTGTTTTATATAAAACATAGTCTTGAGGCAAATCAAATGAAAGTGCGATTAGTTATTTACTAAATCTTTTTCTGGGATATTGTTTAATTACTTATTGTATTTTTTGTTACAAACGCCTCAATGAATCTACTTTTAAAATTCACATTTCATGCAACAATCAATATAAAAAGTATTTGAACCGTTAAAAAGCTTGCATTTGTCTTTGACTCAGACATCAAGAATCACTGTATGAATCTCAACAGTGGTGACTAACAAATGAAACGCTTACAGACGCAATGCATGCTGGGCGTCATTGATGAGTTTTGTGCTTTGACGATACCCAGAATGCATTGCGTTTATCTTTAGAGATTTTTTCTGTTGTCACCATTGTTGAGACAAACTGTTATATTCTAGATATCTGCTAGAACATTTGTCATGTCTTAGATTGGCTGTTAAAGACATTCAATATATTAATTAATTTCATTCAATATCATAAATGAGGACAACAAGTAACTTTAAAGCACTACCTAAACTCTTGAACATGTTCTTACTCTCCGACCCAAATAATTTAATGTGTTAGCTTTATCTGAGCTTTCCACCCACCTGAGTCAGTGTGTTTCAACTCATAGATGTCAATACTTGGGAAAGACTTCTTCCCATGGAAAGCAAAGGGTCAAGACCACAACTAAAGCAAACACTCATCACCATAATGAGTGAACAAAGTGACTCATAGTGAGTCAACAAAACCATCGACATGTAAACTTGTGTTCATTTTCAATTAGAACTTTTGTAGACGTGCAACAGAAATAAAGTGACAGTGGTGTCTGTAAGTGAAGGTGATAAAAGTGTTTGTGGAGTTGAAAAAAAACTCCTTGTGAAAACTTTGGAATTTCACTGTTCATTTCCCAGAGAATTTGACAGTGTTATCCGTGTTTTTATGGACGTTTTTTGACAACAGTTTCCTCTGTGAAAACTACAGAATTTCACTGTTAATTTCACAGAGAATTTTACAGTGTTTCTCCGTATTTTTTACGGACAATTTCTGATAACAGGTTTTTTGTGTGAAAACAACAGGATTTTACCGTTAATTTCACATTCATTTTTTACAGTGTGTGCCATGTCTGAAACATATGTGGTTCTCATGTGTTTATTGTTATCTGGGCCAAATACCTCAAAACGAGATGTGAACCAATTGCACAGTCCCGCCATTTCTAAAGTTATGGCAAATCGAATCATATTTGGGACATATATGTTCAGCTATGCCATAGCTAGGCCAGATGTGACTGATGATTATCACATTTTGCCCAAATATGCTTGTTTTCTGGGATTGGATTATAGAATTTAGGGAACAAGTCTCTTTACAGGGCAGTGTTGGCTTGCTCACCGAGAGACTGCATTTATTTATTTATTCATTAATTAGATATTATTTATTAGAATGATCTTGCTTGTTCTATAAACACCATGCACTGTGCTGTATTTTACCTTTTCTGTTTTTCTTGTTTGCCCTTGTAAAGCTGCTTTGGAACCATGCATATGCTATATAAATAAACTTGAATTGAATTTACACTCCATCACGCCATAAATCTAAAGAAGTAGATGGATTCGTTCGTTCACACTCCATTCCAGCAGGTGGCGAATTTGCACCATTGGCTGGTTTGCCAACCGACATGAAATGGCAAAGAAGAAAAAACGTCCGGTTTAGCGTTGACAATTCCTGTTTGGAAACAAAACAAAAAGAGAAGAAGAACGAAAAAATATATAAATACGATAGTGAACTTAGAAGACCTTTTCTAAAGGTAAAACGTACGCTGAAAACTCGCGGGTAGGCGCTACGCGTGAACGTGGTGTCGTGGTTGATACAATGGCTAACTGCGTTAAAGCTAACGGAATGATTTAGTATAGCACTTTTTAAATACATAAGTAATGTATTAAACGCATGTGTTATTGTAGCTATATGTATTGTGTGGTAGGCTTAAGCATTTGTCTTTCTTTGAATACAGCAGTCTGTCACCGCCTTATGAAGAAGAGCGCTGTGCCCTTAACAGCTTCATGTGAATATTGATTTTAAGAGGTCTCTCTGTCTGTTTTCAGTTGATTCTTCATGACTGGAGAAGTTTTCTGAGTGTTAACCAAGAGGTCATGGAGAAAGGTAAAACGACACGAGTATGAGTAATCCTAGGTAGTGCATTTACTTACGTCTGTAAGATGTCTGCTTGGAGATCCTGGAGATCTGGAAAACATCTTTTGTTTAAAAAAATGTTTTTTGCTAAACCTCCTAGAAAGAGCAGTTTTGCATCCATGTTAAATCATAAACATCTTAGTTTTACAGAAGACGTATTGCAGATGAGCAGGCAATGTATTGCAGATGTGAATGTGTGATGTGTGCTATAAGGGATGAGAACATTTGTAAACAACAAAAATATGACTAGATTTCCGTTATTATTACTTTATTTACAATTGACACAGTGAAGATTTTGGATGATTCACTTTGATTAGGCTCTTCAGAATAGGTTTTAACCACCTTGACAAACGAAATGTTTTGTTTAAAAACACATCCCAAAAACAAGGGAGGACTTGTAGCATTGATACTTATTAAAGTTACAAAAGTTTGTCAGTCAGGAGCAGTGAGTTTTTTTAAACCTGTGCTTTGTTTTTTAATGGAAATTATAAACAGTGATGTGTATTATGCTGCTGCCCCATTTCAGAGATGACCGAATCTAATATACATACACATGCATTTTGTTTCAAAACTCTTTACGATCACGAAACAGACTACTTTCATAAGGATACTTGCTAATATGGGAATCTTGACATAATTTTGTGTTTATATGTCACTTTCAGAGACACAATTAATGAATTGGTAAACTGGACCTAACACACTTGAAGTGATATTTCACCCAAAAAAGAAAATTCTGTCATTATTTACTTCCCTCTTGTTGTTTCATGCCTGTATGAATTTCTTTGTCCTGTTGAACACAATATTTGGGGAAATTTTTGTGATTTGTAGTTCTGGGACATCGTCTACTACCACAGTAGAAAGAAATATTCTACAAAAAGAGATATTTTGAAGAATTTAGGAAAAGAAACCGTTCTGAGGCACCTTTGACATCCATTTGAATTTTTCATACTATGGTAGTCAGCGATGTCCCAGAACTGCTAACATTCTTCCAAATATCTTTCTCTGTCTTCATCAGAATAACGTAATTTTTATACAAATATGAAATAACGTGAGAGTGAGTAAATGATGACGGATTTTCATTTTTGGGTGAACTATTCCATTAAATATTTTACTTGCATTTTTGTGACATTGTTCCAACCACTTGTCGTTTACAATTGTTCCTAGTAGGCTACTAATAGTTAGTGACTGTGTTATCTGTTGTAGATGTCAGGGAGTGCATCACCTCCCCAATGGCTGCAGGAGCTTCAGTCGGCCCAGCTGTTTCACAGAGTAGATCAGAGGATGAGGAGTCAGCTGCGATGAGGAGACCAGACAATCAGACCTTCAGCGGAGCTGGGTTAATTCCCAAACGAAGAAGCTCTTCCAGGTATAACATATGTCACTCATGATGAGTGTATGAGAGGAACACCCCCTCTGCATTAATTTTGCAGTTAGCCAATAAGACTCAACTCAAATAGCGCTTTTTACAACTTCCATTGTTACAAAGCAGCTGTACATGAGACATATTGACTATAAGCAAAACAACTAAAGTCATATACCTGTAAAAACAAGAAAAAGACAGACATACCCACATACAAACGCTCCACACACACAATATGCATACATATTTACACGTATTGACATAGATACACGGACACGCACACACGCACTCACAGTGAAAGCACACATTTAAGATAAAGGAGAGAGAAACACAGGTCAAATATTAAACAGATTAGAAATTTCTATGTGCAATATTAATTATGTAAAATTTCGGAATTCTAAGACAGCCCCCCGGCCAGGCTATCATCTCAGCTCTTGTCAGGTCACCGCTCCCCATTCTCAGCTCTACCATCAGGTCTGGGCATGAACTGCATTCTGCGGTAACCTAAAAACAATCAGACAAGACTGGCTGAGAGTAGAATACTCTTCTACACTCTTTGATGCAACAAGCACATCAGTTGTTGTTGGAAGTGTACCTGGTTCCGGTTGACCTAAATAATGCAGCCTAAACCCTAAGAGGATTTATATTATAGAAGTGTAGTGTATGCAAGTTTAAAAAGATGCATCTTTAGTCTAGACTTAAACTTACAGAGTGTGTCTGCCTCCCGGACAGTTCAGGGAAGACTATTACAAAGTTTAGGCGCTAGATAGGAAAGGATCTACCACCTGGACTTGACACCTCAGATTTACATTTGACGTGAAATGTCATCATTTTTTTCAGGGAAATGGAAATAAACAGAAAATGTAATATCTTTGATAAACTTATTTGGGTCTAATCATCTCTTTTAGGTCAATAAAGAGAAAGAAGTTTGATGACGAACTGGTTGAGAGCAGTTTGGCTAAGTCTACTAGTCGGGTAAAAGGTCAACCAGTCATTGAGCCAATGAGATGCCCCGGAAGTGACCTCATGTCCAGTGACAAGAAGAAGGTAATGCTAATTTTTGTAACTTTTGCTGCCTGTTTTTTAGGGCTACCTCTGATTAAACATTTTCCTTGTTAACTGGTAGTCATGCATTTAAGCAGGGCTTGACAATAAGCATTGTCATGTTGTTGTCCGTCGGATAAGTAAATTTGTCATTCACTTTTCAGAGTACAAATATTACTTGTCGGAATGTAAAAAAAATAAAGAAATTTCATGTGAAATGTCAATATAATTGTTTTGGATGCTGATTGGTCAAGTTTGATTTTAAGTGTTATACCTAGTGTCCGCTGCAGCCACTTAATTTGTTAATACGCTCAATGATTGCTGAAGAGCAATGGTTCTCAAACTGTGGTATGCGTACCAATAGTGTTGCTTAAAGAGACCCCTGGTGGTATTCGACATGACAGAAAATTAAAAACTCTTTGTTTTTTAAATACAATTTTAAATGTTTAATACATGTTAGATAAATACAGAATAGGCTACATCTCAGCCTATGTTTAGTTTTAATATAGTTGTATGACTTATTATTTATTTATCACTGGTGGATGGATAACTCAAGTGTGACAGGCTGCTCAAACACAGAGCGGGAGGAGACAGACGCTTGTGCGTCTCTCACTCTCTCTCTTCTTGATGAGCTGCTTGTAATTTAAGCTGCTTGTTAGTGTTACCCGGATGTGATGGCAAGGCTTTGCTTATAGTTTGCATAGCCTATAGTTGTATGCCGTTTAATGATATATGACCATACCTGTCAGCATTTAAAGAGTAACCAGCATAAGATCATGAAAATTACATTTCATGCAGTGCATTATGTTGCCGTGTTTGAAAGTAAGCAGTCTGCCAAGTTGTGAGTCCTAAGGTGAATAAATAACAAAGTTATTGGCTTGCAAAAAAGTGAGTTGACTCTGAATCACGCAACCGAGACGTGTCTCTAACCGCCGAATCTACGTCACATAGTCCACGCCTACATTTTGCTGGGACTGCCTCGAAAACTTTACTATCATCCCCCAATAGTAAACACTGTCACTCGTTTGTGATGCGTGTGCCGTCTGAAACCTGTGTTCTACATTGTGAAACTAAGTGAGTCTTATTTAAAGTACTAAAGGAAGAACTTCTGAGGAAACAATGGTTACAATTCATTTTCAAATGACACCAAATGAGTATAACCCCAGGGTTTTACTTTGCGCTCGTCATTTCACTGAAGATTGCTTAAAAAGTCTTGGCACGTTCAATGCAGGATATGTTAAAAGACTATCCTTGAAAGGGGGAAATACCAACCTTATTTGGACCTGTTATCTCCACAGAATCACAACCTGTAAGTGTGACTATTTGTTTTTGTCTGAACTTCAAGAAATATTTGTGAACCTTATGCCTCTGTTTAGCTAATGCATATAACGCTAACGTTAACATGTACCGTTATTTCTGGAGTACTACAGTTCGTTTATCTATCAATGAACCCGGGTTATTTAAGTTTTCAATCTATTATCGTCAATCTATTATCTACTATCCTCTTCGGATGTTTCTTCGTCAGACTCGGGCTCAAACTGGTAAGGTGAAATCCCTGCCATCTCTATCTATACAGTGTATATAATATACAGTGAGGAAAATAAGTATTTGAACACCCTGCTATCTTGCATGTTCTCCCACTTAGAAATCATGGAGGGGTCTAAAATTTTCATTGAAGGTGCATGTACACTGTGAGCGACATAATCAAAAAAAAAAAATCCAGAAATCACAATGTATGATTTTTTAACTATTTATTTGTATGATACAGCTGCAAATAAGTATTTGAACACCTGTCTATCAGCTAGAATTCTGACCCTCAAAGACCTGTTAGTCTGACTTTAAAATGTCCACCTCCACTCCATTTATTATCCTAAATTAGATGCATCTGTTTGAGGTTGTTAGCTTTATAAAGACACCTGTCCTCCCCATACAATCAGTAAGAATCCAACTACTAACTAGGCCAAGACCAAAGAGCTGTCCAAAGACACTAGAGTCTAAATTGTACACCTTCACAAGGCTGGAAAGGGCTACGGGGAAATTGCCAAGCAGCTTGGTGAAAAAAGGTCCACTGTTGGAGCAATCATTAGAATATGGAAGAAGCTAAACACGACTGTCAATCTCCCTCGGACTGGGGCTCCATGCAAGATCTCACCTCGTGGGGTCTCAATGATCCTAAGTTAGGTGAGAAATCAGCCCAGAACTACACGGGAGGAGCTGGTCAATGACCTGAAAAGAGCTGGGACCACCGTTTCCAAGGTTACTGTTGGTAATACACAAGACGTCATGGTTTGAAATCATGCATGGCACGGAAGGTTCCCCTGCTTAATCCAGCACATGTCCAGGCCCATCTTAAATTTGCCAATGACCATTTGGATGATCCAGAGGAGTCATGGGAGAAAGTCATGTTGTCAGATGAGACCAAAATAGAACTTTTTGGTCATAATTCCACTAAACGTGTTTGGAGGAAGAAGAATGATGATTACCATCCCAAGAACACCATCCCTACTGTGAGGCATGGGGGTGGTAGCATCATGCTTTGGGGGTGTCTTTCTGCACATGGGACAGGGCGACTGCACTGTATTAAGGAGAGGATGACCGGGGCCATGTATTGCGAGATTTTAGGGAACAACCTCCTTCCCTCAGTTAGAGCATTGAAGATGGGTCGAGGCTGGGTCTTCCAACATGACAATGACCCGAAGCACACAGCCAGGATAACCGAGGAGTGGCTCTGTAAGAAGCATATCAAGGTTCTGGCGTGGCCTAGCCAGTCTCCAGACCTAAACCCAATAGAGAATCTTTGGAGGGAGCTCAAACTCCGTGTTTCTCAGCGACAGGCTAGAAACCTGACTCACCTAGAGAAGATCTGTGTGGAGGAGTGGGCCAAAATCCCTCCTGCAGTGTGTGCAAACCTGGTGAAAAACTACAGGAAACGTTTGACCTCTGTAATTGCAAACAAAGGCTACTGTACCAAATATTAACATTGATTTTCTCAGGTGTTCAAATACTTATTTGCAGCTGTATCATACAAATAAATAGTTTAAAAAAATCATACATTGTGATTTCTGGATTTTTTTTTAGATTATGTCTCTCACAGTGTACATGCACCTACGATGACAATTTAAGACCCCTCCATGATTTCTAAGTGGGAGAACATGCAAAATAGCAGGGTGTTCAAATACTTATTTTCCTCACTGTATAACCTGTAAACCGTAATCCAGCAATGATGGTAGGCGTTCCATTTGCAACACATGATGAACGCGTAACAAATTCAAGGAATGGGAAGAATGAGGCGGGAACTGGCGAACGTTCAACAACTTTTAATAAAAAATAAACAAAGCCCAAAACGAAAGTAAAATACCAGCAGCTCCCGCACGTTTGACTGCTGGATGTGATACCCATGCAATGCGCAGCTGACACTCATTATCATCACTCGCTCTCATCCCGCCTTGATCGTTACAAACACGTTTGACCAATCACAGCAGACTACACCATCTGACCAATCACCTGACACTAGACGGATGAATCGCGGAACGAATCGTTTGAGAGTCAGTCAAGAAGTAAGGTTAGAATAATTACCTATTATTACGACATAAGTGTTTTTACACCACCTATGTACATAAACATGTTGTTGGACAATCCATAAATCAAGGTAGGACCTTAAAAATCAAATGCTAGTTACTCTTTAAGACCAGTGATCCTGAACCGGACAAATGATCACCGTGATCGCGGGTCTCAAATGTTACGAGAGTTTCCATGATAAATAAACAAACGGGAGACTCCCGGTAACTTATAGATATCACCCAGCACCCCAAATAATACCAAAACACTTCAAAACAGCCTCCATTATTCACAAATGGTGGATAAAACCTTGAAAAATTATATGCAAGTCCGCCAAATCACAGTGATGCCGATTACCATGGGCTTTCACAGATCACAGACAACCTCTGCAAGTATTACAAATGACTAGAGGTCCTCAGGTAATACGTATCTCGTGCGAATGCAGTGGTCAAGGCACATTGAGAAAACTCTAACAAAGCAATAGTGACACATAGTACAGAAATGTTTTACTCGCATAAGATTGCTGCGCCATTCCTATTGCATCCAATATTAAAGGCACAGCACTAGCTGCTTTTTCATTTTAGTCATTCCACAAATCCAGTGTCGATGTCTGCCTTGGTCAGGAAGGAATCCTCTGAGAAATGAAATGAGAAAACGCTGCATATTTTCCCACATGAGCTGAAGCGTCTTTTTAAAATAAACTTTACACTATCCTAATGTTGGAATCCGAAGGAAGGTAATGCAGCGACTGTATGATTATGCAGCCTGTGTTACTTCAGAATTGTCATGCGTGAACCAGTTGGTGTGGTTAGAGAAGTAGTCGTTGATATTTTTCTTTGGAGCCGGTTTTCAACCTAGCAACGTCGACATTGGGCCTGGTGTCAATAACAAGCATCATCAGTAACAAGGGTTTTTTCAGTTCTAACACTTCAATGATGTCTGCTTGAATACGATTCCCTTTTATATAAGCTTGGTTAAAATTGTGATTTTTAATTCATACCTCCTTTAATAGTTTAACTTCAGGCAGGCCAAGTTGAAACTCGCATTCAAATGCGAGATGATGCTCGCCGCCTGAGCGCTTTGATGTGACCTGCTTCTACCTCCAGTTTTGGGAGACGCGTGAGGAGTCATCAGAGACTCGCAGTGCAAAAACAAGCCCGAGAATAAACAAACCTAAAGAAAGAGAGTCGCTACACACTAAAATTGCACATCTAATAGAGAGTGAAGAGCGATAAAGACCTACAGTACAGACCCCATGAACACTAGGGATGCTCCGATCCACCTTTTTTGCTTCCGATTTCGATACCTGAGATTCAGTATTGGCCGATACTGAGTACCGATCCGATACTAATGTAACATTTTTAAAGTGCACAATTACTTAATAAACTGTGTGCATTGCTGTGCAAGACATCAGGCTCGACTTAACATTAATTTCCTGACCCGTAAAAAGATAACAAACAAATGATTCACAAATTTAGTGAATTATTTATTAAACCAGCAAAATAAAACAAAATGTTGTTCACTATCTAAAACTTGAAATTCAAAATTAAAGTGCAAATTAAGCAGCTGAATAAAACAACAGCTTCACTAGCTTGATAAACAGGTATAAATAAATGGAAACAAAATCTCTTAATAACTGTTATGTGCAAATATAATTTAAAAAACAATGCACAATTAACAATAAAGCAGCTGAAATTGAGCAAAAAAGCAATAGCTTTACTGCTTTAGATATTCAAACAGGAATCAGCTCTTTTTAATGCTTTAGTCATTAAAGCAAAGTCCACTAAACTAAGCTAAAGTTTAGTGGAAATCAAATTTAACATCCAACACAGAAAGATAAATAAAACACTAGCTTCCCTAGCTTGGTAAAACTGCACATGTAAAAATAAACGGAAAAAGATATAATAGTTTAGTCGGTGCAAATAGAAATTCAAAATCAAATTATCCCCAAAACTCACCGCATTGACATCTTTTAATTTTTTCGTATACGTGTTTGCAGACTTTTTGGTACAGTTCAGGTCTCAGTTAAATATTTACGCTTCACCATGTCGTACCACAGCTCCAGGTGGTTTATAAGGAGTCTGAAGCCATTGTTTGCAACGACGGACAGCGGTTGCAAATCCATAACAATGAAATTCGGTATGCTTTCAATGATTTTCGCTGCTTTCACACTACCAGATGGAAATTTCTGAATTCTTTCCGTTGTCTCCTCCAAAGTTAGCTGCTTCGTATCGTCTCGTTTTAGTTTCTTCAGCTTATTGAACTCTGCGTGCTTAAATTAGTAGTATTATAATGAACAGCTTTATCACCACCCCTCGGAACATTTACTTCGCATGTATTGCAAACAGCGGTGTAACTTGTTGGTGAAGCTGAATAAATCTAAATGGATCTAAATTTTATTCAGTATTGGCGCCGATTTCTGATACAAATATCGGATCGGAGCATCCCTAATGAACACCAGTTTATATCACCAGTCATATACTATATTCTCATTGTTTGTGCATTATCATATTTCAGTGTTGCAGTTGTGCTCAAAAGTTTACATACCCCTTGCAGTACCTGGAAAAAGCTTTTTTTTTTTTAAGTTTATTTTAAATGTAGTCCTGCCCTGAGACTGTATGATGTTACCTAAACAATCAATGAAACTTTTTATTTTAAGTCATAGTTGTTTAAGGGTTTCTTGTTTGTCATGAGTCATTAGACTGTCCACTGATCTTCAAAACAATCAACCAGGTCCTCCACAATGTTTGCTTTTTCAGCATTTCTGGATATTTTACTCATGTCCAGCAGTGACTGTATGATGTTGAGATTGCTCTTTTTACATTGAGGAAAATCAAGAGACTCGTACACAACTATTACAATAGATAGAAACATAAAGTGCTGCCCACAATGTCAACACCATTCATTTAAAGTCAGGTGGGTGTAAACCAATGAAAATGGATTAAAACTGTAACCTATATTAAAACCATTATATGCCATTAATTTTGTCCATGTTGATGGATTTGCCGGCGTAACTAAACGGCAACATTGTTTCATTTTAATGTAAAAAGGAAATAAACGGCTTGTGCATGTAAAAGAAACGTAATTTTGCTATTTAAAGGAAAAGTTCATCTCAAAATCAAAATTGTGATATTTTTTACTTACCCACATTACCTTCAACATGTTTTAAGACCTCCTGGTGTCTTCAGAACACTCTCCTTTAAAACCAATGTATATTTCGTTGATCAGTCTGATCATCCATAACACATTTCACAAGCCATGAAACTGATGTCTGTTTTGTTTAGGGCTGCAACTAACGATTATTTTAATAATCGATTAATCTGTAAATATTTTTTCCGATTAATCGATGAATCGGATATAAACAAAAATCAAGAACAGCATTCATTTCCAACCCTTTATTCAAAAACAGAACTAAAATCTTTAGAAAGTGCACAAACATGTTGCTCCTTGAACATCCCTGAACTGTTATAATAATAATAAAATCAAATAAAAATGGACTAACACAAAAAACATACACATGTATGCTTTACATCTGCCAAATATATAGACTTTTTCTAAATAAACTGCCACCTGAGCTGCCAGAACAATAAATAATTTTTAAAAAACTAAAGAACAATACAAATCAGAAAATGTAACAGGATTTGTTTGAATGTAAGAACTTGTTCTCTACACTACACTGCAGACGCACACACTCGCAGATGCACACACACACACAGACACACACACTCACAAACTCTCACACTGACACACAGACACACTCTCTCTCTCAAATTCACTTGAAGCTTATTCATTAAATTATAACCATCATTGTAGTAAGTGCAAGCTTCATTTATACACCACATTTAAACACAGCTTAAGATGACCAAGTGCTATGAAAGAACTTTAAAATTAAATTAAAAAGTACAACACACACAAATATATTTTCAATATTAACCTATATGGGACAAAGCACAGAATATACACTGCAAAAATTGCTTTTCTAATTTAGTAGTTTTGTCCTGTTGTCAGTCCAAATATAAAAAAAAATCTTGTATCAAGGAACATTTAAGACACATGAAAATGCATAAGAAATGATTTCTTGTTTTCTGAAAAAACACCTCAAATTAAGTGATGGTTTGCTTAAAACAAGCAAAATTATCTGCCAATGGGGTACGAAAAATAATCTTAATGAGATATAATTTCAAACAGAAGTTTTAAGCATCACTTAATTTTCTTACATTTACATTTACATTTAGTCATTTGGCAGACGCTTTTATCCAAAGCGACTTACAGTCATCATGTATCATTGCCGTGGTGCTCCTGTGCCATGCCATGTCGCTTTTGCATATTTTGTACTTAACGCACTTTTTCTGTTTTATTTAGTGTGAAATGCTCCCGCACATTGGATGACTTGGGTCGCGCAGATTTCTCTGCCTCCGTCATGTATCTTTCCTCTGCTCGTTTTTTTTTTGCTCCGCCCTGTCTATGACGCGCCAAACTCTGCTAGCATCAGTGCGCGAGAGGAACCGAGTGTGTTCACTCCGCTCAGATCTGCTCCACGCTCAAATAAAGTTTTTTTTTTTTTTAATAATCAAACGTCTCCGCGTCGCGTGACACAACGAATCGATTATGAAATTCGTTGGCAACTTTTTTAGTAATCGATTTTCATCGATTTTATCGATTCGTTGTTGCAGCCCTAGTTTTGTTGACGACTGTTGGTGCGCATGTGCTTTAGTAGCATGTGCCTACCCCTCCCCCACGCATGCGCCGAAGATACAAAGTATGCAATACTACTCTATTGGTACTCAAGATTAATATGAGATTTGCAGAAACCCTGTGTGTTACGCCCGCTTTAATCAACAAACATTGATTTCATAACGGAAAACGCAACATGATGTATACAACGCTTCTTGTTAATCGTTAATGTGGCATTTTGCCATGTTTTCATACATATGTGAATTACATTGCGTTACAAGTTCAAAGATACGCAACATATTTAATGTTATTCACCGGTTATGACAGTTAGCTTACCTGCTGTTAATAGGGCGTTCCAGTGTTTAAGAGAAAGCATTGTCACCTCCAACAAGTCCACTTGCTGCATTATATGGGAAAGTACTTGTTTTTCTTGTAAAAACAAGAATGTTTTTCTGCAAGATGTTTTTCTTGTAAACATCGATGATGTCACATGCCATGACGCTGCAAGATGGCGGCACCATACAAAATATTAAGTATTTTCTTAAATGGTAACATGTCTCGAATCTGTTATGTTTTTTTATGTTTTTAGGTGCTACGTATGAGAAAACTCGTCCCTCTTTGGTGGATTTAGTTATTCTAGCTGTTATCAAAAGTCCTGAGTTTTGAGATCTTAAGAGAGCGTGATGGGTTGTAATTTGATAAAAGCTCAGTTAAGTAAGTAGGGTCTAAACCATTTAAAGCTTTGTAAGTAATTAAGAGAATTTTAAAATTAATACGATACTTAATGGGTAGCCAGTGAAGCATCTGGTAAGAACTCTGGCAGCTGCATTCTGAACTAACTGTAGTTTGTTTATTGATGATACAGGACAACCACTAAGTAGAGCATTACAATAGTCAAGTCCTGAGGTCACAAATGCATGAATAAGCTTTTCTGCGTAAGCCACACATAAAATATTTTGTAATTTGATTAGATTAGATTCAACTTTATTGTCATTACACATATACAAGTACAGTGTAACGAAATGTAGTTTAGGTCTAACCAGAAGTGCAATTAGCAAGTGCAGGATATACAGTGTGAATAAATACAGAATACAATATTAGGATAATACTATACAATGGGCATGTACTATGAAAATATGACAGTCGGTATGTACTATGAACAATATAAGCAGAAGGATATATACTGTGAACATTAATGTACAGGTGGTTATGAACAGATAACAATTCAGACTATACAATAGTGCAAGTGACTTGAGTGTGCATTAGTTACAGACATTAGCTATTAAAGTTACAGTGCAGTAGATGAGTTGATGCGGTTATTAAAGGTACAGTGCAGTACATGAGTTAATGCAGTTATTGAAGTTATAGTGCAATACATGAGTAGATGCAGTTATACATTTACAGTGCAGTAGATGAGTTAGTGCTGTTATTGAAGTTACAGTGCAGTAGATGAGTTAATGCAGTTATTGAAGTTACAGTGCAGTAGATGTGTTAATGCGGTTATTAAGGTCACAGTGCAGTAGATGAGTTAATGCAGTTATTGAAGTTATAGTGCAGTAGATGAGTAGATGCAGTTATTGAAGTTATAGTGCAATAGATGAGTAGATGCAGTTAGTTATGCAATAGATGCAGTAATGCAATAGATGAGTTACAGTGCAGTTATTGAAGTTACAGTGCAGTATATGTGGTAATGCAGTTATGAAAGTTAGAGTGCAGTAGATGAGGTAATGCAGGTATGAGAGTAGTCCATTAGTGCAAATGAGCATTCAGTGTAATATTCCTGGTGTGCAAGTGAGCAGTATAGAGTGCAAATGATGCTGTGTGTGTGTAAACAGTCCGATAGAGCAGATACATGAAGTACTGGTGTGTACAGTTCAGTCATGCTTGGCAGCCCTGTAGTGATATGTAAACAATGTAATAGCAGCATTGAAGTTAAAGTTATGAGGGGTAGTGGAATCAGTGGGGGTCAGCGTTCAATAATGAAACAGCTCTGGGAAAAAAGCTGTTTCCTAGTCTGCTGGTTCTTGTCCGGAGGCACCTGAAGCGCCTGCCGGAAGGCAGGAGAGTAAATAGTCTCTGAGCGGGGTGAGAGGAGTCCTTGAGAATGCTGCGAGCTCGACACAGACAGCGTTTCTTTTGGATGTCCTCAATGGAAGAGAGTGTAGTCCCTGTGATGCGCTGGGCTGTTTTCACCATCCGCTGCAGTGCCTTGCACTCAGCAACAGAACAGTTCCCGTACCAGACTGTGACACAGTTGGTCAGGATGCTCTCTATCGTGCAGCGATAGAAGTTCACCAGGATAGTTGAAGACAGTTGGTTCTTCTTAAGTGTCCTCAGAAAGAAGAGACGCTGGTGAGCCTTCTTGACCAGGCATGAGGTGTTGGTGGTCCAGGACAGGTCCTCCGAAATATGGGTCCCCAGGAACTTAAAACTGGAAACACGTTCAACAGCCGTCCCGTTAATGTGGATGGGGTCGTGTGTGCCTCCTTTCGCCTTCCTGAAGTCCACAATGATCTGCTTTGTCTTGGAGGTGTTAAAGAGCAGGTTGTTGTTTGAGCACCATGTGGCCAGGTGCCGTACTTCCTCCCTGTAAGCAGTCTCATCGTTGTTGCTGATGAGACCAATCACTGTTGTATCGTCTGCGAACTTGATGAAGGAGTTAGTTCCATTCACAGGTCTGCAGTCGAGTGTGAAAAGGGAGTAGAGAAAGGGGCTCAGTACGCAGCCCTGTGGTACACCAGTGTTGAGGGTGATGGTGGTGGAGCAGATGTGGCCTAACCTAACAAGCTGAGGCCTGTTCGTCAGGAAGTCCATAATCCAGTTGCAGGTTGAATTGTTAATGCCTAGGTTTCCAAGTTTGATGATTAGCTTGGAAGGGATGACGGTATTGAATGCAGAGCTGAAGTCTACAAACAGCATGCGTGCATAAGTGTCCTTATTATCCAGATGTGTGAGCACCGAGTGCAGCGCCATGGACACCGCATCATCTGTGCTCCTGTTGCTACGGTAGGCAAATTGGTATGGGTCCAGTGTGGATGGTAAAGAGTCTTTTAGTTGTGACAGGACCAGCCTCTCAAAGCACTTCATAACAATGGGTGTGAGTGCTACAGGGCGGTAGTCATTCAGGCTTGTCGGGCTGGAATGTTTTGGAATGGGCACAATGGAGGTTGATTTGAAACAAGCTGGAACCACTGCTTGGGCGAGGGACATGTTGAAGATATCCGTGAAGACCCCAGCGAGCTGCTCCGCACATGCCCTGAGTACGCGACCAGGGATGCCATCAGGATCAGCAGCCTTGCGTGCGTTTATCCGGCTTAGTGCAGTGTAAACATCTATGGAGTTTAGTGTGATAATTTGGCAACATTTCTAAGGTGGAAGAAGGCTGTTTTTGTGATATTTGATTTTTAAATGACAGGTTGCCATCTAGTATAACGCCTAGGTCTTTAACTGTATTTGTCGTAGTAACAGTATAGCCTTCAATTTGCAGGTTGTAATCTGAGATATTCTGTTTACGTGTTTTTGGTGCTAAAAGTAATATTTCTGTTTTGCTAGAGTTTAAAAGAAGGAAATTACTAGTCATCCAATGTTTTATGTCTTCAATGCACTCTGCCAGTTTGGATAGCTTGAAGGAATCATCTGGTCTTGATGAAATATGTAGCTGAGTATCATTTGCATAACAGTGGAAGCTAATTCGATGTTTTCTAATAATGTTGCCAAGGGGCAGCATGTATATGGAGAAAAGCAGGGGTCCTCAAACCGATCCCTGAGGTAATAAATATTTTACTTATGTGAGATTTGACGATTTCCCATTTAAATGGACACATTGATATCTGTCTGATAGGTAAGATCTGAAACATTGTAGTGCCTGTCCCTGAATACCGGTATAATTGTGTAAACGATCTGATAGTATTTTACGGTCTACATTATCCAAAGCAGCACTCAAGCAGGACTAAGAGTGACATGTTACCTTTATCTGATGCAATAAGAAGGTCATTTGTATTTCTAACGAGCACCGTTTCAGTGCTATGATGCGGTCTAAAGCCAGACTGAAACTTTTCGTGCATGTCATGATTTTGTTGGAAAGTACACAACTGAGTGGACACTACTTTTTCTAGTATTTTAGACAAGTAAGGGAAATTTGAAATCGGTCTATTGCTTCCAAATTCGTTGGGGTCTAAATAAGTTTTTTTGATAAGATGCTTAATTACAGCCAGCTTAAAGGGTCCTGGGACATGTCCTAGATTAATTGACGAGTTGATAATGTTATAAATGGGCTCAATTGAAACAGGTATTAACTCTTTTAATAAAGTAGTCGGAATGGTGTCTAATAAGCATGTTGTCGGTTTGGATGTTGCAATAAGTTTAATGGAATCTTCCTGATTAATAGGAGAAAAACACTGTAGCTTTTCTTTTTGGGTGATGGTCGATACTTCAGACACACTTGGAGGTTTGGTTTTAGCTATGTTGTCTCGTATTTTTTGGATTTCCTCTGAAACAAATTTCATGAATTCATTACTACCAAGGTACGGCAGAATAACCAGGTCAGGAGAAGTCTGTTTGTTTGTTATTATAGCAATTGTTCTAAATAAAAACTTTTGCTGCTTTCAGTGCCTTTTTGTAACTGTTTGCACTCTCTTTCCATTGAATTTTTAAAAACCTCTAATTGGGTCGGTTTCCATTTGCACTCTAGTTTACGTGTTTCTCTTTTTAAGGAGCGAGTGGTGCTATTGTACTATGGTGCTATGATCTTTTCTTTAATATTTTTTGACTTCGAAGGTGCGACTGCTTCTAATGTATTAGAGAAAATAATGCCCATGTTTCTGGCCATGTCATCGAGCGATTCTATATTTGTTGACAAGGTTATTAAAGGCGTCAGATCTGGCAAGTTCTTTACGAAACTATCTTTAGTAGTTGAGGTGATTGTTCTACCCTGTCGATAACAAGATATACAGTTGAAAGAAAAAGTATGTGAACCCTTTGGGCTTACTTGGATTTCTTCATAAATTGGTCATAAAATGTGTTCTGATCTTCATCTAAATCACAACAATAGAGAAACACAGTCTGCTTAAACTAATAACGCACAAACATACGTTTTCATGTTTTTATTGAACACAACATGTAAACATTCATAGTGCAGGGTGGAAAAAGTATGTGAACCTTTGGGTTTAATAACTGGTTGACCCTCCTTTGGCAGCAATAACCTCAACCAAACGTTTCCTATAGTTGCAGATCAGACCTGCACAACGGTCAGGAGAAATTTTGGACCATTCCTCTTTACAAAAGTGTTTCAGTTCAGCAATATTCTTGGGATGTCTGGTGTGAATCGCTCTCTTGAGGTCATGCCACAGCATCTCAATCGGGTTGAGGTCAGGACTCTGACTGGGCCACTCCAGAAGGCGTATTTTCTTCTGTTGAAGCCATTCTGTTGTTGATTTACTTCTATGCTTTGGGTCGTTGTCCTGTTGCATCGTCCATCCTCTGTTAAGCTTCAGTTGGCGGACAGATGGTCTTAAGTTTTCCTGCAAAATGTCTTGATAAACTTTGGAATTCATTTTTGCATCGATGACAGTAATCCGGCCAGGGCCTGAGGCAGCAAAGCAGCCCCAAACCATGATGCCCACTCCACCATATTTTACAGTTGGGATGAGGTTTTCATGTTGGTGTGCTGTGCCTTTTGTTCTCCACACATAGCGTTGTGTGTTCTTTCCAAACAACTCAATTTTGGTTTCATCTGTCCACAGAATGTTTTGCCAGTAGTGCTGTAGAACATCCAGGTGCTCTTTTGCAAACTTCAAACGTGCTGCAATGTTTTTTTTGGACAGCAGTGGCTTCCTCCGTGGTGTCCTCCCATGAAGTCCATTCTTGTTTAATGTTTTCCTTATTGTAGATTTGTCAACAAAAATGTTAGCATGTGCCAGAGATTTCTGTAAGTGTTTAGCTAACACTCTAGGATTCTTCTTCACCTCATTGAGCATTCTGCGCTGTGCTCTTGCAGTCATCTTTACAGGACGACCACGCCTAGGGAGTGTAGCAACAGTGCTGAACTTTCTCCATTTGTAGACAATCTGTTTTACTGTGGACACATGGACATCAAGTCTTTTAGATATACTTTTGTAGCCCTTTCCAGCTTTATGTAAGTCAACAATTCTTGATCGTAGGTCTTCTGAGAGCTCTTTTGTGCGAGGCATGGTTCACATCAGACAACGCTTCTTCAGAACAGCAAACTCAAAACTGGTGTGTGTTTTTTATTGGACATGCCAGCTTTAATCAACACATCCAATCTCATCACATTTATTGGACCCCAGGTTGGCTGACTCCTGGCTCCAATTAGCTCTTGGAGAAGTCATTAGCCTAGGGCAGGGCTCCTCAAATCTTACCCTGGAGGGCCGGAGCACTGCAGAGATTTGCTCCAGCCCTGATCAAACACACCTGAGCAAGCTAATCAAGCTGTTCAGTATCGCTAGAAAATCACAGGTGTGCAAGTTTGATCAGGGTTGGATCTAAACTCTGCAGTGCTCCGGCCCTCCAGGGTAAGATTTGAATAGCCCTGGCCTAGGGTTTCACATACTTTTTCCACCCTGCACTATGAATGTTTACATGTTGTGTTCAATAAAAACATGAAAACGTATAATGTTTGTGCGGTATTAGTTTAAGCAGACTGTGTTTCTCTATTGTTGTGACTTAGATGAAGATCGGAACACATTTTATGACCAATTTATGAAGAAATCCAAGTAACCCCAAAGGGTTCACATACTTTTTCTTTCAACTGTACAACTGATTTCTGCAGTGCGCAGTGTACATGTTATAAGATGGTGATCGGAAACATTGTCATTTTGAGGTATAATATCGATATTGGATATTGGTGAGAAATAATCAAGTCTAGTGTATGATTAATTCAATGAGTAGGTCTATTGATGTATTGTGTTACACCAAAAGAGTGCAGTAGCTCTTTAAACGCCATGGGTAAACGTAATGGGTCCGATAAGAAGTCTGAGAACTCTATCAGAAAATGTCTACACAGTAGCAAATGTAAGAGAGAGCAATGGTTTTTTACTTTTGTTTGGAACAATTATGTTCAACGCAAGCACTTCAAATGATTTAAATGTATGCTTTGTTCTCTGAGTTACGCTGAGAAAGTCTCCAAAGATTGCTGCGACACCACCCCCTCGACCGACCGGACGTGCTCATGCATATAACCGTAGCTTGGTGGAGTAGACTTATATAGATCAAAATAATCATTTGGCTTAAGCCAGGTTTCAGTAAGGCATAGTATATCAAAACTGTTTTCTGTGATCATTTCCTTTACAATAACTGCCTCTGGATTTAGTGATCTAATATTAAGTAGCCCAAACTTTAGGCGCTGGTTTTGCTCATTAAATATATTGTCTTTTGGTTTAATCACAATAAGGTTTTTTATCTGACTTTTATATAAATTATTATTTGGTTGTATTATTCGGGGGACAGTCACAGTCTCTATGCATTTGGAAGCAGTAACATTCTTAACAGTAACATTCTTAACAGTTGGGTGAGTGGAACACAGACTATCGTTAAAGTTTGTACTTAATAGTCAAATGGTGCGTAGCGTCTTTGAGTTGTTGTCAGACAGAATTTCCGCTCCAATGCTGCTGGGGTGCAGGCCGTCGGGGCGGAAAAGCCTTTGTAGCTCCCAAAACAGATCAAAATTATTTACAAAGAGCAGCTTCTGTTCAATACACCATGACATTAACCAATTATTATGCGTAAATAGTCTACTGAACCTTTCTTTCCCTCGTCGGTAAGTAGGAAGCAGCCCTGATACGATGATCCTCGCCCTGGGCGAGGCGTTTCGCACAGTGTCGACAAGGCTCCTGAAGTCCCTCTTCAAACTTACAAAATCAGAAAGGGATCATATAATTATTTCCCTCACTGTATGATGCTGGGGAGGAAATATCTAAATATGATAATTTGTTTAAATTATTATTTTGTCTACCAGCAAACATGTATAATTTTTTTATATGTGTTGTTACGAAACTGGAATTTCTAATTTCTATACAATACCTTAAATAATATCAATATTTGATACCATTGTCGATTCCATGGGGAGAAAACTGACATAACAATAAGACTCAATTTTTTATTAAAAGTATATATATATATATTGAGTATATTTTAACATTTTTTTTATTGTTAATCTAATGTTAATTTTACTAATACATTTACTATTTAAAATAAAAAAAATGCATCTGTAAATATTAATGTACCAGAGCTTAGTTGTAAAAAAGATGAATAAATACTCCAATAGTTTCTCATTCATTGTTTGTTAATGTTATATTAGATATTTCTTTCATCAACTAGTTTTCATTTGACTTTTGTTCACATCATTGATCTGTGCACATAGAGACTGGCAATCTATCTTACAATGTAAAATTATGGAGCCGCAGGTTTTTGGGTTACTTTCATAATGTATTGCGGCCGCCAAAATGTTTTATTTAAAGTCCAAGGATAAATGCTAATTGATGAGATTCTTAATGCGTATTTATACTCCATTGAATACCTTGGAACTCCAGGACCAGCCCGTTCTCATAAGTGGGAACAAGTGTCTGACAGGCAGGCTACAGAACAGGGAGGGACCCGGGAGCTCAGCTCAACCAAAGAGGAAATTATAGCGGTGGTATTAGACAATGCATCCGAATTATGCTTTAACCAATGTTTCGTCAGGTGCATGTCAAGTTGCATAGTGAAATAAATCACTTGTGAGTATACAACAGATGTTTCCTCCAGTTGCCAAATATCATGTTTGATTAGCGCTATACGCAGTCTAGAACATTGAAACATTGACGTTCTTATGCATATGCAATAAATTTAACCATGCTTATTTATTAAGCAAGATTTTGCATGTCTTACGAAGAGAAAACACGTTTCTCGTCCATTTCCATGCGTGGCCTCAAGCACACATTAAATTATAATGGTAGTCAAAGGTGACCCAGAATTTTTTGCTTTCCTAAATCCCCCAAAACATCTTTTGAGTTCAACAGAACAACAAATATATACATTACCTAGGAAACAATTCAGATAAGTTAATATAGCAATAGAAATGTTTTTGGCAGTTGTTAACTTTGATTTGACACAGGAAAATAATTGAGCTAGTTTTCATTCCCTTTGGGCGGGTTTTGAGGGTCATTGGGCTGCTTTCAGAAAGCTAGTTAGCAAGATCCCTGTGACCAGCAGCAATGACAAGGTAAGCTAACGTTTACATGATGACTAGCTAGAATTCTATATAATCTAGTTCAGTGATGGGATGGGACTATTTTGTATTTTAATACCCTTGATTTGTATTTTTTTTTAAATGTGTTTAATCATAATATTTTAGTATTTTTAAACTGAAATACTTTTTGCCAATCAACCATGGATGCATGGATGGGCAGTGTTTCAAATACATCCATTTGAAATACAAAATACTATTATTTGTAATAGTATTTTGTATTTAAATGCATTTAATCTTAATATTTTTTTAATATTTATTTTATATAGCCTAGTTAATTCAAGAAATCAGCAGTCTAATAATGAGGTTAATTGGCCCAAAGTGTTTTGTATTTTCAAAATACAAAGACAATTTTTTTATAATGTTAAGTTCTACTTCTGTAGTTATTTTGGTGAAAGTAACTCAAAAGTAATACAGGGGTCATGTAACATATTACAATTCTGAGACGGTAATATTGTAAAATATTTAAAAGTTTTTAGAGAGTATTTGTGTGATTCGAGTTGGACAGAATCGACAAACTTACTGTCAACTCGCTGTCAGAAAAAAGAGAGAGAGTGAGACAGATACGCATTGGAACCGTTTCAGACTTTTAAATATTGATATTTTTGACAACACTACCAACATCACCAATAGAACAAGATATATTTAATCAAAATAACAACTGACACTGGTTAACATGTTCAAAAGTTTATACCTGACTTTTAAATGTATGTTCTGGAAGTCTTGAGCATCATGAAGTGTTTGTATCTTTTACAGTAGTTGTGTATGAATCTCTCTGTTATCATCAACATATGGACAGTTTCAAAGCAACAACCTAAACAAATGTTACTGCATATGCGTAACATTTTTCCTGGCTCAAAATGAGGCAGAGGTGATATCATCCTGATCTTGTACACACACACATGTACTACCATACCTTTAAGTGGCCTAACCAAAGTGACTTTGACATATTAATAGTGCTAATAAAATTAGATCCTTACAAAAATGACAATTATTAAGTTATATAAAACTATCAAAAATATTACGTTTTATTGAACAAAACAGAAATGTTTTTCTGCAGTTACAAATTACAGTCTGTTAAATGCAGGCAGCATTTCTTGTGAAGACACCAGACATCATTTTGGGTCTGAGACGGCACGACATTTTCTCTGAGGCGGCCTCCTCCCATTTCTCTATGTGGAAAAACCCTGTAATATTATTAGACACTAGCCAGACTGATAAACAAACACAGACTGGAAGTTAACTGCTGTCCAGGCGTGTGGGTCCGCAGAAACCTTCTTTAGTCACTGCTTGACCGAAGTGCAAATATGCAGATTATGAACATTTTTACTATTTTAGTTGAGCACCCATTTAAGCAATTTGTTTTTAAACCCAACTTTTAACTGATCTGCTGTTTGCTGTTGGAGAGTTTACCTGGACACTAATGTATAGTATAATGCATTGTAAACTGTGTTGGATAAAAGCGTCTGACAAATGCATCAAAATTCATATAAATGTAAGAGTTAATTATTGAATAGTAATAGGGCTGTCAGGATTGTAAAATATGATTATGATATGTTATAATTGCAATGATTTATTTCACAACTAATTGTCCGTTTCTGGGGTTTTGACAATTATGATGATTCATTGTCTGTTTTAGGGCTTTGCCAATTAATTCTCATACATTTTTTATTTGGCTTTGAAATATCCATATGAAGACTCTTTCTTAGAAATTCATTGGGGAAAATGGGGTCATTATATAGTTAAGGTGTAGGCCTTGACGGGGGTCAATAATACAACCGCAAAATACTTGTAAACTGAGTAAATTGACCAGGAGTGAATTGAAGCCAAGTGAAATGCTTTCAGTCATAGAAAAACTTCTAGTCTGTTTTTTTCTCACTTGCAAGATTACAATAAAATTTGGCTTCTGTTAATGAAATTTTGGTTGGCTGGTTTTCAAACTGAGATTAGTTTAAATAATGCAGGTTATTTTTATGGTGTGTTTTTAATATTTTTTAATGTGATGGTATTGTTGTGGTACATTTTACCAGAATTATCATACTTTAGTTACAATGTATACACTAAAATATGCAATATGAAGGCACTACAGCTCCCCCTTGTGTCTTTAGAGATGTGCAATAGTTGCTGTGATCTGAAACCATCGCAAAGAGGTCAAACAATTGCCATGAGACAATTGTTTAATAATTGTGACAGCACTTTATACTAATGGCAGTTTGTTTATTTTATCATCTGAACGGCAGGGTTTGAAGTCCAGCAGCTCTCTTACACCTCCTCTTACCATGGTGATCGCACCTTCCTCAGTGCCCAAACGAATGAAGAAAAATAAGCAGCCACTGCAGATCACTAAAGACCTGGGACGCTGGAAACCAACCGATGATCTTCTGCTCATAAATGCTGTCTTACAGGTCAGCAGAGTGATGATTAAGTCTTTTTTTAGCAAGTTGAATATGGATTTTGTGATGTAAAGTTGAGTGCCGAGTTTAATTTTCATGCCCTATGTTGATGTTTAGACCACAGATCTGACATCAGTTCATTTAGGGGTGAAGTTCAGCTGTCGTTTCTCACTGCGAGAGATTAAGGAGCGCTGGTATGCTCTGCTGTATGACCCTGTCATTTCAAAGTAAGTTGATCATACTTCTTACATGGTTAAAAATAAATAATAAAACAAAAAAAATATATAAAAAATTATATAATCTTGTTAAAATTCAAAAGTAATATCTGTATGATCGTGTGTTTGACAGGTTGGCGTGGCAGGCTATGCGACAGCTGCATCCAGAGGCCATTGCAGCCATTCAGAGTAAAGCTCTGTTTAGTCAGGCAGAGGAAACTCTTCTCTCAAAAATCACCTCTGTAAGTCTTTCCAAGCATCTTTATAATGTGGTTTCATGTTGTAAAATCAACACTTAGGAACCTCTTTTGCATTCAGAACAGATTTAATTAAAAAGCTATAGCACTTGAATTAGTTTTGTTACTGCACGGTTCCTGGGTCCAGCTGCATCAACTTACAGTGTGTTTATAATTATTGTGCAATTTGATAGTCTTTTCATATATTTTCCAATTCCTAACAATCTCAATTTAAATAACTACTATTAATTCTGTATATAATGATTTATAAGTGATTTATAGTAGTTGGCAAGGGCTTAAAGTCTAAAACGCTTTATATTTAGGTGTGTAAAACTATGAATTAAGATTTATATTACAGATACAAAATAGACATTTAATATAGACGGAAAGTAAAAAAATATAAAGTGGCCAATATCGGAATACAAGAGTAATGCAATATTAGAAATTACAACAATATGGCGTCAGACTCAAAATGCTGATTGGCTCAGCAGTCAGACAAAAACAGGAAAAGAAGAAACAGTACATTTATGCATTTGGCAGACGCTTTTATCCAAAGCGACCTACATTTCATTATCCTATACATTTATACTTGGGTATCTGCAATCCCCTGGGATTGAACCCACAACCTTGCGTTGTTAACTTAATGCTCTTACCACTGAGCTACAGGAAAGCTAGAGAAACAGAAACAATACAGTTACATGTACAAAACAAGGGTATAAAGATATGGTGTGAAACCATGAGGAAGCCCTTTTGTTTCCAGTGCCTACATTTTTCAAAACTGGAATCTTTGCAAAAAAAATCTGAACCCACCCTTTCACACAAACATAATAAGAATTAAAAGCTAATATCTTGTAAACTAAATTGTGACTTGAACTGGTGCTGGTACTGCTCACTCTCAAGTCACTTTCAACCTATTTGTTCATGAAACCAGCCATCATGTGTTTGACAACTCTTCAGGATGTGATTCTTATTAAGTGGGTGTCATCATTTTGGATTCTTTACCTTAGCAAAGTTTCTGAGGACCTGGCACCTTGTATTTCTAGAGACTACAGGTGCATTTTTAAAAAATAATGTCAGTGGAGACATGGTTTCACACATTATAGGATTATTGGTATGCCCCTGCCTGATCTCCAGGATATGTACAGCTCCCGGTTGAAGAAACGGGCAGGTAACATCATCAAAGACCCCTCCCACCCTGGACACAATCTGTTTGTACTTCTGCCGTTAGATCATTCAAATCACGGAGCAGTTCTGTGATGCATACGCTGCAAGAAGTCGAACACATGCTTACGTAGGGGATGCCTTCGATGAAGCTACAGCAGACGAAACAATAGTAAATCAATGATAGGGTTCGTATGGGTGCTGGAAATCCTGGAAAATAATTGAGTTTTAAAGGAGGCATGAATTAAAATCACAATTTTAACCCAAGCTTTTGTTATACATGTATTTCCACCATATGACCCCTTTTAGGAATATGGATTATGAGTGACTGTACTATTTGCAATAAATGTCTAAATGTCTAATGGATGCATAGATCAGGGAAGTGTGTGTTTAAGCATTGACTTAGTCTTGGTTTTATCTCCCGAGGGATTTCTTGGCTGTTATGCTTAGCTGTGTGTATGTTCCAACCAAGGGCCAACCTCAAGGCAAGGTCTGAGCAGTATGCTTCAGTATCCAGTATTACTTCTTGGCCACTTTAACAGCTGTCGGCTCGACGACCTTCTGCCTCCTTTCAATTAATACGTAGATGTACTGACAAGATTTGATAAAACTATTGACTTGTGTTACAGCAATATCCCAGAACGATCATAACGTGACCATTTGTATGTATTTAAAATTTGTATGTATACATTAATACCGGTAAAATCAATTCACAGATCAAATATATTTTCCTCAAGGAATAACTTGCATTTAGGCAGAGGGATTTGCAGGTTTTAAGATTATAAACCGGGATATTAAAAAAGAAAGCTCCAAGGCTAAACAGCATTATAAAATAAACTGGAGCTGGACTTTTCAAATACTGTATGAACACTAAACAGGCTTCTCACCACGCAGGATGTCTATTTCCAGCTCATTAATTGCATACCCAATAGGCTTCTGGTCCAGATGGAATTCCAGGGTGGGTTTTGAAACATTGTGCCCTGAAATTAACTCCTATTCTTCACTCTTTTCTTCAATCACTCAATACTTCAAAAAGTAGTCAATACTTTTTTTTTGAAATCATCAATAGTTGTCCCTGTCCCTAAAAAATTACATCAATCAGAGTTAAATTTTCATAAGCCAGTATTGTTAACCTTGATCATAATGAAACGTTTGAGAAAATTGTCCAAAGCATTATTCTTCCACATGTTTCACCATTTTTAGATTGTTTTTAATTAGCATATAAGCAAAAAAGAGGTACGGTCGATGCAGTGGATTGTCATCTGCACTGTCTACTTCAACATTTGTTTATTCCTGGAAATTATGCTAGACTTCTTTCTATCTATATTATTTCCGCTTTCAATTCAATCCAGTGTAATCAGATAATTAAGAAACTACAGGTATTACAAGTTCCATCATCATTAATTCACTGGATTTATAATTTTCTTTCTGATAGACAGCAAATGGTAAAAGTGGAAAATTTATTATGACCAACTATTGTCCTTAATACAGGCGCACCCCAAGGGTGTATAATAAGTCCATTTCTCTATTCTCTTTACACAAATGACTGTCAGAGCTCCTTTACTACTACCCATTGTTTAAGATATGCAGAAGATACAGCTATTATTGCCTTGCTAAATAATAAGCTTAATTCATATTTTTTGGACCATCAACATTCTATAACCAAATCTATTTTTGCATTAGCTGTGATTCAGAAAGCAGATTCAGTCCTGAATAGACAAAGCAAATAGTGGCAGTATAACATCAGCTTTTCATATCTGCATAAACCATCAAGGACCATCTCCTTATTTAAAAGGGGTAAAAGCTTTAAACGCAGCCATTTAGGAAAAAGCTAAGACGCTTGCATTGGCGTCTTGGGTGTTCCTGGGACAAGTTCTCAGTGCGCGTGAAAAAGGTTTCAGAGTCCTGATGGTTTCAAAGCAACCAGGTCAGTCCGTCAAATTCTTTCTCAGATCAGGACTGGCTGACGAAGGTAGAACGAATTTAGCCTAAGCAAACTGCTGGAAGAAGCTGTCTCCATAGAGAGAGAGTCGGACTAATGAAGGTTGCCGGTTCGATTATCAGGGCCGGCACGTAACTGCTGTGTTGCCTTTGAGCTGCAGTGATAGCTGCCCACTGCTTCTGCCAGATGACCATGTAACAATCCGTCACATACCGAGGTCTGATCAACCGGCAGAGGGCTGAGGGTGTTTTGTGATAATGGGGCGAAACACCCTATTAGGCTGAGGTACACAACTGAGGATGTGTGTCGCATTGACTAGAACCGTACAAAGGGCATTATCAGCAGCACCTCACCAAAAGGCATCGTTCACTCAGGATAATGTAATGAAATTGGGACACACAACTCATGACATGTCTCTCTGATAATGGCAAGGAAAGGTAAGTAAGATATGTAATTTTATAATCATTTATGCCCAAACATAGAGGATGGCTACCCGGTGGACCAGTGAAACCTCAGACCTCCATTCCTCCATTCATATTATTGACTGCTTCCCCCTTCATAAGGCTTGGGAAATGCCCTATTGGGCAATTAAACTGTGCTGAAATTGTGGGATTATAACAACTAGTTCTATTAAGCAAATCTGAATTTGGAATTGTATTTAAGAAACAAAATGTAAATTACCGTTTTTAAGCCGTGTCACTGATCTCTTCAAGTACCATAGATTGAGAACTATTGCTCTAAAGTTTATAAAATTAGTAATCTCACCCTGTATTATTACTATGGTTACATACTAAGAACTATGGTTACATAGTAATAATACGGGCTTGCTTTATATGCTTTAACCTTCATGGTGCAACTGTTAACATAAACTGAAGCTCATTTAAATATAGCTGCAAGCAGCGATTATTGGGGCCAAGGACCCTTTGACTTCCTTGGTTAGTTTAAATATCCTTTCCTCCTTGATTTAAGACTTTTTATATAATCATAAAACACAGCACGGGAGTTGAATTCGCAACCTCAAAGACTCAAGGAAAGGGGTTTATCCGGTTGCGCTGCTTAGTTGACATGTTGGACCCAGGCTGCAGATGAGACAAATCACAGCTATCAAGTAGTGATATTGACTGATTACCTAAAGTGCAACTATGACAGATTTGTTTTTTAGAAAAATATTTATGTTAAAAACAGATATGTCAAATAAATAGCCGAGAATTAACTTGTGTGTTCACTTTATTTATACTTTACTCTTGGGATTCGAACCCGCGACCGTGGGGTGTGCTTTAATAGGTTGTGTCCATTCAGTTGACGTAGTGCACCCTGGCTGCCAAAGAGAGCTTTCCGAGCTGCAAGCATTGATTTGTGCCAATCCACGAAGGTGCTGAAATGACAAAAATAACAGAAATCAAATGCAAAACAGATATCAGAAGTGACAATGAACTCAAGAAAATCATTTTGTTCAGTGATGCACAACACATTAAATTCTGTCAGAATAGGTTAATGTGAGAAAGAGACAATATTATTTTTATGAATTCTAGGTGGCGAAAAGATTTGGTGCCAAATTTCAAAATGGCAGACAGGCCGTTCATCCAATCGTGACAGAATCATAATCATACGATACGGCAGGACCCAAGTAATCAATTTTCTGACAAAACATTTCAAGTCACAAATTTTTTTCAAATCTCACAGGTGGTGCTGTTCCCAATTGTGGCCCCCAGTCCGAGGTGTTGATGAAGCGTACTAAGTTTCATAACAATAGATCAAAGAATGTTAGAGATCAAATCAATTTTTTGTGTCAAATTTGAAAGGTTTGCGACCTCTTTACTTTTGAAAATCAGCGAAAATCACAATTCTGTCTGGTCACGTCTGTGCAGCTCAGTCCAAAGATCATTTGACCGCATTTTAATAACAATCGATCACAATTTCTATGACAACTGATAATCTGTTTGACAGTGTATTAGACATATTGACTTGACTTAGTACTTTGGCTTCACTTAGTACCACTGATACTTAAGAAAATATTGTATCTATAGCATTTAATATTTTAGTAGTGACTTCGTACTAAAGATTTAGTACTTTTGGCAACACTAAATGAGACCCAACAATATCTTAATGAGTGTTTCTTGGCTATAAGTCCACGTGACTAAGTTAAGTGCAACTGTTGGCAAGTGTATTACATATGTTTTGCAGAAAATCAGCTTAAGTCTTGTCTGTGAAAAGTGACTGAAATATTGATACCTCTCTTTCTTCTGATGTATGCGAGTAGAGCAGTCAGCCTAAGTTGGACATTTTCCAGGATTTGCTAAATAAGCACCCGAGCGTTTTTTACCCATCTCGCACTGCTAAGAGTCTCCTGATCCACTGGCAGCTGCTCAAGCAGCATTATTTACTGGAGGATCAGAGCGGTGAGCTGCTTTTTTTATTTCACTACTGTTGATTATGTTCCTTGCATGACTTCATGACTCTCACCAAATCATATTCATTTATAGTGCAACCTCTGCCTAAAGGAGAGCAGGTGCTGAACTTCTCTGATGCAGAACAGGTGGTCGATGATGCAAAACTCAAGTAAATACCCCATATTCATCTGTCAAATAATAATATTTTCGGATCCCAACCAGAATAATGCTGCAGCAGTGGCGATATGCATGACTGCTTTACATTACGTTGTTTGATTTAACATGTGAAGTTCTCAAATGACTGATTTTAATTACTTGTTTTAATGTGTTTTCCAGAGACAGTCGAGATGAAGTTCTGGAGCACGGTGAGCGTCTTTTATCATCTGCTGGTTTTTATAGTGACGATAATAATGAAGATGTCATATCTGATTGTTTTAATGCTGTTTGTTTGGTGCAGAGCTGATGATGGCAGACAGACATCAGAAGCGTGAAATCCGACAGCTGGAGCAGGAACTTCCTCGCTGGCAGGTGTTGGTGGACAGTATCACAGGTCTGAATCATGCTACTGCAGTGAGTATAATAATGATGCGAGTATCATTACTGCTATATGTGATGGTGTAATTGTGTCATTCTTTCAGGAATGAATTCACCAGACTTTGATAATCAGACGTTAGCAGCATTACGTGGGAGGATGGTCAGATATTTGATGCGTTCTAGAGAGGTAAGGCTTGATTTACATTGTAGACCTACAGTAACAGTCCAGGGTGGTCATTATGTAAATTCTACAAAATTGGGCTCCACATCATGAGGTTGTTTCTGTTTGACATATTTCTCACAATACATTTATGTCTTAATTCTGCTTTTTATTTATTTCTCTTATTTTACAAAATGGTTAGTTCTTTTTCTTGATTGTGATTGGCCAATAGCTGTGCTTTATTCACGACAATCCACACCTATGACTGCTGCACCTAAAGGGGGTCACACACTGGACATGTAGCGTTGTGTCCAGGACAGGTTTCCCACACCAGACAAGCTGAAGTTGGAGCGATTTAACCTTTTATGTTATTTTTATTAATATGTGGTCTTTAAAGCAACAACGAGCCGTTTTAGTGTATGGTTCCCTCATGTGGTTGATATGCGGAATTCTGTTATAAATGTGGTAAATATTGCCGCTGTATAAGCTTCCGTGTGGGCAGAGCAATACACGTGAATTTGTTGACCAAGCAGAAACCGCTATTACGTCATGTCACTTCATAAACTGTGCATGTACTAAAGCACTCTTTTAGCTCCCGCAGGTTATACTACTGGGCTATACGAATAGTTCAAACTAGATTCTGAGTTAGCAGTTGGTTGTTAGCCGTAAGCATATAGCTAACGTTAGCTACATGACACATTTGCAGTCTCCCAAAACACAACGCATGAATGTAAATGTGTTTAGTAACCAATGCAAATAATTTTCTGTAGTTATATTTTCGGAAACACATTTGCGACCAGTCGTTGTTCTTTATATAATGGTTGCAATCACTAACTTACACTCAACTCGCTATGGGAAGAGTGCCTAGCACAGTAACTATAGATTCCGATAACATTAGTCTACGTGCATGAACTAAGGAATAAGCACATTTTGTCCATAAAACAATTACTGTGGTTTGGTTGTCATCATTTACAATCATAACACTAAATTACTGATGAGGCACGATCATGCTATGTAAGCTATTGAGACACGGCAACATACCATTATCTCTAGTCTACCTTACGGTTATAAATTGTGAACCAGTAATGTTAGTGCACAAATAAACAATCTGAGCACAGCCAAATTACTAATGAACTCGAAAGTACAGGAGAGTAAGAATTTTTTTTACATATAAGACTTTCAAATACAGTAGCAGGAAGGCTAACGTTAGGTCTCTCTCTTCTCCTCTTTGTTTTATTTGCTGGCTCTGCCATGGTGATGGTTTGGAGATTTGCGTTGAACTAGATCATTTCGTCTTATTATTAGCTGTTGGCTAATTTCTCCAAGGCTATGACTAAAACATGACGTATGCTGTAAAGAAGGGGATAGGCGGGGCTTATACCGTCCCGAACACCAAAGTTACATGTCCAATTTCAGCCGATTTCAACAATTCTGTGTTTTTCTGTCATTATGGGGTGCTTTGTGTACATTAATGAGGAAAAAAATGAACTTAAATGATTTTAGCAAATGGCTGCAATATAACAAAGAGTGAAAAATTTAAGGGGGTCTGAATACTTTCCGTACCCACTGTATATCACGATTAACACTCAATTGATTCTGAATTTGATTCGGTGTTTTATTCACAGCTCTTCCAAGAACTACGGCTGTTTGATCAGTAGGAAGTACTGCTTGATCTAAAATCACTAAGAGATCATGTCGTTTATAATTTGCCTTTAAAAAATATACATTAAATAAACGGTTATCAAAACAGCCAGAGGAAATAAAGAAAGCACAACAAAAAACACAAATAAATATGCTGCTGATTACTTGTCTACTTTAAATTTGAAGATAATATTAGAAGCCTTTTTCATTTATACAACATATTACAGTATTCAGAGAGTTGACCAATGAAATCTGTAGATATATTAGTCATGGTGGCGGGGTTTACGCTTAACTGGTTTGGGGCAGAGCCATTGAGATAGTCTTCTTCGTTGACTCCAATGGGACAGTTTTTTCACAGTTTCAATAGTTCCCTGAAGTTACCAGTAACGCTTGTAGCCGCGACTTAACAGACCAACTGAGGTAAACCTCTAAAACATTTTAAAGACGAAAGCCATTTAATGAATAAAAAAATGAAAGAAATAAAGTATTTAAAGAGAAAAAATAACTTCCTGCTACTATCTGAAGGCTCTATGAATCATGTGACGCTCCAGTGTTTCGGACTTCCGTTGGCGGAACTCTCTCTCTCTCAGTTGCTGTTTGGTTGTTCTTCTTCTGTGTCCCATTTTCTGAGTTTCTGCGCCCTCTGAGTATCGAAAGTTGTGGCATTTAACCGTAATTCATAGAGGAAACTGAGCATAGGGCTGGGACGATATATCCTACAATTCTTATGTTTTAGTAATTCTTTTACACAACAACTGAAAACGCAAATGTTTGAAAACTGTTTTCAAAGTTCAGGACTGTGTGTTTGTGTTATGAAATGTACGTTTCTCCGGCAAAGTTATAATTTACTTCACCAGTAGAGACATATTATTTACATTCGCCAGACTCTTAATCACAATAATGCTAAAAAATGAGATTCAAATGGGCTTTTGACTTACAACTGTGTATTGGTTTTAACAACGTTGTGGTCTCTAAACAAGGCCTTGATTAGTCAGTCTTTTGTTACTTATTTTACTCTGAAAGGTGATGCTGTTTTACTCTGTTATAGAGTGTAATTTAAGATCACCTTTATCTGATGCAATAAGAAGGTAATTTGTAATTCTAACGAGTGCAGTTTCAGTGCTAAGATGCGGTCAAAAGCCAGACTGAATTTTTTTTGTGTATCTCATTATTTTGTAGGAAAGTACACAACTGATTTGACACTACTTTTTCTAGTATTTTAGACAAGTACAGGAGATTTGAAATCGGTCTATAGCTTCCAAATTCGTTGGGGTCTACATTTTTTTTTGATAAGAAGCTTAATTACAGCCAGCTTAAAGGGTCCTGGGACATGTCCTCGATTAATTGACAAGATAATAATGTTATAAATGGGCTCAATTGGAACAGGTAGTAACTCTTTTAATAAAGTAGCCGGAATGGGGTCTAATAAGCATGTTGTCCGTTTGGGTGTTGCAATAAGTTTAATTAAATCTTCCTGTTTTATAGGAGAAAAACACTGTAGCTTTTCTTTTTGGGTGATGCACGATACTAATTCTTCAGACACACTTGGAGGTTTGGTTTAAGTTATGTTGTCTCGTATTTATTTATTTTTTCTGTAAAAACATTCATGAATTCATTGCTACCAAGGTGCGGCGATATAGCCAGAATAGCACACAATATTATTTCAGTTTAATGGTTTTTCTGACAAAGTCAGTTTTACGTGTAGTACAGAATAGTGCAGAATAGTGCAGAATTTTACATTTTCCTCAAAATTTCTCTTTTAATATTTTTCCTCTTCAACTTTTCCAAAAATTCTTTAAATCATTTAGCAATTTATCCATTATCAAACTGTATTACAATATTTCAGATCACCCTTGGTCGGGCTACTAAAGACAAGCAGATAGACGTGGATCTGTCTTTGGAAGGACCTGCATGGAAAATCTCCAGAAAGCAAGGTTTGCACAGTTAGATTTTACTTTCGTGATGTACCTACAGTGAAAAACTCCATTGAGTCACATTTGATCACATGGTTCATATCAAAGCAAGAATATAAGGACCTGCTTCTAAACGTTCTGTTGACACTCGGGATTTTGTTATTAGCGGTCAATCTTAAAACAATTTTATTTATGAATTTTAAGTTCTGCTATTTGGACTAGGTTGTTTTAGGCTCGTGATGAATGATTTTGTTTCACGGATCTGGCAACACACAAAAGCAAGCTGACTGTGTTTGTGCAAGTTATATGTGATGATTGTGAAAACATATTAACAGTTATGTAAACTAAAACATTATATTTGCTTAAGAAACACATGACAACGACTAAAGAGTATCCCAAGGTGCGGGAAACTTCTACGTGCCTGGAACGCTTGAATGAGCCATCTAGTTATTAATAAATCTATGCTGCTCCATGTCTATTGATATGTTGCCATTAGGCAGGGCTAGTCAACAGGTGGCCCGCCTGCCAATCATCTTTACCTGGCCCGCCTTAACATTTGAAATAAGTGGAGAGACTTTAAGAATGGTGTGCTTTAATAAATGCGTGTCCTGAGACGCCAATAAGTCAGTTATTCCCGCGGGACGTAGCGATTGACGTCTTATAAAGCGATTGGATCGTTCTTTCCCAGATACGCATGTTGTTCACAATGTTATATTCGGAAATCCACAGCCACAGGCAGGTTTGTGGCTTTGCAGACGCGATAGGTCGCGTCTCAAAACGGTTCTTGTGCTCTTGAAAGTAACTGCAGGAATAGTACTACACCAAGTGAACTGTTGCTAAAAAAGGAAAAACTTATTGCAATTTATTGTTGCATTCATTATGCATGATTTAAACAGCTATATTAAAGAAACCAGCTGTTAATCTCGCTCCAGAACTTGCACCTCAAAGGATCTGCCCTTATAAGTGCGTCACATGAATAGGGATGGGTATCGTTAAGGTTTTAATGGTACTATTACTTTTATCGATACCACTTATCGATCCGGTACTTTAACGGTACTTTTTGTTGTGTTTTTTTTTTATGAAAGACAAAACTAAAGCTGGAGTTTTTTTCACTATTTAAAACATTCTTATTCTTTAGATTCGTTGACCTAACATAGCTTAATGCAGGTAAAAGATGACTGATACCCGCCTATTATTCATAGAGAATTAAAATAAAATGCATGTGGTCCTAAATTTGTTTGTGTTTTTTGTTGTTTTTGTTTAATAATAATAAAGAAATGGTATTCCAATTATGTGTTGTGGCTGGAGATCTTCTCTTTTGTGATGATGTGTGTAGTGTAGCACATATTTCCTTCATTTGTGTGTTTGTGCATTTAGTACTTATGATAAATAGGGACATAATATGTCTATTAATAAGTTAATGTATGTCATCGCTACAAATTAATTTAGGTAAGCTCTGCTTTATAATTTCTAAAGCATAATTTATTATTATTCATCCATTTTAAATGCAGTACTGTGAAAGCATTTTTTATGTTTAAGATTTATTTAGGCTACTGTGGATAAATATGTAGGCTATTTTTTTATGTGATGTGTGTTTATTAAATCATTACATACTAATTTAAAGAAATCTTATGCAATGTTTATGTCTGTGTTATTTAGGAAGACTGCTAGGCTAGCATACATACCTGAGGACGTGGATGATGAACTATTAGCTAGCAGGCAGTCGAAAACTTTGCATTTATCAGTCTGCACATAATGCTCTTTAGAGATATGTTTAGCCAGATTACTTGTGTTTCGCTCTTACAGGCAAAAGTCTTGTTGCACTTATTGCAACGAGCATTATCTGCATCCACTCGAGTGAAATGTAACCAGACTTTAGATTGTTTGATTCTCTCCGCCATCGTCACTCTATTAAGCGCGAACTTTCGTGTTGTGTGCGCGCGAGCTCTGTGTAGTGTTGGACAGACGGACATTTCGCGTGCGAGATTGCGAATAACAGAAATGCAGGTAAATGTCTTTAATATTATCGCAAATTAGAAATGGTTGGTCGGTTAAAAAATGCTAGTTAACATTTATTTAGTAATAAGAAATAGTAAATGTTTTTTTTTTAATTTCTCCAGTACCGACAGCAGAACCGTTAACGTCAGAGCTTATCGATACTTCGGTCTTTTATAATTTAGCCCCGAGACTGATAAAGTACCGAGTTTCGGTACCCATCCCTACACATGAATGCGATTGGAATTCACCCGATGATTCAATAATATAAGACCCCAGTTTAATGTCTAGGAGCGGGCATTCCTTTTGTGCTGAATTTATTGTTTTATTTTTTAGAGCTTTTTTATTTGACTTCATTAATTCAATATCTTTTTGAAAAAAAAAATACCTCCCACATCTTAGCTGGGGGACTTGAGGTGAGTAAACAGCAATTTCAATCAGTGTATTAGGGAATGTAAAATACAATTAAAACGACAATATCCCTTTTCATTAAATTTCAAGAATAGGTACTGCATGCAATATTTGTGTGGAAGCTTTAATATATGACCTGTAATTAACAGAAACAAAACCAGTATAAAAGGAACAAAATGCAATAAATGGGCCTAACGGAAATACAAAATAACAAGAAATTATGATATGGTAAAAACTGGCCCACATCCTATTTATACTTTTAGAATCTGGCCCTCAAAGAAAAGTAGTTGAAGACCCCTGCCATAAGGTCTAAGCTGAAAAATGAGGAGATATTAAAGCGATTTAACAGATCTATGGGTTTTTGTTTTGCATAAACTTTGCACAATGTTGGCAATATGGATTTTAATAAATTATTTTTTTCTTTAGGGATCATCAAACTGAAAAACAATGGAGATTTCTTTATCGCTAATGAAGGCCGGAGACCCATTTACATCGATGGCAGACCAGTTTTATCTGGAAACAAGTGGAAACTCAATAACAACTCCGTAATGGAGGTATAGACACACACTCACACTTTTTATTGGTTTACCAAGTGAAGTGGATGTAAAACCCTCTGGTACCCGCTGGTGCCACAACTAAATGAAAGTGGAGAAAAGAAAGGTCTGAATATTGAAATGTTGAGCAGATTTTAGGCGCTGTATTGCAAAAACATTAAAAATGATGATAATTTTACCTCAGTATAGTGGAATTGATCGTAGTCCAGTCATAAAGATATCAAGATTTTCTAAAAGCAGTAATACACTTAATTAATACTTTTAATGTTTGTTTTATGCTTTATTCGATAAAGGCTGACTACAGCCGACTGATTAATGGCATTTGGGTGTTTCCTTTATTTATCCAAGATCAATTTGGTTTGTGGGAGTTTCTGTTTAGGTTCTGCCATTATTAACGTTAATGGATAGTTTGTCAAATCTCTGGAACAAACGTGATAAGCAAGGTGTCGATTAGAATATGTGGGGTGTGTGGGGTTAAACAATCTTATTTGGCGATCCATATTAAGTCTGGTTTATAATTAAGTAAGAAAAGTACAATGAGAATAGCAGCAAACAAAAGGCAACAATCAACAAGACAGGAAAAAAATTACAACATTAAAGGTGTCTTGAACTAGCCCACGTGACCATCGTGTAGCCAGCTGCGAAGGTTCCGTCAGGGCAGTTAGGTTCCCCCGAACCCATTGGTGTCAATTGCTTTGAGAGACCAGTTGATCAGATCCATAATTTTCAAGTTTGGAGAGCAGTGCAGAGAGAGTCTCTCAATAGATGAGACGAGACGAGAAGAGACAGAAGACAAAGCAGGGCAAGGACGGGGAGTGAAAAATGCGACCGCCTCCGCTGAGAGCCAAACGAGATTTATGACTTTTGCGTGGTTTTTACCTTTAAAAGCCACTTATCATTAAGTAATTGACTATTTTCTTTCCTGGTTTTGAGGGCAACTCGAAAAGCTCCCAGATTTTATGGCCGGGCAACATTGAAGACTTGGAAGTAAATTTCATATACAGATACAACACATAAAGAAATCAGCACAGATCAAGCGATCTCAAACAAAACAATAGTGATGCATAGTAAAAATATATTTTACTCACATAAGATTGCTACACCACTCCTGTCAGATCCAACATTGACGGCATTGCATTGCTTTTTTTATGCAAATCCAGCGTTTAACTGTGCCTTGTTTAGAAAAGGAATCTGTGGTGAAATGAAGCGAACAAACGCTCAATGTTTACCCTCGTGAACTGGAACTTCTTTCAAAATTTACATCTAATACCCATTTCTTATATCAGAATCTGAGGGAAGGTTATGCAATGACTGTGTTCTTTCAGAACCAGGCACTGCACAATATTTCGCAATCTTCGACTGTATCTGTTGCTTGGGCGCTTTATCTGTTTTCGCACAACTATTTCGCTACAATGTCATGCGTAAACCAGTGAATAGGACTACAGAAGTGATATTCTTCTGTGAAGGCGGTATTCAACCAATCTATGTCGGTCGCTGGGCCTGGTCTCATTTAAGGTTGTTGTTGCATTATCAAGAACGTTTTCAGTATAGACACTTACAGGATGTTCGTTTTAGAATGACGACCACTTCTATAACAGATTTTTTTTATACATTAATTAACGTACAGCTTTACTGTAAAACAAATTCGATATTCAACCAAAACTGGAGTAACATGCCCCCTTTCCTGTGTTGTTGTAAGGAGCCTAGCCACTGTATTTTGGACCACTTGCAATTTAAAAACAAAATATACTCTCAAATAAAGCGGATTACAATAGTCCAAGCGGGCAGAGATAAATGTATAAATCACTACCTCAAGATCAGTTTCATCTAAAGTTGAACAATCATAAGTTGACCTTTGGCAGTAGCAGCGAGATTTGTATGATGCGTCACCCAGCATCTACCATCAAAGAGGATATATTACAGCAAGTCGCTCAAGTATGGAGCCCGCAAGATCCCCATATTTATTTCCACTTTGTAAGTTGTATCCTATATTTTTTAAATCTGTACCCGCAAATTCATAAACTGTGCATAAGCTTTCCTGTAGGTCAGTGGTAAGAGCATTGCGTCAACAATGCAAGGTTGTGGGTTCGATCCCAGGGGATTGCAAATACCTACAGTATGTATAAATGTATAGGATAATACAATGTAAGTCGCTTTGGATAAAAGCGTCCGCTAAATGCATTAATGTAAATGTGTTTTTGTCACAACATATCTCTTAAACTTACAAATAGTTATGATAAATTTTAACAAGTGCGTAAAAAGTAAAGTAAGGAAAAGTCTGAAGATTTGAAGACCGTGACAAAGAGATTGATAAAGTTGTGTTTGTTGCTTTGGCAAATCATAAAGTCAGACCTCTGCTTTTAACTCCTCCATATGCGGGTGCGCTCTGACTGCAATTGACCCTTCGCAAAACCCAGCACCCCTTCATTCCTGTTACTATGTCCGACAAGCTTTTCGTATCAGCCATGCATTCCCTGGGGAAGTAGTGAAGAATTTCTAGAAAAATGACAGTCTGATTTCAGACAGAAATGCCTGCAATAAGCATTCGAGGGATAACTGTAACAATAATTATACCTATATTTGCGTACACACCAGCAGACAATAACGTTACGTTAATTCTATACTGGCGTGATGCTGTAGGCTACTACTGTCACACAAATGGATGTCTAACTAGCCAACCTAAAATTTCTGTATGAGGTGTTTATATTTACTCCGAAACTTGTAGTAGGTAATGACAATTTTAGTGAGGGAGAGAAAGTAACTTCGGGCAGAGTTTTGGTTGGCCTTGAAACTTTTTTTTTTTTTTTAAATGAAAGTAGCTTTTAAATACAGTTCAGTACAGAAAAGACTAACAGTCCATTAGTTTCTTAATCTTTAATTATGTTAAATGCAACAAACACAGTACAGCTATTGCTTTACAAATTTTATTGATGAAAATGTCTTTCCTTTAAAATATCACTGCAAATTCTGCTCTCTGAAGGCCGAAGGTGCGTTCACCTCATCACATCACAGGGAGGCAAAACATATCTTGCCAGCTTGCTCATACATGTATATTGTTAGTAATATATCAATTAGTACTATATTCAATCTTAAAACACCACTTTGCGAACGCTTCCGTCTGTAATTTATACATTAATGATCCAACAATATTGTTTATCGTATCTGTATTGGTATAGTTGTGATTTGAACTCCACTATTCTCCTTCATTGAGAATGTCTTTAAAAGTTATAAGTTAGTTATCGTTTATCTTTATAGTGTGAATGTCCATTAATGTATATATCTCTCCGTTTACTAAATTACAGGAATTAAAAACCATTTTTTTCCCAATGATCACCAAAGCTCTACTGCGGCAGGTTTGTCGGACTGGTTTGTTTGTCGGGCAAAGTGATTTTACAGATCGCTTAGGGGCCCACAATGAATCATATAGGGCAATCTAGACCGGTAGGATATGGTGGACTTGTTGAAATCGTAACGGCCAAAATGGCTAGAGAAGTGTCAATGTTTCTGTGTAATGCATATCCACAGTTTCTCAGTAGCTCTGGTTTCCCTTTTTATCCTTTCATACACAGAGGTCACTACAGTGGACACCAACTAAAAACAGTTTATTGCGTATGCGTGGCTTTTGATGGCAACTACTGAGGTCACTAGTGCATCATCCTATACAGTCTCCTTTTCAGCTGCCCACTTATGTGCAAAATGAAAAATGTTTGTAAAGACGTTTATAGTCTTGTTTCTTGTGTTCCTAAGAGCAATAACAATTTGTATGTAGAAACTGATTGAGGTTGTCATAATGCATGAATAAAAGGGTTTACTGGCCCATGCTGGTTTGTAAGTGCTATTTCCTCTCTTGCAGATGCAAAACTTTAGCACTAGTTGGTCATTGCCTTTAGTCTTTTTGGTGTGTTTAACCAAATATTTTTCTTGTAAAGTTCATACCTCTGTGTTTGTTTCTTCCAGATTGCAGGTCTTCGCTTTGTGTTCCTTATCAATCAGGAGTTGATCTCCCTCATCAAAGCTGAAGCTGCTAAAATGAATCAGCCGTAAAGCTGAACGAACTGCTGTTGATGAGCATTATATAATGTCCCAGTTTGAGGAGCGCTGCAACATAGACAGCAGGTGCACTGGAGACAGCAGAACCTGAGGAGATGCTCTGCCCTTCACACATGATGAACAACCGAGACTCGATTTAAAGACTGGAAAATAAGAAGTTAATATTTTGTATTCCTGCCATGTAGACAATGGACTTTAAAAAATGATTATTTGACAGTTTGTGGTAGAATTTTATTGGTTTGTGGAGCTTTTTTATTTGACACTTGTCTTCTGTAGAACTCAACATCTTTGTTGGTTTGTAATTATAACCCAGCAACTATAATATATTAGCATTTTCGAAACAAAAAAATGTAATGCATAATGTGTCAAATGCTTGATTAGCTGGTTAAAAACAGACGTTCTTCATACGTTTTCATATTCCGATTGTTTGCTTTGTTTTTTCCCTAAAGACTCTTTATTGACTGATTATTGCGATTGTGCCTTTCAGTAAAGTCAGAATATTCTGACTTTTACATTCACACAGATGATCAAAGTGATCATGATAATTTGGGCTCAGACAAAACAACACCGGAGGTTTACCAGTTTGCCACTTTTCTATATCAGGGCTCTATCAGGAACAGATTTGGGTTATCAGTTTTTATGGAAGTGGAGAAGAGCAGGTTATGATGAGACTAGAAATTAGTCTGAGTCAGACATCTGACCGGCACAAATTCTAAGGCAGTAGAAATATGCTGCTTCACAACAATGTCTTGTAATATTATTAAAAACACTGATATGAAGATCATTTCAAAATGGCAAGGATACATAAAACAAAAAAATTAACTAAAACAAAATAGAAACATGGTGCCACTGGTGACAGACGAGTTCTTTTCTGTTTTTTTTTCTGTTTAAAATCTGCTTGACTGTTGAGCCCAACACCTGCTTACCAACCTATTTCAAACATATACTAATTGATAATTGTTTGGGACAGCCCCTCGTTTTGTTTGTCTGTCCCAAAACTTTTAGATAAGTCGTAAGCTTTGGGGAAATGCAATTATTCAGTATCAGGAAGAGCAATGGAATACATTACATTCGTGTTCTACAGCTTGGGGATAAAAGCAATTTCTTGCAAATCTATGTTGTGGGAAGCATGAAGCTGTTGATACACGGTATTAATTATTCTACATTTTGGAGTAAGCCAAGCATGGTTTATAATTATATAACCCTGATAGCACACATACATCTTGCAGACATCTGCATTTTATTATTCTAAATTGATTGCAAATAACTTTATGATAAAGTAGATAATAAAACATCTGCTACCGAAACTGATTGTATTGGAAATGACACATTTTAAATTTTCCTGTATGTTGTGAAATATCTGTTTACACGGCAACAAAACAATAAATGAAACGAACAAGTTCTATTTGGAGGGGGCATAAAATAGAAAAATATGCTTTGTATTAAAAAAATTCAAAGCGTTTTACAAATCATAGCACAAACTATAAATTAAGCATGTTTTGTAACATTTTTGTAACTCTTGCTGCAGGAAGAGACAGAGGAAAGGGCCTTTCTATCCCTTTTGCTACAGTGCTGTTTTACAACATCAACATTATCAGTGTAATGTTTACACAAAAATCACCCATGTTGATTCCCTTATTAACATCAACCATAATTTAACCCACAAATTTAGCAGAAGGATATACTTCAGATATTAATCATAAAAAATGTCGCAAAAGCTTTTCCTCTTCATAGTGTCTCTCATACAAGACCTTAAGCCCCCTTTGTGGGCGTGTTCGACTTTAGATCTGTGAATGACCTCATAGTACCGCGAGAATCTTTCGTGAAGTGTGTACGGCGTATACTGCTGCTTCGGGAACTACAGTTGAACTAATTACAATAAGAAAATACACTTCAAGCAATTCATTAACAACCGCGAAACTGTAAGTGGTCGTAATTTTTAATTCTTCCCACCTTTGTCTGTTATTTAAATATCTAAGTGGTGGGCTGCATGTGTTTGTGCGCTTTCATGTTTCATGCTTTCTGTTTAAGCTACGTTCAAGTTGAGCTCGTTCAATTCGTCGCTTTAGTTTTATGCATGTATTGCATTCAATGTTTGCATTTAATAATATGACACATAGGCATTCTTACAATGGCTGTGTTGCGGTATTTAGATGTTCATATACATTTGCCTGGTTACATCATACATAGGCTACTTACTTACAAACTCTTTACTGATGACAGACTTGTCTTATGATATCTTTTGACAGACTTTCTCTTCATATGATAGCATGGCCATCTTCTGATACATGCCCATGTGTCATATTAAATGCAAACATTAAATGCAATGCATTTATTCAGTGGCGACCCCGAAGCTCTGGAATAGCTCGCAAGTGACAGGCCCAGACACTTGTTTTTAAATCTAGTCTTAAAACTTATATTTACAGTCTGGCATTTGACACTATGTGAGAGCTGCATCCTTGGTATTGTTTTATTGTCTTTGTTGCATTGTGATTGGTTGTATCATTGATAATAACCATATATTATTTTATACATGTACAGCACTTTAATAAACAGTTGCTTTAAAAAAAAGAGCTTTACAAATCAACTTTGACTTGACTTTGACCAGCCTAGTCGTAGACCATCGCTTGAGCACAACGGTTTGCTGTTTTTATATTTAACACGAATCTCAAGAGCGTTTACATTTTCATATGGACGATCTTCATATGTTTTTAGCGGATCCTTATGCCAGTTCTCTTTTTTTATCATGGGCAAATATATTTTTATGGCGGGTCATAAAGCGTTTAAACACCAGTAGCTCGTGAGCTGTATGAATCATTAATAGAAGCTAATAGACTGCAGTCAGTTAAAGCTCTGCTGATACGCTGCATGAATGTTGGGATCAGTAAATGAGTGGCGATGTTTCATGTTTATACTTGAGGTGCCGTGTGTTGCTCAAGCTCAAGTCTCTTTTGATTGGCCATACTAGGAGGGGTGTTTTTTGGGGGGGAGGGGTTTGGTGGTGTAACCCATCAGCCCTTCAATGTTGTTGCAGGGATAAGACGAATGTTTGAGTTTTGATAAGCTATAGTATAGACCTATTTCCCAGCGTGACGTGTACAACCCGGAAGTAGGATAAACGCTTGTCCGGTCAATGCTATAGCTCCGTTACACAGAACGTTGCGGAGACCAGCGCTGGGTCCCAAATCGCATACTCAATGTGTAGGTACTCAATTTAAGTGAGTACGTACTCAACGGGCAAAATGGGTACGTACTGTTTTCCGTGAATGGGTGTAGTAGGTATGGGATCAGCCGTTGTCCGCCATATCCATGATCTTCTTCTCCTAATTAATGGCGGTGAGCAAATTACGTTTGGGGTGCATATCATCCACCTACTGTACTGGAGTGTACACGGGCCTGAACAATACTTATCCATTTCTTCCCCTGAAAACTACATGTTGTATTAAAATAGGCTAATTAATGCAATTGTACTGCCATATGCCATCTAGGCATTAATACAGACTACAAAAATGTGAATGCATACGTTTTCAGTGAAGCATTTACAGTAATGTAATTTGTTTTATTTACAGAAAACCAAAGAATAAACATGAATAAAACATATGATAATTAGAATGAAATGAATTGTATTATTATTAATACATATACAAGTAAACATCATAAAAATCAAAGCTTTATTTAAATTTATTGTTGTAACAAATTCTACTGCCATCTCGCAGCTGACCACCGTCGCCACCTTCGTGATTTTTAGGAGTGTGCTCATCTGTCCATGTAACAGTCAAACAAGATTCAAGTTACCTCTGATTTGTGCTCAGTACTGCATCTAAATGTGGAGGCAGGGTGCCGCCAGAAATTCTGGGCCCTATGGAAACCAACATTTCTGTGCCCCCTACATTTTTTACAGATAAGATTTAACCCAATAAACATGCCCTGTATACTTAAAAAAAGATAATTAGCACATTGCATAGTTAAAATGTCTAAAGATGAGTGCAAAGCCTACAAAAACAAGAAAAAAATATAGAAATATGTACTCGTTTACATATAAGGGAGAACATTTATTATCTCATTTGCAATTGCAAGCACAACAGAACCTCATGTACGTATATTGACATATACTTTACATGAACAAGCTTTTAGCTGGGTCAAACTGCTCAATCAGGAAACATCAGCTACAGTAGAGACACGTTTTATTCAATTTTATATAATTTTTTTCTGGGGCATTTTATTCATATTAAGAATGTCAAGTTTGACCGCATCGATCGTAGCAGCAGCACTGTCACTTCACAGAACACACGACACGGCAAACTGATTTTGTAATTTTTGAAGCGTGTAGATTACTTTTTGTTTTGCAAAGTTATCATCATGTGGCGAACACAGTAGATAAGACGTGTTTAGAGGCTTCAACGTGCTTGCAGCAGCCGCTGAATCTTATGAGGTGTAATATGTGCAAATTTGGCTACTCGCTAAGCAAACTGACGCGAGAACAAACGTGTCTACGCTCGCATGCCGTCCGGCTAAAATCCCATTCTATTCAGGCGTCAGACGTAAGATATGAGAGGTCAGACGTATCGGTCACGTGTCGGTGCTGCGCTCGAAATCGCGCGGACATCGAGGCGGACGAAGCTTTGAAAGGTTTTTTTTTTAATGCGTTTGACAAACGTCTGGACAAACGTACGTGTGGACAAACGTCGGTACAAGTATGGAACGCCAAAAACGTGCGTATTTTAACGCGTTGTTTGCGCGTAGAGAACACGTTGTTTGCGCGTAGAGTACGCGCTGTTTGCGCGTAGAGTACGCGTAGTCTACGCGTGAAAAATCGACGCGTACTCTACGCGCAAACAACGTGTACTCTACGCGCAAACAACGCGTTCTCTACGCGCAACAACACGTTCTCTACGCGCAAACAACGCGTTCTCTACGCGCAAACAACGCATACTCTACGCGTGACGTCAGATGTCAATTTCGCGTGTTTTTGGCCCATTCGGCCACTTGCCCAGTTTGGACGTGTAAGCGTGATGAGTTCCCATTGGCTGACGAGCGGAAGGGTTAAACCATTACTGTAGGCCTAGGGGGTTGCCTCCCATTTCTGACTCCCTGCCATCACAATGCATGTAACATGCGAAAGATCCACTTATCTATTTACGTATCCATTTATCTAATACGCTATTAGATATAGATGTTTTATAATCTTTTTTAACGTTTATTGCCGGGTCATGTTTATAGCCGTTTTAGCAGAGAAAATTGATTGATGAAAGACACCATTTATATATCAGTTCCAGTGGTGTAGGAGTAATTGACGTTGTCCGTATAAGTTGTATTATGGTGTCTGGGTCAACGTAGGATCGAAGCCCGCTTCCCGCGAGGACTTAATTCTCCTGTAACAATTTTTTTTTTAGAAAACCTCTAGCCACAGTTTTAAGCCCTATCCATTAATACATACGTTTATAATTTGTTAACTTCCTAAATCAGTAAATTTATTCATGTTGAATAATTTATAAAATGTATTGCTAATATTGCAAATATACGCCACTGTAGACCTAGATATAAATATAGTACTGTAGTCCTAGGAGGTCACCTGCAGCCGCTCATTCTATTTGGATAGTAGTTTTCTTATATTTGTAAATGAATAAAAAATAACCAATAAAACATTTCAATAAATTAAAAGTGAAAAATTGGACGTAATTGCAACTACTTTCTATAAGGAAATACAGCTTCAAAGGCAAATGTCTGATCACAATATCCACTGCATACAGGATGAAGGAGGTATGACTTGTGATATGCCTATGATTTTACAAGAATATTTATATACACACTGTTGTACTGTTCATAACTGTTGTACTGCTTAATTTAATAAATTGTGATACTTTTTCGTGATTCCTTGATAAATGTAAAGAAATAATTAAAAAAATCTTTGTCCAAACTTTTGCCCAGTACTGGATGTAAACAATAGCTGGATAATATTCAAATTCTGCTGTAATAACTATTAAATAAAAACTAAGCCATTAAAGGGGACACTGACTACTTCCTGCCCATTCAGCACATGAACTGAAGCAACTGCACCTTGTGTAGCTGTGTTGGTTTCAAAAATCTCAGCCATGGAAGTAAGTTGTATAAATAAACTTGAATAAACTATATAAATAAACTTGAATTGAATTGAAACATTTGCTTGATCCTGTGACGTATAGAAATGTCAAAATGATGCCCTCTGTCCAGTTTACATATTCCCCTCAAGCTCCACATTTTCCAAAGCTCTACATTACATTGTAACATCAGCACGTATCAAGCGTACTCATAGTGTAAGTTCTGACAGGCCACGTTAGTCAATCTTGCTATGATCTCATCGGGTGCAGCTACTCAGTGTCTGACATTATCAACCAGGTACTTTCTAATTTGATCCTATATGCTCAATTCAACTCAACTTTATTTATATAGCGCTTTTTACAATTTTCATTGTTACAAAGCAGCTGTACATGAGACACATTGAATAGAAGTATGAATTCGAAAGCAGTCCCCCCGGCCAGGCAGATAGTGCAAAACAGTATGCAAACGGTGGTGAGGAACCCAAAACTCCCATTGAGAAAAAAAACCTCAGGGGAACCCAGGCCCAACCAGGGGATTCCAGTTCCCCTCTGGCAAAAGCTGCTGCCTCTGCACAAGCTCAACAGTGCTTGCACAACAAGGCTTAATAAAATATAAAAATTAAGGATTTAAGATTATCATTAACAATCTAATAGCATTTTAAATGTTGTAGGAAAAACAAAGTTGTCGCGTCCTTTATCCAGCTCTATCCTCTTAGCTCTTTTCAGGTCACCGCTTCCCATTCTCAGCTCTGCCATCAGGTCTGGGCATGAACTGCATCCTGCGGTAACCTTGGAACAAAGAGACAAGACTGGCTGAGAGTAGAGTACTGTTCTGCACTCTTTGATGCAACAAGTACATCATTTGTTGTTGGATGTGTTCCTGGTTCCGGTTGATCTAAATAATGCAGCCTAAATCCTCTGAGGAGTAATATTATGGAGGTATAGTGTATGCAAGATTAAAAAGATGAGTCTTTAGTCTAGATTTAAACTGACAGAGTGTGTCTGCCTCCCGGACCGTGCAGGGAAGAATATTCCAAAGTTTAGGCGCTAGATAAGAAAAGGATCTACCACCTGCACTTGATTTTGAAATTCTAGGTATTACCAACTGACAGGACGCCTGAGCGTAATGTACGTGGAGGTCTGTAATACAATAGAAGTTTATTCAAATACTGCGGCGCTAGACCATGTAGGGCTTTATAGGTAATAAGCATGATCTTAAAGTTAATGCGATGCTTTATAGGTAACCAGTGCAAGGTTGACAGAACCGGGGTTATATGCTCATACTTTTTTGTACGTGTAAGAACTCGAGCTGCCGCGTTTTGAACCAGTTGCAGTTTTTGTAATAGGCCCGCAGGGCAACCACCTAGAAGTGCATTACAGTAATCTAGTCTTGATGTCATGAATGCATGAATTAATTTCTCTGCATCTGACAGTGACCGCATATGACGTAATTTAGATATATTCTTAAAATGGAAAAATGCAATTTTACAGGTGTTGGCGACATGGCTTTCAAATGACAGAGTACTATCGAATACAACACCAAGATTCTTAGCTGATGACGAGGATTTTATGGAGCATCCGTCAATCGTTAAGCAGTATTCTTGGTTGTTACGCATTGCAGTTTTCAGTCCAGTAAGTAGCACTTCTGTTTTGTCCGAGTTTAGTAATAAAAATTTGTTACTCATCTACATTTTTAAGTCAGCTATGCAATCCTTTATTCGATGAAACTGCTGAGTTTCATTAGGCTTCGCGGAAATATAAAGTTGAGTATCATCAGCATAACAGTGAAAGCTAATTCCGTGTCGCTTTATTATATCTCCTAGAGGTAGCATGTATAATGCGAAGAGCAGAGGCCCCAAGACTGAGCCCTGTGGTACACCGTACTGGACTTGTGATTTGCGGGACACCTCATTGTTTATTGCTACAAATTGAAAACGGTCGGATAAATAAGACTTAAACCATTTCAATGCTATTCCGTTAATGCCGACGTAATTTTCGAGTCTATGTAGAAGTATGCTATGGTAAATGGTGTCAAATGCAGCACTGAGGTCTAGCAGCACCAATAACGAAATACAGCCACGGTCAGACGCTAAAAGCAGATCATTTGTAACTCTGATCAAAGCAGTCTCTGTACTGTGACATGCTCGAAATCCAGACTGGAATTCATCATTAATGTCATTCCTTTGGAGGAAGGAGCATAATTGAGTTGAAACTACTTTTTCCAGAACTTTAGATATAAAAGGTAAATTCGATATAGGCCTGTAATTCCCTAGTTCTTTAGGGTCGAGTTTTTTTTTTATTGAAAGAGGCCTTATATGCAGTTATTTTCCCTTCTCAACTCAACTTCATTTATTTAGCGCTTTTTACAATTTTCATTGTTACAAAGCAGCTGTACATGAGACACATTGACTACAAGAAAAACAACTAAAGTCATATACCTGTAAAAACAAGAAAAAGGTGAACACACAAAAGACAAACATACAAATGCTCCACACACACAATATGCAAACACACTCGCACACACGCACAGTGAAAGCACACATTTGAGATGAAGCAGAGAGAAGCACATCTCACATATTAAACTGACTATAAATTCTATATGAATTATTAATTATGTTAATCTTCCGAATTCTAAAGCAGCCCCCCGGGCCAAGCAAATAGTGCAAAACAGTATGCAAACGGTGGCGAGGAACCCAAAACTCCAATTGAGAAGAAAAATCTCAGGAGAACAAAGAGACAAGACTGGCTGAGAGTAAAGTACTGTTCTGCACTCTTTGATGCAATAACTACATCATGTGTTTTCGGATGTGTTCCTGGCTACGGTTGATCTAAATACTGCAGCCTAGATCCTCTGAGGATTAATATTATGGAAGAGTAGTGTATGCAAGATTGAAAAGATGCGTCTTTAGTCTAGATTTAAACTGACAAGAGTGTGTCTGCCTCTTGAAATTCTAGGTATTACCAACTGAAAGGAGTATAGAGACAATTCATGCCAGTTATATTCGTTCAAATTATTATTCAAGAAAAGTAATGAAAACCTTTTTCATTCTAAACATTTAAAAACCACACTAATGCTAGCTGTTGTGACTATTATTGATTGGCCTACATGTGCTTATCTTATGAAAGCAGTAACTTTTATACGCTTACAAAGTATGTGTTCAGGCGACAATTCTTTTTTTAAATTTGTTTAATGTACTTTTAAAGAAAAAACGGATTTCTATAAATTTGTATTTATTTATCTTATATTTCAATAAAATTGTATTATAAAACATTACTTTATTTTCATCAAGTCTGATGAAACTTTAAACCTATTCTTTCTAACTGAAAATAAATAAAAAAGGGCCGTAGCCAAGGTTTGAAAATTAGTAAGAATATAAAACCTAATATTACCAATAAATTTTATAAATTATTCAACATGAATAAATTTACTGATTTAAGAAGTTAACAAATTATAAACGTATGTATTAATGGATAGGGCTTAAAACTGTGGCTAGAGGTTTTCTAAAAAAAAAATTGTTACAGGAGAATTAAGTCCTCGCGGGAAGCGGGCTTCGATCCTACGTTGACCAAGACACCATAATGCAATTTATACGGATAGCGTCAATTACCCCTACAACACTGGAACTGATATATTAATGATGTCTTTTATCAATCAATTTTCTCTGCTAAAACGGCTACTAACATGACCCGGCAATAAACGTTAAAAAGGATGATAAAACATCTATATCTAATAGCTTATTAGATAAATGGATACGTAAATAGATAAGTGGATCTTTCGCATGTTACATGCATTGTGATGGCAGGGAGTCAGAAATGGGAGGCAACCCCCTAGGCCCACAGTAATGGTTTAACCCTTCCGCTCGTCAGCCAATGGGAACTCATCACGCTTACACGTCCAAACTGGGCAAGTGGCCGAATGGGCCAAAAACACGCGAAATTGACGTCACGCGTAGATTACGCGTTGTTTGCGCGTAGATTACGCGTTGTTTGCGCGTAGAGTACGCGTCGATTTTTCACGCGTAGACTACGCGTACTCTACACGCAAACATATGAGGTGTAATATGTGCAAATGTATGGCGCTCGGATTATGGCGCTCCTTTTATGGCGCTCGGATTGTATCATTAGCAAACGAGACTCACAAGCACGACTTATAACACACGTGTAAGCGTGCGTGTACGTCTCCATTTGTTTTATATGGAGACGTATCTTAGATAAACGCCTGGAGAACGTGTATGAGGTGTGATATGTGCAAATTTGGTTACTCGCTAGCAAACTGACGTGAGAACAAACGTGTATACGCTCGCATGCCGACTGGCTAAAATCCCATTGTATTCAGGCGTCAGACGTAAGATATGAGACGTCAGACGTAATGGTCACGTGTCGGTGCTGCGCGCGAAATCGCGCGGACGTCGAGGCGGACGTATATGGCGTTCCTAAGGGTCCAAATACATGACTTTGCAGCACACATTCGTCTCACTGAACGTCTAACTCCACGTCTTAACTTTTTTTTTATTCTGCTATTTATTGCATTGAATTCAAGACGCAGACGAGACGTTGACGTGACGTAGACGTCACGTAAATCACGTGCAGCAGTGAAGCGTCCAGTTAGGCGTCACGTGTCATTCACGTGTAGCAGTGAAGTAATTTGTTGTCATTTTTGCTAACACGTGTTGTAACACGCCCCTATACACGGTTCAATGCAGTGTGTCAAGCGTCTACTTTGTTAACTTTCACTTCACTCATTCCTCTCACTGAACGTGACGTCTGCGTCTGTCCTAGGAACTAATGATCATCTGTTGTTTACTTGACATTCTGTTAGTTGTGTTACACACTGGTAAGGACCAGCTGTAAATCTTAGTTTATGCAGTTTGTAATGCTTTGTGTAAAGTGTTCGTGAAATACATTTAAGTCCAAAACCATGGTTATATCATTATATGTTGGGCATGTTATTACGACTTTCTGATGTTTATAACAAATAAACACCACTTTAAAATGTGGTGACCACTGCTGTGTACAGTTTATTAGTGCTTTTTGTGCTTTATAAATAAATAAACGCTTGCATTTATTTGATCTGTGTTTCACTCTATTTCCAGTAGGTGGCATAAATGCAATATTAAATGGTTTGCCAAGCCATATCTTTTTTATGTTAAATAATAATAATCTTGTGTGTGTGTATTTGCAAGGTTTTACTAATTTACTGGACAATGTCATATTATTGTATTTTTGTTTATTGTATATACAGTGTTGAATATAACAAATTAAATAGTATTCTGTGATTATGGTTATAGGCAAGGGCGAAATTTTGATTTTGACATTGGTGGGGACGTAAATAAAATTGGTCTGCCAAGCCGCATTGTCGCAAAAGTTTAGAGCAGTTTCCTTCACTTATTTAAACAAAATAATATTTTAAAGCTTTTTTTATATTTGACCTTATTAATTTTACACAAGTCAAAAACAACTAATATACAACAGGTCCATTTCATTTTATTTGTGTTTTATTTTTTACTCTTTTGTGATGCCAAGAAAATTCTGTCAGGGTAAATAAAAACTAAAGCAGAAGATTTCCTCCAAATCTGATAAAGCAGAAATGAATATAACACAATATTCTTATTCTGGGACTTCAAAGTCCAGAACATCTTCAAATCTACTGTTTTCTACATTGTTTTCAACCATAATTTAATGCATAACAAATGCAAAGGCTGCTTCTGCCATCTGATAAAATGACAAAACTGGTGATGCAAGGCATTGAACAATTCAAAGCTCTCATTTTAAACCACACTTAGAAGCTATAATCATTACGTATTTTCAATCTAACATTTGTCACAGTACAGAATTTATTATTACATAAATAAGTAGTTTTTTGGCATCCTCTGATTTTGATAGCTGTTTCTCAGCCAAATATCATATTGTTAATTTAACTAATTTCTTGAATTAGTACTTATTTGTTTAGTACTAATTCAACTGCATGAAAGGTGCATAGGTGGAAGAATGAAGAACTGGTTTAGTCTTTGATTTCTATTGCATTGTGCTTCTCTTTGAGCCACTCCTTGGTGGTCTTAGCAATATGTTTTAGGTCTCTGTCATGTTGAAGGCCGATCCACTACGCATCTTGAGTGTTCTTGTTGAGGTGAGGAGGTTCTCGTCCAAGATTTAACAGTAAATGGAACCGTCCCTCACCTCCCCAATCTGGTGAAGGCATACTGTTCCCATAGCAGAGAAAATGCCCCAAAACATAATGTGCTTGACTAAAGAGACAGTGTTCTTGGGGTCATAGTCAGCATTTCTCTCCCTCCAAAAACAGAGAGTTAATTTTGGCTCCATCTGACCACAGCACTTTCTCCTAAGCCTTTTCTGGATCATTTTACTGTTGATTTCTTCTATTTCCAAATAATCACACCAACAGTTGTCTCCTTCTCATTAAGCTTCTGTATGTAGCCCAAAGCATTGTGTCAGTCTACAATCTTGTCCCTGATAACCTTTGACAGCTATAAATCTAGTCTTGACCATGGTGAAGAGGTTGCGATTGAATATACAGATTGTGATGGCAGGCTTCTTTTTTAAACCTAACAAACTGACATCAGGAGTAATTTCCTAAAGTGACAGGAGTAATTTGTGTAACATATAAGCACATAACCTATACCTATTAATACAGTATATAATCAGTGGGAGCCAGATCAAATACTAATTTTACTCACCGAATTGCAAAACAATTTATAACCTTTTTTTAATGTTTCTTTTTATGGATTTTTGATTGATGTTCTGTCTCTATCCTTTAAAGTAAAAACTACCATAAACATTATAGAAGCTTAATTTCTTCATAAACAGGTAAACTTTCAAAATCCGCAGGGGAACAAGAAATGTTCCCACTGTATGGAAGTGATGCAAGAATATTAAATCTCAGTTAAGGTACTCATAAGGTTATAAAGGCTGAACGTTGGGTTATGGTTTCTAAAGATGTCAGTTATGTTATTTACGGGAAAGAGAAGTTGAACAATGTGGTCAAAAGTATGGAAAGTGTAAAAGAGTTAGAAATGTAGGGTTATGGTGTGAAGAGAAATGTACATGGAAGACTTATGTTCAGCCAATTAAAACAATATGCACGGTGAGCAGAAAAACATTCACTACTAGATATATAATATGTATATTATTATAGCTTATATAGCAATTTTCTGATATCCATGGAGGGATCTAAAGATCTGAGGAGAAAACAGCTTTTCAAATTAAACAAGAAGAGAGAACCCAATTATAAAAATATTTAAGATAGTGATAAGAGTACAAAGGACTGAAATAAATTTATATTTTAGCTGGGTCCAGTCTCACGTTGCTGCCCTCGAAAGTTCGATAATTCCCACTTATATCCCTAAGTAACGTCTTGATTTAGTAACATTAAAAGTGTTTAGTAACATTAAACATTAATGTTACATTAAACATAAATGTTACCAATAATTAAGTAGCATTAAAACATTACATAATTATCTGCTAACAGTAATACAGCAACGTAGCACTATTTCCAGGGCCCGGTTTTTCAAAAGTAATCCAGGATTTTGGATAACGGATTGGATCAAATATTGAAAATGTGTTTTTCAAAAGAAAAAACGGATTACATAATCGGATTAGATTACGTAATCCAATCTTGGTTTTGATCCGGATCAAACCTTTAGTTTGGGTTTTTCAGAACTTTTTTGTAGGATTTGGATCACTTTGTTCCAAAAAATCTGGATTAAACTGATCCCATCAGAAAAGTGGATTCAGCATGGATTCAATGCCCAAAATGTAATGAAAACTTTAAAAATGTATCAAATAATACTATATTTGGATCATGCAGTATCTTACAAGATATCCTATTTATTCATAAGGTTTTAATTTTATTTGTTCATCCGTCAGGCTACAGTGATTAGGTTGGCTTTAACGTATTCAGCCTTTCAGTAAAGGCCTACAGCAAAGTAGAAAGAGTTTGGCCTCATAAAATAATCCTCCAAACAGCTGTCAAAATTGACCACAAACAATACATTTCATTCTGTCACTAATTGATATATATATTCATCACAATCGAAAATATTTTTGTTTTTAGAATATTTATTAGTGATGCATGCAATGATTACAGAATAAACCAAAAAAATGAAGAATGGCAATCACTGATTTTTGAAATCCAAAACATATCCAAAAGAACGGGATAATTTGAGTGAATACATTTTCCACGTTGACCAATCTCACGTGTAGGGCGAACGGGAGGGGACATGCTCGTTTCACTAAGTTTTGTCGTGGCCATGAGATATTACCCCTTGGGAATGTGATAATATGTTGTGAGCAAGAATAAGCAAGGTCAATGTGAGATCAGTCAAATGATTACAACATACTCAAACTTTAATTTACTATTCCAAAAAGAAAGAATTTGCTTACTTTCAGTTAATAACTGTTTAAAGGTATTGTCAGTATAAACACATAAAACTGGTTGTATGTTCAGGCAGACGCAGACGTCGCGTTCAGTGAGACGCAAACGTCACGTTCGGCAGTTGGGCGAGTCAAGCAACAGACGCAGACGTCACGCTCGGCAGACGCAGACGTCACGCTCGGAAGACGCAGACGTCGCGTTGAGTGAGACGTGTGTGTGCTGGGTAGTTATTGTTTTGGACCGAAAGGGACGCCATAGACGTAGCTTTGAAAGCTTTTTTTTTCAATGCGTGTGACAAACGTCTGGACAAACGTACGTGTGACAAACGTCTGTACAAACGTACGTGTGGACAAACGTCTGAAGAAACGTCTGGACAAACGTACGTATGGATAAACGTACGTGTGGACAAATGTGGTAATTAAAAAAAGCAGGTTGTTTTTAAATCATTTATGCATAACGAAATACTATTTGAAAAGTTCTGTTTACATATTTTGTGGATTGTAGAACAGTGTACACACTATTTGTAGTAAGTGCATAAATACATGTATTTGTGTATATAGGTGTTCCAGGTGTTACTTTTATGAGAGTGTTAAAGGTTATTTACACTCAATACACATAACCCAGTTTGTTGGAAAAACAAAGACAGTCAGAACCATTCACAATTAGCAGTTACTCAAGTGGTGTAAGACATTAAGTCTTGTTTGCGGCGCGTGAGAGACCGGAGTTCAAGGCTGCCTACAGCTGGATAAGCACGTATGTGTTTTTACTACTTTAAACATCATAATGGCATTTGTTTTCATTAAAATTGATTCAAGACTTAAAATTCACTTTTATTCATATCTCACTAAGTTGCCATCCTTTTTATATTTTTTTAAATGTAAAAAATATTTTATTGTATATTTAATATTAAATATTTTATAAATAAAGATGTTTTGTACTGTTTGGTGTGCCTTCAAGAACAGCTCTAAGAAATATTGACGTTGCTTTTTTATTGGTAAAATACAGAAACTGAAAATGTGTACAAATAAGGAATACAATCATGATTTAAAGCGCAAAGTGAGTTTACTGTATGTAAAATTCCTCTCATCTTACATCAAGTAAACTACCTTTGGTCAATCAATCAATCATCATCAGTCATTGCATAGGAATGAAATACATTTTCAGAGAACACACACAGAGGTGTTACAATACGACACAGAGGCACTACAATATGATAACCACATACACATAAGACACATAAACTCATCACAATCCATGTAGGAACATGAATGATGCAGTTAAGACATTAAAGTTCAGGTTCGAAGTACAAAAATGATTGCCCAGTCCATAAGGATTAACATGAATGAATAGTGTTTTGATTGACCTGTATAGCCTTGCTGAGGTTAGGAGGAAAAACAGATTATGACCGGGATGAGAAGAGTCCTTATCAATGTATTTTGCTCTGGAGGTAGAGTGTTTGCAATGTCCTTAAGTGAGGGGCGAGGGCGGCCAGTGAGGTTCTGTGCAGTGTTTATGACCCCCTGTAGAGCTTTTTTGTTAGCTCCTGAGAACCCACCATACAACACCGTAGGGCAGTATGTTAAAACACTCTCCATGGCTGAGTGTGTTGGGCTTCTAAAGGTGTAGTGTATGTGTGACATGTTTGTGTATGATTTTGCATGAAAATTCTGCCATCATTTACTCACCTTCTTGTCATGTCAAACCTTCATGACTTTCTTCTGCAGAAACCAAAAGAAGATATTTTGAAGACAGTTGGTTACTGAACAGCACTGGACCCCATTTCAATTAAATTTTATGGACACCAAACCAATGCAATGGAATAGAGGCCAGTTTACAACATTCTTCAAAATATCTTTCTCTGTGTTCACCAGAACAAAAGTTCTAGTGAATTGTTAAGGAGAAGAAAAACAAAATCACATAAGTCAAGTAAGAGAGAGAATTTCTACAGGTATGAAATTACATGAGGGTGAGTAAATATTTACTATAACGGTACACACTGAGGACAGACAAGATGACAACCTTGATTAGTGCAAATCCAGTTTATGGTATTCAATAGTGCAAACAATAAACATCCAATGGAACAGAATCTGAATATGTCCACAAAAACAGAATTGCAGAGTCCAAGGGAAACAAGTTTACAATTACTTAATTATTAAGGGACAGAAGAGAACAGTCAACGAGGAGTGAGTGTGTGAAACAGAACGTCCTGAGCAATAAAGGGAAAACAAGACTAGAGACTAACGGGAGTGACACAGTACTAGGTAGAACTATGATGTCCTGGAGACACCGGGAATCCACGGTGGTGCCGGTAGCTCGGGAGGCCAGGAAGTTGCCGGCCGCACCGGAAGCCTCATGTCTGTACCGGCTATCTTGTCCCTATACTGCCCCTCCAAAAAATATTTATCCAGGGGCTCTTGGCATGCTTTGGGACTGGGCACTGGGGAAACTTGGGGACTAAGCATTGGGGAGAACAAGACTAGGGACCAACAGGAGTGTTACAATGACAGAGTTTTAAATTTTGGTTGAACTATCACTTGTCTGTGAAACCGGGCATACACTATAAGTATTTGTATGTCTTTAATGACCCTTGAACCACAAGGACTATAGACAAAATTATATTTCTTCTGAATCATGAACCAAGTCATTACATGTTTTATTTCATTTAGGTATGAATTTCTTCCATTTACGTGGATATTTTTTGATATTACAGTCAGCAGTTAGTCATTTTGTAACATCTAAAGATATGTAATCTGAGTGGCTTTCCATTATGAGAACAACAACAGTCATGTGTATGTGATAAATATAAATATTAAAATATTATAATTTATAAAATATTTAATATTAAATATACAATAAAATATTTTTACATTTAAAAAATATATAAAAAGGATGGCAACTTAGTGAGATAATAAGGCCCTAAATCTACCCCTAACCTTATGAATAAAAGTGAATTTTAAGTCTTAAATCAATTTTAATGAAAACAAATGCCATTATGATCTTTAAAGTAGTAAAAAAACATTAGTGCTTTTACAGCTGGAGACAGACTTGAACTCCTGTCTCCCACGTGCCGCAACCAAAACTTAATGTCTTACACCATTTGAGTAACTGCTTAACACTGAACGGTTCTGACTGTCTTTGTTTTTCCAACAAAGCGGGCTGTGTGTATTGAGTGTAAATAGACACGCCGTACATTTAACTGCGTTTATTAACTGATTGTATTACACGATTTCTGTTCACAATCATCTGCTTGCTGCAAGATTTATTTTACCTTTTCCTAACCATCTGCGTTGAGTAATATAACTGTGTTTCTGCATTCCAGTATTCGAGTCCTACTATACAAGCATTATTATTGGTTATTTTTTTGTGGTAACAGGCAGAAAGTTACTTCAGACCACACAGCGCAGACATCGCGTTACTTCTCATGTGTTAGGCAAGGCGACGATAGTCAAACGCTCCTTATCACACATCATTGGTCACGACTTTTTGACACGGCAAAGTGTGCGACGATCGACACGACTGATTGCTTTGTTTGCAATGCAGATGCACAAATCACACCTCATAGAATCTGTGTCTACGAGACATGATAACCCGTCCCGGAGACAGCAGAGCTGTTATTATTGTTGGATTTAAATCATCCATCCATCCATCTTCTTCCGCTTATCCGGGGCCGGGTCGCGGGGGCAGCAGTCTAAGCAGGGATGCCCAGACTTTCCTCTCCCTAGACACTTCCTCCAGCTCTTCCGGGTGGACACCGATGCGTTCCCAGGCCAGCCGGGAGACATAGTCCCTCCAGCGTGTCCTAGGTCTTCCCCGGGGTCTTCTCCCGGTGGGACATGCCCGGAACACCTTCCCGGGAAGGCGTCCAGGGGGCATCCGGAAAAGATGCCCGAGCCACCTCAGCTGGCCCCTCTCGATGTGGAGGAGCAGCGGATCTACTCTGAGCTCCTCCCGAGTGACCGAGCTTCTCACCCTATCTCTAAGGGATCGCCCGGCCACCCTGCAGAGAAAGCTCATTTCGGCCGCCTGTATCCGGGATCTTGTCCTTTCGGTCATGACCCACAGCTCATGACCATAGGTGAGAGTAGGAACGTAGATTGACCGGTAAATCGAGAGCTGAGCCGACAGACCGGTACAGTGACCGTATTACTGCAGAAGCTGCCCCGATCCGTCTGTCAATCTCCCGTTCCATCCTTCCCTCACTCGTGAACAAGACCCCTCACTCCTACCTGGAGCGAGCAAGCCACCCTTTTCCGACTGAGAACCATGGCCTCAGATTTGTAGGTGCTGATTCTCATCCCAGCCGCTTCACACTCGGCTGCAAACCGTCCCAGTGCATGCTGGAGGTCCTGGTCTGATGGGGCCAGCACGCTGACATCATCCGCAAAGAGCAGAGATGAAATCGTGTGGTCCCCAAACCCGACGCCCTCCGGCCCCTGGCTGCGCCTAGAAATTCTGTCAATAAAAATTATGAACAGAACCGACGACAAAGGGCAGCCCTGCCGGAGTCCAGACATGGAACAAGTCTGACTTACTGCCGGCAATGCGAACCAAGCTCCTGCTCCGGTCGTACAGGGACTGGATGGCCCTTAGCAAAGGGTCCCGAATCCCATACTCCCGGAGCACCCTCCACAAGATGCCGCGAGGGACACAGTCGAATGCCTTCTCCAAATCCACAAAACACATGTGGATTGGTTGGGCAAACTCCCATGAACCCTCCAGCACCCTGGAGAGGGTATAGAGCTGGTCCAGTGTTCCACGACCGGGACGGAAACCACACTGTTCCTCCTGAATCCGGGGTTCTACCATGAGAAGAGTGTAAATCATAATTCAGTAATTATTTTACTAAGATAGCTAGATAAAAGCAGGTCATGTAGCAACAAAAATACGTTTTGGAATACAGGAATAGGGCATGCTACCTTTCTTTTTGAAAAACTGTGTGACATACTGTCGACTTTGGCGTTCGCTGTCTTCTCTTTCCTTCTTTTCTTTCCGTTTTTGATGCCCTGACTTTTGATGTGACATGCCTGCGTGTGTCACTGTCTGCGCTGCATCATAGCAAGTCCAATAAGCAAGAGACGCTACACTAGCGATCGTAGATCGGACAGCGCAGATGGAATGAACCATTGTGAGAGGGAGCAGGGAGGGGTGTGACTGAAACAGTAAATACATTATTTGTTTTTTAAATATTAAATCTATGGTCAAAACGGACAAAATACACATTTAGTGCACGAGGGGCCCTAGCAGATTTAATAAATGTATAAAAAAGAGAAAAGAAATAGGAAAATAAAAAGGGGGTCTGCTCTTCTGGGCCCTAAATCAGCCTGGGCCCTTAGAATCGTCCTAACCTTCCACCCCTTTACGGCGCCCATGTGTGGAGGTAGTTGCACATGTGTTAACTCGTTGTTTATTCAACTAAAATTTTCCTGAATTCATCAACAGTACTAATGGACAAATAAAATATATACATTATGTTTAGTAACTTAAGTAAATATGTTTATTTACATTACTTATATGTATCTATGCAGTTAATGCTCTGTACCACATGTTAACAGACGTAAACTGCATTACTGTGATGTGTATTTCGGCATAGGATGCTGTTGTCCTTTTGGCTGGAGGTGATCCTAAGCAGGTGATCCATCTCGTGTGGTCACACTGGGCAGTGTTAATGCCTGAGAATCAATGTTTTGCAGGTAGGCATTTGTTCTGGCCTCCTGCAGTGTTCAGGGTAACAGCATTTAGTGGTGACAGCTGTCATGTTTCTGGACAGCTTGCTGGGGTCTGTGGGGCCATGCAGCGTGTGTGTCTGCAGGTTCTTCTGGATTGTTCCTTCCCCACCCCTCTGTGTTGGCTGGCTAGTAGGCTGTGAACAATGGGCTTTCAACCCCCCCCCCTTTCGCAGATTTGGGCTTTTAGCTGGGGGACTGGACAGGAGAGATTCTGTTGCATTCTCCTGTCTGTTCACAATCTAGAGTTCAATCTATATTCAGTTCATTTTGATTCCATTGCTGAGTCATGGCTTGGGCTTCAGCGTGGACTGCTTGCCTTTATAGGCCATTGCTGTGGCATTGTGCTGTTGTCTGCCGGGGCCATTATAGAAAGCTTCTGCATCTTTGAGTTTTCCTACCAGCTCCTCTCTGGCGTCTGCTTCAATTGCTCTCTTCGCTCAGTCTGTGTTGCAAAGGACTCTTGTAGCTTTTCATCTCCTCCTGTAGTTCCTGGTCCTCTTCATCTGCTGGTCTAGGCAGGTCCAGCTGGTCTATTTGCAGGTCCAGCTGGTCTAGGCAGTTCTGCACGTGCTCCTAGCTCCTCCCGGCTTCCTTTGCTCTGGCTATAGTTGGATGATCTGGCCGTGGGCGTGGCCACGGATGATCCTGGCTGTGCACTCCGGATGAGTTTGTTGGCTCTCTGTAGTTGTAGCTCTGGTTTGGATCGTGGTCCCTTTGCCGGTTTAGGTCGTCTGACCAACTGCTCTCAGCGCAGTTGCTGTGTGTCCGATGTTGGTCCCAGGCAGGAGTCCATCACAGCGCTTTGCCTGGTCTCTAGCTGGTCTGGCAGGTGACAGGATTGGATGGTCTGGACATTTTGAGACACAGGGGAGAGAGAAAGGCACAGAGAGCAAGATGCAAGTCCGTACAGATCTAAATATGTGGGCTATGTGTTTAATGCTTAACTGAGTTGGTCAGTTAGTGACGCAAACTAAACACTTATTAGTGAAAGTGACCTATTTGTCAGGTATGGTGACCCATAACCGAAATGTGACCTCTGCTTTTAACCCATCCAGTGAGTAGTGAACACACGCACAGAAGGGGTGAACACACGTACACACGGAGCAGTGGGCAGCTATCACTGCAGCGCCCTGGGAGCAAGAAGGGGTAAGGTGCCTTCCTCAAGGGCAACTCAATCGTTACCTGCCGGCCCCGAGGATCGAAGCGGCAACCTTCTCGTCACGAGTCCGACTCTCTGACCATTATGCCACGATTGCGGGGTGCGGATAATTTTGCTGGGGAACACAGGAAAAACTATCAATAATGTTGCTGAACAGTGTTATCTATGAGGCTCATTCTGTGACTTATTCTATTCGGTTCATCAACACATTTACCAAGAATTTTACTGATGTTCATACAGGTTCAGTCTCTGATAAGGAGAAGAAAAACAAAATCACATAAGTCAAGTAAGAGAGAGGTTAGGATAGAGAAGGAGGGTTTCTTTTTTCTTGTGCGGGGGTAACTGGCTCCACACTAAGGTCTATGACTGGGCCTGTAGGTAGAGAGGGCTATGGAGTCATGGTAAAGTCAGTAAAATCATTAAATGAATAACTGAAATAAAAACAATTAGGCAATTGGGAGTTAATAGGAAAATTAACGGTGCACAAACAGGACAAACACACTTTTCACAAACAAGCCGCTCTGTCTAAAAACTGTATCGCACACGTGAGGTGCAGGACGAGGGTGGTTTGAAAACATATAAGCTCTCTGCTCTCGCGGTGCTTCAATGTCATACGCCAATGGGTCTGTGCAGCCCTGAATGATGTCGAACAGACCTTTTGTTTTAGATGACAGACAAGATCACAATCCTCGCGATTCCGTTGAAAAGTGGATTGATTTAAGATCGTTGCCTGAATTTATAACGAAATTGCCAAATTTCTCCATATATCCTCGGTTCATATGCACTTGTAGCATTAGCACAGCATAGTTGTCCACACTGTTCAGTAGGGTTTCGGTGAATCATGCATGCTCACTATCATCAGCTCATCGGTTCTCAATCGGACGTGTCTGAAAGTACCAGCTCTTGGTTCACTGTACTGGTGATCCGAAAGCTGTTGTAACCTGTTCTTGACTCGAGAATGGGAACCACTCTAACTGTGGCATGAGTGTAAATGTGTTAAGGCAGTAATTGAGTCATATACATATTTTAATGTGTTTTATAGTATCATAACTCAATGGGACGTGTCCGAAAGAGATAGCCCTCGGTTCTGTGTGTACTGGTGATCTGAACAAATCGCTTAGCAACAGCTGATCGTGCTCATTAGTTCTCTCTTCAGCAATTTGTGATCAGACCTGGGTAGATTATTTATGAATTGTAATCAGTTACTGATTACAGATTACATGACAAGATTTGTAGTCAGTAATGTAATCTCATGGATTACAAATGTATCGTAACATAATCTGACTACTTTTGGATTACATTTTAGATTGCTTTTGACTTCAATTTTATTTGATGGACATGGTATTGAAGCAGGATAAATTTGTACTACTTTGACAGATAAAACGAGGAAAAATATTCCATTCTTTATCACCTGCAAGATGATTTTATTATTCATAAAAAAAGAACAAAAAATTACATTAATTTAAACGTAATCTTCAAAATGCGCCTAATTTGCGGTTTTCCGTTGAATAAAAGACTTTTCATGATTTTTCATATATTGTATCATTGAGGATTACTTAAAAATAGTGTAAAAAACTTGTCTTGTTCTTGTGAACTCAATCTTGAGTCTCGTCTCATCTTGTGTGATAAATGTCTCGTCACACCCCTAGTGTCTATAGCCATCAAATGCTAAATGCCGCTCTATTTTGCATCTCTTTGCGATTCAAAACCCCTCCCCTATCTGGTGGACAAATCTTGAAGATTCACAAACATATATAAGTGGTAGGTATGTTTATACTTTTAATTGAAAATAAAAAATAAAATATAGGGTAAATCACTGAACTGGAAACAATTTACTTCCATTCTGTGAATAATATGTAATCATAAAATCTATCAAAAAATAACTGTAGTCTGATTACGAGTATTTTAAAATGTAGTTTACTGTAAATTCAAGTACTTGATTTTTGGAATCTGATTAAGTAATCAGTTACCCACACTGAAAAAAAAATACGCTGAAGTTACTTAAAAATATAGTACACCAATTTTTTAAGCCAGTTCTACCTGAAATGTTAAGCAGCATTACCTTAATTTCTTTAGTAGGCATAGCTTAAATTTTTAAGTAACCCTAACCCTATTCCCAGAGAGGGATTTTGCTTATTTTTTTAGGTTGGTGTGACTCAGAATTTTAAATTGTTTTTACTAACACATTTATGTTATTTCTACCAAAGAAGTCCAGTTTACCCTCATGATAAAATGTAAGATCATTTAGATTTATAATTTTATGTTCTTAACACCTAAAATACAGAAAGACTGGACAGCTGTGAAATGTTAAAAGCTTTATTTTTTCACTGAATGAATTTAAACATGAAACATACAGCAGTTCAGAAATTTAAATTTCATTGTACAACAAAAATAAATAAACATTGCTAAACAACAGACGTAATGACAACATTAAAACAACAGTAACCATCAACATGCATAAGGCTAGTGGTTTTAATATTTGTGGTGTTGTATGCATGAGTGTATATGTGCGTTTTATTACAGTGAAGAGTTATGTAATATTAAATAATGTCTGTGTGTGGTCTTGTATGCTTGCATGTTAATTGTGGTGTTGAGCTGAATATGGAGATCTGGAGAATCTGGAGATCCCCCTATGGTGATTCGATTACTGTGTGCTCTGCAAGGTTGATTTACTTCATCATTATTGTTCTGAAACAAAACAACATGATGTTCATGTATTATATCAATTAAGAATAGTTTAAAATATATAAATATACTAGTGGTGGGCCGTTAACGTGCTGCGTTAACGTGAGACTCTTATCGCGCGATAAAAAAAATGTCGCCGTTAATCTATTCTCAAAGTTGGGTTGGGAGCTGGGTCTATACTACGCAAGCTATGATGACTTTCACCTTTATATTTTAGCGCGGATGTATACCTAGCTGAATTGCACTGTACCGGGCGAGAACAAATTTTTTCAACTCGCGTGATTCGCGCAATTCGCGTCATTCGCGCCGCCTCATCATCTCATGACCAAGGCTTCATTCGCGCGATTCGCGCCGCAAGTAGGTCTATCGCGTCTTTGCATTGACTTAACATGTAAATCACTCGCGCTTGACGCGCCATTCGCGTTTGGTCTGAACACAAAATAACGTTACTGTGAAATTACCGCATCAAACGTGACGTGCTAACATGGATGCAGCTTTGAAGCTGCCGGGTTGCTTCAGGGAATATTAATTTTTAAGAAGCTTCCCAATAGAAACATCGACAAGACTAAGGTTGTTTGCACCTTGTGCAATGCGGAATTGGTTTAAAAAAAACTTTCTCTCAACAGGTAGTGGTCTAGCTTTAGTTGAAACCAGTAAATTTGTATTGGCACCTAATTTATTATGGCTCCTGTATGACATATCGCTTGTTGCTCCCTAACGCTTTGTAAGTTGCTTTGGATAAAGGCGTCTGCTAAATGACTAAATGTAAATGTACTGTAGGAGCTCTTCCAGTCTCAAGTACCACCTAAACGCAAAGCATCCCTTAGCTAATGCGGAAGTAAGCACAAGTACATCTTATTGAACATAATTTATTTTCATCACCAATTATCATAGTAGAACAGCTTTCTCATGCAGTTTATGATGCATTTTGGAAACAGCAGATGAGCCCCTGGTCTAATGCGCCACCTGGTTTGAGACACCCGTTCTCAAAGACTTCCATTCCATTCCATTCCATTTTCTACCGCTTATCCGAACTACCTCGGGTCACGGGGAGCCTGTGCCTATCTCAGGAGTCATCGGGCATCAAGGCAGGATACACCCTGGATGGAGTGCCAACCCATCGCAGGGCACACACACTCACTCATTCACTCACACACTCACACCCTACGGACAATTTTTTCCAGATATGCCTCTCAAAGACTTACTTTTAGTCATTATTTGGGTAGCACACATATTCTGAATGCCTTCGGCAGAATTCAAATGAGCCATTTTAATCTAGATTAATCTAGATTAATTCCAAGATTAATCTAGATTAAAAAAAAAAAATCTATGCCCACCACTAAAATGTTCCACAAATAGGTCTGCTGCATCATGTGGATTCAGCATATGTTCTTACCTAGTTCTGCATAAATTCCTCACTATGAAAATCAGGTCCTCCAAGATTTTTTAAACATTCATTCTGGAATTGACTTTACTAAAGTATAATACAAATATATAAAAGTCACAAAATGGAACTTTACCAGAACTTCACAACATTGCCATAGTGTTATGTCACACAAACAAAGTTGATTGTATATAACACTTCTGTGTTTTGTTCACTTACACTGCTCAGTATGCAAAATATGTGATTATGATACACACACACACAATTATATAAGTAAGTACAATAAAAAAAAACTAGATTGTAAAGTTCGAGTACAAACTTTATGTTGGCCGGACAAATCCTGTCCTGAAGAGTTTGAAAAAGTTTGAAAGGCATTATTGTTAAACTTTTTCTAACATGAAGGAAAAAAGAATGTGACCCCAGTGTGTAAAAACTGGGCTTAGTATGTTGTTAGCATGATGAGCATGTTCGCTAGCATAATTGTCATGTTTCTTGTAGGGATGGGTATTTAAAGCAAAAGCAATATTCGAAGATCGATGAGAACTATTCGAAAATTCTTCGAAATTCGCACCCCTCCCCCACATGGACGCATTTACAGTATTGCACACACACAAACACAGAGAGAGAGAGAGAGAGAGAGAGACCATTTACGCTTTGAATCCTTGACGACACACTGCTTAATGTATAGCTTGATGTAAGATTGCCTATTCCATAATAAATACAGATAACGCACTGAAACATTAATATATTAACTGATATAAACCGATTGACAGCACTTATTAACAGTACGTCGATCAGCATCAACCGCTCATAATGCTAGGGCATTTCCTTGTAAAATATGAGCATGCACATTTATACCAGTTAAACTGCAGCAGTGTGATTGATCAAGGAAAATGTATTAAAGCCATAAAGATTTAAGCATAGACTTAAAACGCGTTAAAACATATTAACCGAATGACGGCATTTATTAACAGTCCGGAACGATTTCATAAATTAATAGCTCAAAATGCTTCCATTTCTATTGTCATGAAAACGTTTCTCCAGTCTGTCAGTAATCGTTTTCTAGACTAACAGTAAACTAGGGCTGTACAGACTCCATAAGATTTATAAAACCCTCTCCTTCGACCAAGCCGATCAGAAGCATATCCTTAGCGACCATCTTAGTAAGTAAAGCCGTTATTTTCTCCGCCCCGTCTGGCATCCAAATTGGTTGGTCTGACCATAAAACTAGCAACTGATTGCTGACCTGTGGATGGACCTGCTGGGTGCTTCGCCCTCAAATGAGTGTTCATCGTAGTTGTTGATCCATGATAAGTCTGCTTTGCATTGCAGAGTTTGCACTGCACTTTATTCTCATTCATTTTATTAAAGGACCCCCACACAGAACTCATTTTTGACATCGTCTCAATTGATTGTATCCGTTATGCCACGCGGGTCTACAGTGTGCGTAACTTCGTTAGCAATTCTTGTGAGAAAATGTTTTCTCACAAGCCTTTAGGTTTAAGGTGCGTCGTTATTGTCAGCGCCACCCTTTGGTTACAAGTACACATTACGCGTGAAAACAGGGCGATTTTTTTTTAAGATCGCTCACATTATTCTAAATTCTTTAATTAAAAAACTAATCGAATATTCGAAATTCGTCCCTAGTTTCTAGTATGATACTCCAAGCCATGAGTGAAATGTTTGGTTGCTATGGCCGTGGTTTAGCATTTTACAGATGATGATTCTCTAAGCTATGAGTGAAACGACCCAACCTGCATGTCTCTACTATGTTCTGATGCAGAGATATAGGTATTGGTAAAAAATTTGGGGGGGCTCTTACACCCCAGGGGTGCAACTGACACCCTATTGTGATATATGTTCTTATAGAGCCTGCCAGACTCTTCAAACATGGTAACTCACAAGTTTCTACGACATCCTTACTTTGAGTTATGATCCATCAAAGTTTGTCCCAATGTTAAGTCTATGGGAAATTTGGTGGTTTTGAAAAACCAGAACCGGTTTACGAAAACCAGAACCTGGGTCAGTTTAAAAAGATATAGCAGCTCAAGTCAGACCAGTCTTAAGGTTTGTGGAAAGTTTGGTGGATGTAGCTTGAAAGCTGTAGGAGTACCAGTCAGAAATTTTGGGGACGACAAGAATAATAATAAGCTTAGATCAAAGAACACTATGTTGGCCCTGTCAAGCCAACATAATCACTAGCCGACACAATTAGCCGACACAATTAGCCGACACAATTCTCCTCTATCGTATCTGCAAAGTGACAGTTGCCATTTTGAGGAGCTTTCTTACCAACACAATGCATTGAGATTTTGAGCCCGCTGTTCCAGCCTCCACCTCTCACTTAAAGCTCACGGTAAACGGTCACACCCAGTCCGCACCTCAAAATGCAACAAGACAAAAGATAAAATAAACCATTAACAACAAGGCGTTTGTCGTGTTGCATCTCAACGCTTGCACGCGGTATAGATAAGCGGATGAAAGGTAGACAGATGAAAGGTTTGAAATAAAGCAATGACTGCTTCGCGGTTTTTTTTTAACTTACTTAAAAACGTCTGTTAATGTGGCGCGTTGTGTCAAATTGAAACTAAAAAACTCAAGGAGCTGGACGGCGAGTACAACTCTCAACGTATTTTCATGCCAATCGTAATTGTTTATATCTGCTAATTACTGTTTACTCACAGGCAACTTTTTGTAAAAAAGTGTAAAGCATGGGTACAGACATATTACAACCAATGTTCTTTTTATGCTGCGCACATGCAGGTCCATGCAGACTATTTGAAGCTCCTCCACATCGCAATTTTAACCTGCGTGCGTGCAGAAAAAAACATCCATTCAGGCAGCGGAAGAAAGCAATGTAAGAAACGTTACATCTGCATCATTAAAACCGGTAGGGTAAGAATCACTGCCTTCTCTGCCTCCCTTCTGATAAAAGTATGCATGAAAGGAGTTGCGTGCAAATAAAGTGCATTCGGATATGTTTCTGAACTTCTTTTCAAATTTGTTAAAGCTGAAAAGCGCTAGTTTGACAGGAAATAACACCAGATTTACATTGTAAACTCTGACAGAACTATCGTACGTGTTTAAAATCAATGAAACCTGCACCGTGTAGTACTGATGGTGCACGTCAAACAACTTGCTCCAAAAATAACGCAGACTTATTGTATCATGTTGCTCTCCTCAGTCTGAAATGATGCTCTGCAGAAAAAAGACAACTTAATTTAAATTTTCGTGTAACAGCCGCGACAATACTGATCCACAAGAAAGACAACGGAGCTCTGAATAATAAAAGAGCGGTGTGTTCTGCAACACACAGAGAAGCGGAAAAAAAAGAATGACAATTAATAGAATGCATAAAATCTGCACTAATTTCTTTCGTATCCAGAGACAACCCCTACCTCCACTAGAATAGTCTATATGCCATAAACCAGGGTCAGTCATCATATAGAAACCTTAATAAAGACTAAGGTTCAAATATATTGTCCATCTCACAGATAAATGAAACTGTTTGATGCTGCAAATCCCTTAAAATAATCAAGCGATCTATATTAATAATAATTAATGATACACAGAAAATAATTTAGCCTATATGTGCAACAATAACATTATAGTGCTGTTGTAATGTCTTAACACAGGGTTGTCCAATGTAGGTCCTGGAGGGCCACAGTCCTGCAGAGTTTAGCTCCAACTTGGCTCAACACACCTGTTTTGAAGTTTCTAGTCTGCTTTGTGGGACCTTGATTAGCTGTTCAGGCGTGTTTGATTAGGGTTGAAGCTAAACTTTGCAGGACACAGGCCCTCCAGGACTGACTTTGGACACCCCGTCTTAACATAATATTGCTGTGACAATAGGGTTGTTTCTATTTAAATAGCTTCGTTTACACATTTATTATAAGACAAACAAAGCTTTTGACAGGTCATCTATTCTAATGATTTTTTAATTGTAATCTAAACCTGTGTCATTGTTCTTACATTTTTCAGAAATTGCAATGCAGCACCTCAAACAATGCCACGGTCTTGCTCAGATCTTCCTTATCAGGAGTAAAAGGTAATTCTGCCATTTCATATTAACCTTTGTTCTATTTGAGCATTTCTGAGAAAGAGATAAAGTACCGTGCAAAGAAATAATAAAATATATCTAGGGCTGTGCATTTAACTAATTATAATTATGGAAAATTAACACAATGAATTTTTTTATCGAATTTTATGCACCCGCCCCAGACAGGAGCAGGTCATCTTACAGTTCATACAGTTGATTGTAGTGGTTCATCGATATATTGCCGTTTGGCCGATTCTCATGTTTAGTCACGTTAGTGCATTAGCATTTTCTTCCTTAGGAGGTTGGCTCATGACATAAAATCACCACGAGAACAACCTTAGAGCTGACTGCTTCATATTCTATAAAAATGCTCACGCAGCACACCGGTACCACAAGCTGTCTGGCCTGCACAGTTCCGTTAGGTGTTATTTCCACAGCCCAGCGGTAACTACAACTCGGGACACATATTAATAAAACAAACATTTTACCTCACAAAAAGTGACATTTCCTGCGACCGGCTCTGCCTCAGATATGTGTTGTTTTTAGTAAGTTACAAACAAGATACTGTATTTCCCTACACTCATGAACCTGTCACTCTAATCCCAGCCTAAAAGCTGTGTGGCTAACGTTATGTCGTATGTGAGGTGAACCAAGCAGAGACACTTACACCATATGTTAAGTAGGGTTGGGGCGATATACGATGACATCGTCCATCGCCGATGGCTGACAACCTTTACGATGTTGGGCTGGCATCGTGGTTCCCTTGCATGATGTTATTTTCGTCAGCAGGACAAATGTTGACATCCGAGTCCACGGTATGACATTCTGCGCATGTGTCAAGCTCGTCCATCGGGAGCTTGTTGTGGAAAAAGAGCACTTTTTCCTGACTTTCTTTATATATTAACCACAAATTAAGTGCTAAAATATAAGTAAACAATCCCTGTGGCACAGATAAACATAATAAGACCAACAATGTAAAAATCTACAAGTGGTCGAAGCGGGACTCAAACCAGTCAAAGGCACGACATGCAGTTATAAATCAACCAAGCTAACCTCTAGACTAGTGTTTAGGTATTGAGAGTGGCTTAAACATAGCCAGAATTCTGTTGTGGCGAACCACAAGTACTGAAGAGACATTCACCAAGCTTCTGTACCTTTAAGAGAGGGAGGGGTTTGAGAAGTGTTGTTTTTCCGGTTTCTGTTGCGCGTGTGTTTTTGTTGTGTTCTCACTTGCTGTTCAGAGTGGATTTATTAGAGTGGAGCGTAAAGCTGTCTCGACGCATCTTCGTCTCTTGTCTCCTTATTTATTACTCCACACTGTAATCATTTACCCACCCCATTGACTTTTCAAACCTGTATGACTGTTTACTGTGTAAACCGTATAAGCATGAAAGAAAGTTAGTAGCAGAAAACCATTCGTCCACATTGACGTTTCTTCATACAAAAGAAGTCAATCGGAACCATTGGTAAATGATGACAGAAATTTCGTTTTGGGGGGGAACTATGGTACCTTTAATCATGACTTGACTTAATTTGACATATTACACATTTTACACATATCTTCCTTGAACATACTGCATTAGTTATGTGATTTTGTGTGAAATATTATGAAAAATAAATGTTAATTTAGTTTAACAAAACTTTCAAAGTTCAAAGAACGCTGGGATGACTCCATATATCAGTTTCAAACAATCTCCAAATCCAACTCAACTTTATTTATTTAGCGCTTTTTACAATTTTCTCAACTCAACTCAACTTTATTTATATAGCGCTTTTTACAATTTTCATTGTTACAAAGCAGCTGTACATGAGACACATTTAATACAAGTATGAATTCTAAAGCAGCCCCCCCGGCCAGGCAGATAGTGCAAAACAATATGCAAACGGTGGTGAGGAACCCAAAACTCCCATCGAGAAAAAAAACCTCAGGGGAACCCAGGCCCAACCAGGGGATTCCAGTTCCCCTCTGGCAAAAGCTGCTGCCTCTGCACAAGCTCAACAGTGCTTGCACAACAAGGCTTAGTAAAAATATAAAAATTAAGGATTAAAGATTATCATTAACAATCTAATAGCATTTGAAATGTTGTAGGAAAAACAAAGTTGTCGCGTCCTTTATCCAGCTCTATCCTCTTAGCACTTGTCAGGTCACCGCTTCCCATTCTCAGCTCTGCCATCAGGTCTGGGCATGAACTGCATCCTGCGGTAACCTTGGAACAAAGAGACAAGACTGGCTGATAGTAGAGTACTGTTCTGCACTCTTTGATGCAACAAGTACATCATTTGTTGTTGGATGTGTTCCTGGTTCCGGTTGATCTAAATAATGCAGCCTAAATCCTCTGAGGATTAATATTATGGAGGTGTAGTGTATGAAAGATTAAAAAGATGAGTCTTTAGTCTAGATTTAAACTGACAGAGTGTGTCTGCCTCCCGGACCGTGCAGGGAAGAATATTCCAAAGTTTAGGCGCTAGATAAGAAAAGGATCTACCACCTGCACTTGATTTTGAAATTCTAGGTATTACCAACTGACAGGACCCCTTAGAGCGTAATGTACGTGGAGGTCTGTAATACAATAGAAGTTCATTCAAATACTGGGGCGCTAGACCATGTAGGACTTTATAGGTAATAAGCAAGATCTTAAAGTTAATGCGATGCTTTATAGGTAACCAGTGCAAGGTTGACAGAACCGGGGTTATATGCTCATACTTTTTTGTACGTGTAAGAACTCGAGCTGCCGCGTTTTGAACCAGTTGCAGTTTTTGTAATAGGCCCGCAGGGCAACCACCTAGAAGTGCATTACAGTAATCTAGTCTTGATGTCATGAATGCATGAATTAATTTCTCTGCATCTGAAAGTGACAGCATATGACGTAATTTAGATATATTCTTAAAATGGAAAAATGCAATTTTACAGGTGTTTGCGACATGGCTTTCAAATGAGAGAGTACTGTCGAATACAACGCCAAGATTCTTAGCTGATGACGAGGATTTTATGGAGCATCCGTCAATCGTTAAGCAGTATTCTTGGTTGTTACGCATAGCAGTTTTCGGTCCAGTAAGTAACACTTCTGTTTTGTCCGAGTTTAGTAGTAAAAAATTGTTACTCATCCACATTTTTAAGTCAACTATGCAATCCTTTATTCGATGAAACTGCTGGGTTTCATGAGGCATCGAGGAAATATAAAGTTGAGTATCATCAGCATAACAGTGAAAGCTAATTCCGTGTCGCTTTATTTTCATTGTTACAAAGCAGCTGTACATGAGACACATTGACTAAAAGTAAATCAACTAACGTCATACACCTGTAAAAACAAGACAAAGATGAAAACACAAAAGACAGACATACAATGCTCCACACACACAATATGCATACATACTTACACACATCGACGCACACACGCAAACACACTCGCCCACACGCACAGTGAAAGCACACATTTGAGATAAAGGAGATCACAGGTCAAATATTAAACAGACTATAAATTCTTATATGCAATATTAATTATGTCTAACTTCTGAATTCTAAAGCAGCCCCCCTGGCCAGGCAAATAGTGCAAAACAGTATGCAAACGGTGGCGAGGAACCCAAAACGACAAATTGAGACAAAAAAACCTCAGGAGAGCCCAGGCCCAACCAGGGGATTCAAGTTCACCTCTGGCAAACACTGCTGGCTCTGAACAAGCTCAAAGGTGCTTGCACAACAAGGCCAAATAAAAAATAAATAAAGTTACTGTAGCAGAGTAGGTGGGGCGAGACCATGGTTCGAGTCCGGTGAGTAATTGTGAATGAGCGCCAGCTGTGCGCACACCGGGCTCGAATCACGTAGGAGATAGGGAGCATATAAAAGGAACGAGCGACCGGACCCTGGAAGGGAGAGGACCGGGCCCGAACATGTTTTATGTTTGTATTTATATTTGTGTTTGTTTATGTTTTGTTCGCCGGCGGTCTTCCGTGAGGGGCCGCCGGCAGTTATATTACTTTATTAAATGTTATGAAATGTTTTCCGGTTTCCGACTCCTTCCTTCCCTTTTATGGAGATTTATTACATTGGTGCCGAAACCCGGGAGGAAGGAGAGACATGCTGTCCGAGAGTCCTCGCCGCCGAGTGGCCTCGCGTTGCCGGAGAGTTCGGGCAGCGCGGACGAAGGGCGTCCGCCAGTGGCTGCCCGAAGCGGCGGCTCTGGGGAAACGGAAGTGCACAGTGCGGCCACCGTCAAAGCTTCGGTGGAACGGCGACCTTTGCTGCCGTGCCCCTGGGTCGAGGTGGGGTGGCTTTTGTCCAAGCGGGAGCGGGGGAGTTGCCGCCCGAGGGGGAGGAGCAGGGGACGGGGAACCCGCCTCGACTCCCAGATAAAGGAGGAGGAACGAGCGGCAGCATGTCAGGGAACCGGACTATAATTTTTTTTTTCCTCTCTCCCCTCTCTCTTTCCGGTCGCTCCGAGGGCTCCCGTCTCCGTTGTCTCGTCTCGTCGCTGCATACCCCCCACCCCAACCTCCCCAAGAGAGGGGGAGGGAGCTTGCACATGAGGGGCCTGTGAGGGGTGATGGGGGTATGTAGTAGAATAGGCGGGGCGAGACCGTGGTTCGAGTCCGGTGAGTAATTGTGAATGAGTGCCAGCTGTGCGCACACACAGGGAGCATATAAAAGGAACGAGCAACCGGACCGTCGAAGAGAGAGGACCGGGCCCGTACATGTTTTACGTTTGTATTTATATTTATATTTGTGTTTGTTTATGTTTTGTTATATTACTTTATCAAATGTTATGAAATGTCTTCTGGTTCCCGTCTCCTTCCTTCCCTTTTATGGAGATTTATTACAGTTACTAATAAGGTAAATTATAGATTTAAGATTATCATTAACAATCTAATAGCATTTGAAATTTTGTAGTGAAATCGTGTCAAGTTGCCGTGTCCTTTATCCAGCTCCATCATCTCAGCTCTTTTCAGGTCACCGCTTCCCATTCTTAGCTCTGCCATCAGGAATGGGCATGAACTGCATCCTGCGGTAACCTTAAAACAATCAGACAAGACTGGCTGAGAGTAGAGTACTGTTCTGCACTCTTTGATGCAACAAGTACATCAGTTGTTGTTGGAATATGTTTCTGGTTAAGGTTGCAGCCTTAATCCTCAGAGGATTAATTTTATAGAAGTGTAGTGTATGCAAGATTGAAAAGATGCGTCTTTAGTCTAGATTTAAACTGACAGAGTGTGTCTGCCTCCCGGACAGTGCAGGGAAGAATATTCCAAAGTTTAGGCACTAGATAAGAAAAGGATCTACCACCTGCACTTGATTTTGAAATTCTAGGTATTACCAATTAACAGGACGCCCGAGAGCGTAAATCCAGCGTTATATCCACAGTTTATATAACATTCATCACCCAAATCCAGTGTACAAACCAACACCTGAACTTCGTGAAAGTATGCTCTCTCTTTAGCTTGTCTGCACACAAGTGAAAGTGACGTCTGTTTATGCTCCTTCTACTGCTCTCATGTGGCAGTGCCGCATGCTTTTCCTGGATAATTGTCCAATAAGGTGCTATAAACTGCTATTGTATTTTTTTAATTATAATCCTATGGAGTAAACCGTGTTTTCAAAAAAGTCCTGCGCGCTTAAGAAATGTCAGCGCCAGTGTCTTCTTCTTCCATTCAAATTTGGATGGGTGGTTCATAATACACTTTTCGTTGTGTGACATACTCAGAACACACATTTTAGTGTGTCACTTGACAATACTTTAAGGGCTTAGTATACTGTAAGTAGGGAAATTGAGACACAGCATTGTATGTCCTACTAAAACACTGACTTTATACATATATATTGAAAATACAGACATGCCTAAGACTTTTGAACAGTACTACAGTATATAGTTTTGTACTATATATAGAACTACATGACAACAGTCATGGAAAAAAATTATCATCATATTTGCATGTATTATGGCAATTCCAGTCCAGTGTCTGTTGCATTTGAACAGAACCTCAGGAATGACATACAAGCAATGTGAAAGACTGACAGAATGCAAAGAAGCTTGAACGTTGTTGTTGTAGAGTAGGCGGGGCGAGACCGTGGTTCGAGTCCGGTGAGTTATTGTGAATTAGCGCCAGCTGTGCGCACACCGGCCTCGAATCACGTAGGAGATGGGAGAATATAAAAGGAACGAGCGACCGGACCGTCGAAGAGAGAGGACCGGGCCCGAACTTATGTTATGTTTGTATTTATATTATGTTTTGTTCGCCGGCGGTCGTCCGTGAGGGGCCGCCGGCTGTTATATTACTTTATTAAATGTTTAAATGTTTGCCGGTTCCCGCCTCCTTCCTTCCATTTTATTGAGATTTGTTACATTGGTGCCCAAACCCGGGAGGAAGGAGAGACATGCTGTCGGAGAGTCCTCGCCGCCGAGTGGCCTCGCGGTGCCGGAGAGTTCGGGCAGCGCGGACGAAGGGCGTCCGCTAGTGGCTGCCCGAAGCGGTGGCTCTGGGGAAACGGAAGTGCACAGTGCGGCCACCGTCAAAACTTCGGTGGAACGGCGACCTTTGCTGCCGTGCCCCTGGGTCGAGGTGGGGTGGCTTTCGTCCAAGTGGGAGCGGGGGGGTTGCCGCCGTCCGCCAGAGGCCGGAGCCTGTGTCCGTCCCCCGAGGGGGAGGAGCAGGGGGCGGAAGTGCCGCGTGAGCCACCGCCTGCCAGAGGCCGGAGCCTGCGTCCGTCCGCCCAAGGGGGAGGAACAGGGGACGGGGAACCCGCCCCGACTCCCGGTTAAAGGAGGAGCCACCGCCGGCCGCCAGGGGGCGGACGGTCGAGCCGTCCACCGAAGCCCCAGGGCCACCGCAAGGCACCGCGAAGGAGAGTACTCCGGCTGGTTGAGGAACGAGCGGCAGCATGTCGGGGAACCAGATTTTTTTTTTTTCTCTCTCCCCTCTCTCTTTCCGGTCGCTCCGAGGGCTCCCGTCTCCGTTGTCTCGTCTCGTCGCTGCATACCCCCCACCCCACCCCCCCGAGGGAGGGGAAGGGAGCTTGCACAGTCGCGGGGGTACCCCCCGGCCTGTGAGGGGTGATGGGGGTATGTTGTAGAGTAGGCGGGGCGAGACCGTGGTTCGAGTCCGGTGAGTAATTGTGAATTAGCGCCAGCTGTGCGCACACCGGCCTCGAATCACGTAGGAGATGGGAGAATATAAAAGGAACGAGCGACCGGACCGTCGAAGAGAGAGGACCGGGCCCGAACTTATGTTATGTTTGTATTTATATTATGTTTTGTTCGCCGGCGGTCGTCCGTGAGGGGCCGCCGGCTGTTATATTAGTTTATTAAATGTTTAAATGTTTGCCGGTTCCCGCCTCCTTCCTTCCATTTTATTGAGATTTGTTACAGTTGTGAAAAAAATAAGGCTTATTAATTCCATCATATTTTTATTTGTAACTGATCCTGAAAAAGATGTAAAACATTATTTTATGTTTGTTGAAAATTGAATATTATCTGGTTTTCTTTGCATAATATGAGATCTGCAAACATTACGTCTTTTTTGGTTAAATTGACCAGTTTGTACCTGTAACAAATTCTCCATAAAAGGGAAGGAAGGAGGCGGGAACCAGCAGACATTTAACAAGTTTTAATATAAATAATGACGACCGCCGGCGAACAAAACATGAACATAAATATAATATAAATACAAACATAACACAAGTTAGGGCCCGGTCCTCTCTCTTCGACGGTCCGGTCGCTCGTTCCTTTTATATGCTCCCATCTCCTACGTGATTCGAGGCCGGTGTGCGCACAGCTGGCGCTAATTCACAATTACTCACCGGACTCGAACTACGGTCTCGCCCCGCCTACTCTACTACAGTACCGTTTCAATTTTCTGCAAATAATAAAATATTGTGATTTAGAACTTGGGAGTGATGTTGAAAAAAATGATATTTTTACCTAAACAATTTTGAAAAACTGAAAATTATTTTGAAGTGGTCTCTTAATTTTACAACCATGCACTTCATGTAATCCCAAACTGAGGATATGATCTTGAAATCAGTACTCAGCTCATCTGTTGCAGGACTTTTTACTGAAGATAATCCAAATTGAACTAGAATTTCTTCTAGACAATTCTAGGATTAATGGTTCACTATGTCTTGTTTATCAACATAGCAGTGTTCTTTAAAGATTTGCATGCTGTGAATGATTACAAAGCTTTTACAATCCAATTTTAATCTCTCTTTAGTTACAACCTTTTGAAGAGCAATGTCCCATCAGTGTCTGTGTGGAACGGGTGTCCCTCTCACCGCTGGAAAAGCTCTGGAGGTCACAGATGGCAAAAATATAACAATGATGGGGTGTCAAAGCTCACATTTGCTTTGGCAGGGCTGATGGCAGGTACTGGAGCTGTTCTCGCCTATAACCTCCACCGTGGCAAGGTGAGACACCTAAATTAATAACCAAGGGAAATTGAAATGGATGCAGAGCTCAGCAATTTATCTAAATAATACATCAAAATCAATTGAATCATTTAGACAGGGACCAAATATGGACAATGCACAGTATGTGGAGTATAGGCCGCCCCGAAAGGGGAAAACCTTAGAAGAAGAAAAAAATGCATAAAATAGAACAAAGCCCATTTTGATCTTTGGGAGCATAGACATCAAAACTAGATGCCCCTAGACGCATCCGCCATCTTGGAACGGTCCACTGACATCACTCACAGTTTGCTAGAATGCCGCAACACCAATGCTTGTTCAATTTAATTTCCGAAAAATCGTATACCCTTTCGTTGTTGTCATGTGTTAGTGTAGAAATATAATGTTTGAGGTTACACAACAACAAATATGTCTTCAAAACTATAAGATTATTACTTTTATTCTTGGTATAAGGTTGAAAAGTCTAGTTGATGGAACACAATCCATGTAAGGCTTGTTTAATTTCATCCGGTTTGTTGATCCGTGTACGCAGCTCAGCTGCAGTTAGCCTGTTGTTTACACTGTCCTTGTGAGACTGGTCATTATCGCCTTCAGGTAGCATAATGGTTCATTTGACAGGGGCTTAACGTGTCAGGGAAGCAAACACAATGATACAGACGACCCAAGCCGCAGCGAATGTGGGAAGCTATGCCTTAGTAATCTAAAATCGATGTTTTCGTCTGATTACACCGAAACGCAACTAAAACGGGTCTGCAGCGTTTCCAAACGTCTCCGTTTTCGGGGGTCGAAATCTCCAGAGTAGTGTAAACGCCAGGCATAACTGTAGCAAAAGTTATGCACTTTTAAAGTAAACCGCAGTAGTATAAGCGCTGCCTTATTAGAATAGAAGGCTGTAATACCAAGGTTGTTCAATAGATGGAGGATCAGAAACATTTTAAGCATAATCCTCTTTCTGCTGTTTGCAATAGTTAGAAATACATAGCATAAGTTAACATGTACTATACTGGTATCATAGATTTTTAAATGTGGGCGTACTGGTCTAAAAAACAAGGTGTGTTCAGGCACATGCTTGGCGCATTGCTAGTTGGAGGCAACTGAAAACTATTGCATTATTGACTTTAGACTAGGTTTTAGTTGGTCTAATCTTTTTCAGTTGCCCCAAAAAAGAAAATCGGCAACAATGCCACTGACACACCTTGTTTTAAGACCAGCAAGTTATTTATTTAGTTAGCAAATTAGTAACAGACACCTATAGGCAGGTACAAGTGCACATACAGTCTGCTTATTACACACACAGGGAAACGCAGGGGTAAATAAACATGCCAAAATGTATACTACGGGGCTGTAAAATGCTTCAATCTTGACAAACGTTATATGGGTATACACTAATTTTAAGTTAATGCACCCCAGCTAACCATATCACGTGACTATAAGGTAACTGAAACAAAATCTGACGACCAAACTTTTGTTGTGGTTTCGTAACCAGTGGAAATTCCTGGATTTGTTGTCCCAACGTAACTTTGTGACATTGTCAGTAAGTTACCCCAACGTTGTGACAATTTACCAGCAACAAACGCCGGGAGTGAGCTTAAACAGTGGAAGCAGCAGGCAAAAACGCAGGCAGGGATCGCACACAGCCCGGGCAGCTGCCTCAGATTGCAGCGATATAAGCTTGGCTATGCTGCAGCAACAAACTATCAACCCTTGTAGTCGTGTGGGCGTGGTCGCAACTAAAACTCGTTATTTTAAAATTTTAAACTTGTTAAATTGAAAATCAAATTCAGAACTACATTGAATGTTAGGAAATATTCAATTTTGTACAATTCTACTTATCTTAAATTCAGATTTACAAAATTCAAATTCAGATTGTTTTGTCAGATTCTGGCTCCATATAGTTATTTATATATTCATATATAAATGACAAATGCATACTCAAAATTCTGTTCATTTATTGTACAACAGTACACAATAACATTTTATTATTTTGCTTCAACAACTGTAAAAATAATAAAATAATAAAAGCTTCCATAAACGTGGAACAGGTTTATATAAATTAACAGTAATTTCTATAACAGCTATTTAAAAACATAGCTATATAATAGTTATAAAACAGCATAAAGACAGTGTACATAGCATATGATTTAAGCATGCTACAAAATAATTTACGGATAAATATTAACAAAAACATGTTGAAATGAGTGTTACTTAATGTGACGTTGTTGGTCTATTGTCATTATTTGATTGTTTTCAGTCTTCAGTGGATATTCAGGTTACCATGGTAACTCTGCTCTTAACAGCCACCAGTACTAAATAATATTTAAAAAAAAAACAAATAACTACTTAAAGAACATTTTATACATTTCATACAGACCACTTAGGCTTCTATTATACCTGAAGGACATTTTTGTCAGAGGAAATATTCCTATCTTGGTACTGATCCAGCCGCTTATGAATAAAAAAGAACCTTAAACAGTGCTTTTAGGCACTTTACTTACTTTTCATAAACGTCATTTGTCGAAAAGCAACTGGAGTCTCACCCCATAAAAAAATTTTTTTCTGTCAGAGGAACTTTTTTCCAGTCAGTAAAGAAGCACCTCAAAAAAACTTTGTTACTCTTGTCAGACAGCATTCTGTCAGCCTACGAGGTAATCTTGTATGAGGCGCGGAAGTTGACAAAAGTGAAGCGAATGCCAAGAGAGGGAGACAACGCGCGCGAGAGGGAGTGAAGGGCGCGCGAGAGGGAGTGAAGGGCGCGCGAGATGATGTGATGTGAATACGCGCGAGATGATGTGTTGTGAATACGCGCGAGATGATGTGTTGTGAATACGCGCGAGATGATGTGTTGTGAATACGCGCGAGATGATGTGTTGTGAATACGCGCGAGATGATGTGTTGTGAATACGCGCGAGATGATGTGTTGTGAATACGCGCGAGATGATGTGTTGTGAATACGCGCGAGATGATGTGATGTGAATACAAGCGAGATGATGTGAATACAATACAAGCGAGATGGTGTGAATACGCGCGAGAGGGGGCAAACCATAAACGTGCGCCAGTGGGAGTCGAGTGTGCACGAGAAAGAACGAATGAGTGAGAGTGTGCGCGCGCGTAAATTAGCAAATTATAGAAACTTAAGTTACTTTGAAAAAGTAATTAATTACTAGTTACTCATTACATATTCAATAGTGTAATTAGATTACTGTCCAAATTACTCTGTCCAAAAAGTATTTAGTTACTCATTACTAATTACTTTCTATATCCTGCATTGAGCTTGATTAGTTAAGGGATTCAAGGATCGACATGAAACGGGTTATTTAATTCATTCAAATAAATAATATTATTAACTGACCAAAGCATTACAAATGTGAGAATTATACATTAAAGCACAGATTTTAAAGTAAGACTTTAAATTTTGATGTCAATTACACCATTGCACACTCATATATTTCACAATGTATTTAGTTTAATTACATCAAAAGTAACTGTAATTAAATTGCAGAAAACATAATCCCTTTCTTTACTTTTTTCAAGGGAAAAGTAATTCAATTACAGTAACTAATTACTTAGTAACTAGTTACACCCAACTCTGTATACGACAGTGTTCCTCCATTAACCTATGACAATGCTCCATGCTGTTCAAATTTCTGGAGAGCATACTTTCATCATATATTGTCACACAAGTGTTTAGTTCTTTAAAATATCTTTGAACATCATTGCACTGACAACAAGTGCACTGTAAAAGAATAGAAATAGAATTATAAAATGTGTCTTAAACATATTTAGAATTGCAGGATACCTGCGTTGACCAATACCGTATGAGTTAGAATGGTTCAATGTGTGCAAGCTCAATAATAAAACTAAATTTTTCTCGCGTGCATTCGCACTCTCTCGCGCACACTCAACCCCTCTCGCGCACATTCAACCCCTCTCGCGCACACTCAACCCCTCTCCCGCACACTCAACCCCTCTCGCGCACATTCAACCCCTCTCGCGCAGACTCAACCACTCTTGCGCACATTCACTCCCTCTCGCGCACACTCAACCACTCTCTCGGCATTCGCTTTACTTTTGTCAACTTCCGCGCCTCATAATCTTGCAACGTTAGGAGACAGTAAAGACAACGTTATCAATTAGTCACTGTAGTGGAGTAGGCGGGGCGAGACTGTGGGGCGAGAACGTGAGTCGAGGCCGGTGAGTGATTGTTAATGAGCGTCAACTGTGCGCGCACCGGTCTCGTATCACGGAGGAGATCGGGAGCATAAGAGAACGAGCGACCGGACGTCGAGGAGAGAGTACCAGGCCTGGATTTTAGTTGTGGTTTGTTTTATTCGCTGGCAGTCGTCCGTGAGGGGCTGCCGGCTGTCTTTTTATTTTGTTAATATTTTGATTAAATGTTTAAATGTTTGCCGGTTCTCGCCTCCTTCCTTCCTTTGTAGTGAACCTTGTTACAGTCACTTAATGAATTTACGAGCCTAGGACGTGTACTTTTTTAACAGTAGGTCATGTAATTACCAAAATACTAGGAATATAGTATGTAACTTGACCAAAAACAAGAAATACATAACCTTGACTGAAATCGAATAAATAAAAGAAAAGATTTTTGCTGGAAATAAAATATATTTTGATAATATATAGAATCATATAATGATTATTAGAGCAATTAATTCACTATTCTGAGAATTAGTGCAACAATTACTGTACAGTTTATAAGTTTTCAGAACACTATTTTGTTTTACAAACACTGCTTTGTTTTACTTAATTTATAATCAAAAACATCTAGTTAAATAAGTGTGTTTAACACAAGCCTGTTAAGAAAATCTGGTATGTTGATCCTCTGCATTCAATAAAAAGAACTGTTACAAACATTTGGCCATTTGGTTCTCACACAGATTAATGTAATGTTCTTTGGTCTTTTTTCTTTCAGCTGGAGCAGGCAGCTACCTCTGGACAGTTACTGGAAACTGAGACCTCTTCTCTCCCAATATACACTATAGAAGAAGTAGCAAAGCATTGTTCCCTTGACAGTGGCGTGTGGGTCACCTATAAAGGCGAAGTCTTCGATATCACAGAATTTGTGGCCCTGCACCCTGGTGGGGACAAAATACTTCTGGCTGCAGGTGGAGGTTTGGAACCCTACTGGGCATTGTATGCTGTTCATCAACAAGACCACGTCCTCCAAATCTTGACTGAACATAAGATTGGTGTGCTTAATGAAGAGAGTTACAAGAAGCAAGAGAGCGCGCATCCTTCAGACCCTTACTTTGCCGAGCCAACACGTCACCCTGCTCTACAGATCAACAGCCTGAAACCTTTCAATGCTGAACCACCTGTTTCTATACTTACAGACAGTTACATCACTCCCTCAGCAGTATTCTTCAAGCGTAATCATCTTCCAGTGCCCACGGTTGTTTCTGAAACATACAAGTTGGAAATAGAGGGTCTTCCTGGTGGAGCAGTTTCCCTTACTCTGAGTGAGCTTAAGTCTCGTTTTCCTAAACACACAGTTACAGCAACACTTCAGTGTGCTGGAAACCGTCGCTCTGACATGAACAAAGTCAAGCAAGTCAAAGGGCTCAATTGGGGCATCGCAGCAATAGGCAATGCTACATGGTCAGGTGCACGTCTGAGGGATGTACTGCTATACTACGGCTTTGGACCGGATGTTGCAGCAAAGGCACGACATGTTCAGTTTGAAGGGTTAGACAGAGACGTGACAGGTACATCATATGGTGCGTCTATTCAATTGAACAAGGCAGTGAGTGAAGAAGGTGATGTTCTTCTTGCATATGAAATGAATGGGGAGGAGCTCCCAGCCGACCATGGCTACCCTGTCCGGGTGGTTGCCCCTGGAATTGTTGGAGCACGCAATGTCAAATGGTTGGGAAAGATTGTCGTGAGTGATGAAGAAAGCAAGAGTCACTGGCAGCAAAATGACTACAAAGGCTTTTCCCCAGGTACTGACTGGGACACAGTAGACTTCAAATCAGCACCAGCCATCCAGGAGCTCCCCATACAGTCAGCGATCACTCATCCAGCCGAGGGAACGTTTGTAGACTCCTACGCTGGTGAGGTGACTGTAAAAGGCTATGCATGGAGCGGTGGAGGACGCGAGGTCATCAGAGTAGATGTCTCCGTAGATGGTGGGAATACATGGCATGTGGCCAAACTCAGGACCAGTGATGAGCACAACCCAGCACTCCCTCCTTCACCTGGAAGAGCTTGGGCTTGGAAGCTTTGGGAGATAGACATCCCACTGCCAGATAAAACCCAGGAGCTGCAGATTGTTTGCAAAGCAGTTGACAGTAGTTACAACGTGCAGCCGGATAGTAGTGCCCCAATCTGGAACTTAAGAGGAGTTCTTAGTAATGCATGGCATCGAGTTAAGGTTAAAGTAAGTGAAGATCACAAAGACAATTAACCAACTTTGTTAAATCATGAAATTGTAGTTATTTCCTGCAAAGTGGAAATATGTATACATATACAAAGTTAATATATGATTGTGCCTTGAGTTTTAACAAGCATATAAATAAATGTTCTCTTGATATATGAGACACTTGTAAAACATACAACATTCCAGAGTTCCACTTTAGCAATATGTTGTCCGTAAACTGTTTATACAATACAAGATTCAGAATTTGTATTATTCCCACAACATGAAACCCTTATTTTAATGTCAGCAATGAAGCAACATCAGCATTATAAGGTAAATCGTGATGTTTTTTAAGTTTATCATTATAGGCTTACTCTTCCAGCAGTTCTATTGTTATTATGTTTAGGGTAAGGGTAAGCCACGGAGTGACGTAGACATCTATTGTATCCATTAGTTTTCTTATTATTCTGCTTTAATTAAGGTTGGGGTTCAGCAAGCATGCCAAAGGATCATATGTTTGTATCTTTATAATACTTTGTAGTAAAGCAGTGTGTCCACCGAGGCGTTTATGCCTGCGGCCGGCCTGTTTTTTATTTGTTTTCAACGGTAAAGCAGCGCTTTTAAAAAAAGCCATAGAATGATGTTTTTTTTCCGCTCAGCGCTGGTGCTATGCGTTTTTCCCACGATTTGAAAAGTTGAAAAATACTCAACTTTGAGCAGAACGCTGCGCCTCCAGCGGGCGTTTTAAGCCGAGCCCCTGCCGTTTTCAGCCGTGTAAATGCACCTCAGTGGACACAGGCTCATTTTGGTTAATTACCCTAACCGAGAACTGACGCTCGATATCCGAACATTAGCCGTTAACTGATTTTAACATTAAATAGGAATTAATTAAAAATTAGTGGTGGGCATAGATTATTTTTAATCTAAATTAATCTAGATTAATCTTGGAATTAATCTAGATTCATCTAGATTGAAATGGCTCATTTGAATTCTGCCGAAGGCATTCAGAATATGTGTGCTACCCAAATTATGACTAGAAGTAAGTCTTTGAGAACGGGTGTCTCAAGCCAGGTGGGCATTAGACCAGGGACTCATCTCCTGTTTCCAAAATGCATCACAAACTGCTTGAGAAAGCTGTTCTACTATGATAATTGGTGATGAAAATAAATTATGTTCAATAAGATGAACTTGTGTTTACTTCCGCATTAGTTTATGGATGCTTTGCGTTTAGGTGGTACTTGAGACTGGAAGAGCTCCTACAGTACATTTACATTTAGTCATTTAGCAGACGCTTTTATCCAAAGCAACTTACAAAGAGATAGGGAGCAACAAGCAATATGTCATACAGGAGCCATAATACATTAGGTGCCAATACAAATTTACTGGTTTCAACTAAAGCTAGACCACTACCTGTTGAGAGAAAGTTTTTTTTTAAACCAATTCCGTATCGCACAAGCTGCAAACAACCTTAGTCTTGTCGATGTTTCCATTGGGAAGCTTCTTAAAAATAAATTTTCCCTGAAGCAACCCGGCGGCTTCAAAGCTGCATCCATGTTAGCACGTCACGTTTGATGTGGTAATTTCACAGTAACGTTATGTTGTGTTCAGACCAAACGCGAATGGCGCGTCAAGCGCGAGTGATTTACATGTTAAGTCAATGCAAAGACTCGATAGACCTACTTGCGGCGCGAATGAAGCCCTGGTCATGAGATGATGAGGCGGCGCGAATGACGCGAATTGCGCGAATCACGCGAGTTGAAAAATCTCGTTCTCGCCCGGTACAGTGCAATTCAGCTAGGTATACATCCGCGCTAAAATATAAAGGTGAAAGTCATCATAGCTTGCGTAGTAAAGACCCAGCTCCCAACCCAACTTTGAGAATAGATTAACCGGGACATTTTTTTTATCGCGCGATAAGAGTCTCACGTTAACGCAGCACGTTAGCGCCGTTAACGGCCCACCACTAATAAAAATACATGCTGCGTCTCATTTCGAAGGCTGCATCCTCCAGAAATCACGGCATATGCCTTCGCATGCCACATCTGGAAGACGCAGACTTTGAAATGAGACACAGCTACAGTTGACAAGGGTCTGATGACAAAATACAATAAAAAAAGGAAAACAGATCAAATGGATCAAACAAAACAAATGCATTAAAGAGAGTTAGAAAATATGACTAATATGTCCATAAACCACTTCAAAACAACAATCAAGAAATATACTGTGGTCAGGAGGACGTGACGGGAGGCCGGGCCGGTGGCGTGATTGATAGTTGGAATCAGCTGTGCGCACATTGGTTCAGCATATCTCACGGAGGAGATTGGGAGCATAAGAGGACGAGCGACGGGACTGCTGACGAGAGAGGACCAGGCCTGGATTATGGTTGTGGTTTGTTTTATTCGCCGGCAGTCGTCCATGAGGGGCTGCCGACTGTTTATGTTCTGTGTTATTCGCCGGCAGTCGTCCGTTAGGGGCTGCCGGCTGTCTTTTTACTTTGTTGTCATTTTATTTAATGTTTAAATGTTTGCCGGTTCCAGTCTCATTCCTTCCATTTAATTGAACCTTATTACATATACCAATAACTTTAACCCTCAAAAACATGAGGAGCATCACCATGCAAATTTTTGTTCAAAAAGTGCGCATTATAATTAATCGGAAAGCAATGTTAGTAGACAGAACTACAGTAAGTTACGTCTTTAATGAAGTATGTATTGCAGAAAATTTATGGCAAAATTTAGCAAGTCCAGCATCTTTTAAGGACGAGTTTGCCAGATTAATTTACAGTCCGTACAGTTTAAATGTGTGCTGATGATGAACAGAAGTAATGTCATCCAATATTTAGTTTAATTCTTATTAAATCATTCAACTGTGCTCTGAATTAAGTTATAGTTATATTTTTCAAAGTTTTTGAGTTGGGGGGGACACTTCTTCTGGGGGGACACCGAGGCGTTCCCAGGCCAGCCGGGAGATATTGTCCCTCCAGCGTGTCCTTGGTCTTCCCCGGGCGGGACATGCCCGGAACGCCATCCCGGGAAGGCGTCCAGGGGGCATCCGGAAAAGATACTACTACTCTGAGCTCCTCCCGAGTAACCAAGCTTCTCACCCTATCTCTAAGGGATCGCCCAGCCACCCTGCGGAGAAGCTCATTTCGGCCGCCTGTATCCGGGATCTTGTCCTTTCGGTCATGACCCACAGCTCATGAACATAGGTGAGAGTAGGAACGTAGATTGACCGGTAAATCGAGAGCTGAGCCGACAGACCGGTACAGTGACCGTATTAATGCAGAAGCTGCACCGATCCGTCTGTCAATCTCCCGTTTCATCCTTCCCTCACTCGTGAACAAGACCCCCAGATACTTGAACTCCTCCACTTGAGACAGGAACTCTCCACCAACCTGAAGTGGGCAAGCCACCCTTTGCCGACTGAGAACCATGGCCTCGGATTTGGAGGTACTGATTCTCATCCCAGCCGCTTCACACTCGGCTGCATACCATCCTAGTGCTTGCTGATGGTCCTGGTCTGATGGGGCCAGCACAACAAGATCATCCGCAAATATCAGAGATGAAATCATGTGGTCCCCAAACCCGACACCCTCAGCCCCTGGCTGCGCCTAGAAATTCTGCCCATAAAAATTATGAACAGAACCGGCCACAAAGGGCAGCCCTGCCGGAGTCCAACATGCACCGGGAACAAGTCTGACTTACTGCCGGCAATGCGAACCAAGCTCCTGCTCCGGTCGTACAGGGACACTGTCCCCAGAGGCGTGTCAGCCAAGACAGCCCCAGAACATCCAGAGACTTGAGGTACTCTGGGAGGATCTCATCCACCCCTGGAGCCCTGCCACCCAGGAGTTTCTTTACTACCTCTGTGACTTCAGCCCGGGTGATGGATGAGTCCGCCTCCGAGCCTTTCAGCCTCAGCTTCCTCAATGGAAGACGTGACGGCGGGATTGAGGACATCCTTGAGGACAAGTATTCCTTCCACCGCCCGATGATATCCCTGGTCGAGGTCAACAGCTGCCCCCCTCCACTGTAAACAGAGTTGGTAGGGTACTGCTTCCCCCTCCTGAGGCGCCGGACGGTTTGCCAGAATCTCTTCGAGGCCAACCGATAGTCCTTCTCCATGGCCTCACCGAACTCTTCCCAGGCCCGTGTTTTTGCCTCCTCAACCACCCGGGCTGCAATCCGCTTGGCCTGTCGGTACCCGTCAGCTGCCTCGGGAGTCCCACAAGCCAGCCAGGCCCAATAGGACTCCTTCTTCAGCTTGACGGCATCCCTTACTTCCGGTGTCCACCACCGGGTTCTGGGATTGCCACCTCGACAGGCACCGGAGACCCTACGGCCACAGCTCTGAGACAATGACAATGGAGGTTGAGAACATGGTCCACTCAGACTCAATATCTCCAGACTCCCTCGGGATCTGGTCGAAGCTCTGCTGGAGTTGGAAGTTGAAGATCTCTCTGACAGGGGATTCGGCCAAACGTTCCCAACAGACCCTCACAGTACTTTTGGTTCTGCCGGGTCTGTCCAGCTTCCTCCCCCGCCATCGGATCCAACTCACCACCAGGTGGTGATCAGTTGAAAGCTCCGCCCCTCTCTTCACCTGAGTGTCGAAGACATACCGCCGGAGGTCAGATGAAACAACCACAAAGTCGATCATGGACCATGTGCCATGTGCCATGTGCACTGTTGGACAGCCTTATGCTTGAACATGGTGTTTTCGTTATGGACAAGCTGTAACTAGTACAGAAGACCAATAACAGAACACCACTCGGGTTCAGATCAAGGGGGGCATTCCTCCCAATCACGCCCCTCCAGGTGTTACTGTCGCTGCCCGCGTGGGCGTTGAAGTCCCCCAGCAGAACGACGGAGTCCCCAGTCGGAGCACTTTCCAGCACCCCTCCCAGAGTCTCCAAGAAGGCCGGGTACTCTACACTGCCGTTTGGCCCATAGGTGCACACGACAGTGAGAGACCTATCCTCGACCCGAAGGCGCAGGGATGGTGACCCTCTTGTTCACCCAGGTGAACTCCAACACATGGCGGCTGAGCTGGGGGGCTATAAGCAAACCCACACCACCCAACCGCCTCTCACCATGGGCAACTCCAGAGTGGTGAAGAGTCCATCCTCTCTCGAGGAGTGTGGTTCCAGAGCCCAAGCTGTGCGTAGAGGTGATCCCAACTACCTCTAGTCGGAATCTCTGAACCTCATGCACAATCTCAGGCTCTTTCCCCGCCAGAGAGGTGACGTTCCATGTCCCTAGAGCTAGATTCCGTGTCCAGGGATCGGGTTGTCGAGGCTCCCGCCTCGACTGCCGCCCGATTCACTAAGCACCAGCCCTTTACGGTCCCTCCTGCAGGTGGTGAGTCCACGGGAGGGTGGCCCCACGTCGCTCCTTCGTGCTGAGCACGGCCGGACCCCATGGGGGGAGGCCCGACCACTAGGCGCTCGCATACGAGCCCCAACCCCAGGCCTGGCTCCAGGGTGGGGCCCCGGCTGTGCCATGCCGGGCGACGTCACGGTCCTCAAATTTATAGGCATCATAAGGGTTTTTTGAACCGCTCTTAGTCTGACCTCGCACCTAGGATCTGTTTGCCTTGGGAGACCCTACCAGGGGCATATAGCCCCAGACAACATAGCTCCTAGGGTCTATCGGGTACTCAAATCCCTCCACCACAGTAAGGTGGCAGTTCAAGGAGGGGCTCAACGCTTTCATCAATGTTGTGAAATTTGAGTAACTCCCTACCGTGCAACTGCAACATATGTTTGGGCCATTTTGGCATTGCGATTGCTTCAGTATACAAAATCTGGTCCTTTACCTCGCCAAAATCCCTTCATTCATGAGTCATCACATCTCAACAGTAGATGAATGGACAGGTCTCCTTTCCCAGACCCAGACCTGATTGGTTAAACTGAACAACAGGGCTTTGTTGAGGGATAATGTTTCTGTATCTGCACTGACCACACATTATTTTTGAACATTTTGAAATCAGTTGATTGAAGTAAAGCAAGGAAAAGGGAAGCTGCTTGGTTGAGGTTTTAATTTCAGAAGTAGCCCAAATTTTGTCCACCCGCACAATGCATTTTTCTCTTGTCTAACCCGTTCAAAAGAAGCACAATTGAGTGGGAGCCCATCCAATCTGGTCAGACCGCACAGCCTCAAACTCCCGTCAGTCTTGCATACCAAAATGCATAGGGGAAGCATAAGAGCTAGAGCCTTCGTGTATAACAACCTTCCAAAGTAGCCCAGAGAAATCCTCTCTGACCTCTTGCAAATGAGTAGGTATTTCTTTAGATGTAAAGACGCTATATTTCTTTAGGTGTACAGACGATATAACAAGTGGACGCGTTATTGCGCCTAAAGTTGTAATTTTGTGAAGAGATGCTAGACATGTAGACGCTTAATTGTGTGTTGTCAAAATAAAAGTCACGTCAGGAAACGTAGCCCTTACCCCTTAATAAGCGTAGCCCTTAATGCATTCATGACATCAAGACTAGATTACTGTAATGCACTTCTAGGTGGTTGCCCTGCGGGCCTATTACAAAAACTGCAACTGGTTCAAAACGCGGCAGCTCGAGTTCTTACACGTACAAAAAAGTATGAGCATATAACCCCGGTTCTGTCAACCTTGCACTGGTTACCTATAAAGCATCGCATTGACTTTAAGATCTTGCTTATTACCTATAAAGCCCTACATGGTCTAGCGCCGCAGTATTTGAATGAACTTCTATTGTATTACAGACCTCCACCTCTCAGGCGTCCTGTCAGTTGGTAATACCTAGAATTACAAAATCAAGTGCAGGTGGTAGATCCTTTTCTTATCTAGCGCCTAAACTTTGGAATATTCTTCCCTGCACGGTCCGGGAAGCAGACACACTCTGTCAGTTTAAATCTAGACTAAAGACTCATCTTTTTAATCTTGCATACACTACACCTCCATAATATTAATCCTCAGAGGATTTGGGCTGCATTATCTAGATCAACCGGAACCAGGAACACATCCAACAACAAATGATGTACTTGTTGCATCAAAGAGTGCAGAACAGTACTCTACTCTCAGCCAGTCTTGTCTCTTTGATCCAAGGTTACCGCAGGATGCAGTTCATGCCCAGACCTGATGGCAGAGCTGAGAATGGGAAGCGGTGACCTGACAAGAGCTAAGAGGATAGAGCTGGATAAAGGACGCGAAAACTTTGTTTTTCCTACAACATTTCAAATGCTATTAGATTGTTAATGATAATCTTAAATCCTTAATTTTTATATTTTTACTAAGCCTTGTTGTGCAAGCACTGTTGAGCTTGTGCAGAGGCAGCAGCTTTTGCCAGAGGGGAACTGGAATCCCCTGGTTGGACCTGGGTTCCCCTGAGGTTTTTTTTTCTCGATGGGAGTTTTGGGTTCCTCACCACCGTTTGCATATTGTTTTGCAAATTGTTTGGCCGGGGGGGGCTGAACGTAGACAGGAACTTGAGTAAATTAAATAAATTTCTTTGGTAAATACCTGTGGAATAAACTTTTAAATAATCTTGTGGTGTTATGCCCCTCCGCATCCAAAGTGCGGTACATTTCTCACAGACTTGCACTGGCCATCGTGCTTTATCCCTTATATAATTAACGTACATTATTTAAAAAACTTTATCTCGAATAGAAATCACATTGATTTAACGATACATTTATCTTGTCTCCGGTGACGGTCCTCCGGTCTCTGATCAGAGTGGAATCATGTTTTCAACTTGAAATGATTCCAAACCTAGGACAGTTTTTGTCGTTTTTTCCTGTTTGATTCTTCGCCACTGTTACCGCTCGCTTCCATTTTGTATCCCGCGCCTGTGACTTCAAATGAAAATTCCGCCTTTCCTTGCGTCTCCTTCCGCTGTGTGCGTAAGCGCAATCCGTCAAACAAACAAAAATAATTGCAAAAAACATGACGTGGGCTTTGAAATTTTAAAGACGCTTCGAGGAAGAGCAATGTTAATCGAGCATTTTTTGTAATCGAGTAACTCGAGGAATCGTTGCAGCCCTAAGAGAATCAAAACACAAGCAGAACAATCAACCTAGGAAGCTATGATTAGAGGAAGGTTGAAACATCCACACAAACACAGAGTATCCGCACAAACCATTTAAAGAAACTTCTACCATCACAATAATGAGATAATTATTTGTAACAGTTGAGTTCTCCATGCGCAGCACATGGAGCCCCATTTATTTAACTCATCTGCAATCATATTATCTGCTTAACAAATTTGAAAGTGCTTTACAAAATTGTGAACACGCTCCTTATTAAGTTATCTACATTAGACAAAATTCATATCAAGTATAGGCGATATTTTAATTATTCATTTGTTCATTCATTTATTGAATGAACAACAATAATATGTGTATCTCCACATAAAAAACGAGGCTCTTTCCTGATCCTACCACCAACTCAAGAGAAACATGACAAAATGGGGCAGAATCATGACAGAATAAACTTTATGTTGGATGATTTTGTGTAGAAAACAGTAAAAAGACATTTGCTGAGTTTTCACAAGCGGGTAACATTTTGTAATGAACAACGTTCTAATTGAGAAATTATTTAAAGATATAAATGGTTCTGGTAAGAATGGCATGGTATGGCTAATTTAGCAAGTGACTTTGTTTTCTGGTTATTATGAGAGCATTTTAATTGTTAAATTACATTTGTTGTTTGCATGTAGTCAATAGCTCTTTTATTTACCAATACTAATTATCAGACTTGATAAGTGGATGTCAAATATAAAACAAACGACCTGATAAAATATACCTTTCATATATATATATATATATATATATATATCCATGTGGGCTAAATTGATTAAATATTTATTATTTGTTATTTTCAAAAAACGTGTTGTCTGGACCCCCGTTTGGAAGAAATTATAAAGAACGGACCTCTTGGAACTTTAATTGAATATCCCTGCTATATAGAGTACATTACTATAGACTTGTCATAAACCAGGATATGAGGCAGAACCCAGGCGCAGGCAGTTAAGGGTTAAACACAAACTTTATTAACAATAAAATATTTGCCAAAACGGCCTTCCATCATCAAGGGGCTGGTAGCTCAGTGGTTTGAGCATGGCGCACGCAACGCCAAGATCATGGGATTGATCCCAGGGGATGGTATATACTCTGTGACGGGTGAAGCAACGACACGTACTCGTGGAGAGGTTTCAAGACCCCAAAGGGGTTCCTTTAATTCAACAAATGTCAAAAGGTAATAATAAATCCAACATAAATACACCACGCGTGTATATTCCACCAGCGTGGGGGAGAAGGACGTCCTTCCTGCTTTCCTGTCACAGGGGGTTTAGCCGTCTTGCTACTAGAGGTTTCTTCTGGTGCTTCCGGGTTTTGGGTGAGCGGTCCTGCCGGTCGTTACTCGTCTGAGCCCGGGAAGATGTAAGAAAACAGCCTTTAGGATAAAAATGTCCGAAGGAGATCTTGCTCACCTTGCTTTCTGAGGCAGACTCTTTTAAGCCGCCTAGTTGGTCTTGATTGGTAACGACCGGCAGGTGTGCCGCTCTGATCCGCTTAGTTTCATGGCGACACTGATTGCGCCAGGGGTGACTCGTCACAACTCAGATACAATGTATAATGCAATGCAAGTCGCTTTGGATCATAGGCTCTCTTAAATGCATAAATGTAAATGTATCTCGTGTTTCCCTCAATTGTTATACAGTATTGTTCAAAATAATAGCAGTACAATGTGACTAACCAGAATAATCAAGGTTTTTAGTATATTTTTTATTGCTACGTGGCAAACAAGTTACCAGTAGGTTCAGTAGATTCTCAGAAAACAAACAAGACCCAGCATTCATGATATGCACGCTCTTAAGGCTGTGCAATTGGGCAATTAGTTGAAAGGGGTGTGTTCAAAAAAATAGCAGTGTCTACCTTTGACTGTACAAACTCAAAACTATTTTGTACAAACATTTTTTTTCTTCTGGGATTTAGCAATCCTGTGAATCACTTAACTAATATTTAGTTGTATGACCACAGTTTTTTAAAACTGCTTGACATCTGTGTGGCATGGAGTCAACCAACTTGTGGCACCTCTCAGCTGTTATTCCACTCCATGATTCTTTAACAACATTCCACAATTCATTCACATTTCTTGGTTTTGCTTCAGAAACAGCATTTTTGATATCACCCCACAAGTTCTCAATTGGATTAAGGTCTGGAGATTGGGCTGGCCACTCCATAACATTAATTTTGTTGGTTTGGAACCAAGACTTTGCCCGTTTACTAGTGTGTTTTGGGTCATTGTCTTGTTGAAACAACCATTTCAAGGGCATGTCCTCTTCAGCATAGGGCAACATGACCTCTTCAAGTATTTTAACATATGCAAACTGATCCATGATCCCTGGTATGTGATAAATAGGCCCAACACCATAGTAGGAGAAACATGCCCATATCATGATGCTTGCACCTCCATGCTTCACTGTCTTCACTGTGTACTGTGGCTTGAATTCAGAGTTTGGGGGTCGTCTCACAAACTGCCTGTGGCCCTTGGACCCAAAAAGAACAATTTTACTCTCATCAGTCCACAAAATGTTCCTCCATTTCTCTTTAGGCCAGTTGATGTGTTCTTTGGCAAATTGTAACCTCTTCTGCACATGCCTTTTTTTTAACAGAGGGACTTTGCGGGGGATTCTTGAAAATAGATTAGCTTCACACAGACGTCTTCTAACTGTCACAGTACTTACAGGTAACTCCAGACTGTCTTTGATCATCCTGGAGGTGATCATTGGCTGAGCCTTTGCCATTCTGGTAATTCTTCTATCCATTTTGATGGTTGTCTTCCGTTTTCTTCCACGTCTCTCTGGTTTTGCTCTCCATTTTAAGGCATTGGAGATCATTTTAGCTGAACAGCCTATCATTTTTTGCACCTCTTTATAGGTTTTCCCATCTCCAATCAACTTTTTAATCAAAGTACGCTGTTCTTCTGAACAATGTCTTGAACGACCCATTTTCCTCAGCTTTCAAATGCATGTTCAACAAGTGTTGGCTTCATCCTTAAATAGGGGCCACCTGATTCACACCTGTTTCTTCACAAAATTGATGACCTCAGTGATTGAATGCCACACTGCTATTTTTGAACACACCCCTTTCAACTAATTCAACTAATTGCCCAATTGCACAGCCTTAAGAGCGTGGATATCATGAATGCTGGGTCTCATTTGTTTTCTGAGAATCTACTGAACCTACTGGTAACTTGTTTGCCACGTAGCAATAAAAAATATACTAAAAACCTTGATTATTCTGGTTAGTCACATTGTACTGCTATTATTTTGAACAATACTGTACCACAGATCTTCATCATGAACTGCAAATTCATCAACGTATTCCATAAGTAGTGCACCTAGCCTTGCTTGCTGTTCTGGGGTTTCCTTTACACTCAGTCCATTTAAAAGATCCTTTAGGTCAGTGTCAGACTCTGGTACTCTGGTTATTCTCAACACACTGACGGGTGAAGTATTCCAAGTCGAGCTTTCAGGGGAAGCCAAACATCCTCCTGGGTAGTGTTAATTTCGTTAACGGAAATAATGCTGAAAAATATTTGTCAACGACTATTTTCACAGGATGAAGGCGAGACGAAAAGTAAGGCAATTAAATGACAATTATATCAGCATGAATTAGCGTTGACAAAAGATTATGAGAGTGAAATGTTAAAAAAGTATGTTTTCTGCCAGTGTTTTTTTTAATGCAATCTGGTAACCATACGCAGCAATTCTCACTGTGGAAGCTCCGATCTCCAGCTGGTCTGTGTTCTCTCATGAGCTCCTCAAGCCGCGTTGATGTCAACTACATTGTTTATTTGTGATTGTGGTTGCTGAATTAAGACACCACACTTCACGAAAACTGTGAGTCCATTGGTGACTGTACTTTCCGAGGGTTCTTCACCTTCAGTCGTGTTGTTTCCGGAGAATTGTCAATATTTTGCGGGCATCACGAAGATGCTAGTGTGTAGTGGTTTCCTTAATATGCTTATCAAGTGCTGACAATCACTTTCTACAGTGACAGAAAGCTCATTTCGGCCGCCTGTATCCGGGATCTTGTCCTTTCGGTCATGACCCACAGCTCATGACCATAGGTGAGAGTAGGAACATAGATTGACGGGTAAATCGAGAGCTGAGCCGCTTCACCACGACAGACCGGTGCAGCTTCTGCATTAATGCGGTCGCTGTACCGGTCTGTCGTCGGTCAATCTCCCGTTACATCCTTCCCTCACTCGTGAACAAGACCCCCAGATACTTGAACTCCTCCACTTGAGGCAGGGACTCTCCATCCACCTGAAGTGGGCATGCCACCCTTTTCCGACTCAGAACCATGGCCTCAGATTTGGAGGTGCTGATTCTCATCCCAGCCGCTTCACACTCGGCTGCAAACTGTCCTAGTGCATGCTGTAGGTCCTGGTCTGATGGGGCCAGCACGACGACATCATCCGCAGAGAGCAGAGATGAAATCGTGTGGTCCCCAAACCCGAAGCCCTCCGGCCCCTGGCTGCACCTAGAAATTCTGTCCATGAAAATTATGAACAGAACCGGTGACAAAGGGCAGCCCTGCCAGAGTCCAACATGCACCAGGAACAAGTCTGACTTACTGTCGGCAATGCGAACCAAGCTCCTGCTCCGGTCGTACAGGGAGCGGATAGCCCTTAGCAAAGGGTCCCGAATCCCATTCTCCCAGAGCACCCTCCACAAGATGCCGTGAGGGACACAGTCGAATGCCTTCTCCAAATCCACAAAACACATGTGGATTGGTCGGGCAAACTCCCATGCACCCTCCAGCACCCTGGAGAGGGTATAGAGCTGGTCCAGTGTTCCACTACCGGGACGAAAACCACACTGTTCCTCCTGAATCCGAGGTCACTGTATTGGGGAATGAATTACGATAGGTAATTTGTCATGCATAGGAACTTCTGCAGAGCATGTTTCATATATTTTTTATTTATATATTTTCCAAAGAAACAGAAAAAACAAGAGCATCCAACATACAGAGTATATGGTTTTCAATAAAAAAAAAATAAGAAGAAAGAAAGAAAGAAAGAATGGAATGTATTATATGACTACACAAATACATAAACATTTGAGTTGGAAACATTTTACAATAGTACGATAAATATACAGCTTATATAATGGTCATGAATACGCCCTTTGTATTGTGAAACATGTCATTTCCGTGTCTGCAGAGCATGTGTATTGAGAGGTTATGGCATGTCACATACTGCAGTAGTTTTTATAGAATGTAATATACAATTTCACAAGGCTGTCCAGGCAGTCCAGTCCATTGCTTCATGGATATCCGAAATACCTCACTGCCTGTTAAAATTCCACATGGCATCCTAAAAAACATGTAAAGGACAAACGGGAACATAAATGTAGTTAGTTTGGAGACGCATTATCAAGGGGAATTTGCCTGAAGCCACATTTAACATTTGGCCAGTCTTTCACTTTGTGAAGGGAGTTCCAAACGCAAACACGAGACAGTAATGCCCTAAACCCTTCAAAGAGTTAACTTCAAGGGCTCAGCCCTTCAAAGGGAGTAGGGCATAGGGTTGCTCAATTCAGTTTGTAAAATGCCCCATATCTAAGATACCCTCCCTGCGTTCCAACTGGGATATATGGCCCCCCGAAGGGCACTTCAGAGTAAAAACAATCATGGCTTCCATATTGATGGAATGTTCCAAACCGAAGAGCTCATAACTAGCAACTTCAAAGGGCCCTTCAGAATGAAGGATTTTGAAGGGTACAAGTGATTGACCCTTCGGGCCCCATGATTCTTTGCACAGTTTCTTTGAGTGGCAACTGAGCCTCCTTATCAGAGCGGGATAATAACGCAGAAGGGCACTTCCAGGAACAGTTGATTGGTCCCCTACACCCTTCAACCCTTTGAAGTTCTTGCTCAGTAGGGTTAACTCTTTGAAGGGCTAAGGGGATAGGGATGAGCCCTTCGAAATATGACCCAGGACCCTTCTGCGCCATCATCCCGCGCCCATAAGGAGGTTCCACAGCCATGCAAAGAATCTGAATGTATAGTGGATTATCTATTATAGTATTGAGTTTTCTTATATAAAATGATGCATTTAGTTAGTTATAGGTTTCATGTATTTTTCTGAAATAGAAAATCTTAACTGCACATATACCACACATACGTTTTAATAAGGAAGTTTGGTTTGTCGCATAGAGTCAAGGATGCTGGTATCTCTAAACAGTGAGCTCATTTTAACAAAGCTAATGTTATGAGTCTGAACACTTGAACATCTGCACACACACCAAATATCTTTTAACACTAAGACGAACTCCCCACACACTTTTGTAGAGAAGTTTAATTCAATTGCATACAACCAAGGACACTGGGTAGCTCATTATCGCTTAACAATGAGCTATTTTTTATAAAAACAATTGTAAATCATGTATCATCCGAAACCCCCCCGAAAAGTGTCAAGATAAAGAGGCACTTGTTTTTGAGAGGCGCACGCTACCATTAAATCCTAATATGGTAAGCCAGAACTATGAGCGCAGAGGGACGGGCTAATGAAAAGGTGATGTCATATGAAACCTGATTGGAAAAAAGACGATGTCATGCACACATGATTGGTCTAAACTGAGATAACAACTTAATAACAATGTATAAAAGATGGAGTCAGATGTGTATTCGTTGGATCACTTCAGATGAACTCTGAATATCCCACTTTGCTTGCCCGGGCAAATAAAGTTTAAACTCTTGGCACCTGGAACCCTTGTCTCTGAGATTTCTTTCTGCGATGGAGGGTCGATTCGCCACAACAAAAGCCATTTATTTTACATTATTCATTAAATTGCATTGTCATGATCAACGCAATAGTGCCAAGTCTTTACATTTAAAATATGTTCATAAAAACAATAATTTAACAACAAATATACAATATAATATTTAACATTGCTCAGGTCCTTTTTTCATAAAATTGCAAGACATCATATGCATACATGCAATACTGTTTTAGTTATTACATTTTTAAGTTTTCTCATAACAGCTGAAACCTGAAAGCCATCATTCAATATTACTATCAAATTCTATGATGATGCAGTCAGTCCTGCCTGTCACAACATTTGCAACAATTACTTTTCATAGTAAGATCTACATATCGTTCCCACCAAAGTTATTGTTTGTTGTTTAACATGTTGAACATTGACGGAGAGGCAGTCGATTCCTTAAATTAAGACCTGTTTCCTCGGTTTATTCAGTGTACTCTAGGGGTGCTCCGATCAGGATTTTTGGGGCCGATCACCGATCCTCGATCAATGAAAGCTGTATCGGCCGATACGGATCACCAATCACAGGAGCTATTTGAAGTTTTCTCAGTACCATTATTTATTAAACTATATTTAGCAACAATTTAAATCAATTATTCAAATTAAGAGAAGAAAAAGTGTAATGAAATTAACAAATTAATATTAGTAATTAATATATTTACATAAAACATAACAGCCTGTGACAGGAGTTCCACAATATTTAGTGGCCGTGATCAAACCAAATTTATTTAACAATCTGATATTTCTTTATGCTTCTTACTGTCCTTGCTGTAGGGTTGATGCTTTTAAAAATGTCTCTGTTGCTGACAGCTGAGGATAGGTTGCGCTAGACTTTATTTTAGATTTTTCATTTATGTATTCAATGTTTCTGTTGTCAGACATAAAATAAAAATCTAATTACAACTTAATGTTTATGTTCATATGTCCAATCAGTAACAATGACAGATGTCTGTAAAATGAGTTTTGTACTCACAAGAAAGCTGTGGTTTGGTCAAATATGTGCTGCTTCTGCCGCTCACTGAACAGAGAAAACGCAGAGAAAGACATTTTTCCACTCAATGAAAGCTATTATTTATCCAAAAAGACACTATTTTATGAGGTAAAAACTCTGTAAAGACGCCACCACAGCGCGCCTGTGTGTATGCGTGCACGGGACACGTGGAGTGACGGATGCATATGCACCTTGAGTCTCTGTTGAACACATGCGCGTTTAGCAAAACTTACCAGGGGGGTATTGCACAAAATTAGAATTAAGAAAGCCAGGATAACAGAACAGTCGCGGCTTGACCTAGTTTAAATGGCTCAATCCGTTGCACGTTTGCTGAGCCAGGATGAGAACGCGCGGAAATGTCAAGCCAGGTGTATACACTTTTTAAAAAATGTCTGTAGATTTTACGGTGGAAAAACTGATAAACCATGACAGTAAAAGACCGTAAAACGATATACGAGCCATCACTGTAATTATTGCATTTATTTAAAAAAAGACTTTTTCTTACTGTTAAACGTAGTAAACACCGTATACCTAACGAAAAGATACCCTAATATACATATAGCCTACAAGCCATCACTGTAATTCTTGCATTTATTTTTTGTTAAAAATACTTTTTATCACAGTTATGTATCTCTAACAGAAATATACCGTAATATACATATATGAGCCATCACTGTAATTCTTTCATTTATGTTTTGTGAAAAATACTTTTTCTTGCTGTTAAACGCAATGGCCATCGCCATGTTAGATTTTTTTTAAAGCAAGCGGTTAGAACTTTGATTGTGAACTTTATTGTGGCTTTCTTATAGTAAAGCATGAAGCATATTCAGGGTATCTTCTTAATCTCACTCTCACAAAATCAGTCTTTTCCAGGACTTTTAAGGGGGTTCTAACATGTGCGACATGTCAGTTAATGTTACTTAGCAATGTTAACAAGCAGACGTATGCCTGGCCATCACGTTAGCCAGATATCTGATACGGCTTATGGTAATTAATGTTGAATCACATTGACATTGTGGCTTTACTGAATAACTATTAATTTAACCTGCCTCGATGTGCTTCTTCAGGTTGGACGGTGAGTTTTTGAATGCCAAAATTTCAGTGACTTTCGGTAGGCATAAGAGGCACTTCATCCGGTAGGAATAATCTTTCACTCCAATGTACAGAAACATTTCTTGCAAATACGGCCACGGATGTATAACGTTATCTTCACCCTGTTCACCGAGTTTACCACTATCGTCTGGGTGGTCGTCTAAGATAACGGGAGGTCCTCCAGTAGGGTGCTTCCATGGCGCCGGTATGGAACCGAAATCCGACTCCTCGGACAAATCATAGTCCCCTCGCGTGCACGCACTTTATTGACATTTGATAGGCGGAGTTAAGAGTTCTGTTTGCTTCGGTTCTATTTCACACTTCTAGCCCCAGGAATGAATGTGTAAATTAGTCGTTGTCAAAGTCCTAAAATTTACGATCACCAAAAGATGTTAAGCAATACTAAGGATTAAAGATGGGTCGAGTAAATAAACACACAACAGAATGGTATATCGATTTAGCTCGCTCGTGGAAACAATATGTTCAAGACCACCCGGACAATTTTACATGGATTATCACAGTAAAGGGATAGTAATGCTTTTTATGCAGACTAATTTGGATGCCCGATGTAATTTATCTGTGCACAACTTTGTTCCAAAAAGTAATGTCACGATATCTTTGGATTCGTGGATGACGTCTTGCTGTTGTCATGTTACTAATTCACAACGTCTTTCAAATAACTTGTAGGCTGATCCTTTACTTTTCCTTTGATACTTGCATATGAATGTCATTTAAATGACAAATATTCAATCATTGAAGTATAGAGAAATACATTTATTTAAGGTTATAATGTGCTCTTATAGAAGACGGTGTTAAAAATGTTTGTCAACGTGCCAAAATTCTTTCATTTATCTATTTTTTAAGGATTTTTTTCCCTCTGTTACATTTTGTATGACCAATGAAATCACGATTAAAAGACAAAACAAACAATTTTCAATTGTCTTCCATTTTGATAGCATTGAAAATGCGTTATGAGTTAAGAAAATACAAAATATGAGATATTTTGGCCAGTCGCGACATTCCAAGGGATGTTAACCCCTCAAAATTAATAACACCATGTAACCCGATGCATTTTGCATTTCTTTTCAGGTCTAAATATTCTATTCAATCTATGTTTTTCTAACCTTTGTGTAGTGTTAAAAAGCTGGAACAAGAAGCACTTCATTTGTTTAATATATCTTTGGTTGGTGGCCTCATGACCATGAAGCTTCAGTTTTAATAGAAAGAGTTTAATGGGGGAGTAAAATTTCCACAATTTTAAACTTACACCTGCCAAAAATGTACTTCCCTCTTAATCTCACTTTAATATTATCACAGGCACATCACATACGATACTGGCACATCTTTATATAGAGGTTGAGTCTTTAAAAGCATTTGACTGTAGCTTTAACACAGTGGGTTTATTATAGGGGGTATAATTTCCACAACAATAACCAATATACCCGCTAAAAATGTACTCCCCTCTTATTCTCACCTTAATATTATCACAGGTACGTCACATATAAGATACTGACACATCTTTATATAGAGGTTGAGTCTTTAAAAGCATTTGATTCTAGCTTCAATACAGTGGGTTGATTATATGGGGTATAATTTCCACAACAATAACCAATATACCCGTTAAAAATGTACTCCCCTCTTAATCTCACTTTAATATTATCACAGGCACGTCACATATAAGATACTGACACATCTTTTTGTAGAGGTTGTGTCTTTAAAAGCATTTGACTGTAGCTTTAACACAGTGGGTTTATTAAAGGGGGTATAATTTCCACAACAATAACCAATATACCCGCTAAAAATGTACTGCCCTCTTAATCTCACCTTAATATTATCACAGGCACGTCACATATAAGATACTGACACATCTTTATATAGAGGTTGAGTCTTTAAAAGCATTTGACTCTAGCTTCAATACAGTGGGTTTATTATAGGGGGTATAATTTCCACAACAATAACCTATATACCCGTTAAAAATGTACTGCCCTCTTAATCTCACTTTAATATTATCACAGGCACGTCACATATAAGATACTGACACATCTTTATATAGAGGTTGTGTCTTTAAAAGCATTTTACTGTAGCTTTAACACAGTGGGTTTTTTATAGGGGATATAATTTCCACAACAATAACCAATATACCTGTTAAAAATGTACTCCCCTCTTAATCTCACCTTAATATTATCAAAGGCACGTCACATATAAGATACTGACACATCTTTTTGTAGAGGTTGTGTCTTTAAAAGCATTTGACTGTAGCTTTAACACAGTGGGTTTATTAAAGGGGGTATAATTTCCACAACAATAACCAATATACCCGCTAAAAATGTACTCCCCTCTTAATCTCACCTTAATATTATCACAGGCACGTCACATATAAGATACTGACACATCTTTATATAGAGGTTGTGTCTTTAAAAGCATTTGACTGTAGCTTCAATACAGTGGGGTTTATTATATGGGGTATAATTTCCACAACAATAACCTATATACCCGTTAAAAAAAGTACTCTCCTCTTAATCTCACCAATATTTCCAAAAACTAAATATTTGAGACAATGGACACCACTAACTGTAAATTACTCGGGGTCTTGAAAACATTTTAGACTTATTTAAATGTAGAAAAAAATCATCATTTTGCTTTTACAAGTTACTTCCAACAGGCTGGGCAGATGAAGCTTGACACCTTCACTGATGGTTTTACACAGACAGTGTGGAACCACTATGGGCACAAATCACAGCCAATCTAAACATATTGGCAATTAAATCAATTTTAAAATGTAAACAAGCATACATTAAAAATTATTCATTACTCTAAGAGCAATTTTTGCTATAAAAAAATTTGTTTGATACAGAAGAAATTTTAAGTTATGTTTGAAACGGAAGAACTCAACTCAACTCAACTCAACTCAACTTTATTTATATAGCGCTTTTTACAATTTTCATTGTTACAAAGCAGCTGTACATGAGACACATTTAATTTAAAAGACATTTAAAAGAACGTCTATACTTACCCAATCACTTCCAGTATTGTGTTCCCCACAGAAGTAACATAAGTCCTTTAAGTTATCTGATGAACAATGGTATCAGGGTAGATAAGGATGTAAGATGCACAAAATTTACTTTTAATACATTATAGTTAATACATAATTACAAGATAGATGCGAGACCAGAGTGTTTACCTGTTTTCTCCAGGAGGCAAGTTGCAATTTGCATCCTTAGATCTTCCACACCATCTTGAGATGCAGAAAATTCAATGGGCTTTTCTTCAAGGACACATTCGGCAAACTAGTTTAAAAGGGTAAAGAATTAAAAGATAAGGTGTTTCTAAAGCAAAATGCTATGAGTCTATCATTGTTTGCAGTTGAGAGCGAAAAAAGTTTTATACAGTTATCAAAATTGATGATGCATCTTTGTTTCTCAATTTGTAAGTACAGACACATTTGGGATAATCTTATTCAGGGTTGTGTTTCTCTAATATGTTTTTTACTTATATTATTACTTACACACAAAAACAACATAAAAAGCTGGTAATGCTTTTTTGTCAACAATATACAATCAATTTTATTTTCAATGCTTACCTTTAAGACAAAGGCCCCACATGAAGAGCCATCACTTTGAAGTGGGTGTGGGAGTGTGCCACACACCCATCTGGATATATGAAATCCTTTTTGCCTCATGAATGATCTGTATCAATTTGAAAAAAACACTCAAGAGTAAAAGAGTGCTTAGCATTTTTATTTATTTCCTAATTTTGCTACTCTGGGGCCTTGCAACACATACTGTATATGTGATGCAATCTGGGAAAAATCCAACACGTATTTCAGAGAACTATACCAGCATACCATATGAAAGTTGGGTTCCATTCTACACGATATTTGGTTACTTTGATATTTGAACTGTCTTTGTAGGGTTAAGTGAGGGAATGCTGTGGGCAAGTTAATGAGTTTTAATGATGTGCTGTTGCTGGAACTGTCATTTGTTGGGCAAAAAGTTAATAGTTTTCCATTTATTTCATTAACAGACATTGGAAAGGAATTCCTGCTTACTAGTTAGTGATTGTGTTATGAATTGATCTCAGTACTGTTCTCAAGGAAGTCTGTGTATTTATTATATGTGTCATTTTAAAATAAGACAACTAACTGAATACAAACTGGACTATACTAACTGAATAAGATATAACAGTTAAAGGTTTGCACTGATTGGTGTAGTTGTAATTCTGTTTTAAAGTTCTAAGAAAATTGTGAGATGGTTCATAATCGTGTGTTTGCAATCAACAAAACTGTAATTTCATGATTATTACAAATTTCACATAACTAGCACAGAAGGTTGGATTACCTTGTCACATCCTGGCATCTATTTAGGTTGGTTTGACTCTCCCCCATAGGATCCAGATATAGAGCCCTCTTCTCTTGTGGGATCATGACCTTAATTTGCAATATATGAGCTCACATTACAAAGGCAAATACAGAAAACAGCAAAACCAACCTTAACATTGGCTTTGCTTCAACGGTATGTATTAATTGATTGAGAAAAGCATAATGTTTAATTGTTATAGAAACACAACAGCATAAAAGGTAGTAAGCAAAAAATAATTACCGTTATTCCAGTGATGGCAGTGATTAACGATTCCTATAATGTATTTATAGGCCCTTGGATCCAGCTGAAAATTCAAGGGGTACATTTAAAATAACCTAACATCCATCTACCAATCAATGACAAAATTTCTCTAATTCATTTTTAATGTTTCTGTTTGTATAAAATGTAAAAGAAGACACCATGCTATTCACCAACCTTAACTTTTGCCCGCTTGTGTATCCAGATGTTACTCATCTCATAACTGTCAATCCTGGCAGCTCTGTCCTGTGAACTCTCATTAAATTTTTGTACCAAGATGTAGACGAAGGCATTCATGACCCAGTAGAAATAAAATATATATTTAAAATATAATGTATAAAAGACCATTTTCAGTTTATCTGAATTCAATCTGTGTTTAGGTAAAATTATGTTTTCTTCTGTGAACTAGTAACAAACAAAAACATTATTTCTATTTACATTCATTTGTAGAAAATTATTCTGGTGAAAAATATCAAAAAAAGATGCTCTGTATTTTTTCAGACATCACATACTACATATAATACAAGCTCATAATCACTTTTAAGCAGTGCAACAGTAATACTGGTACATGAATTTTCAAAATAAATATTTGTAAATACATTTTTAAAAACATCCTTTAAGCTGGACCAAGTCTACCTCACTTTCCAGTTCCATTGTGGGTGCAGTCCGATGTATATCAGCATAGAACAATTTGAATGGCCATATTTTTGCAAGGAGAACACTTACGTTTTTCCCATTCCAGGCCTCTCTCACACCTGTGAAAAAATGACTGATATGATGCAGGTAAAATAAATGTACTGTATGTCTCATACTAAGGTTTATTTCCATAGTTACTGTAAATAAGGGGGGTAAGAGAGAAAATAACCTGATGTTACATGCCTATTATGCAAGGAAACACCAAACAGTTCAAAAAATTATATTTTACCAATTACTTTAAATGCAATGCCACATACTATGCTATGTGTTCGATGTATAAAATACATACATGTTTCTATGTTAATACCGGATACTGGAGTTTTTGGAGCTAAGCTGGCATTAGAGGCAGGAGATATTTGGAGACGAGACTTTGGCACCGATTTGACAGATGAGGACAGACAGCCTCGATTAGGAGACTTTGGCACTGATGACAGATGAGGACAGACAGCCTCGATCAGGAGACTTTGGCGCTGATTTGACAGATGAGGACAGACAGCCTCGATCAGGAGTCTGTGGTGTTTTGCTGAGTGGTAAGGATAGACAGCCAAGATCAGGAGTCTGTGGCTTTAGGCTGAGTGGGGAGGATAGAGATCCAAGATCAGGAGTCTGTGGTGCTGAGCTGATTGGTGAGGAATGATGGCCACAACCAGGAATCTGTGGTGCTGGGGTCTGTTGAGAGCTGATTGGTCTTCCTTTAATTTGAGAGATAGTTGAGGGTTTCTGTATTTTGTGAGGGACTCTAGGACTCTCTTCACAATATGGCTTCAGATGGTCGATGTTTGTTTTGGGTATCTTCACACCCATTCCATTTTCAAGGTCAGCACTCTTTCCTTCTAATGAAGTGATGTTGAAAGGACCAAGGAAGTTTGCGTCAAGTTTTCCACCTTTAATCTGTTTGGTTCTGACATTCTGTCTCCACACTTTGTCACCGACTTTAAATTTTGAAAGTAATGGTTTACACTTTTTTTGTATATTTTTATGTTTTCCCCAGCCTCAAGTAAAGTTTCACTGAGCTTTATTGCAGACTCTGTCACCTTTTCCACAGATATTGTTTCTTCCATACTGTGGTTGATCTAAACAAGGCAAATAAATAATGACAGAATTTTAATTTTATTGTAAAATATCCCTTAAGGAACTTTTTTTGTGATTCACAAATTTCAAAGTAAAAAAATAACTTTCTATATAAAATGAATAAGTCAATGATCACATGATCTCCTAGGTTTCACAGATGGAGTCAAATACACACACACAGATTAAAGACTTAATGTCTATTAAAGACTTACTTAAAATGTATACATAATAAAGACTCAATAAGACTAAAAAAACCTAATTAACATTCAGGAAACTACTTTAATATACAGCGGGGAAAAAAGTTTTTGACACATCAGCATTTTTATCAGTAAGGGGATTTCTAAGTGGGTTATTGACACAGAATGGTTATAGGTGCATTTTCAGAATGCTGAATGTTCCTGTGAGAACTGTGGGGGCCATTATCCGGAAATGTAAAGAGCATCAGTTCACCATAAATGATGTTTTATTAACAAAGTTCGGGAGGAGCACGTGCAAATAATTAAGCAGCTGCACGGGATCAGAAATCACGCAGCTGCCCGGCATTAGCAATCACATCACTTATCCTTCCAAATCAGAACGAGCTCTATAAATCGTGAAACCTCCTTACCTCCTTCATTCATAGATTTTTGCAGCATACAGCAGCATGTCTGAGATCGACAATTCTGAAATGGAAAACAACGACTTCTTTGCCGACCAGGGTCCCTCAGAAAACTCGACCGCTCACCAAAGAACCAGCACAGGACAAGAAGCTGTTACGGGTAAGAGGACAGAGACACCAAGAGGCCGCCAGCCCTCCCGCACCGTCCGTCACACCCCAAAACGACGAAGCAACACGGCGTCATCTAGTCCGCCATCCAGGGCATCAGCAGCTTCTTCCGCCTCTTCCTACACCTCGGCTCAACGCTCGATTCCTGAGGTGAGGAAATGGACAGTCGTAACCCTGAGACAGGCTCTAGAAAATGCAGACATCCCTTTCTCCAAGAAGGCAACAAAGGCGGAGTTAAACCACCTATACTCCTCCAGCCTGCCCGGAGTTCTAACAACCGCTCCGACATCAAAACTAAAAGCCGCTGACAAGACCTGCAGCACCACAATCCTCCAACACCAGGAATCGTCTACTCCAACCGCGGCTAGGAAGAGGCGCCGTTCACCAAGCAAGCAAGGACGGCACTCGGCCAGCCTAAGCCACGCCCCGGACCACGCGGACACCAGCAACCAGCCGGCTGCAGGATCACCCGAGTCCAGCACCTCCGACGACTCCACGCCGGTCCATCACCACCACGGCGGCGCGAGCACGCGCCCGCCAGCGGCAACCCTCCCTACCCTATCCCACTATCCTCCGTCCCACTTTCCCTCCGGTCTCTGGCCTGCAGCCCCAATGCCTTCAGATACCGCGAGGTTGCCTGCGGCACAGGCGCAGGCCCAAACCTTTTTCAATTTTCCTATTGCCACAGGCTCTGGAGCCGCCCAAAGCGTGATGCTGCATCCGTACGCGGCTCCAGCAGCCGCCCCTTTGTTCCCACACACCACATCCCGTGCCGCCTTCACCATTCACTCCGCAACACCAATAGCCATCCCCCCGAACGCACCAGCCTGGGAACCTCCTCCCGTAGCCAGCAACATTACGGACCAGATATTAGCCGAAGTTCAGGCAGCTAGTTTCAGAAGCAGTCCAACACCCCACCCTAGTACCTCCCTATTCGTAACCAATATTCCCCTAGGCCACCCACTGAAGCCCCTCCTTGACGTCTCTCTCAGCCACATCATCCTCTCAGTCTCCCCCAGGACCCTACAATCTTATCTCACAGCTTGGAAATGTTTCAAATCGTTCCACGCTAAATTCATCCTAACATTCCCAGACTTCTCAATGCTAGCCATCACCTCATTCATCTCCCACCTAAACACCTCAAAAAACCTCCAAGCCAGTTCCATTAAAGGATACCTAAGCGGATTACAATTTTTCCACAAACTCATTTTCGGATCACCTTCACCCCAAATAGCCAGCTCACAGACCTCCATGCTGATCAAAGGCATCCAAAGAGCCCACCCCTCCCGCCCTGACCCCAGAAAACCCATAACACTAGAAATACTAACTAAGTGCATAATCACTCTCCGCCAAGGCTACCACTCCATGCACACTGCCCGCACACTGGACGCCATGTTCCTATTAGCTTTTTTCGGTTTCCTCAGATGTTCAGAACTCACTATCACATCCAAATTCAATCCAGACATCCACCCCACCATTTCAGATCTCTCCGTAATGGATGACGACACAATATCTTACTTTATTAAACAGTGTAAGACAGACCAAACAAAGAGAGGCCATCTAATATACATATTTAATCTACCATCAGCACTCCAACCATACCAAACCCTCCAAGCCTACCTCCAGCTCAGAAGCACACAAACCCTAATCCCCTCCGACCCTCTCTTCGTAGACGATTTCAACCACCCCACCACGCGTTTCTGGTTCCAGAAACACCTCAAGCTAGTCTTGATCCAATCAGGCATCCCAGCCGATAACTTTTCCAGCCACTCCTTCAGAATCGGAGCAGCCACAACAGCGGCCCAAAAAGGACTCTCCCAGCACCAAATCCAAACACTCGGCCGTTGGTCTTCAGAAGCTTTCAAAAGCTACATTCGTTTGGATCGTTCCCACATTAAAGAAGCACACCGAACCCTCATCAACCAAAACCGTTAACCCCAGCCCGCCGGCAATCCCCCACACACACCAGCAGCTCACAACCACAGCCTTTTCCTATTTTTCCACACTGCCGCAGCAGTGCTACCCCAGCAGGGGTCCCTATCCATATCTCACACTGCAGCAGCAGTGCTACCCCAGCAGGGGTCCTTTCCTATATTTCACACTGCAGCAGCAGTGCTTCCCCAGCAGGGGGGCTTTCACCTGCATTTCACACCGCAACAGCAGTGACGCCCCAGCAGGGGCTTTTATCTCTATTTCACACTGCAGCAGCAGTGCCACCCCAGCAGGGGCCTTTACCTGTATTTCGCACCGCAGCAGCAGTGCCACCCCAGCAGGGGTCTTTATCTATATTTCACACTGCAGCAGCAGTGCTTCCCCAGCAGGGGCCTTCACCTGTATTTCCCACTGCAGCAGCAGTAACGCCCCAGCAGGGGCTTTTACCTATATTTCACACTGCAGCAGCAGTGCCACCCCAGGAGGGGTCTTTACCTGTATTTCCCACTGCAGCAGCAGCGCCACCCCAGCAGGGGTCTTTTTCTATATTTCACACTGCAGCAGCAGTGCTCCCCAGCAGGGGTTTCCATCTATATTTCCAACTGCAGCAGCAGTGCCACCCCAGCAGGGGTCTTTATCTACATTTCACACTGCAGCAGCAGTGCTTCCCCAGAAGGGGCCTTCACCTGTATTTCCCACCGCACCAGCAGTGACGCCCCAGCAGGGGCTTTTATTTCAACTGCAGCAGCAGTACCGCCTCAGCAGGGGCCTCTATCTCACACTGCCGCAGCAGTACAACCCCAGCAGGGGTCTTTATCTATATTTCACACTGCAGCAGCAGTGCTTCCCCAGCAGGGGCCTTCACCTGTATTTCCCACTGCACCAACAGTGACGCCCCAGCAGGGGCTTTTATTTCAACTGCAGCAGCAGTACCGCCTCAGCAGGGGCCTCTATCTCACACTGCCGCAGCAGTACAACCCCAGCAGGGGTCTTTATCTATCTCACACTGCCGCAGCAGTACAACCCCAGCAGGGGTCTTTATCTATTTCACACTGCAGCAGCAGTGCTTCCCGAGCAGGGGCCTTCACCTGTATTTCCCACTGCACCAGCAGTGACGCCCCAGCAGGGGCTTTTATTTCACACTGCAGCAGCAGTATCGCCTCAGCAGGGGCCTCTATCTCACACTGCCGCAGCAGTACCACCCCAGCAGGGGTCTCTATCTATATTTCACACTGCAGCAGCAGTGCTTCCCCAGCAGGGGCCTTCATCTGTATTTCCCACTGCACCAGCATTGACGCCCCAGCAGGGGTTCTACCTATATTCCACACTGCAGCAGCAGCGCAACCCCAGCAGGGGTCTCTCATCTACATTTCACACCGCAGCAGCAACGCCACCCCAGCAGGGGCCTTTATCCGTTGTTTACACTACCGCAGCAGTGCTACCCCAGCCGGGGCCCCTTTTATCTATATCTAAATCCGCCGCAGCAACGCCGCCCCGGCAGTAGCTTTCTACCGCCTCAGACGTAGCGTCGTCCCAGTAGGGGTTCCCATACACGTCGTTTAAACCGCAGCAGCAGCACCTTCCGCACAGGGGCCTCATCCACGTTTCCAATGACCACACCAGTATCCATACCGCACAGAAGCCCACAGAAATAAAACCCCGCAGAGGCTCCAGCCGGGACCCTATTCAAAACGAAGGCCAGCAACTCACAGCTGTAAACCTTGCTAATTTTTGGGGGGGCAGTAACGCCCAGCTTTGGCTGCTGTCCTGCACCAATCGCATTTTTGGGGGAAAGCGCTCGGGGCACGGGCAAACATAGACCAGAGCCCTCGCCCCGAACAAAGGGGGAGCGCTCCGGGGTCGGGAGAGAATGCCGACCCCGGAGCCCTCTCCCCGGACAGCACGCCAAATAAGCATACTAAATTCGCAGCGTATCCACGCTGCCCCCCCTTTAATTATTTGCTAAGGTGAACTCGTGAAATGATATTTTATTAACAAAGTTCGGGAGGAGCACGTGCAAATAATTAAGCAGCTGCACGGCATCAGAAATCACGCAGCTGCCCGGCATTAGCAATCACATCACTTATCCTTCCAAACCAGAACGAGCTCTATAAATCGTGAAACCTCCTTACCTCCTTCATTCATAGATTTTTGCAGCATCCCACCTCCACCCCGACTCCTCACAATAAAAACTATTTTCTACCCAAAAGGGGGGGAAAAAGCTCGGGGCACGGGCAAACATAGACCAGAGCCCTCGCCCCGAACAAAGGGGGAGCGCTCCGGGGTCGGGAGAGAATGCCGACCCCGGAGCCCTCTCCCCGGACAGCACGCCAAATACGCATACTAAATTCTCAGCGTATCCACGCTGCCCCCCCTTTAATTATTTGCTAAGGTGAACTCGTGAAACCGGCCACGATCAGGTGCTACAAGTATGATCCCTGTCCGAGGAGTCCAAAGAATCATCAGGAGAGTTCTCCAAGAGCCAAGAACCACTCGGGCAGACCTTCAGGAAGACCTTGCATCAGCAGGTACTGTTGTTTCAAAGAAAACTATAAGCAATGCACTGAACCGCCATGGCATCCATGCACGCTCACAACGCAAGACTCCATTGCTGAACAAAAAGCATGTTAAGGCTCGGTTAAAGTTTGTGAAAGAGCATTTGGAGAAGCCTGTGTATTATTGGGAGACTATAGTATGGTCAGATGAAAGCAAAATTGAACTTTGGCAGTCATTCTACACACCATGTTTGGAGAAGAAATGGCACTGCCCACCACCCCAAGAACACCATACCAACAGTTAAGTTTGGGGGTGGAACCATCTTGTTTTATGGCTGCTTTTCAGCAAGGGGCATTGACAGACTTCATATTATTGAAGGCAGGATGAATGAAGAAATGTACCGGGACATTCTGGATAAAAGAGAACCAGAAAGCTGACTATGAAAAGAGTGTGGACATTGATCCCAAACACAAGGCCAAGGACACAATGAAGTGGTTTCAAAGAAAGAAAATCAAGCTGCTTGAATGGCCCAGTGAATCACCTGACCTAAATCCCATAGAAAATCTATGTAGAGAACTGAAGATCAAAGTTCATAAAAGAGGCCCAAGGAACCTTCAAGATTAAAAGAACATTTGTGTGGAAGAATGGGCCAGAATCACTCCTGAGCAATGCAGATGACTGGTCTCCCCATACAAGAGCCATCTAGAAGCTTATCACCAACGAAGGCTTTTCTACAAAGTATTTAATAAAGTGTGTTCAATACTTATTCTTGGTGTCATTTCACTTTATTTACTATGACTGAACTTGTATATGTTGCAGGTCCCGCTTTCAGAGACCCAGCAGACAGATTACTGTAACCTGTAAAACAGGAATATTGTAAGAAGAACGTGAGAGTCACATCTGCTCTTTCACAGCTCCTCTGTTTATCTCTTTATTAAATGTACGACAAGTACAATTTCAACACAAACAATTGCTTTGAAAACATTTCTTTACATTCTTTTGTCTGTGCACATCACTTGAGAAACACAGACATCAAAATAAATCACATTTCTGGCACTTATCTCCTTTCTTCATATTACCATTTTCAGTTAACAACTTAATGCTCAACATACACTTTTATAAACTGCAATAAATTATTAACCACAAAGTGATTTTATATGACTTTACTCATACTAAATGTAAATTTGAGTAAATACTCTTCATTCTTTACACCAATGAGAAACGCAGATCACTGTTTCCCTCATCAGCGAGTTGTATTTACATTGGATCATCACAACTCCAGCCACTTTCTATGCTTTCTGCGGCGAGTGGTCACGTGACCATAAAGCGCGCCAAACGCGACCACAGAGTGAGCCTCCCAGAGATACTTCAAGTTATTAATCAACACATTAACAAGAACATCGAACATTTTCCGACCCAAAAATAAGTAATGCAACACAATAGTCAGATATACTGATCACAGAAGCATACTTAAATTACATTTCTTCACGTTAGTGTGAACATATCATATTACACGGACAACAAATTCTCAAACTGCACCACAATTAACACTTAACACTCACTATTCACTGTAACAATGCAACCGCAGTACTATTGGTATATGTTTGTCTTTAAATCTCTGTTTCTTTACCTGTAAAACAGGAATATTGTAAGAAGAACGGGAGAGTCGCATCTGCTCTTCCACAGCTCCTCTGTTTATCTGAAGACGCATGCGCAGTTAGTAGTTCTGTCCGCGACTCTCCAATAAGAATGTCAAAATAAAGGTCCCTTATTTTCTCCCCATGTCGCTCAATATACAATTATTAATTTGTAAATAAACACAGTATTAGGAAATACGGTGGTGAATGAATTTAACTCAATACAAATAAACAGAAATAAGTAAGACCAAACATTACTCAATTTTTAACATACTTTGTGAGTATCACATATACTTAAATGTTCTGATTTCTTTGTATGAATTCAATACTTGGCTTGATGGCTACATCTGGTGGAAATTACGTGTCAGTAGCCCACTTAGAAATCCCCTTACTGATAAAAATGTGTCAAATTCTTGAAATTCAATGCATTTATATTACCCTGTAGTGCTCTGGAATCTCACTGGGATAACGGGCCTCTCTCCCAAACATCAAAAAGTAAGGTGAGAACTTGTTGTCATTTGTTTTTTTTTGTGCGTATAGCAAACATGACAGCATCGAGATGCCTATCCCAGTTCTTTGGCTGGTCCTTGACAAGCTTGCAGAGTGCTCTGATTTTTGAACATGGTTTAATATAAAACAAGATACATTACAAGCAATAATAACAGTTTAAGTTAAATAACTTGACAATTTGCTAAATGAAACACAGGCAGAGGCCTACTAACAACAAATTAATTTAAACTTAAAGCCATTATGCACAATTTAAATATTTCACAAGATACCTTTGTATGGTAGCATTCATTCGTTCCACAAGACCGTTTGTCTGTGGATGATAGGGTGCACATAAGGACCGCTGGATGTTAAGCACACTGCACACATGTCTGTTTAGCTACAAACAGGAAAATTCGTTTTAATTATTGTTCTGAAGCATGAAGATGATTTATATTCATATTAAAACTTGCCTGATTCACAAATTCTGTCCCCTGATCTGTTAGCACTCTTTTTGGAGCTTCAAACTGATGCACAAAATGAATCAAACATTGGGCCACTTCTATGGCAGACTTGGATTTCAAAGGATAGGCCTGGGGCCACTTTGTAAGGTAATCAATAATGACACAGATATACTGATTTCCATTATCTGTTAAAGTTAACTTTCCAATGAGATCCATCCCTAAGAGCTCAAAGGGCTGATTAACCTAGAGCAAATTTAAACCAAAAACAAATTATTATATCATGAGACAGTATTATGTTATTTCAAACATCTAAATATGACCCATTCAATATACTTAACATATTGTGGCGTAAAGAAAATAATACATAGCACAATAGGCGTGTATGCAGTCCCCTCTTTTACAGAGGTACTACTGGCTTGGCATTGGCCACACTGTGCCACTTTTTAAAAACATACACAGATATAACGCTTCAATTAAACTATTAATTTAAAATGTGTTCGTTTTAAATAGTATAAACAAAGAAATATAAATCACAGTGAAATATTACAATGAAGCTACTTAAAAAAATGGATACTTAGGTTAGTACCCATTTGTCAATATCCTGAGATGCCAGGCCAATAAAATCTTTTTGAAATGGCATCTCTTGTTTTGTTTTGACCCGTATGTGCTCCAATGTCGCTGGTACGAAACTCAGCAAATAGTCTGTTGGCCTCTTCTATCCCAAGCACAACTTCTGTTTTGATTGCTTTGGGAGTCGTTTTGTAGCGGACATAGTACAATTAGCCATCTATGACAAAATTTTTTACACATAATGGGCCCTATCTTGCACCCAGCGCAATTGACTTTGTACACCGACGCATGTGTCATTCCTATTTTGCACCCGCGCAAATCGCGCTTTTCCCTCCACAGAAGCACGTCGCTAAACTAGTGAATGAACTTGCGCTCCCTGGGCGGTTCAGCGCAAAAAAGGAGGCGTGTTCCGGCGCAAACAATCCCTGGTGCTATTTTGCTGTTCCATTAAACAATTGCGCCACTGACCAGAAAAAACCTAGTCTAAAGTCAGTGGCGCATTGCGCGTTGTTCATTATGCTATTTTAAGGGCGCATGCTTGACCATACTGTATAGCGTGCACAACGCGCATACACTTTGCTCATGTAATCTACACAGATGCAACAGTTATTTTTGCAAATCATAAATTGTTAAACTAAAAAAATTTAACACATGAGATGACTGAATTCATTGTGGTGTGCCACGAAGATGTGAAAAAATAGGCATAAATCTAGTTTACAAATTATTCAGGCTAATTGTAGTAATTAAGGATCAGCCCTGTTTGCCCAATAGTGGCAATAAGACATATATATAAGACATATAATAAGACAAATAAGACATCATATGTATATAAGGACATCTGACAAATTGGTTTGTCCGTCAAGAACCAGGAAAAAAAATCGACTGAAAAACTGAAAAAACTGAAAGACTGAAAAAAAAGACTGTGAAATCACCTTTACCATAATGTAAGTACATTAAAAACCTTAGTCTTCAACTTACCAGTTAAGTTGAGCGTGCTCATATTTTTGCGCCTGGTAAATACGCCATAATAATAGCAATCCATAATGGAACTTGGGCACCTGCTTTTAAAGGGAATGTTGGATGACGCTCTGATTGGTTTATTTCACGTTACGCCCAAACCACACCTATGAATAATGAAGCTACTTCAGACCAACCCATTTTAGATTTGCGCCGGGCTCAAGAGCCATTTATCCCGCCGGGAAAATAGCAACAGCGCCGAGACCCGCCCACAAAGTTACTTGCGCTTCGCGCTTTGACACTTGCGTTTCAGATCGTTAAAATAGGGCCCAATATAGTTATTCAACATATATATGCAAGATACATAATACACATACTGTACATACACATACTGTACAGATTAAGTTAAGGTAACCCTTGTGGTGAACAGAGAAGAAAGTGTGTGGCAACTCTGTTTTTCAACGGCTCTACCATGAATAGTGAGAAGAGTCTGGCTGCAGACATGAAGCACTCTCAGCCGCGCATGCGCACTCGGACACATGCACCTTTACAAATATAAGGTGTGACCCAAATGACATACTATGCACTATTCACTTCAAATGTGGCATTTTGAGGCTCCATCTTAAGCATTCTTCGAATTGGGATGGCCTTACAAGCCTTCAGTCGCACTGCTGTATCGCAATCGGTCTTAAAATGCAGCCTTCAAAGAACGCATCCACCGAATTGGGACAGAGCCTGCGACTGTTGAGTGTCCACCGTTCCACACTTATTATTACTATTATCGGTTGAAAAAGTGCATCATCCAGGTACCTAAAGTGCACTTGTTTTTTGAGATTTTCAATGTGAATGCACTTCTCACACTATTTATACTAATGGCATAGAATGGTGCATAAGTGTGCAATTTGCATTTACATTTACATATATTCATTTGTAAAGTGCTAATGTGAAACCGCCCTAAATATACTTACAGGTGGCCTGTAGCCTACATGCACATAATACACGCACATGTCAGTTTGTGTCTGAGTGAGCATAAGTGCATCATAGAGTGCATCATGACTATTTGTGAATAGCTGAATGTGTACTAAAGTAATGACTTAAATAAAATCAGTTGAATGGAATTTCCCCCTTTGTTCACTTGTATTTTGTTGGAAAATAGAAAAATACTCATTTATGTTTGTCATTAAGACTTTTAATGAAAGAAATTATTTATTAATAACGTTCTAACGAAGCATGCATGTACTATATATAAACGTCTGTGCATATCACTATTTATTTAGTACAATAGCACTGTACACTTGCATTAACAAAACTTAATTGATGTTAGTTATTGTATATGCATTCCAATTACACTTTGGTACTGTTACAATTTAATTTCGTTATCAAGCTTAGTACTTAAACAAGCGCTTTAAAAAAGCGAAACCTGATTTCACCCTTCACAAAAAGCAAGGTTTAGCATGGTTAATCAACCATCATCAAAAATATTACAAACGATTAAAGTTGCTGTCGTAATAAGGCCTACCTTCAATTTCAAAAAGGTTAGCTTTTTTGCGAAATGAGTTTTTTTCATTCTTGCAGAGTCCATCGGGGTATTTGCCGTGGCATTTATAAGACACAATATGCTGGTAAATAACTGGATCCAGGTTTGAACATGCCAATTTACAAAAGGGAAAATCTGCTAAATTGACCCAAGCGTCAATTGAGCATGTAATTGTCACGTCCAAGAATGCGTTGTAGGTGCGCAAGGGATAGGACCCGTGCATGACGTGGATTACACAAACATACAGTGGATTATTACAAAGTAATTATCACGTAGTAACTAAATCCCCTTTATATAAATTTAATAGTATGAATGTAACCTTAAAAATAAAATGATCGAAAAAAACCTAATTCCTTTGGCAGGTGTAATCGATATAATTGTGGTGATTTTACTGCCCACGTAAAACCACCTTATTGAAACTAAAGATTCCTTTAAAGCTGCAGTATGTAACCTTGGTATTTGACCACAAGAGGGCGCATTTCCAACAATAACAAAGGCGAAGCTTGATGACGCTATGAAGCAGGTGACGATGGGAGATGTCGTTTTAAATGCGTTTTCGCCATAGCGATGTATCTAAATTGGATAAACGAATCATGATCACGGATGAGGTAATTTATTAGTTTTTGTATTACCTGTATATCTGATCGTATTATTTTATGTCATCATAATTAATGAACTGCAAGGAACGTGAAATGTTATGCTATATTATCCCGTTACAATTTACAGCTATTTGTTAAATGATTTGTTGGGTTAATGTTGTGCAGTGTTACGTGTTTATGGTTAATGCCGTGTTGTTTAACGTGCTCAAACCAATCGTTCTAAAATAAATAATTGATTTGCTTACCTGTCTATCAATACACTCGCGAGAGCAGAGTCTCTGTCAAGTCCAAGATTGTCGCGCAGCTCTCTCCATCTCGAAAACGCCTGGCCGATATTTATCCTGGTTTTATTCCTCCGTTTGTCACACAGTCTGCGTGTATCCAAATATGGACGCTTCCGTTTTACTGGCACTTCAATACTCGCCAAAGAGTAATCGTGATCCATAACAACCACTTCCGCATTTCACCATGTGATATTCTGGTCTACACCGGAACAAAGTATAGAGCGGACATTGCGTCACTGAGAGGCGACATTTCTTTTCCGGGACGGCCAGTTATTTAAAATTGGAATTTCTCTGAAATAAAAAATCTTTAGAGACTTTTGAAATATTGTAAGTACACAACTGGAGGAAATATATCACACTGTGCAAGTTATTTTCTGAAATTTTATTACAAAATTATTACATACTGGAGCTTTAATGGCTACGTTAAGATGTGTCAGTTACGGATATGACTTTCCCATAGACGATCGTTCCGATTCGCAAACTATGCAGTTGCTTGGGACCCCTGCACCAACCCTGCCCCTCGAGAAATGAATCAAAAACACTTTAGTGTAAACAAGAGACTAATTCAACTTTCTGGCTCCGGAGTGTTATGTTAGAAAACTTTACAGAATTTGTTTGAAAAATAATAATTCTTAATTTATTTAATAAACTGTGACATATTTGGACATCATGCAGCGCGAACAGGTGATGATGACGACCTGCGCATAATGATAATGAGTCTTTACATATGCCCATGGCTAAACAAAGCTATCCGTCTGTAATGGAACAACGTGAAGGAAAATAACAAGAAGGCGTATGTTTTTGTACTATTATAAAGAGTTATTTAGTTTTGCCAACTTATGCAGTTAAAAGATTTACAAATTCAGTATTTGTCCACTATTGGAGTGTTGGTTTCACTCTGGACGTCCGATTATCGAAAATTTAGGGACCGTCTCCAAAGCCACATACACATTAATTATCTAACTTCAGTTGCATTTACAGGGAATGACTTCAGTCACTAAACAAGCTGTACAATATATATAGTCTCAGCTATAATGCACATCACTGCAAACTAATGTATTTAGTTTGACCATGCAAATTTTTGTGTCATCACATATGGATTATTACTTATGTGTTTTATATATGTATGTTAAGCTTTCTTGAGTATACTATAATGATATTTTTTATTTTTGTTACTCACTCATTTGATAGTAAAAACTAGATGGTTCCATAGTCACATGCTACTACTATAGGTAAAGGATTATTAACATGTGAATCAAAATGTGAATTCAATTTTATACTTAATGTAATGTTTTTGTCTTTAAGTTTTATTTCATTTACGTATTTGCATTGATTTATTATTTTCTTTTCTTTAACTTTCAGTTCCCTTTCTGTCTGTCTCTCGACGTTGTGTCGTGAACGACAGATGGGGTTTGCCCTTGAGAACCAATCAACTCTGACTACTATAGAAAAGGCCAATGAAATTTGGCGAATGAAATTTGCATGCCCATCACAAAGGTTTACATAGTGCCACCTGATGTCTAGTATGTGCCTGTGATTATACTAATCTGAAGCACAACCTCTATACAAAGATGTGTCAGTATCTTATATGTGACGTGCCTGTGATAATATTAAAGTGAGATTAAGAGGGGAGTACATTTTTAGCGGGTATATTGGTTATTGTTGTGGAAATTATACCCCATATAATAAACCCACTGTATTGAAGCTACAGTCAAATACTTTTAAAGACTCAACCTCTTTATTACGATGTATCAGTATCTTATATGTGATGTGCCTGTGATAATATTAAAGTGAGATTAAGAGGGGAGTACATTTTTAACGGGTACATTGGTTATTGTTGTGGAAATTATACCCCCTATAATTAACCCACAGTATTGGAGCTAGAGTCAAATGCTTTTAAAGACTCAACCTCTATATAAAGATGTGTCAGTATCTTATGTGATGTGCCTGTTATAATATTAAGGTGAGATTAAGAGGGAAGTACATTTTTGGCAGGTGTAAATTTAAAATTGTGGAAATTTTACTCCCCCATTAAACGCTTTCTAGTAAAGCTAAAGCTTCATGGTCATGAGGCCACCAACCAAAGTTATATTAAAGAAATGAAGTGCTTCTTGTTCCAGCTTTTTAACACTACACAAAGGTTAGAAAAACATACATTGCATAGAATATTTAGACCTGAAAGGAAATACAAAATGCATCGGGTTACATGGTGTCATTAATTTTGAGGGGTTAACATCCCTTGGAATGTCGCGACTGGCCAAAATAACTCATATTTTGTATTTTCTTAACTCATAACGCATTTTCAATGTTTTATCAAAATGGAAGACAATTGAAAATTGTTTGTTTCGTCTTTTAATCGTGATTTCATTGGTCATACAAAATGTAACAGAGGGAAAAAATCCTTAAAAAAGAGATAAATGAAAGCATTTTGGCACGTTGACAAACATTTTTAACACCGTCTTCTATAAGAGCACATTATAACCTTAAATAAATGTATTTCTCTATACTTCAATGATTGAATATTTGTAATTTAAATGACATTCATATGCAAGTATCAAAGGAAAAGTAAAGGATCAGCCTACAAGTTATTTGAAAGACAGTGTGAATTAGTAACATGACAAAAGCAAAACGTCATCCACGAATCCAAAGATATCGTGACATTACTTTTTGGAACAAAGTTGTGCACAGATAAATTACATCGGGCATCCAAATTTGTCTGCATAAAAAGCATTACTATCCCTTTACTGTGATAATCCATGTAAAATTGTCCGGGTGGTCTTGAACATATTGTTTCCACGAGCGAGCTAAATCGATCTACCATTCTGTTGTGTGTTTATTTACTTGACCCATCTTTAATCCTTAGTATTGCTTAACATCTTTTGGTGATCGTAAATTTTAAGACTTTGACAACGACTAATTTACACATTCATTACTGGGGCTAGAAGTGTGAAATAGAACCGAAGCAAACAGAAATCTTAACTCCGGCTATCAAATGTGAATAAAGCGTGTGCACGTGCGGGGAGTATGATTTGTCCGGGGAGTCGGATTTCGGTACAACACCGGAGGAGTCAGCGCCGTTGGCCGTGAGGGGGAATCCTGCTGCCAACAGCCATGAAGGTGAGGAGCAGGAAACGGCGGACTGACTCGCTGCCGCTGCCCTCACACGGAGGAGCCATCGCCAACCGCCAGGAGGCAGAGGAGGATCGGGCCTTCCACCAGACGTCCAGCACCACCGCATAGCACCGCGAGGAAGAGCCTCTCGGCTGGGCTGAGGACCGAGCGACAGCATGTCGGGGAACCGGACTATAATTTTTTCTCTCTCCCTTCTCTCTTTCCGGTCGTTCCGAGGGCTCCCGTCTCCGTTGCCTCGTCTCGTCGCTGCATACCCATCCGAACAAGCGACCGGACCATCGAAGAGAGAGGACCGGGCCCGAACATGTTTATGTTTGTATTTATGTTGTATGACCGCGAGGGGCGGCCGGCTGTCTTTTTACTTTTGATTTTATTTGATTAAATGTTTATTTAAATGTCTGCCGGTTCCCGTCTCCTTCCTTCCTTTTATTGAACCTTTCTACTCTGAACTTTTAGCTTTCCAAGCATTTCAAAGAGTTCATTAAAATCCCTTTTTAGGAGCTCTGACTGCTCTTTTCGAATATCATTTTTCCCCACTTGTATGACAATTCGATTTACAGACTTATGCTGTGTCAGGATGTTGGACAGTTTCTTGATTACATCAGCAATCGTTGCTTGAGGGAAATAGCATGTAAGTATAGCCCTGCTACGAAGGTTCCTGATAATAGAGTCCCCTACTAACAGAGTATTGGGCTCGGCTGCTTTCTGAGCAGAGTGCCGTTACAGTGTCCACTTTTGATTTTTGCCTGACCCCATTTGGGGATTCTTCACCCATTTTCATTAGTGCCTCAAATCTATTTTCAAGATGTACAGGGGGTGGCAGAGTACCAACATTCTCAGGTAGAGTCTTAGCCATATCTGGGGTAGAAGAAGCTAATGCAGAAATTTGTCAAACTCTTGACAGTCTAATATTACGTGCAGCTTTAGGTCTTGCGCCCTTTTTTTGCCAGGGGTTTGTGTCCTCGGCTACCTTTGTTTGCATCTGTACAGGTTTGTCTGAGTTTACTATAATCTGTTGAGAAGACCTGGGTTCACAGAACTCACCGGCTATATGCTGAGGGGGTCCACGGCAAGTATCAGCTATGTGTTCTCGCAGGGACGGCATTATCGCAAGTAACTTTGTTTCAATGACTGCAATCTTTTGTAGAAGTTTGTGGCAGTTTGAGCAGCCGGTGGTTGTTGATTTTCACACCAGTTTGAGAGTGGGTAGTGGAGTTATCCTTAAGAGATTCAATTGTTGGCAGTAAGCATGTAGACCACTATTCTAAAAGAAATCCTGGTTGCTGAGCATTCCCAAATTTTTGAAAAAGCACTAGTAAATGCGTCTGATCAATAGCAAAGCCGGAAACAAAAGACTACATTTGTAAAGTTGAGTTTTATTGATCTTTCGCATATAATCTGTAATAAAAAATATTTTTTTAGAATCAGTGTTTGTGTTTAATATTGTTTGATTGTGTTCATTAAATATTTTAAATAAATAAAAAAATGTTGTGGTGTAAATATGGTTAAATTCTGAGGGAATTCTGGCTATTAGTCTATCGGCCACTTGTCCTTTACTGAACTAGAAGGACATATAAAGTCCGGATATGGACAACATCATTCTTCCTTAAATTGCTCACTGTTGGTGAAATGATGGCACAGATCTGGTTGAGTTGTGGGTAAGAAGATGTGGACCAGACCTGGACCGGGGAATAATTTCTTAAGTGGGCCACAGGTCAGGAGTTTATATGGGCCAGATCTGCACCAAAGGAGATTTGCTGACTGGGATGCGGTGTGACCTTCTGCGGCGCCGCGCAGACCAATCGGCGTGTGACATCATAGCACCACGAGAGTGATTCGACAGTAGAGGGCTCCGTCGGTACACGATCCGGAATTCCGGCACGATCCGTCCGCGCATGTGCATAATGACGTAGTAGAAAACGTGCACGCGCAAATTAGAATTCTGTTTTGCGACGATTTAAGACACTGCACAATCCGTTCCACGCTTGCGCACCTTTGTACCACGAGACTTTCATTCACTCACAGCGAAAGAAAAGAGAAGTTTGCCCTTTAATAAAGGTTCAAATTGGCACCTATAGCCTACATGTCAAGTTTACCAATTAATTGAAAAACAATTATCACAGTTAAGAATAGCTATAAAATTAAATTAACATCACTAATGATTTCTCAGCACAATAAACAAAGTGGAAAACTTTTTTTTTCATTTATTTTGTGATATTATAATAAATATCTCAGCTGGGTATTTTGGACACATTCAGTTTACCACTCCCCTTTTCATTATTTACAGTATAAATTATAACTCAAATTAAATCAAAGTCAATTATTACTATTTTATTTATATTATTGAAGGGATTATTTAGATTATATGGATAGATATATTAGTCTATATAGATCCACACTGAAAAAAAATTACTCAATTTAAAGTTGACTAATATTAGCAGCTTTTAATAAAAAACAACACAACCCGTATTTGACAATAATACTGACCATATATCGAAACGCGGCAAGTTAAGTATGGCTTATGCCATCCAGCAATGAATCGCAAAGGGGAGTATAGAGGAAACTGAAGGTTTTGCAGTGACAGAAAGACTCACACTTTAGACAACTTCTTTTGGATTGGCAACCAATTAAACACATTGTAATGTTACATTTAAAAACATCATAATAGACCCGCATTGAACTATTAAATGAAAAACACAATTTAGAATACAAAAATATGCCGCCAGTTGTGCCGTCAAGTGTTTCATCGCATGTGTCGGTACACACGATCCGTTCTGCGCATGGGCGTAATTACGTAGTAGAAAACGTCACGGTTTCCCTACACTATTGGTATCACGCATGCGATGAAACACTTGATGGCCATTGCTGCACAACTGGCGGCCTATTTTTGTAGGCTACATTGTGCTTTTCGTTTAACAGTTCACGGCGGGTCTATTTTGATGTTTTTAAATGAAGCATTACGATGTGTTTACGTGGCTGCCAATCCAAAATAAAAAGAAGTTGTTACATGAACATACACGATTTTGGTTACAAGTCTAAAGTACTTGTAAAACTGCTTTTTGTTCTCATCTCCATGTAAAGTTTATTTATTTTTTGATTCATGTATTGAAAACGTTCGTGTGGTGAAACTAGTGTGTGTGATGGAGTGTTCTCACCTTTCATTCACTTTGAGAACAGAATTGATGTTAAACACTGTTTGTAAAGGTAAGACAAACCGAAATATTTAGCTATTATGTCGTTTCATAAATATTAAAGTTTGTATTGATAATTATTTAAAGAATATTAAATTATGCCGTGTCTCATTACATCAAAAAATTATGATGACATGAATTATAGTGCATGTTTCTTGCCAGTTGAAGCGTTGTTTTAATTACGAATTAAAGGTTTAACGTTTCATTGAAATGAATTGTGTAAATAAGAATTTTAAATAACGTTCTAATTCAAATGTACTAACGTTACGTTGATCTTAAAAATGAAGTGGTCACTGTGTATGTGAGACCACTGTGGTATAGTACTGCATAATTTAAAGGGATATAAAAGCTTTTAGTCGGGTCTGTTAATAGAAGCTGTATAATTTTAGATAAATGGTTCAAAATGTTGAAGGCGATGCACTGAGCCACGGTTCCTTTAAGACCCGAAAGTCTGTCGTCATTTCCGGTGTGATGAGCGCGCGCTGCACAATACGAGCAGGATGAGTTGTTCAGACAGTGATAAACTGCTAGTTTTATAACTTTACAAAAGTGGTTATTTAATGCTCGAGTGCTTTCAATAGTTCTGTAGTTTAGTGCGACAGTGGAGAGGGCCGTAGAGGACAGGCACATACATCAAACATCTATAATCTGGTATGTGTGACTTTCACTATTACTTCGTATAGAACAATGCAGTGAACATATAAAACGACTCTTCCCTACTACACATAACGTTAAATCTACAACTTGTTAAATAGGGACGTTTCAAAGTTACACTGGGAACATATAAAATGATAGAGTGGCCCCAAAACGTCTAACACACATTAGGTGTCATCATTAAATTACATGACATAGCATGCAAAATCAACCATGTTATGTAAGAACTTTTACCGCTTGTATGTCTTGTGTTTTAACGATGTTTAATCTTCTGTCTTCTGTTCAATTCTGTCTAACTTCGAGGTTAACGAAGCTGACGCATGTAACGTTACAACCCGAATTCCGGTAAAGTATAAATGAGAGCTAAAAGACTTTCAAATCACGTGAGGCAATATTTTATTAACAATGGAACATAGAGAACATAGCAAAGGTTTAAACTGAGGAATTATATAATTTTACCCATTTTAAATTTGATGCCTAGTACAGGTCTCAAAAAAGTTAGGAGGGGGGCCTGTTTACCATGGTGTAGCATCTCCTTCTTTTAAAAAAAGTTTGAAGAGTTCTGAGCATCGAGGTTCTAAGTTTCTGGAGTTTTGGTGTTGGAATTTGGTCCCATTCTTGCCTGATATAGGTTTTCAACTGATGAAGAGTTTGTGGTCGTCTTTGTCGTATTTTTCGTTTAATGATGTGCCAAATGTTCTCGATAGCTGAAAGATCTGGATGCAGGCATGCCAATCAACACGGTCTGGACTCTTTTACTATGAATCCATGCTGTTGTTATATCTGCAGTATGTGGTTTTTCATTGTCCTGCTGAAATATACAAGGCCAGCCCTGAAATTGACGTTGTCAAAATAACCTTTATAGACCTTTCAGAATTCATAGAGCCTTCCAAAACATGCAAGCTGTCCATACCGTATGCACTTATGCCCTCCATACCAACAGAGATGCTGGCCTTTGAACTGGATGTTGATAACACGCTGGAAGGTCTCCCTCCTCTTTAGCCTGGAAGACATGGCGTCTGTGTTTTCACAGTGGTAAGAGCATTGCGTAAACAACGCAAGGTTGTGGGTTCGATCCCAGGGGATTGCACACACCCATTAATAAATGTATAGAATAATGCAATGTAAGTCGCTTTAGATAAAGGCGTCTTCCAAATGCGTAAATGTACATTTCCAACAAGAATGTCAAAGACCACAGACATCCAACAAAGGTATTCGGCCTTGTCCCTAATGCACAGAGATTTCTCCAGCTCTCAAAATCCTTTGATGATGTTATGCACTGTAGATGAGATTTGCAAAGACTTTGCAATTTGAAATTGAGGAAAGTTGTTCTTAAAGTATTCCACAATCTTTTTATACACTCTATCACAGATTGGAGAGCCTCTCCAAGACATCCCTTTTATGAAAATTTCTTTTTCAGCCCTTTGTTTCATGCCCTCATGCCAACTTTTTTGAGACTTGAGCCTCAAATTTGAAATGACCTCGTTTTGTGAATAAAGTTGTAACATTTCTCAGTTTAAACATTTGTTATATTCTGTGAAGTGAATAGAATAATGGCTCATCTGATTTTTCATTTCATTTATATTTAAAAAGACGTCCAAACATTTCTGGAATTCGAGTTGCATTGTGTGTGGTTATGTAATATGATGAAACTCTGTCAACATTAAGTTATCATAATCATTCACTCTCTGATTCCAATGCATTGTTAATGACTTAGAACTGTCTATTATTTTCTATAATGTTAAGTGTGTGTAATGTGTCTGTTTCAATGTGCATGTTTGTGTTGTTTGATACAAGTTGAATTTTGCAGGTTTAAAACAACTGATGAATTGGTGTTGGTAGACCCTACCTCTGCAGTTAAAAAGCAGGTAAGCCCTGCACAGATTTATCACGATTTAATAGAAGGTTAAACATTGTCTCATTCTAGAACATTTTTGTTTACATGCATAGGGTAAAACAGATCTTTTGCGCAGCTGATTTCAGTACAAAAAGTTATATGGAAATAAAAATCTCTCATACAATAATATTTCATTTGATTTCAAATGACTGAAGCATTTCATTTAAGATATAGATTACATCATTAAATGCAGAATGTCTGGCTCTGCCTAATGGGTAGATTTATGTACCTTTTAAGCACACCCCTTGTCCCATTAAGCTCACAACGTGTTATATTTAATTCTTGTTTTTTTAAACTAGGGATGGGCATGAGTACTCGAGTACTCCGATGTGATAGCGACGTATAATGATCGAAACTTTGATCCTATCTTTTTTTTCTGATTTGTTATGCCTGCATTTCGGGTGGTACCCAGAGATTTGATTGGTTGCTTTACGAGAGTTTGTGGTACAGAGTCGAGTCCGGAGCACAGAAGGACATATTGAATGCGCATACTAGTTGAATCAGAATTATCGGACTAGATTAAAGCCTGCCACACTATCAACACTGGCCCACTACAAACAGATTTTTCATGATCCCCTTTACATTTTTATTTTACTATTTAAAACCGCCTAATTCATTGCAGAGTTGCGAGGGCTTAATCACCTCTCCCTCATGCTGCATGCAGCGCCCCAACACCACCTCTCTCTCACATGACATCGAATGAGGTAAAAGGTGACTGTGTTTCCAATATGCGTTCCTTCGTGTACTTGCCATTCCGCTTTAATGTCAACAGTCACAGATGTTATTGACAGAGAAGACAGCTGATCGAGTTTATCAGGACTTGGGCTGTAGTCAAGTCCACTGTTGTTGAGTCCAAGACCAGGACTAGTCGAGACAGAGTCAAGACTGAGTCCACAGAGGTTCGAGTCCAAATCAAGACCGAGTCCAATTGAGATGGAAAAAAAATCATGACTACAAGACCACTTACTTAACTATTGATCATTTATGTGACGCAAGAGAAAGCATATCTTCTATTCTAAGATAATCATTTTTGTTTTCGTTTGCTATGTTCAAAAATCAGATTAAATAAGATCATTTTCTCTTTTTTAGATACAGCACTAAAGTCACAAAAGGGTAACCTCACATTTATAATTGTATTGTAACAATTTTATTCTGTCAATAGAAAATATAACAAATAACCAACAAACACTTGAATATGTTCCCGTTCTAGAACTAATTACTTGGTGTCCCCAAAAGTAACCAAAAAATAAACCACTTTTTAAGAAACTTTTTTTATCAGCCCTCCTAACAGCAAGGCTGTGCAGCAATAAACACCTTTGTGTGTGTGTGTGTTTGTATGCTCGTGCGTGCGTGTGTGTGTGTGTGCCTGCCCGTGCTTGTGCGTGTTAGAAATTCGATAGAGGAGCCGCCAGAAAGAGCAGAGTCCCCAGGGCTCGTTTAAAAGCACGTTTCGGTGCCCATCCTTATATAACATGTTTATATCGCAATGACAATGAAAATACGATCAATCTTATCTTTAAGCCCTCCTGTCTAAACTTAAAAAATACTCAAACTGAAATGCTAACTCTGAAAAATGGCAATAACTTGCCTCTCTTTGTGATGCTTGTGTTTGCATGTGTCTTACAAAATTGTCCCACATGTTTCGGGGAAAGTTTTGTTACAAAAAGTTTCCTTTTAAGCGCACTGTTGATAAATTCTTTATGGTTTGTAAAACCAAATTGTATTATGCCACTGCTCACTGACATCGTGCCTGATGAATGATTGATGTTCTCTGGTTCGCACTGCGGACGAATCGTTCATTTGAACCGGTTCTTTCTTTTTAGTGAACCGGTCGAACCAGTTCAGCTGAATCGTTCGCATTTAGAGCTGAATAAAGGACGCGACTACTTCACTACAAAATTTCAAATGCTCTTAGATTATTAATGATAATCTTAAATCTATAATTTACCCAATCACTAATTTTTTTTTTATTTAGCCTTGTAGTGCAAGCACTGTCGAGCTTGTGCAGAGGCAGCAGCTTTTGCCAAAGGGGAACTGGAATACCCTGGTTGGGCCTGGTTTCTCCTGAGGTTTTTATTCTCGTTTGGAGTTTTGGGTTCCTCGCCACCGTTTGCATACTGTTTTGCACTATTTGCCTGGCTGGGGGGCTGCTTTAGAATTCAGAAGTTTTACATAATTAATATTGCATATAGAAATTTATAATCGGTTTAATATTTGGTCTGTGTTTCTCTCTCCTTTTTCTTAGATATATGCTTTCACTGTGAATGTGTATGCGTGTGCACACGTGCGCACGCTAGGGATGGGGATTTAAAGCAAAAATAATATTCGAAGATCGATGAGAACTATTCGAAGATTATTCTAATTCGCACCCCTCCCTCCATTTAAGCTTTAAATCCGTGACGACACACTGCTTTATTTATTATGGAATAGGCAATCTTTCATAAAGCCATACAATAATATAACGTGCTGAAACATTAATATATTAAAAACCGAATGACGGCACTTATTAACAGTACGTCGATCAGCATCAACCACTCATAATGCTAGAACATTTCCTTGTAAAATATGAGCATGCACATTTATACCAACTGAAAAACAGCAGTGTGGTTGATCAAGGTAAATATAATAAAGCCATAAAGATTTAAGACCAGAATTAAAACGCATTAAAACATATTAACCAAATGACTGCATTTATTAACAGTCCAGAACGATTTCATAAATAAACAGCTCAAAATGCTTCCATTTCTATTGTCATGAAAAAGTTTCTCTAGTCTGGCAGTGATTGTTTTTCTAGACTAACAGTAAACTCGGGCTGTACAAACTCCATAGGATTTTTAAAACCCTCTCCTTCGACAAACTCGATCGGAAGCATATCCTTAGCGATCATCTTAGTAATTAAAGCCGTTATTTTCTTCGCCCTTCTGGCATCCAAATTGGTTGGTCTGACCATAAAACTAGCAACTGATTGTTGACCTGTGGATGGAACTGCTGGGTGCTTCGCCCTCAAATGAATGTGCATCGTAGTTGTTGATCCATGATAAGCCAGCTTTGCATTGCAGAGTTTGCACTGCATTTTATTCTCATTCATTTTATTAAAGGACCCCACACAGAACTCATTTTTGACACCGTCTCAATTTATCTTATCCATTATGCCACGCGGATCTACAGGGTGCGTAACTTCGTTAGCAATTGTTGTGAGAAAACTTTTTCCTCTACGGTCTCTTGATTAACAGTCTTTAGGTTTAAGCTGCGTCTTTATTGGCAGCGGCGCCCTTTGGTTACATGAACACGTTATGCGTGAAAACACGGCAATTTATTTTGCTTTTCAAGGCATACATAGTCCTCACTTTAGATGAGCTCACAAAAGATGGTTATCTAACAACTAGGTAATGTTTTATAACTACCTTAATTAATCATGAATTACAGCAGGAATGTGTGTTAAAAAAGCATTTATTAACAAATTAAGTAACTGTTACTATATGTTAGAATAATAAGATGTATAAATGTGCATTCAAAGAGTTTATTAATCATTTACATACACATTCTAAATGATCTCATGAACCACTGACAACTCCTAACTAACTGGTTTGTAAGTAATGTAATCCTTAATTTAGAAATGATGAATTCATCCTTAATAAAGTATGAAAATTGTATTATTAAGCATATTATATACATGCTTATAAATCAAGAACAAAGCATTTATAGCTGTATTTATAAACTGCTTACTAATGTCTATTAATGTGGGGCCAATGCTTCATAAATGATTAATTAACTAATTACTGATGCTTAACTAATGATTCCTAGCGTGCAGTTATTATAAAGTGTTACCAAAAAACGTATTGAATATTCGAATTTCGTGACTCATCCCTAGCGCACTTTCTGGCATGCATGACTGTCCCGCAGAATTGAACCAATATACCGGAGTTATTTAGCTACGTCAACTGCACACACTGAGCTGAACTGCTGTGTGAAGAGAGAACTTTTGAGCACTAGCAGCTCTCATTCTTAAGGCGAGAGTCCGCAACAGTTTTCGAATCATTCGTTTTTTGGATCGCAAGAATAATGATCGACCAATGTTTTGTTTTGAAGGAGAAAATAAAACGTATATTGTTGGACTCGAACGAGACCGACTAGAACATTTGTCGAGACCAATTACCAAGTCCGAGTGCAAATACCAATGAGTCCAAGACAAGTCCCAGACCATAAAAAAACATTGAATCCGGACTCAAATCCGAGACCGGACTACAGCACTATGTCACGCCCATGATCCGTTGGCTGAATGTCTGATGCATATGGCACGCTTTTATGGAAACACTTCAGTTAGTTCAAAGTCGTCATCTGATTGGTTGAATTTCACAGGATTTCTTAGAGGTTTGCGTGTCACGTTCTTTAACGGTCCGCCTGGAAACAACAAAGCCTTCTGATCTTAGAAGTAAGCTGTCGTGTTTTCAATGGTTGCTATAAGAATTCATCACGATCGACTAAATGCTCCATTCTTAAAATTATGCGAAGTTAATGGCATAAACTTATAATCATTGTTGTTTCTGTTAACTTTTGATACGTGAATGTACATGATGTGGCACAAAACGAAACGTGATTGGCTGCTTTACCTGTCAGTCATATGGCCTCTTGGGCGGCTATTCCAAAGAAATCGGTAAGAAGGTAAGAAGATTGGGCTACACGAGACTAATCAGGACTTAACGAAATGCAAATCTCCCACATGCCCTTTCTCTATGTCCTGAGTGCTTTCGCCCTCTACCAGTGAGTTCATTGTGCGTGTGTAATGTAGGGTGACCACCCGTCCTGCGTAGCGTGTGCACGCACAGCGTTTGAAGCCCAATTCATGCGTCCCGCAAATTGAGGCCGTGTCACGCATAATCAATGCTTGCTCAAAAAAAAGTTGGTCGCTCTATATTCTCGAGCCCCAGGCAGCCAAACGAACATTACTTGACAGTTCAGGACGCTACTGTTGCCACACCCACCCCTCAGTTGAACTGCTGACTAGGTTGTTCCGTTGTTGTCATGACAGCGCGCGCACATGCACACACTGGGAACATAGTTGCCAAGTCCGCTTGTTTTTTTATCAAATCGCGTTAAAAAATCCTAAATTGCGGGTAGCGTTTTTTTGGGCTTATCTAAAAAATTATTTGTTGCTTGTTAGAAAAATGCTGCTCATCCGTGCCTTCGTGAAACCAGGCTCTGTATCCTTACATGATTGTGAGCAACATTTCACTATTCGTTATCTCCCAAACTAAAAAAACAAAAGCAACTATACTTTTTGAAAAGGTATAAATATTTATATAGATAATATTTATAGAAAATCAATCATGATTAAAACAGTAAAGCAGTATCTTGTATTTTTTATAATAATCTGTTTTTAGAGAATCTCTTTTAAGTTCATCCCATCTGTGTGTGTCTCCACAATATTATTAAAAAAAAATACACATTGGGTGCCTTTTCATGAGCATACATCAGCAATTACAGATGTTTAGGGGAATAGGACATTATTAATATACAATGTAAGGTGGTATGTGCTAGAAATGTCCGAGGGGTGGGGGCACCGCCGCGCCATGCAATGTCCCACATTGTCCCTCAGAAACATACCCCTTGTCCCCCCTTGGGCTTATTAGCAGGTGGTCACCCTAGTGTAATGTAGTTAACTCCGTGGAACATTGTATTCTCCCATATTTCAGAATTTGCGCTTTTAGCAGCTGTTAAAGAGATAGCTGGTTGTATTAAACCTGTGGATTCCAAATTGTGCCACCCCTGACTTCTGCATGGATCAACTTGTATGTAAAGAACAAATTTGTATAGAACAGACATGATTGGCTAGTTTTTGGCATGAATATAGCCTTGGATGCTGGAATAATGGCAAGAATGAAACCATAAATTAAACACAAGGTGTTACTGAGTCGTGTTTAGTCACTTTTTATAGGCCCTACTCGTTTCATGTCTGACAGAGTAGAAAGTTGAAGAAAAACAGATTTTAAGTGACAACACTAGACCAAACACAAAGTGATGATGTCACAAATATGTTAATTAGTGTGTGAAATCATTAGGACCACAGTTTCTCAAAATCCTGTGGGAAGAACTGCACCCTCATATGCCATGTTAATTAAGCAATGAATGAACAATAGGCTCCCTGCTGTAACATCTACCCATTGTAAAAACAAGTGATATCTAGTGGATAGTAGTACCAATAACATTTATGTGATGTGCGTGCGGAAATATGGAAAAAATATATATTTTGAGAATCGATATCGAATCGACCATGTAAAAAAAAAAATGTTAAAAAACTTGCCCAGCCCTAGACTGTGCTACGGTGGTAAATGTAGTCTTTGCACAGATCAGTTTAAGAAAAATAATTCTGTATCACATGCAACATATATGTTGCACTGTACAGCTCTGTCTAATTGTGTATGTGTGTGTGTGTGTATTCTCTGCAGATTTGGTCCCAGTTTTTCTTCTTGGTAGGACTACTGCATGGACTTATTCATGATGAACTGTGAGTTATTGGCTACATGCAGTGCGCTGGGTTATCTGGAGGGAGACATTTACCACAAAGAACAAGACTGCCTTGGTAATAATGCAACCATTTTACGACTCGCATTTATTTGTTTGCTGTACACAATTCTACATGCTCACGGACATCACCTGTCACTCTTAACTAATTCAGTTATTATTTCTCTTCTACTACTAACTATTTATTACAATTTGGTCTGCGTTTTCCTGATCCGATCAGTTGAATAAAGATAAAGAAGACCCTCTATACATTTGTTTCATTCCAGAAGCTGTTGTGCTCAGATACTTCACAATTCTGAAGTAAACACCATTGCAACTTCCTTTTCGTGCAGACTTTAAAATGATTAGCATTTCAAAATATAAAGTCAAATGAAGTGATAGAAGCGATCACAATTTATTCCTACAGCTTCTGATGATAAATTGACTAATAATAAACAAATGTACATAATGTCTATATATTTGTATGTGAGTTTGTGCAATCCCTGGGATCGAACTCATGACCTTGGCGTTGCTAGCACCATGCCATAACCTCTGAGCTACAGGAAAGCTAAACTTTTATAAAATGGTTTGTGCCTATATTAGATTGCAAAAACGGGACCTTCCTATAAGGGCTCATTAAAACACGCCTCAGAAATCGACCTTTACCTTGTGAGACATATCAATCCGGTTAACCAAATCGGACTGAATCGTTGTAAACGGTTCACGTCTCCACTATGCACTTTATCAGAAATTACTTGAATTACTCACTTTCTGCCATGTCTGACAGTACCTCTAACTCGAAATAAACAATTTTACTATTCAGTTACTTCAACCGTACTGAACTGAAGTGGTGTGAAGAGAGAACGCTTCAAAATGACCTTTCTTTAGATGCATATGTTATTTGAGTTTTTTTTTAGGTAAATCATGAACTCACTATATGGTTGTGGAATGGGGTTTGGCCCAATTCTAAAAATGTTTTGCTTTAACCCCTGATTACACCATTTCCCCAGGATAAAAAAATCTTGTCCCCTCTCGTTTGGATAGAAAACGGGTCATTATTGTGATTTGTCTAGATCCGATGACTTTTTATAAGTGGGGGGTGAGGTGGAGCCTTTGGACAGGGTCGAGGTGAATGAAATTATGATATCCAGAGTTTTTGGTAACAGTGTCACATCACTAGCCATTTTGCAGGTTATGTTTTAAATGCTGCGTAGATTGATAGCATATACTTAATTCATGAATAAACATTTGATGTAGTCGAATAGCCCAAGACACCTGTGCATTTCTGACTTACTTCAACACAACCGTCACTAAGACTTGCTGGTTTGTTTGGCTTGAAAGGAATGGAGCAGACCATTGAAACACAAAATTGGGGTAATTGTGTTTAAGGAAAAGTTAATCGTAAAATCAAAATTGTAATTTTTTACTCATCCACGTGACATTCAACAAGCTTTACGTAGAGATAGACGATATCGTTTTCCCGATATTTAATCAATTCCTATCATCGGGTATCTGTTTTCCAATATCGGATTCACCGATAAGCTCCGCCATCTTTGTGGCCGTTTAGAGAATTGCGTGCAGGTCTGTCACTGCAGCAGAGTCTCTTGAGGGGAGATGTGACAAAAAACTCAAGCATGCACAGGTTATGTACACTCACTTGCTTTATTGATACACTTATATTTAACATGAGAGCAATACATGTACAAATGAGATGTTATAATTAATGGCTGATATGTAGTTTATGCAGCTTCGCTAATAGAGATAAACTCACAGTCACATTGCCTAAGCTTTCAATTCCTCACCCAATAAAGAATTAACGTTAACTTTACATGAATTAAATGAAACGGACATGAATGAATTCACGCTGGGAATAAAAGAGCTGCATTGAATTACCTTTGTTGTCTATGTTATCATTCATATTGCTGTTCACTTACGGGGTTGATGCTCAGAAAGTTTTAGCATAGCCTCTGCATGTAGCTAACTTTTTAACAAGTAATTGTTCCACAAGTGTTCGCAGTTTGAATGTAACGTTAGTAATTGCATATATAAACAGTGATTTTTCCTCAGGTATTTAATAAGACTGACAAAAGTAATATTAACGTAACATACCAGTTGAGATATGCAATGATTTATATGCCGTTTTGTTTGTTACTTTCATGACAATGCATTATTCCATCAGTGTTTCCCATACAATGCATTTACTTATTCGGTAATGTTTTTATCCATCCGTGATTGTGACTGTATCTGTGATCGTTTAACGAGAAGATAAACAGCCCTTCCGCGTCTTCTCTCTTTCCTGACCTGTCTAATGCGAGTTTATGCTCTTTCTCAATGAGCTCCGTGTGTGTGCGAGTCCTCGGTCCCTACCAATGAGTTTGGTGCTGTGTTTGTGTTTCAGACCCCTCTTTAAAAAAAAATAATTGGTCGGAATGATTTATTTTTGTACAAAGACACTTTAGTAACAGTGCACTTTATTTTCACTTTTTCAGAACCATCTATTCATTGGTGTATAAATGCAAATGTTTTGCTTTGTATGCAAGGAGGTAGTGATTGTTCTAAATAAAATTTTTGTTCAGTTGTGTTGTAATCAGTGTGTCAAAAACAGAAGTATAACCATAAATAAATATCTGTTTTGGATTTCGGGTATCGGGCACATAAACATGCAAATAATCCATATCTGTATCTGTTTTAAAAAAAACTATATCTGTCGATCACTAGTTTTACGACCTCCTGGCGTCTTCGGAACACAAATAGAGATACACACGGACAATAGACTGACAAGACAGAGGAGAACATATAGATTAAAGTTTGTTGTTCTGGTTAGTTTTTAGCACAAAAGTATTCTCGTCATAATTTTTTTTTTCAATTGAGCCACTATGAGCGGATGGACCAATTTAACGATGTCTTCGGTACTTTTCTGGACCTTCACAACAACTATTATCATGATGTCTATGAGGAGGCCTTTTTTTCGAAACAAAGTTACGCCACTGATCTATGCAATAGCTGCACTACAGTATAATGTAGTTTTTATTAATTTTAATGAAGCCAGGTTTTTAATTTGCGTTGCAAATAATATAAAGTTTTTTTTTTTTAATTAAATAACTCAATTATTACAGAAAAGAAACGCAACAAAAACGGATTACACAATAAAACATGATTTAATAAATTAATTTTATGGTTTTGCAAATGAACTCTACATGTTGTTGTATATCCTAAGACACTTTTAGCAGTCCATGGAGCATTCTGATTATGTTAACTGAATAAAATGAAATACAAATTGTAATAGTTATTGTAATATTTATATACAAGTAAGGTCTCGCATCATTATCACCCTTTTTCACCCCGATGAGTTGCATCTTTGAAATACACACAACAAGGTTTGTTTTAGCAGTGTCATATGACCCCTTTAAAGTTGGCTTCCTGGCTTCCTAACAATTTAGTGATGATAAAGCCCTTACGTGGTAAAAAACATAAATATTGTCGTCATTTTTTAAAATATCATTGGGTTGTGCAGAAAAATGTCATACAGGTTTGAAATGTAAAGAGAGTAGGTGATGACAGAATTTTTGTTCTGGGGTCTACCACCCCTTTAATGTTTTAAACAAATGTTACATTCTAAAATTCCTATACTAGTTTCCTTAATTATGTTTTTTTATGTGTTTCTGTGGTTATGAATTGTGTTCAGAGAGTGTGAAGGATCTAATTCGCTACCTGCGACATGAGGATGACACAAGGGACATCAGACAGCAGCTGGGAGCAGGACAGATTCTTCAAAATGACCTCTTGCCTATCATCACCCAGTACACAGAGGACAAACCACTCTTTGATGCCTGTATCAGGTGTTAAGTAATTTAATAGGTTGACGAACACTTTTACCTGATTCTAATTATTAGACTAACAATGGAAAATTGTTCTCAGGCTCATGGTGAACTTGACCCAGCCAGCGCTGCTCTGCTTTGGAAAAGTTCCAGACGACCCGGCGTTCCGACATCACTTCCTGCAAGTGACATCATACCTTCAGGCATATAAAGAGGTACAACGGCATATCAAGGTTATATATGTATAGTGCTTTACACAATGCCCAATATTTTACAGCATCTTTAAAGGTGAGGTTTTAATCTACGTTTACACAATGGCAATATAAATTTTAGGGGTCCACAGAATGTGTCTGTGAATTTTCAACTCAAAGTAAATCAGACAGGGCTTGACATTAAAGTAAAAGTTAACCTAAAAATCAAAATTGTTATTTGTTACACACCCACATGACTTTCAACATTTTTAAAGACCTCCCGGCATCTTCGGAACACAAATAATGATATTTTTGGTGACATCCGAGAGATTTCCAGGCCTCCTCATAGACCTCATGGTTATAGTTGTTATCAAGGTCCAGAAAAGTACAAAAGACATTGTTAAATTGGTCCATCCGATCATAGTGGCTCTATTAAAATTTATTGAAGCAACCAGAATACTTTGTGAGATAAACAAACCAAAATAACGATTTTAATCAAAATATTCTCCTCTTTGTTGTGTGTCTATGGTGCGTGTTCACGAGAGCACTTAGACGCATATGAATTCGCGCAACTCTGTGTTTACAAGCAGACACAGGCTGTATATAAGCTGATCTTTGCAGAAGATGCATCGAAGTGGTCTTGTGAAATTTCTCGGATGTCACCTAAAATGTCATTATTTTTTAACGTCATTGTGGGTGAGTAAAAAACCTGAACTTTTCCTTTTAACGCCCTTCCGCTTGTCTGGGACAAGTAAAGTATTTGTATGTGCATGTGAGAGAAAATTTTACTTGCCCGACCGGACAAGTAACTTGAAATAACGCAGGCTGTACAGTAAGTACAACATATACAATATGTCGTACGTGCTACAAAAAAATCTGCCTTGGCTTAAGAATAAATTAGCCAGGGTTGCATGCGTGAGATACAATTCGACATGTACGTGTGTACAATATTTTTTTCACAATAGAACATGGAGAACATGACAAATGCCTGCCACAAGTCTCAAAAAGTTAGGACCGGGGCATGTTTACATCTCCTTTTCTTTTCAAAACAGTTTAAGTAGAGCTGCATGATTAATCTTAAAAAAATTGCGATCTCGATTCAAACAATTAATTTACACCTTCGACTAAAATCAAAACGCTCCAATCTGTGCTGGTACTGCCGCAGAAGCAGAGAAAGCATTATCATCATTAGGTATGAAACGACGACACAGTCTTTTCAGCCACACACTATTATTATTTAGTTGCCCAGCATTTCGTGTTTTCAGGTTATTTTATTAAAGGTGAGAATAATGTGTTATGTTTATCAGTTGTGTATTTCTTAGCAGTCTGTGGATGTCAAAAGATGTCTGCAAATTGACAAATCTTTCTAAAGACTTAATTGCAATTGTCACTTTATGAATTTGTTTTACTGCAGAAATAGTTATTTAAAAGTTCCTTCACTACATTAATACATTTCATTACGTTAAACTTTTGCCTTTAAAGTAAAACAATAACTATAGTTTAACTACAGTTGAATGAAAAAGTATGTGAACCCTTCGGGCTTACTTGGATTTCTTCATAAATTGGTCATAAAATGTGTTCTGATCTTCATCTAAGTCACAACAATAGAGAAACACAGTCTGCTTAAACTAATACCGCACAAACATTATACGTTTTCATGTTTTTATTGAACACAACATGTAAACATTCATAGTGCAGGGTGGAAAAAGTATGTGAACCTTTGGGTTTAATAACTGGTTGACCCTCCTTTGGCAGCAATAACCTCAACCAAACGTTTCCTATAGTTGCAGATCAGACCTGCACAACGGTCAAGTGAAATTTTGGACCATTCCTCTTTACAAAAGTGTTTCAGTTCAGCAATATTCTTGGGATGTCTGGTGTGAATCGCTCTCTTGAGGTCATGCCACAGCATCTCAATCGGGTTGAGGTCAGGACTCTGACTGGGCCACTCCAGAAGACGTATTTTCTTCAATTGAAGCCATTCTGTTTTTGATTTACTTCTATGCTTTGGTTCGTTGTCCTGTTGCATCGTCCATCCTCTGTTAAGCTTCAGTTGGCGGACAGATGGTCTTAAGTTTTCCTTCAAAATGTCTTGATAAACTTTGGAATTCATTTTTCCATCGATGACAGTAATCCGTCCAGGGCCTGAGGCAGCAAAGCAGCCCCAAACCATGATGCCCCCTCCAACATATTTCACAGTTGGGATGAGGTTTTCATGTTGGTGTGCTGTGCCTTTTGTTCTCCAAACATAGCGTTGTGTGTTCTTTCCAAACAACTCAATTTTGGTTTCATCTGTCCTCATAATGTTTTGCCAGTAGTGCTGTGGAACATCCAGGTGCTCTTTTGCAAACTTCAAACGTGCTGCAATGTTTTTTTTGGACAGCAGTGGCTTCCTCCGTGGTGTCCTCCCATGAAGTCCATTCTTGTTTAATGTTTTCCTTATTGTAGATTTGTCAACAAAAATGTTAGCATGTGCCAGAGATTTCTGTAAGTGTTTAGCTGACACTCTAGGATTCTTCTTCACCTCATTGAGCATTCTGCGCTGTGCTCTTGCAGTCATCTTTACAGGACGACCACGCTTAGGGAGTGTAGCAACAGTGCTGAACTTTCTCCATTTGTAGACAATCTGTTTTACCGTGGACACATGGACATCAAGGCTTTTAGATATACTTTTGTAGCCCTTTCCAGCTTTATGTAAGTCAACAACTCTTGATCGTAGGTCTTCTGAGAGCTCTTTTGTGCGAGGCATGGTTCACATCAGACAACGCTTCTTCAGAACAGCAAACTCAAAACTGGTGTGTGTTTTTTATTGGACAGGCCAGCTTTAATCAACACATCCAATCTCATCACATTGATTGGACCCCAGGTTGGCTGACTCCTGGCTCCAATTAGCTCTTGGAGAAGTCATTGGCCTAGGGTTTCACATACTTTTTCCACCCTGCACTATGAATGTTTACATGTTGTGTTCAATAAAAACATGAAAACGTATAATGTTTGTGCAGTATTAGTTTAAGCAGACTGTGTTTCTCTATTGTTGTGACTTAGATGAAGATCAGAACACATTTTATGACCAATTTATGAAAAAATCCAAGTAAGCCCACAGGGTTCACATACTTTTTCTTTCAACTGTATATATTTGTTTAAAAATTCACTCTAGTTACTGTAGGTTATGTAATAACTTTTTTGAACCAAAGTCCTAAATATTAGATACCTAATTAAACTATTTTATGGAGGGGAGCATATGTTGCTCTAAAACCTTAATATACCTTTTAGCATTCATAGTGCCAACAGCACACGACGGCGCTTGACCATGTTCACATATGGTTTCCTTTGCACATTATTGAGCTGTAGTTGGCATCTGCGGATGGCACAGCGGATTGTGTGTCCTGACAGGGGTTTCTAGAAGTATGCCTGGGCCCATTGAGTAGTGTCGTCTGAGGGCCCCAAGACCACAGCCATCCAATAAAGGTCTTTGGCCTTGTCCCGTACTCTAAAAGATTCAGAGAAACTGAATAAATCTCTTTATGATGCAGACATGGGCGTAGATCGCGGCGGACAGAGGAGACATGCCGCTCCACCATCCGAGGTTTGAACCATTGAAAATCATAAAAAACGCACTGTCTATTGTGAAAAATATATTTATGTATACATAAAATAATTGTGCAAGTAGAAAAAAAATACAAAGGCAAAAAATTGTTTAAGTTTAGAAACCGTTGAGTTCCCCTGGCTCACACTGGTTTGGCCCACTGCCTGCTAGGAGGGTGTGAAAGTATGCCGGTGCAGATCCAGTGATAGTCCTGTAGGCAATCATCAGTGATTTGCTCCTGTAAAGCTGCTTTGGAAAAATGCACATTGTGAAAGGCGCTGTTTAAATAAATTTAATTGAATTGTAAGTAGGCTATTTTATTCACTTTAAGTGACGTGATTCTCTTTAATGAAGCTTATTCAGTAATAAGTAGCTTTCCTGTGGCTCACTGATTAGAGCATGGCGTCAGCAATTGGTTCAATCTAGGGATGTGCACATCGATGCTGCAGTATCGATATATCGATACTCAAAAGATGCTATGAAGGTATCGATATTTTCAGAAAAGTATCGATTATCTGGTTAATTACATCAATAGTTTCAGCGTAACTAAATGTTGTGAGCTCTGTGCATGCCGATCAGTGACACTATGTTATGAAAGTACTAGCTCTTGCGACAGTTTGATGTCACGCACGGATCGGTCTCTGGCTGCGCAGCGCGGTCACATGGACGTGCTATTCAGCTACGTAACGTACACAACACGCATGCATTGCACACCTCCGCATTAAACAGGGGAGAGAATTGCAAGATGGCTTAGAGGGAGCGCAAAAGTTAAGTTAATGTATGCACAGTTTATATTGTTTGTAATTTTATTAATTGTATTAAGATTTTTGTTAGTTAATCAATATTTTTCCTTCAAAATACAGTATATTACAGTACAAACAAAATGTTAAAGCCGAAGAAAAATGGCCTGTTTAAATATAAGACGGCAGTGAAAATATGCGTTTTTTTTGTGTGGTATTTTTGTTCATTTTGTTATTTAATCAATATTTTTGTAAAAAGGTTGTTAAAACATTGTATTTGTTTGTTTAAATTACTTTTTTAGTTAATTTTTTTATAAATAGCCAGTACAAGTATGTAATTAATTGTAATTATATTTTTATTTAAAAAGAATGGCCAATAAAAGGAATAGAATCCCTGTTACGTAACAATAAAAAAACTTTACGAAGCAAGTGTATCGAGCACAGAAATACTACGTCATACCTCAAACTCGTTTTTTAACAAGTTGACCATGTTATGCATGAGAAGCCAGCACATTTAACAGTATAAAGAAGTTAGAATGCAGGAATAAGCATGTTATTCCAATTTTAATAGCGTCCCAATTTTTCAAAATTCGGGTTGTATATATAATCTAGTTGTTGGGTGGATGTAATTAATAATGTGACTGTTATTTAACATAACAGATGTGCTTTTTTTCCTCAATGTTTTTTTTCCCTACTGGATAGTTCCATCTCCAGAATATCATGTTCCTTTTGGATTTTAATACCAAGCACTTGTGATGTTGGAAGGGTAGATATTTAGTTGTTAGGGGTAGATGCTCCTTGCTGTAGTGTCATTCATTCTAGCCGATAGTTCCACTTCTTGTTGCAACAGATACAGTAACTGTTCATCCTCCTGTGTCTCGTCGCCCTTGAGTTCTCGCTCTTAATATGTTACACCGCATGTTACATGTCTTTCTAGTCCTTTTATCATTGTCACATAACTGATATTTCTAGTCTTGTAAGGGAATTTTTGTTTTAGTTTCACTTATCAGCTGATTTTTTTGTTTAATAAACTATGAATTAATAAACCAAAACAATTTATTGGCATAATTTATATTTATTTTTAACTATTCACTTCTGCTGTTTTGACTATAAAATGATTTGCTTTGCTTGCAGGCGTTTGCAGATGAGAAGGTTTTTACTGTGCTGAGTGAGACACTTTACAACCTTCTGCAACTGGTAAGGATAAAATCTACTGTTTTCTAAGTTTATTCTTTGTGAAACTTTCTTGTTTTTCTTCTGAGGGATGGGAGGAAAGAGCTGAAGAACATAATTTACTGATAGAGAGAATATTGCTGCTGGTTAGAAATGTGCTGCACATCCCCCCAGACCCCTACGAGGAAAAGGTGAGTTCAATGTCTGAATAATTGAATAATTATAAAAAAATAATGCTGAATAATTTGAAATGATAAATAGTGCATAATTTGTTGATTTATTGAATAATACATTTTAATAATTTACATAAGAAACACTTTTTTATATAAAAAAGGTTTTAACTTGTAAAATGTATCGTTTCATTTGATATTTAGTCAACCAATCTTATGGAAATGTGATGTTGACATATCCATTAAGAGTGAATGCTGCATTGGTGCGCTTCCGTAGTTGTGATGATCATCCTTATTGGTTAAGTTTCAAAAGTGAAACGGGGTCATATCTTATTGTGTGAGATTACAATACTGCTTTCCTGTAGCTCAGTGGTAAGAGCATTGCGTTAACATCGCAAGGTTGTGGGTTCGATCCCAGGGGATTGCAAATACCTATGTAAAATGTATAGGATGAAGCAATGTAAGTTGCTTTGGATAAAAGCGTCTGCCAAATGCCTAAAAATGTAAATGTAAATACAGCAATAAGGTTTAGACATACAAGTGGAATTTAAATGTGTATTCAATATTCACATTGAACTGAAACAGCATTAAAGCAACACAAGATAACTTTTGCTTATGGTTCCCCCATGTGGTTGACAAGCACAATTGTCTGTTATCAGTTTCATAGATACTGTAGCTTTATAAGCTTCCCTGTGAGCAGCGGAACCCGTTGTCTCTTGCAAGTTCTCTTGCAAGGATTAAAATGGCAGACTTCCTGAGCTAACTGAACAAGCTTTTGTTTCACTTGACATTCTTCAATACTATACGCACATGATAATGCTGACATTTAGAACCTTCTGAAATAAAGAACATTATGTAATGATATTCCTTTATAAACGGCTCTAACAAAAACACATCCTTGCGCGCCTCCGTTTGTGTTTCAGGCCGTGTTGGGCATGTCAAAATAAAATCATCTTCTTGCGGTTGGCAGTAAAATGAAATCATCCGTTAAACATGTAATTTTTTGTTTTTTTTAATCTGCATTTAAATACCTATAATGTCATTCATGATTAGGTAGCATAATTATTTTCTAAAACTTACTTTTAAACGTAAAATAAGTTTAAATCAATAACGTTTTGAAATTGACAACATTTCAATACACCTTTTTCTAATGAATTTAAAGGCTGCTATTGGAATATTTAAGGTAAACGTCACATTATGTAACTACGCATTACTTTACGGAGAGTTTACAAACTACTAGCTAATTTCTGCCTTAAGACCAATGTATAGAGTTAGTCCCGCGGCATCTGTGCTGAGTGCTCATCGGGCTGCGCGGGGATGAAGTCATCGGGCTGCGCGGGGATGAAGTCATCGGGCTGCGCGGGGATGAAGTCATCGGGCTGCGCGGGGATGAAGTCATCGGGCTGCGCGGGGATGAAGTCATCGGGCTGCGCGGGGATGAAGTCATCGGGCTGCGCGGGGATGAAGTCATCGGGCTGCGCGGGGATGAAGTCATCGGGCTGCGCGGGGATGAAGTCATCGGGCTGCGCGGGGATGAAGTCATCGGGCTGCGCGGGGATGAAGTCATCGGGCTGCGCGGGGATGAAGTCATCGGGCTGCGCGGGGATGAAGTCATCGGGCTGCGCGGGGATGAAGTCATCGGGCTGCGCGGGGATGAAGTCATCGGGCTGCGCGGGGATGAAGTCATCGGGCTGCGCGGGGATGAAGTCATCGGGCTGCGCGGGGATGAAGTCATCGGGCTGCGCGGGGATGAAGTCATCGGGCTGCGCGGGGATGAAGTCATCGGGCTGCGCGGGGATGAAGTCATCGGGCTGCGCGGGGATGAAGTCATCGGGCTGCGCGGGGATGAAGTCATCGGGCTGCGCGGGGATGAAGTCATCGGGCTGCGCGGGGATGAAGTCATCGGGCTGCGCGGGGATGAAGTCATCGGGCTGCGCGGGGATGAAGTCATCGGGCTGCGCGGGGATGAAGTCATCGGGCTGCGCGGGGATGAAGTCATCGGGCTGCGCGGGGATGAAGTCATCGGGCTGCGCGGGGATGAAGTCATCGGGCTGCGCGGGGATGAAGTCATCGGGCTGCGCGGGGATGAAGTCATCGGGCTGCGCGGGGATGAAGTCATCGGGCTGCGCGGGGATGAAGTCATCGGGCTGCGCGGTCAAAAGGGGTGCAGCCCCCCATCTTTCATGGGAACGACGAAGTACGGGCTGTAGAACCCAGAGGACATCTCTGCTAGAGGGACGGGCTATATGGCACCCTTTGCCAGAGGAGCAGCAACCTCTGCCCTAGTACAGAAGCGTTTTCCCCTCGGACTGAGGTGTGGATAATGCCCAGAACTTGGGTGGGCATCTGGCGAACTGGATCACATAGCCAAGACGGATCATTCTCTCTAGTCATCGCAATGGGCTAGTGCGCTCCCAAGTCCCCAAGCACCATGCAGAGCAACTACAGGGATGTCTGCTTCACGGTCCCGTGGTGGGGTGGTTCGGTGGCTAGCAGAGCGGTCAGGAAGGCAACGCAGTATTGATTCACCCAAAACACTGTTGTGTCGAGAGTGCTGTGGGAAGTGAAGAAAACCCAGAGAGAGGGAAGATACTCTTTAGTGGAGACGTGAAGGAAGCGTCTCTTTCTCACCTGCCGGTGAAATGCCCGGGGGTACGAGCTCGATGTTACTCTCTCTGGACTCATCCCCCGTTTCCCCCATGCTCCGTCCGCCAGAACCAGAATCTGGCCAAAAACGACAATGAACCAGAGAATTTCAAATATTCTATTAGATTTTTTAATGCTAGAATTACGAATATTGTGGGCGATCTTAAAGAATTCGCTGTGTTTTCACGCGTAACGTGTTCATGTAAGGGTGGCGCTGCCAATAACAACGCACCTAATACCTAAAGGCTGTCAATCCAGAGATAATAGAGGAAAACATTTTCTAACAACAATTGTTAACGATGTTACGCAAGTCAAAATATAAATCACATCTTGACCAATCAGTTTATGCAATAGTTGAAAAAAATGGCTAAATAAATAGAAGAAATTCAAAAATGGCTTCGACCAAGAATTTCATATTTATTTGGCTTAAGCCAAGAATTTTCATTTTGGTGCATCCCTACTTTACAAAGGCATTTATGTAAATGGAAACTTTCTTATTTCAAGTTGAGATTGAATGGGACACTTTGTCTGATGTCTTCTGCAGAATGTCGATGATGATGCCAGTGTTCATGATAAACTGTTGTGGGCGCTTCACATGAGTGGACTGGATGATCTGCTCAAGTTTCTGGCCTGTGCTCAGAGTGAACAGAAGTGGAGCTTCCACATACTGGAGATCATCTCACTCATGTTCAAAGATCAGGTGAACCCAATACTCTTATTTCAATACATTTCATTTTTGATTGTGACTGCAACATATATTCAGATCATTAATACATTTTACAGTTTTGTTTATTTTTGTGTAATTCCACAAACCTAGGCCATGATACAATGTTCAAAGAAGATATGCAGTTTGGTTTAGTCATGTCAGTTAATTATACAGTAAATATATACATGTCTTAGTTAATTAATTTTAAGGTCACGTTGATTCAAGGTACCAGGATTTCCCTGTTATTAGTTAGTGGTGGTTTGAAAGAGCATCAGTATTATTGTTGTGCATAGTTATTATTCTGCTTCTTCTTTTTCTGCCAAAATTTCGGCACGCTAATTGTCCCACAGCTTTTGTCGTAGGCCCACAGATGAGGGCTCAAAACGGCCTATATCTGCTTGGTGTGCTATGACTTTTATAAGTGATCGGGTGGTCTTCGATAGGGGGGCAAAAAACACCAAAAACGTCCCATTGGCTTAACAGGGCGTCCAACTTTAATGTCGTAGTTCTTAGCGAGAATTTCGTGGTAACATGAGGGTTACTACACTTGAGGAGCCTATCAGCCTCTGTAAGAACATACATCACATTGGGGTGTAAGCCCCCAAAAGTTCCCCATTGACTTAACATGGGGCAGGAAACATGCCCATATAAGGCGTCACAACTCTCATAACTGTCCCGTGTTGAATATCTTCGCAGTACAACCACTAAGAGACAAGAGGGTGGGCTTATTTGACTCAGGCAACCAATCAGTATAACATGGTCATCATGACGCTATGATGCCACCCCCCTAGCAACCATTTACAGCAACCTAGCAACCGTTCCCTTAGACTCCCATTATTTTACATTTACATTTAGGCATTTGGCAGACGCTTTAATCCAAAGCGATTTACATTGCTTTATCTTATACATTTTACATGGTGTTTGCAATACCCTGGGATCGAATCCACAACCTTGCGTTGTTAACGCAATACTCTTAACACTGAGTTACAGGAAAGCTATATATATATATATATATATATATATATATATATAAGCCATTATAGAAGACCCAGGTGAATATCTCTGCAGCACAGTGTCGTAGAGACAAGGGATTGGCTGAATTGACTAAGGCAACCAATCAGTATCCTAGGAACTTCATTACGTTATGAAGCCACGCCCATAGCAACCAAACAGGTTAGCCTAGCAACCATTTAGCAACACCTATATCTCTACATCAGACCATCGTAGAGACATGGGGGTTTGTTTTTCACTTGTGGCTTGAAGCAACATCAATTGCCAGGCCACGCCCTTAGCAACCAAACAGGATAGCCTAGCAACCGTTTAGCAAAACCTATATCTAAGCATCAGAATATCGAAGAGACATGGGGTTGGTTCATTTCACTCATAGCCTAGAGCAGTGGTTCTCAAACTTTTTTAGCTTAAGTACGCCTTATTATGATTTTTTCAAGCAAAATAGCCCTTGACCAGGCAACAACATTTTGCTTTAAATTACAGTGAAATGAGTGTCAGACAGTTATTATCTATGATGTCCCGAGTAGGTGTATTGCTTATAAACTGTATGTATCTTTAAGTAACTATTTGTTTTGTTTTTATTTGAGTCATTGCTGAAAATGAGGTTTCAGAGGTAGGTAGAGCCAAATGGGAGTAGGTGTTCCAAAGCACTTTTCCCTATCTCGAGGTGTTCTGTGGATAAATCTAATAGCTCCGCCCTCAGGTGAACGGGTAGTGTGACACAGTTGCTTTGGGAAAGTGTTAATGGGTTTCTAACCCAAAACAGTTGCTCATACTTCTCTCTTACATCAGGGAAGTATGATTTGAAACTAGAAATCACGTTAGCTAAATGTCCATTCAGAAATGTTTTTACTGTGTCTCTCTCTCCATATTCTCACTTACGACGAAACTATCAAACAGAGGAAAACCGCTAAAATTGCCCTCTGCACACAGTCTCTTCAACAGCTTTGCTTTTTTGAGAAAATCATCAACTCGGTCATAAAGTTTCAAGATCGTAGTGTCCAGACTAAGTTTCAACTCGTTCAGTTTACTAAAAATATCTGCTAGATACGCTAGTTTGGCAATCCAATTATTGTCTTTAAACAAAGTGGCAAGAGGGGACGCATTGTCTGACCAAAAGCAACATACCTCATAGCGCAGCTCGAACAAATGCGTTTCAAATTGATGAATTTATTTTTAATGCATCTTTGTGTAGTCCTAATTTCATATAAAAATACTATTATCATAATTTATTGATTTTAAATGGGTGTACGCGTAGCCCCAGGGGTACTGCAGGGGTTACGTGAGCGAAACTGACATTTAGGAATAATGAAAATCAATAAAATTATGATAATAGTATTTTTATATGAAATTAGGACTACACAAAGATGCATTAAAAGTAAATTCAACAATTTGAAACGCATTTCAATTTATTAGTTATTTATTGAGATCCAGACCCAGAATCAGGAGCGGTGTAAGTGGAGAAGTTGCGTTAAAATGGACAGGTGGTTTCTTAAGAAGACAAGCTCCTCCAACAGAAGACGAACATGCTAAAAAGAAGAGAAAAACAGAGCCTAAAAAATACTGCAAGTTTCATGAGGAATACATAGGGATGGGATTTAAATCTACTTCACATAACCCACCCTCAGCACTGTAATTTTTATGTGGTGACCTGTTTGTTAACAGCGCAATGAAGCCAGCTCATGTTCAACGGCATCTCGGGACTAAACACCCAAATCAGGTCTGGAATTCTCTGGAGTTTTTAAGAAGAAAATTTCATGAATTTACATCATGCCAAGAGAACATGAAAAAAGCCACAAGTTTATCAGCAAAAGCACTCGAAGCATTGTTTTGCGGTATCTTTACTTCTGGCGAAAGCTAAAAAGCCATTTAGCCTAGCTAAGGAATTGATAATTCCTGCTGAAGCTGTGCTCTCTGAGACCATGCTGGATAAAACAGCAGCAGACAAGATCAAAACTGTCAAATGACACAATTTCACATAGAATTGACAAGATGGGGACTGATATAGTTGAGCAACCGGTGGATAAACTCAGTGCTGGTGAATAATTTTCACTTCAATTGGATGAATCAATTGATATTAGCGGACAGGTGCAATTGGTTGCTTTTGCGAGATATGTGGATACCAGGGACATTCGCAAACACATACTTTTTTGCAGATTTCAGTAGGGTGGGAAAACAAACGGTCAGGATATTTCAACGTTGTTCATTCGTTTTTATCAGAACATGAAATCAGCTGGAAAACCTAAACCAGTCAGTGCACTGACGCAGCAGCGGCAATGACAGGTCGTATCAAAGGCCTCATCGCACGCATAAGAAGAATCCTGATATCCTGTGGACACACTGTGTTATACACAGAGAAGCCCTGGCATCAAAGAAGATGAGCCCAAAGCTTAATTCCGTCTTGAATGATGCTGTCAAGGCAATAAACTTCATAAGGTTGCGACCACTTAATGCAAGTCTGTTTCGAAGATTATGTGATGACATGGGATCTGAACACACAGAACTCCTTTTGCACACCGAAGTACGCTGGCTTCGAGAGGCAAAGTACTGAATAGGCTGTTTGAGCTGCGAATTGAGGTATGTTGCTTTTTGTCAGACAATGCGTCCCCTCATGCCACATTGTTAAAGGACAATAATTAGATTGCCAAACTAGTGTATATAAAAGATATTTTTACTAAACTGAATGAGTTGAATCTTAGTCTGCAAGGCAGGGACACTTTATGACAGAGTTGGTGGTTTTCTCAAAAAAGCAGAGCTGTGGATGAGACTGTGTGCAGAGGGTGATTTTAGCGGTTTTCCTCCATTTGATAGCTTTGTCGTAAGTGAGAATATGGAGAGAGACACAGTAAAAACATTTCTGGATGGAAATGTGATGTGATTTCTAGATCCAAATCATATTTCCCTTATGAAAGAGAGAAGTCTGAGCAACTGGATTGGGTTAGAAACCCATTTACACTTTCTCAAAGGCACCGTGTCACGCTACCCGTTCACCTAAGGGCGGAGCTATTGGATTTATCCACCGACCGTGGGTTGCAGACTACTTTAGAGAACTGTTCCCTGACAGAGTTTTGGGTGTGTGTGTGAGGCGAGAACACCTACTCCCATTTGGCTCTACCTACCTCTGTGAAACCTCATTTTCAGCAATGACTCAAATAAAAACGAAACAAAGAAACAGACTTTGCCTTGAAAATAGTCTGATAAAAGCAGTAGCTTCCCTGCCCCAAGAATGTCAAAGATCTTAAGAGAAGGACAGGCCCATGTATCCCATTGAAAGGCTCACTGACAAATTGACACAAATGGGCACACTAGACTTGTAAGAAGACATTTATGAAAACTGAACTGTTAGTTAAAACACACTAAAACTTGATCACAATGAACTTGAAAAAAATGATCACAATGAACTTTAACTGAACTGAAAAACACTGATTTACCTATTATGCCTAATACTTAAAAGATTTACATAGTTGTGTAATGCTACATACAGAAATTTTTATAAGCAATAAACCTACTAGATATAATAACTGTCTGACTCTCATTTCAGTGTAATTTAAAGCAAAATGTTGTTGTCTGGTCAATGGGTATTTGGCTTGAAAAAATCATAAAAAGGCTTACTTATCCAAAAAAGTTTAAGAACCACTGTGCTAAGCCACGCCTCTAGCAACCAAATAGGTTAGCCTAGCAACCGTTTAGCAATACCTATATCTAAGCATCAGAACATTGTAGAGACATGGTGATTGGATAAACTCTTTCTTGCCGTCATGTGTCATCACCCTAGTGAGTGCCCAGTTCCGCGGTTTGCCCCAAAGCACCACTCACATTTTCTTCAGAAAATGTACATTTATAGTTTTGGCTATTATTCAATTTTATTTTATTTATAAAGTGCTTTTCACAATTTTCAATGTTTCAAAGCAGCTTTACATACGTCATAATTAGTGGTGGGCATAGATTAATTTTTTTAATCTAGATTAATCTAGATTAATTCCAAAATTAATCTAGATTAATCTAGATTAAAATGGCTCATTTGAATTCTGCCGAAGGCATTCAGAATATGTGTGCTACCCAAATAATGACTAAAAGTAAGTCTTTGAGAACGGGTTTCTCAAGCCAGGTGGCGCATTAGACCAGGGGCTCATCTCCTGTTTCCAAAATGCATCACAAACTGCTTGAGAAAGCTGTTCTACTATGATAATTGGTGATGAAAATTAAATTATGTTCAATAAGATGAACTTGTGTTTACTTCCGCATTAGCTAAGGGATGATTTGCGTTTAGGTGGTACTTAGGTGGAGACTGGAAGAGCTCCTACAGTACATTTACATTTAGTCATTTAGCAGACGCTTTTATCCAAAGCGACTTACAAAGAGTCAGGGAGCAACAAGCGACCTGTCATACAGGAGCCATAATACATTAGGTGCCATACAAAGTTACTGGTTTCAACTAAAGCTAGACCACTACCTGTTGAGAGAAAGTGTTTTTTTTTAAACCAATTCCGCATTGCACAAGGTGCAAACAACCTTAGTCTTGTCGATGTTTCTATTGGGAAGCTTCTTAAAAATTAATATTCCCTGAAGCAAACGCGGCGGCTTCATAGCTGCATCCATGTTAGCACGTCACGTTTGATGCGGTAATTTCACAGTAACGTGTTGTTGTGTTCAAACCAAATGCGAATGGCGTGTCAAGCGCGAGTGATTTATATGTTAATGCAAAGAGCCAATAGACCTACTTGCTGCGCGAATCGCGCGAATGAAGCCCTGGTTATGAGATGATGAGGAGGCTTCTGCTTCCGCGAATGACGCGAATCACGCGAGTTGAAAAATCTCGTTCTCGCCCCGTACAGTGCAGTTAAGCTGGTATACATCCGCGCTAAAATATCAAGGTGAAAGTCATCATAGCTTGCGTAGTATAGACCCAGCTCCCAACCCAACCCAACTTTGAGAATAGATTAACGGCGACATTTTTTTTATCGTGCGATAAGAGTCTCACTGCGTTAACGGCGTAAACGGCCCACCACTAGTCATAATTTAAAAAGGGAAAAATGAAAGGCAGTATATGGTATTAAGATACATGGTATTAATACGACAGTACAACATTACAAACACTGATGCTGTAATAACTCGTCTTTGGCGGGGAACCATTTTTTTTAAATGACGAGAGATAACTTGTCAATAGCGGTGAGAGAGTTAAATAGTGTTATTTTGTAAAATTACAATATACCAGAACAATTTGCAATAATACCAAAACTCAAAGTATGTTAACGCGCATGTATGTTGTTAAATGCAAGTCGTTTATGAAATAAACACAGTGATCTAGGATAACTTGCCTTTGAATGTCGCAGCTGGCCAAACAGAATTAGATATTCCAGAATGACTTTTTATCATTGTAAAATGATATCAGTAATGTCAAGTTTTTAAGAACATTCCTAGTTTTTAAATAAAAATATGTGAGATTAAAGTGTTTGTATGCGTTTTTCTGTATGTTGTTATCAGACTCCTGAGATGTTGGTGAATGCAGGACAAATGCGTTCAGCAGAGGAAAAACAGAAAGACGCAGATGAACTGGAGCTGCTGAGAAGAAAAGAGCTGGCAGCAAAACGCTGCCGTAATCTGCAAAGAGGCAACAGGTGATAAAACATCATTAAGATGCATGTACAAGCATAATGAAGTAAACAGAATTTCTACCAAGGGGTAAATTTCACTTTTTTTAATATTCGGAAAAGCGAATTTTCAGTCATTTCCCTACATCCGAACGTGAATGGACTGAACCAGATTATGAGCGGCCAAAGGCACTACCCTTCGCATGATCGTGATCGTGAAGGGACGTATGTTTCCAATTCGGAGACAGGCGCGTGTATAAACAAGGCAGTAGTCTATGACTGCCCGTCACCGTCTAGTTTGTTTCGCCGTAGTTTAAAAACAAACTGGAAATCTTTTTACACTTTTCATAACACAACAATTTCTAATGCGACAAGCGTGATTTTGGATAAACATTCTTCTTAATGGGTTTTGCTCACATTTTAGAATAAAAAAACATTTTAGATAATGCATTCAAAATAGCATCTCACTAAATAACACACTGATCCTACCCCTCACAATGTGGTATTTAACAGCGCAACCTCTGCAAAATACTAATAGATTGGAGTGAATGTGTCACAGCAGCAATCAGTCGCAACAGTGGACATAACTAACATAAATTATTCATCAACCTCATCCTGTTTTCACTGACAAAAACAAGACGATTACTAAATAAAAACAAATGTATGATGTATGACAACTGACGTTTTTGTCATTTAATAAAATAAGACAAAGACATTCCTGCTCCACCGGGCATACTTCAGCCTTCACACATTTGCTGCGCATCTCATATCCACCTTTTACACAATGCGCGAAATTACCCATTATGCCTTGCGTATGCTCGTAGGACTGATGCTTAAGACTTCCGGTTCACCGCTTGATCCCATTAGTTTGGCATTACCAAGTTACCTTAAAAGCTTTTAAACGGATGTTATAACACTTCTCAGTCATTTAAACAGTATAGTGTCAAATAATGAGAGACAAAGTTGTTTTTTACGCTCTAAGAAGTTGGACAGCAACAGCTATTGGGGGGGATGATGACATCAAACTCTAACAAGAAGCATGCAGGAGAGAGTAGAAGAGCTTTACATATATAAAACACTAAAGTTACGCAGCGTCAACATTGGACAAATTCTTTGCTTTAGAAATGTGAACTGTTTCTGGTTATGACGGAGTACTTAACAGGAGACATAAGTTAACGGGAAGAATTTGATAACACACCACGCTATATATACCTGATCACATCGCGTGGGATATTTTTTTAAAATAACGCTATAGAAGAAGATAATTGGAGACCTCTGGATGCTTCAGTGTGACTGGTTCTGGTATGTCATGTAGCAATACAGCTGCTGTGTTGTTATAGTGCCTTCTTTTATAGAGCTACAATCCTGACGGGGCCAAACATACACTTAATAACATGCATTACATACAAAATACATTTAAATAGCGTGTTTTTCCTGCGTCACATACGTATGTTTGAATACAACGCAACTGTCATATTAAAACTTAAGCTTCATTTGATATTATAATAATGTCACTTAGCCCAGGATATATGCTTTGTGTGTTAACAGTGATGTACTATGCAATAACAAAAAAGTAAATTACGAAGTGAACAATATCTTGTGATGTTTTTGAGGGGCTTACACCCGTTCCATTCCGCAAGCGAGAGCATTATGTATTTTTTTCGGCGCATATGTTAACATATGAGAGCATTCATACCGCAAGCGTAAGCAGCGCGTATTCTCATTTCGGAGCGGAGTCTATTTTTGCTGCGCTGCTAACGCTCAATTAAAATGACAGTGCATTCTTTACATTGAAAATCCACATGGATTGACAGGAAAAACTAACACTTTTACCTTTAAAGCATGCAAGTGGTGTCTAATGGCTTTTTAACAGTTACCATGAGTTCCAATGACTCTGTTGCCAGAAGTATTCTGGCCAAAACCACAACAGCACATTTAAATGATTTGTAATACAATTATATCTAAAAAGTTATTATTATCATATTGCATATGAAAGAGTGGAAAACGATCGCATTGCGCTGTCAGTATACCATCTGAAACTGAAACTGAAACACTGTCATCATACCCTTCTGAAAATACAGGTAAAACAACATAGCAGCGTGTTTTATGCTTATATTGCGTATGTGTGAGATACAAGTGACTGCATCACAAGTCAGTCACTCTCTCCTATGGTGAGTTTACCCTTAAGTGACTTTGTGTCCTTCAAAGCACAATGGCTTTTTATTTATTACTTGTACTATATACAGTTATGGCCAAAATTGTTGGCACCCCTGAAATTCTTCCAGAAAATCAAGTATTTCTCACAGAAAAGTATTGCATTAACACATTTTTTGCTATACACATGTTTATTCCCTTTGTGTGTATTGGAACAAAACAAAAAAACGGAGGGGAAAAAAGCAAATTTGACATAATGTCACACAAAACTCCAAAAATGGGCTGGACAAAATTATTGGCACCCTTTCAAAATTGTGAATAAACAAGATTGTTTCAAGCATGGGATGCTCCTTTAAACTCACCTGGGGCTAGTAACAGGTGTGGGCAATATAAAAAATCACACCTGAAAGCAGACAAAATAGGGAGAAGTTGCTTTAGTCATGGCATTGTGTGTCTGTGTGTGCCATACTAAGCATGGACAGCAGAAAGAGGAGAAGAGAACTGTCTGAGGACTTGAGAACCAAAATAGTGGAAAAATATCAACAATCTCATGGTTACAAGTCCATCTCCAGAGATCTAGATGTTCCTTTGTCCACAGTGCGCAACATTATCAAGAAGTTAGCAACCCATGGCACTGTAGCTAATCTCCCTGGACGTGGACGAAAGAGAAAAATTGATGAAAGGTTGCAACGCAGGATAGTCCGGATGGTGGATATGCAGCCCCAAACAAGTTCCAAAGAAATTCAATCTGTCCTGCAGGCTCAAGGTGCATCAGTGTCAGCGCGAACTATCCGTCGACATTTAAATGAAATGAAACGCTATGGCAGGAGACCCAGGAGGACCCCACTGCTGACACAGCGACATAAAAAGGCAAGACTACAGTTTGCAAAAATGTACTTGAGCAAGCCAAAATCCTTCTGGGAAAACGTCTTGTGCACAGATGAGACCAAGATAGAGATTTTTGGTAAAGCACATCGTTCTACTATTTACCGAAAACGGAATGAGGCCTACAAAGAAAAGAACACAGTACCTACAGTCAAATATGGTGGTGGATCAAAGATGTTTTGGGGTTGTTTTGCTGCCTCTGGCACTGGATGCATGGACTGTGTGCAAGGCATCATGAAATCTGAGGATTACCAAAGGATTTTGGGTCGCAATGTAGGGCCAAGTGTCAGAAAGCTGGGTTTGCGTCCAAGATCGTGGGTCTTCCAGCAGGACAATGACCCCAAACATACTTCAAAAAGCACCCAGAAATGGATGGCAACAAATCGCTGGAGAGTTCTGAAGTGGCCAGCAATGAGTCCAGATCTAAATCCCATTGACACCTGTGGAGAGATCTTAAAATTGCTGTTGGGAAAAGGCGCCCTTCCAATATGAGAGACCTGGAGCAGTTTGTAAAGGAAGAGTGGTCCAAAATTCCTGCTGAGAGGTGTAGGAAGTTAATTAATGGTTATAGGAAGCGATTGATTTCAGTTATTTGTTCCAAAGGGTGTGCAACCAAATATTAAGTTAAGGGTGCCAATAATTTTGTCCAGCCCATTTTTGGAGTTTTGTGACATTTTGTCAAAATTGCTTTTTCCCTCATTTTTTTTTGGTTTGTTCCAATACACACAATGGGAATAAACATGTGTATAGCAAAACATGTGTTAATGCAATACTTTTCTGTGAGAAATGCTTAAAAAAAAAAAAAATTAAGCGGTGCCAACAATTTTGGCCATGACTGTAGATCTAAAAGAGCATGAAACTGGTGGATATAACAAATCATAGTTATGCAATCTTCTTAAAAACGCTTTGATGAAGTTCAGGAAGACATTTTGCTCATTGATTTATGTAAATAACATAATGAGAAATTGCTGTACTGTGGTAACAGTTACCAAGGCAGCGCGGTGCACGCTCTGTGTTTTGTGCAAATCGAGAAATACAGCGAGTGAGATCAGAGTGCCTGTGCCAAACTCTGCGCGTGTTTGCTTGTGTGTATTGCGATGCACCTCATTCATTAAAAAAATGGCAAAACCCAACTCTAACATGATTTCGCTTTATTTCCTTGAAACCGGATGTGCTCTATAATGTCGTTGGATTATCAGCATTTCTCCCATGTGGAATAATTACCACTGCCTGCAAACACAGCTGGGTTTCTCCAATGTTAACCCTGGATTAAGTTACATTCACATACATTGGGGATACGTTGTCATAAATCAAGAAATGTCTCTGCAGTTCGCTTTTCTTAATGTCAGGCTTTTTAAATTCAACTCAACTTTATTTATATAGCGCTTTTAAAATTTTCATTGTTACAAAGCAGCTGTACATGAGACACATTGACTATGAGTAAAACAACTAAGATCAGGTACCTGTAAAAACAAGAAAAAGGTGAAAACACAAAAGACGGACATACAAATGCTCCACACACACAATATGCATACATACTTACACACATTGACATAGACGCACACACGCACAGTAAAAGCACACATTTGAGATAATGGAGAGAGAACCACAGCTCAAATATTAAACGGACAATTAATTCCTATATGCAATATTAATTATATCAAACTTCTGAATTCTGAAGATCTTTTAAATGTGGCAGCCTCAGCAAGTGCTTTTTCAGAGACGTGACCCGTTCACAAATTGTATGGTCCTGAAAGCGTGGTCTGTCAAAACTTATCAAAACATTAAAAATGAAACTGTTGATCCAGTTTACCAAATGAAAGCATGTTGTGAAATGTATGCACGAAACAGGACATGATGAGATCTTTGGGTAGCCACCATAAACGGGTTACATAAACATTGAAGAAACATAGTTTCTTTCTTTGACGCATCATGCTGCTTATCGTTCGTTTCAGAAACTGCCATGTTACCTTCAAAAGGTTAAAACGGATCATAACATTAAATCAACCAAGCAAAATAAGGTCAGTGCGGTGCAAGGCAAGAAACTTGTGACTTTAGCCGTTTTCTTTCTTTGTGAACATTTTTCTAAAAATCTATTTTTTTTTGTAGCTCAACTTCTGACAAGTTAAACAACTTATTTGGAATACATTTTAAAACGGCTACGTGCCGAAATATATTGGTTCTTTAATGACTTCCAAGGCTCAATGTGAGACGGCACTCTTGCAATTCACATGAAGCAGCATTTAAAAGGGAATTTCTAGCACAGTTTAAGCTTAGTAAACTATATGTAGCCTATGCTGTAATTTATATCGGGTTTAATTCATCTTTGGAAATATGTTGTTTAAGTGTGTTTTTGCCAGCGATTTTAGAAATGAATGTTACTTTCCAGTAATCTGAACCCTGAACTTTAAAGGCCTTTTAAAATGCAGCTCTTTGTTACTGCTCATACAACCTCCATCAACCCCCACCTCCTACTGCAGGAAGAAATCACCCAATAACACTTCAACAAAAACTCAAAAGTGGTGTCAGTTGAGAAGTTGCATATTTAAAAATAGGTTGAAATGTAAACAGTGATTTTTACCTTAATTACTTTATAAAGTATATTGATCAAGAAGATATGAAAACATTTAATTGTTTGTCATTTAAACGAGAGGTCATTGCGGTGTTTTAATATGTAGAATTTGATATTAAAATAATTTAATTTGTTACGTAAATTAGGAGCATTAACGATTATAAAAAGCATATTTTGGTAAAAAAGTTTTGTTTATGTTTGGAGTTAGGTTTCTTGTCAGTATTACGGCGTCTTATGTTTATTTGTCACGCTGCTGGTAAGACATTAATTCTAAAATCTGTTCTTTCAAAAAGCGAGACATTCACACATCTCCCAGTCCCCATCCCCCTTCATGTAAGAAGTGGAATCTGTTTTTTAAAGCCTGTACTCTACTGACATGGAGAGAATTAAAACATTTCAATGCATGTCATTTAAACACGGGTCAATTGACCATTTTGTCACTTTTATTTAGTAACGATGAAATGGTCTATAAACTGCATATTTTGGTAAAATTATGTTTTTTCTTTCACGTCTTTACACGGCCTCTTTTCTAGCTCATTAATAATAATTTGTTACATTTTTGCCTTGTGCAGTTTAGTTTCTCTGGTCCGCATTCATTTATAATTATATAAATAGTGATATTGTCACATTTGTCTTCAAGTATTGGCTGAAAGACAGTGTGTAGACCCTCTGTTGTTGCTTTGTATCATACATTTCTGGGTAAGCTGCTTGTCACAGGACTTTAACCCGCTCCAAGCGAGCCTCTAACCGCCTTCGGTCCACACCGGTTTAGAAGACGGACAAGCTTACCAGGAGGCTATGCTCCGCTATGGTCGTCATAGGCATATTGAGGTAGTTGGTGCAAACTGCCCACTTCTGCGTGGTCAATGTGATGGTTTTAACTGATGCACATTTTAGTGTAACACGCTCACTCATGGTACTTTTTGTAAATGAGCTTAAAATCTAAAACAATTGTACACTTTGAAAACGAATATTACATTAAAGGTTCTGCCCGCACTAGCTTTGAACGAGCTGTTGTGTGGTCAAAATGTTTAATGTTTTGTTTTACTTGGTAATATGTTAAATGAAGACTGTTTAATGTTATTATAAAATTTTATATTGAACTTGATTGCGTTTGTAAGTGGTGGAAATGAGGTTGTCCTTAAATAAAGGAACTTCATTGTAAAAGCAAATATGGACGTATTAAACTGTGGTTATGAAACTTTTTAAAAACAATAAAACGGTTCAACAGTTTGCTCGTTTAAGGATAGAAAAGACATTGCATGGTTATTTTTTTATTAAAATAGTGTGTTCTTCTAACTCTCAGGTTTGCCTGAGAGTTAGAAGAACAGGGAACAGCATTTGGGCTGGGGGTAAACAATTATTTATTAAACGATTAATCTAACGATTATTTTATTGATTAGTCGACTAATCTATACACTAATTTGAGGATTAATCTAACGCTTATTTTCTGTTGCTCGATTAATAAAAACCATAATGTATCTCAAATAAATACCAAAAAAAATATTTGGCTTTACACAAAATAAAATTATTTTACGGTTATAAAAAATGGAAAGACCAGCCTGTTAACTCTTTACAGTACCAACATAAGTCTCTTGTTTAAAAAGTTCTAAAGTTGTTGTGCAAAAAAAAGTGGTGCTTGGTGGTGCTAAGCTAACCAATTACCCAACGTGTCTTATAGGGGTGCTCCGATCAGGATTTTTGGAGCACCTCGATCACTGAAAGCTGTATCGGTCGATACCGATCACCGATCACAGGAGCTATTTGAAGCTTTCTCAGTACCAGAAGAGAAAGTCTCATGAATTAACAAATGAATATTAGTAAGTTACATATTTGGTAACACTTTCCTTGAAGCATGTATGTATACTGCATTATAAAGAGTTATTAAAGGGTAAAATGCATTATTATTATTTATAATGTGTGTTGTAAGGCATTATATGTAGTTGTAAAGAATTATAACCAATTTAAAATGTGTAGTTTAACAATGAATTGCTTGGTTGTTATTACAGTTAATACATTATAACACTATCTATAAGACATTACAAAGCATTCAAATGTGTGTTACAATGCTTTAAAACTACTTTTATAATGCATTAAACATACATGGTTCAAGGAAAGTGTTACCACATATTTTCATAAAACATAGCAGCCTGTGACACGAGTCCCAGAAACCCATTGTCTTCCACAATATAAAGTGGCCGTGATCAAAGCTAATTTATTACATTATTTATCTGAAATCTGATATTTCTTTATGCTTCTTACTTTGCTTGCAGTAGGGTTGAGGCTTTTAAAAATGTCTCTGTTACTGACAGCTGAGGAGAGGTTGAGCTAGACTTAGACTTTTCATATATTATTCAATTTTTCTTTTGTCGGACGTAAAATAATTATCTAATTACAAGCAAATGTTTATGTTCATATGTCCATTCAGTAACAATGACATGTGCATGTAAAAGGTGTTTTGTACTCACAAGTAAGCTGTGGTTTGGTCATATATATGTGCTGCTTCTGCCGCTCAAAGAACAGAGAAAACGTCCACTTACTGAAAACTATTATTTATCCAAAAAGACGCTATTTTATGAGGTAAAAACTCTGTAAAGACGGCACCACAGCGCCTGTGTGTATGCGTGCATGGGACGTGTGGAGTGATGGATGCTTATGCACCTCGAGTCTCTGTTGACCACATGCGCGTTTGGCAAAACTGAGCAGGCATTTGAGATACACATTTCTTTCATTACGATATGTTGAACATGGCCATTTGTGACTGCAATGTAAAACACACCGTTTTTGTGTGTATAAATGCAAATGAGCTTCTGTTCTCCTACCTGTATGCAAAATAGGACGTAGAGACACATGTCCCACTGCTTTGGATGCAGCAAGACAAGCAATATGGTGGAATGCGCTATTACGTCTGTAATGCCCTATCCAACCAAAACCATACACTAACTGCAATAAAAATCACCTTAATGCCTTGTTCATAAAACAAATTTAATGGAGACGATAAAAACACAGATAGTACAAAATATGCTGTTGAAATGTTGGCCATTGATAATTAATCATGTGCATGCATATTACTAACAGATATAAACACAGATATAGGCAAAAACATTAATTCAGAGTACTTTTATATGACAGGCAGGTATGTAAAGATCAGCAACCAGGTTGTCTTACAAATGGGAACTCTGTTTCTATCCGCTCTTAGTATTGTCGCACTTAGGACATATGAGAAAACACTGAACTCACTGAGAAAGTCACTGCCATAACTTTCTTTCGTTGTAATGAATAAGCTTTACAGAAATGATGTCGGTCACAAGTCTTATGAACCAAGCTTGCGTTTTACCACTAACATTACGACATAACACATGTCTTTTGCCCATAGTAAGGTTTCAGGTTTAGCCGCGAACATTTAAACAACAGCCGCTTACGTGCTAAAAACATTATTTGAGAAAGACGATTTTAAACCGATGTGTAATACTTACTATTTCCAGAGATGAAGCTTGATCGCGAACAGCTGGTACTGGTCCACTCTTGAGAATCTTTTTTTTTTGGTCCGAAACCCATGCTATACTTTACGAATTCCCATGCTATACCGAAACCATGCTATGAAAGGCCACCGGGTCACGGAACTTGTATTTTTCCGATTACCGGGAGCTCTAGCTCCCGACCTACGGGTCGCATCGACTCGTTGTCAGTGCCGTTCGAATACCCAAGCGGAGACATTTCCAACGAGTCCTGGCTCGTTTCCATAGGTCTTTCCGGACCGGTGATATGGACCAGTCAATGTTGGTTTGTCGATCCGATAAAGGTGGCTCTTGCCCGGACACAGAGTTCTCGGCATCCTGCCCAGGACTTTCGATCGTAATATCACCGGCCCCCAAGGGTGCTGCGGCCCAAACTTGGGCACGTCGGAAAGGTCTCCTCCCGGCCTCCATTTAAGTTCCATTTTACATCCAACAACAGCACACATTTGTTGTTTCTTAGACATTTTTGTTGCTGGCTAGTGGCTACATCAGCCCTTTCCTGAAAATGTTTGACAGTGTGTCTCTGGCGAAAGGCTGAGCTAGCCGCTCATAAGGCGGAGTCTGCGAGCAGTCATGGGCAGGCGTAAATCAATGTTATGTCAGATTGTTAAGGGATCCCCAACAGCCTGTTTTGTGTCACTGTTGTTGTTTAAAGGAGATTACAAAAAGAAGAATAGATGGATTTGTATTATTACAGGGTGTTTCTGCACACACGCTGGCGACTTAATTTCTTGTAGATAAGCATTTAAAAGTGCATTTTCTAGGATTGCGGCCCGTTAACACTTTACACAAATGAATGGTACATTAATTTAAAGAACCTTTTCAAGAAATTTGCTTACTTATTTATTGAATATAGGAATTTGTAGTCTTTTTAATATTTCACCTGTGTTTCTCTCTCCTTTACCTTAAATGTGACACTGGACCACAAAACCAGTCTTATGGGTAAATTTTTCAAAATTGAGATTAATAACCACATTAAAGCTGACTAAATACGCTTTCTATTGATATATGGTTTGTTATGAAAGGACAATATTTGGCCGAGATATAACCATTTAAAATTCTGGAATCTGAGAGTGGGAAAAATCTAAATATTGAGAAAATCGCCTTTAAAGATTACTTGAAAGTAGTCCTTAGCAATGCATATTACTAATGATGTGAAATAAATGAAACTTACACCATTGATTAACAACAACTTAAACTTTATACACACAAAATTTCATAAAAATAATTTACCAGGAACATATTATATTTTACACTTGACTTTTTCACATTTTCTCACATTTCTTTCATATGCTATAAATACGAATTCAAATGACCGTTTATTACTTTTCCTCCCACCAGACTTCTTTTCCTTCAGCTCAATTCCATGTTCTTTATAATGTGAAAGCAGATGTGTGAGGCAATCTTGGCTTAGCCTGAAAAAAAAAAAAATCGCATTCAGATCAACACAACTGATTTTCATTAACGAATTCGATAACGAATCATCATTAACAGAGGCAGACCTACATGCTAAGACGATGTTTTGTTTACATTTTGTCAGAGCAATATTGGCATAACTGTGACATAAACAACTCCTGAAAACCACTACTTTGTAAAGAAGGTATTTAAGAATGTTTGTGACTGACTCACCTGAACTTTGAAGAAATTTCCCACTCAAGCTGGTCGAATTCTGAGTCCGCAGTGAAAACTTTGTATTCCTTCATGGCGTCATTTTCCATAACGGAGTCGAAGTGATCCAAATATTGATCGAGCGACTTACGACTGGTTTTGTGGTCCAGGGTCAAAAATGTGTGCTTCTTTGTGATAACCACTGTAAGTGTGTTAGCACGCGTGCTTATTGTGTGTGGAGTTGTGAGGCCTTGTTTGGTATGTGGTTGAGTTGCTCCGATTGATCGGTCGCCGATCATAATCGGCCGATAATCACTTTGGGAAGTATGATCAGCGGTCTCTATAAAGACTGAAGCAAAGATGGCAAAAAAAAAATTTACGAGCTATGAGAACGGTTTCACCGGTCTGGTAAAGATGTTTGAAAAAGACAATGCTTTAGCAACCTGAAACTTGTCTACTATTCGAACTCCACGAGGCGGGAAGCACCTAATACATTTTTACACCACCAACCTCATTAGACATTTGAAGGTTAAAGGTGTGAGTAGTTTTCAAAGTTAGCTAGTGCTTCGAGAGAGCGGGACAGTTCAGCAGCTCGCGTGCCACTCAGCTGCAAAGATCTCGCCAACTGAAAATGTTCTGTCTTTTTTTTACAAGTGATGGAAAAATCTGAAGGCAATCCGTCATTTTGATAAACTACAACAAAGGCGATTTGTAATTCCCCTATTTATCATTTCGTGTCATCAGAACGTGATCGTGAATGGACTGAATGTGATTGTGATCGGAAAGAGGTAGGCTATCGTGAAGTGACGTGTGTTTCCATTACATTAGCTTACTCTCAAATACCTGGTCAGTTTTGCTAAACGCTTATGTGGTCAGCAAGAGACTCGATGTGCATATGCATCCATCACTCCCCGTGTCCCATGCACGCATACACACAGGCACTCTGTTCTGTCTTTACAGAGTTTTATCCTCATAAAATAGTGTCTTTTTGGATAAATATTAGCTTTCAGTGAGTGGAAAAATGCGGCAGAAGCATCACATACAGCGGGGAAAATAAGTATTTGACACATTAGCATTTTTATCAGTAAGGGGAATTCTAAGTGGGCTATTGACACATTTACATTTAGTCAATTGGCAGACGCTTTTATCCAAAGCGACTTACAGTGCACTTATTACAGGGACAATCCCCCTGGAGCAACATGGAGTAAAGTGTCTTGCTCAAGGACACACTGGTGGTGGCTGCTGGGATCGAACCAGCAACCTTTTGATTTTACAGTTCAGTGGTTTAACCCACTAGACCACCATCTCCACAAAATTTCCACCAGATGTAGCCATCAAGCCACATATTGAATTCATACAAAGAAATCAGAACATTTAAGTATACAAGTTCAGTCATAATAAATAAAGTGAAATGACACGGGGAATAAGTATTGAACACATAAAGGTAGGAAGTTGCAAAATGGCATGGAAAGCCAGGAGATCACCAGAAATCGGTCAGTATTGAGAGAGAAACCCTGCCCCCTATCAGTACTAATTGATATCAGCTGCTTTAGTCCTAATTGATGGCCTATAAAGGCTTCTCATTACCTAGGAGGCACACAGGAAAGACTTCATGATGAGTAAAAGCAAAGAACTCTCTGTAGATCTTCGTAATCTTATCGTTGAAAAGCATTTTGATGGGAATGGTTATAGGCGAATTTCCAGAGTGCTGAATGTTCCTGTGAGCACTGTGGGGGCCATTACCCGGAAATGGAAAGATCATCAGTTCACCATAAACCGGCCACGATCAGGTGCTCCACGTAAGATCCCTGTCCGAGGAGTCCAAAGAATAATCAGGAGAGTTCTCACAGAGCCAAGAACCACTCGGGCCGAACTACAGGAAGACCTTACATCAGCAGGTACTGTGGTTTCAAAGAAAACTGTAAGCAATTCACTGAACCGCCATGGCTCACCACGCAAAACTCAATTACTGAACAAAAAGCATGTTGAGACTCGGTTAAATTTTGCGAAAGAGAAGCCTGTGGATTTTTGGGAGACTATAGTATGGTCAGATGAAAGCAAAATTGAACTTTTTGGAGAAGAAATGGCACTGCCCACCACCCCAAGCACACCATACCAACAGTTAAGTTTGGGGGTGCTTTTCAGCAAGGGGTACTGGCAGACTTCATATTAATGAAGGCAGGATGAATGGAGAAATTTACCGGGACATTCTGGATAAAAATCTGCTGCCATCTACCAGAAAGCTGAAAATGAAAAGAGGGTGGACATTTCAGCAAGACAATGATCCCAAACAGAAGGCCAAGGACACAATGAAGTGGTTTCAAAGAAAGAAAATCAAGCTGCTTGAATGGCCCAGTCAATCACCTGACCTAAATCCCATAGAAAATCTATGGAGAGAACTGAAGATCAAAGTTCATAAAAGAGGCCCAAGGAACCTTCAAGATTTAAAGACGATTTGCGTGGAAGAATGGGCAAGAATCACTCCTGAGCAATGCAGACGACTGGTATGGAGAGCAATACTCTCAATAAAAGAGGTGTCTAGAAGCTGTCATCGCCAACAAAGGCTTTTCTACAAAGTATTAAATAAAATGTGTTTAATACTTACTCCCTGTGTCATTTCACTTTATTTATTATGACTGAACTTGCACACTTAAATGTTCTGATTTCTTTGTATGAATTCAATATTTGGCTTGATGGCTACATCTGGTGGAATTTTTGTGTCAATAGCCCACTTACAAATCCCCTTACTGATAAAAATGCTGATGTGTCAAATACTTATTTTCCCCGCTGTATATATGACCAAACCACAGCTTTCTTATGAGTACAAAACACCTTTTACAGGCACCTGTCATTGCTACTGACTGGACATATGAACATAAACACTTGCATGAAATTAGATTATTATTTTATGTCCGACAACATGATCACTAAATAAATTAATGAAAAGTCTAGCGCAGTGGTTCTCAACTCTAGCCCGCAAAATCCATTTTCCTGCTGAGTTTAGCCCCAACTCTGATATAAAACACCTGAACAAGCTAATCAGCGTCTTTAGGAATAGACGCTTTCAACTTCATTCGGCACTGCACAAATCTATCAGTTTATGAGATTTAAGTAACGCGATGGCGGTTCAAATGCAGATTGCTCGGTACACATTTGAATCGCTCTCACGGTACTTTCATGCGATATGCCAAACAATCAGCGCTGCCCAACATTAAGTCGAACACGTCTGTTCCTGAAGTCACGGATTAGCCTCTTCAGGTGTTTTATCAGAGTTGGTCTAACCACTGGTCTAGCGCAACCTCTCATCAGCAGAGACATTTTTAAAAGCATTAACACTACTCCAAGGACAGTATGAAGCATAAAGAAATATCAGATTATCAGATAAAATAATGTAATAAATATGCTTTGATCAAAGCCACTATATATTGTGGAAGACAAACAGTTTCTCTGACTTCTGTCACAGGCTGCTATGTTTTATGTAAATATGTTACTTACTAATATTAATTCCTGAGACTTTCTCTTATTTTGAATACTTGATATAAATTGTTGTTAAAAATAGTTTAATAAGTAAAGGGACTGAGAAAGCTTCAAATAACTCCTGTAATCGGTGATCGGTATCTGAATCGGCCGATACAGATTTCATTGATCATGTATCGGTGATCGGCCCCAAAAATCTTGATCGGAGCACCCCTAGTATGTGGGTGTGTTTGAACCGGTGTGTGCGTGTCTGTCTTCGGTTTTCACCTTTTTTGTTTTTACCTGTATAACTTTAAATGCTCGGCTTATAGTCAAAAATTTTCATATACAGCTGCTTTGCAACAATAAAAATTGTAAAAAGCACTATATAAATAAAGTTAAGTTGAATAACATACATAAATTCATCTGAACAGCCGGGAAATACTGAACCGCTAAATACAGCACCTTCTAGCTCTTAGCAGGAAATTAAACTGCAACTCGGCCCTCACTGTGATTGTAACAAAACACTGTAGCATAATGCCGCAATTGCAGTTACACATGACAGTCCATTGAGTGGAAGTGTGAAGACTCTCGACATTAATCGGAGGCGGTGCGAAATTTGACTGTGGAAATTGGTAACCTGGTGACATGTAGAATGCTTTGATAAATTTAATTTATGCTTAACGCCATTTATTCTTTATTTTACAAGGACATGAGATGGCTTTATTAACATGTAGTTTTGCACATCCCTAGCTTCTCTTATTTGTTAAATAAGACCAACAACAATCATTTCTCTTCTCTTTCTACTAAAGACACTCTCGCTTCCGTGGCTCATATGTCATTGAAGGACTGAAATCCATTGGTGAGAAAGATGTGATTTTTCATCAAGGACTTCATAATGTAAGCTCTGCAATTTAAAAACACTAATCATGTCATTTTAGCATTTCATTTGAGCTAATTTAAGCATTTTAGTATTTTTACAGCAACTTGTATTAATAATGGACTCTGTATTACTACTAATGTTTTTTTTTTAGTTTATGAACTATTCACATGATGTGGGAAAGGGTGTGAGACGTGTGCCCAAACGAAAACAGATTGCTCGAGACTCAGAGAGGCAGCGGCGCTCTGCATTAAACGTACGTCTCTTCCTGCGTGAGTTCTGCATCGACTTTTTAGAGAACTGCTACAATCGACTCATGTACCTGGTAAAGGTGAGTAAAGGTTTTTTATAAAACATGTACAATTTGTTTGATATAAGAACCGGAACAATTATTGTGGATAGTAAAGGAACAAATGTTTAATAAATGTGTACGTAAGCAATTTAAACGCTAATGGACTCTTAAAATGAATTCCAAATCTGCAAAAATTCAATACAATTTCAGTTCAGTTTTATTTAAGTAGTGTTTTTCACAAATTTGCATTACATTGATTACTATAGGAAAGAGAAAAAATAAAGCCAAAATACATGCTATTATTGCAATGTTTTTCTCAATACAGTATATTGATGGAATTTTTCTAAAATAATTAGCCATAAACTGGTATTAACACAATATATACATCCATATGGGTCAATGGCGTATAACTACCACTTATCATGTGGTGCAACCGATAATAGCCATATTTCACATCAAATTAACAAAATATCAAATTTCTGTGACTGAAATATGTCCTGAGATATGCGTAGACATCAGAGATTCATAAGAACCTGCCATCCAGGTACGGAAGAGAGGTCTACAATTGGGTTCCTCATAAACGGATGCAGGGCAAACCCACCCGAGGCGTCTCAAATATTTTGCATGGAAGCCCCCAACAGAAGTGCCTGTGAGGAAGCCATACTCCTACCAGAGGTGATGGCATTCCAGGCACGGAAGATTGGGCTGAATCCATGCATTTTGTGAAAACGTGCATGGGGAGGGAGATAGGCCGAATGGAAGCACCAGACTTTGGTAAACCCCCGAAAGCGAACCCGAGAACCTTCTGATGTTTTGATTCAAGTCTATCATGGATGATGAACCAGTCCTTGGATCTAATTTCGACAACGATAAGAGGAATTGAATGGAATTGAAATTTATTTGACAAGTTTATAAACAACTCTACAAAATACATAGTATCCCATACACATAAAAAAAACTTTCGAGGATAAAAACACAATAAAGCCATTGGCTTATTTCCATTGAGGCCGTCAATGTTAATTTAAAGGTTATGGCTGTTTACAGAACTGACAGTGCAAAATAGTATCTCCAAATCATTTACATATTCGAACAGAACAATTCAAACAAAATTACCAAATGTACAGTGAAACACCACTAGTTTACCAATCGAAACAAATATAAGCTACCATCTAACAACCATCTTTTTACCAGTCTATTATAACTTAACAATTATTTTACTCCCTTTATTTATACTGATATTTATTCCATGTTGTAGCACTAGTATATAAAAACATATTTTTCCCCACCAAAGTCTAAAATTGAAATGGACAAATATTAGATAAATATCTACCCCTAGAGCCATAGGAATGCTCTTGACACATCATATAATAATATTTTTTTAAATAAACTCTTACCCGATTATTAATAATTTTATGCTCGATAACCAATTTTAAGAGAAGCATCCGTTTTACCACAGTCAACAGACCCAACTCCTTAAAACTATCACTATGCGAACTTGATTGAGAATGCACTTTTTAAAATTACCCTCACTAGTTTATTCTGAGCCTTTTGCAATTTATTTTTCAGGACTTGGGAACTGCTATACCAAAAGGAGGTTGCATAATCAAAATGGGGTTGAATCAATGCCCCTGCCAATAATCTTAAGGAATGAACATCTAAAAATTCAGCTTGCCTCGCTAGAAACCTAATTTTACAAGACTTTTTCATGAAAATACCTTTCTAGCCATAAAATCATCCATTAATTTGTTATCTATTAAGCAACCCAAATACTCTACAACCTTTTTTTTCTTCTATTACCATATCATTAATCTTAATCGAAAGGGTATCATCCTTTCTTAGTTTCATTTTAGATGCAAAAAGAATGGTCTCAGTCTCTCAAAGTATGTCCCGGAGGGCCTGTGTCCTGCAAAGTTTAGCTTCAACCCTAATCAAACACCTGAACAGCTAAGCAAGGTCTCACAAAGCAGACTAGAAACTTCCTAACAGGTGTGTTAGGCTAAGGTGTGTTATTTGCGGCTCCTTTTGCCTGAATTACTGCAGCAATGCGGAGTGTCATGGAGTCGATCAGTCTGTGGCATTCGAATATTTTCGAATAGTGTGTACGATCTTAAAAAATTTGCTTCCGTCTTTTTGTCGAAGGACAAAAAGACGGAAAAGACGTTTTAAAAACGTTTTAAAAATCTGTTTTAAAAATCTTATTGAGTTTGTACAGCCCGAGTTAAGTGTTCCGTCAGAAAAACAATCACTGCCAGACTGGAGAAACTTTTTCATGACAATAGAAATGGAAGCCTTTTGAACTGTTAATAAATGTTCTTTTTCGGGTAAATATGTTTTATCGCGTTTTAAGTCTGGTCTAAAATCTTTATGGCTTTAACATATTTTCCCTGATCAATCACACTGTTTTTTAGTTGGTATACATGTGCATGCTCATATTTGACATTAGGAAATGTCCCAGCATTATGAGCGGTTGATGCTGATCAAGAAGTACTGTAATTTGGTTGTTAATATATTGTTTCAGCACGTTATCTTAATTTATTGCTTAATGCAAGATTGCCTATTCCATAATAAATTAAGCAGTGTGTCGTAATAAGGATTTAAAGTGTAAATGGTCTCTCTCTCTCCGTTTATGTGTATGTACAGTTGAAAGAAAATGTACAGTTGAAAGAAAAAGTATGTGAACCCTTTGGGCTTACTTGGATTTCTTCATAAATTGGTCATAAAATGTGTTCTGATCTTCATCTAAGTCACAACAATAGAGAAACACAGTCTGCTTAAACTAATACCGCACAAACATTCTACGTTTTCATGTTTTTATTGAACACAACATGTAAACATTCATAGTGCAGGGTGGAAAAAGTATGTGAACCTTTGGGTTTAATAACTGGTTGACCCTCCTTTGGCACCAATAACCTCAACCAAACGTTTCCTATAGTTGCAGATCAGACCTGCACAACGGTCAGGAGAAATTTTGGACCATTCCTCTTTACAAAAGTGTTTCAGTTCAGCAATATTCTTGGGATGTCTGGTGTGAATCGCTCTCTTGAGTTCATGCCACAGCATCTCAATCGGGTTGAGGTCAGGACTCTGACTGGGCCACTCCAGAAGGCGTATTTTCTTCTGTTGAAGCCATTCTGTTGTTGATTTACTTCTATGCTTTGGGTCGTTGTCCTGTTGCATCGTCCATCCTCTGTTAAGCTTCAGTTGGCGGACAGATGGTCTGAAGTTTTACTGCAAAATGTCTTGATAAATTTTGGAATTCATTTTTCCATCGATGACAGTAATCCGTCCAGGGCCTGAGGCAGCAAAGCAGCCCCAAACCATGATGCCCCCTCCACCATATTTCACAGTTGGGATGAGGTTTTGATGTTGGTGTGCTGTGCCTTTTTTTCTCCACACATAGCGTTGTGTGTTCTTTCCAAACAACTCAATTTTGGTTTCATCTGTCCACAGAATGTTTTGCCAGTAGTGCTGTGGAACATCCAGGTGCTCTTTTGCAAACTTCAAACGTGCTGCAATGTTTTTTTTGGACAGCAATGGCTTCCTCCGTGGTGTCCTCCAATGAAGTCCATTCTTGTTTAATGTTTTCCTTATTGTAGATTTGTCAACAACAATGTTAGCATGTGCCAGAGATTTCTGTAAGTGTTTAGCTGACACTCTAGGATTCTTCTTCACGTCATTGAGCATTCTGCGCTGTGCTCTTGCAGTCATCTTTACAGGACGACGACGCCTAGGGAGTGTAGCAACAGTGCTGAACTTTTTTTCCATTTGTAGACAATCTGTCTTACCGTGGACACATGGACATCAAGGCTTTTAGTTATACTTTTGTAGCCCTTTCAACAATTCTTGATCGTAGGTCTTCTGTGAGCTCTTTTGTGCGAGGCATGGTTCACATCAGACAATGCTTCTTCAGAACAGCAAACTCAAAACTGGTGTGTTTTTTTTTTTTAGACAGGCCAGCTTTAATCAACACATCCAATCTCATCACATTGATTGGACCCCAGGTTGGTTGACTCATGGCTCCAATTAGCTCTTGGAGAAGTCATTAGCCTAGGGTTTCACATACTTTTTCCACCCTGAGTGTAACGAAGCTGCTTCCTTTAAGCACACTGTAAAGGGTCCACAGCTGTAAGGAATAAGTTTAATAAAACAAACAGGTAAATGCCATTCCGGCCCCTAAGGGCAGACAGAGCGTTACAGCCAAAATAAACATTAAATGTAACATGTAACACCGCCAAAAAAACAATACGGACCTTACCAACGCCGCCCACCCCATCCGTGACAGTGCATCTGCAACCAGATTATCTTAGCCCCTGACATGCTTGATGTCAAGGTCATATGGCTGCAAATACAAACTCCAGCGCATGAGACGTTGATTACTGTTTCGCATAGAATTCAGAAAAACAAGCGGGTTGTGATCACAGTACACAACAATCGGATGGCAGCTAGAGAGGTACACTTCAAAATGTTGGACAACAAGAACCATGCCAAAGCCTCCTAGAATAATTCCGCTGTGCGTAGGTAAACTTCTTAGTGAAGTAACACACAGGGTGATCCACGTCATCAGCACCCCTCTGCTGGAGAACATCTCCTGCACCAACATCACTAGCATCTGCCGCAAGACTTAATGGTTACGAATGGTCCGGTGCAGTCAACACCGGTGACGAAATTAACAAAGATTTAACATCTTCGAATACGCACTGACGCTTATCAGACACAGGTTGAAGGATAAGAATCAGTTTTTATAACAGCGTTTACACGTCGATAGTCAGTACAAAATCGAAACATGCCATCTGACTTCTGCACCAGCAAACACGGCGAACTCCACGGGCTGGAACTGGGCTCTGAAATGATATTTTTCAACATATACTCCACTTCTTTTCGTAAATGTGCTCGTTTAAGTGGTTAACACGATAAGGGTGCTGTTTTATCGGTGAAATTAGACCCACATCAATATCGGGCTCAATAACAGATGTCTGTCCCGGAACTTCCCTGAACAACATTGGAAACGAATTAATCAATTCCATAACATCAGCTACCTGAGCTGGAGACAAATGCGTTAGTTGACTGGGGAAAATTAAGAGCATCTCCAAATTTTTTAATCTGCCCTCAACTACACATCTGGATGGACCGAGATCTGCCTCGTCCATGCCCTCAGACAAGAGCAATCCAACAGCAGATATTTTTGACTCTGGAGCTAAAGATTCAGCATTCTCTACCTTACCGACCTCAACATTTCTCTCGTAATAGGCTTTAATCATGTTAACATTGCAAACTTTGGAGCTTCGACAACGATAAGGAGTATCGATGACATAATCTCGGTCTGACAGCTTCTTTTTAATCCCGTATGGACCAGTTTAACGAGTTTGCAATGACCCACCAAGCATTGGTAACAACACCAAAACTTTGTCACCAGGATTAAAATTTCGTTATCTAGCTTTCTTGTCGAACCAAGTTTTCATCTTCTCCTGCGTTTTTCCAAGATTTTTCTTAGCCAACTCGAAAGGTCCTTTTTGAATTAGATAGCCACTTTTCTTTTAACACCGACAAAGGCACCGCGCGGTATGTGTCCATTTACATTACATTTACATTTAGGCATTTGGCAGACGCTTTTATCCAAAGCAACTTACATTGCTTTTCCTATACATTTTACATAGGTATTTGCAATCCCCTGGGATCGAACCCACAACCTTGCGTTGTTAACGCAATGCTCTTACCACTGAGCTAAAGGAAAGCTCCAAAGACCAGCTCAGCTGGGCTAAACCCAAGGGACTCCTGCACCACTTCTCGTGAAGCAAAAAGCAACCAGGGAGTGCCTTCCTCCCAGTCCCTTCCTAGCTCAAAACAATAAGAACGCATCATCGATTTTAAGGTCTGATGAAACCTCTCTAGTGCACCCTGACTTTCAGGATGATAAGGAGTAGAGACGTTATGCTTAATACCGAGTCGCTTTAGTGCTTGAGAAAACGATTGCGATGTAAAGTTCAACCCACGGTCACTTTGTACTACTTTTGGCAACCCAAAAATAGAAAAAAACTTCATGAGAGCCTTAATAATCACCCTGGTCGTAATGGAACGCAAGGGAACTGCCTCTGGAAAACGTGTAGTCGCGCACATCATAGTTAAAAGGTACTTATACCCAGATTTTGATCGTGGTAAAGGTCCAACACAATCAATGATTACATGCTCAAATGGTTCCGAAACCATGAGGATTGGGAAAAGCGGCGCAGGCTGAATAACCTGGTAAGGCATCCCCACCACTTGGCAAACTTGACAAGACCGACAAAAATGTGAAATATCCTGTTTTAAACCAGGCCAATAAAAATTTAGCAGAATCCGGTCATACGTCTTTGCAACACCTAGATGACCAGCCAGACCATTGTGTGCAATGCTAAGAATCATGTTGCGATACACTACAGGAACTACAATTTGGCTGATCGTGTTTCAGTCATCAGAAGATTTTGGAGACACCCATTTTTTCATTAAAATCCCATTCTTAAGAAAATATGCCTTGGGCGCATCCCCACTCTCCTGCGAAGTTTCAGCCAATTCAAACAGCGGTGCAAGAGAAACATCTGCCGCTTGAGCAACAACTAATTCCTCAGGACACAACGCCAAATCGACAGTATCTTTGCTATCAGCACTCACAGGACCCGGATCGACGTTTTTCCTGCAGAGGCACTGAAGACAACTCATTCACATTAAGACTTCCGATAAACGTATAGCACAATTCCACCTAGTTTACAAGACGACGATCAGCAGACTTAGCCATAGACCGCGTAACTGCACACGCAGTGAACACGTCAGGATACTCCAGCACACAATCCTCTGTGTCGGTTACGAGAGGTACAGAAGACAACTTCAGGTGGTACATTAACATCACTCCACAGAATATCGGCATTTAAATCATTTCCCAAAATGAATGTAACATCGGGAACTGGAAGAGATGGACGAACACCCACTACAACCGATAACCAATTCAGATTGCAAATAAATTCTATGTAACGGAACCTCCATAACGCCCATTTCCACACCACGTACTAGAATGGCACCACCTGTAGAAGTCTCTTCAGTCAGCGGCAACACCCCCTCTAAAATGAGTGAGACGCTGGCACCAGTATCCCTAAGAATGCATACGGACACAGACTCATTTAAACAGGGAATGGTTACAGTACCACAGTGCAAAAAGGTTCATAACCAGTTTCGCTAGCATCACAATCAACCGTGGGTGTAGGGCGGTCAGGTATATACTATATACTAGTATCCAAAGAGATCAAACCAAACGGTTTAGTATTTGACTTCCTCTTTAGAGCTGGACAGTCTGCAATAAGTTGACCAGGGACCTTACAATAGAAACACACCATATCATTCCTCGAAACTGCAGACTTATAACTGAAGGACGTACGAGACATTGGAATAGGTAGATCAACAGAACTTTTATATAGAGGTTTCTCCTTGAAAGTGACTTATATGAAGTCATCAGCTAAAGTAGCAGCTTTTTGGAGCGTGTCTGCATTCTGCTCATTGATGTACGTAGAAATAGCAGCCGGTAGACAATTTTTTAACTCTTCAATAAGAATTAACTGTCTAACTAGCTATTTATCATCAGCTTTCTGAGAGGCGCACCAACGATCAAATAAAGTTTACTTTTCACACGCAAACTCAACGTACACTTGATCTGGAAGCTTTATATGATGTCTAAAACGCTGTCTATACGCCTCCGGTACAAACTCGTAGATTTTTAGAATAGCAGCTTTAAGGGTTTTATTGTCACCAGATTCCTGTATAGATAATGAGGCATACGCTTCTTGCGCTTTACCAGTAACCACACACTGTAAAAGCAACGGCCAGACGTTTTCAGGCCACTTTAAAGAAGCAGCTACTTTCTCAAAATAGCAAAAATATTTCTCTACGTCCCTCTCACAAAATGGCGGAACCATCCTACGATATAAGCCAACATCAAACTCGACAGATGCAGCAACGTTCGCCTTGGCACCCATCTACAAATCCATTTTTTTCAAAGCAAACTGTTGATCGAGCTCACGCTTTCGCAAATCCAATTTGACATTTTCTAACTCTACTTCCTTCTCTTTAAGTGCCAATTCTTTTAATTTAATAGCGATTTTACCTGGTAAATAACCAGTTACCTCCTCCACATCACTTCTATCTCGTAAAGGAGCTTCTAAAACACCCAACTCAACCAGACTTCTTCGTTTTGCAAACTTTCTTTTAAATTCTTATGTTTCGGTGCTATTTCGATTTCATACAACTCTGCAATTTGAAATAACTGTTCCTTCGTACACAATAAAAGCAGCTGTTCAGATGGATTCCCTCGAAATGTATCCACTACTGTATGTATCCAGCCAGGTGCATGACCACAAACTCGACCTTGGACTGATCTGTGGAGAAGCAGGTGGGCTGTAACAAGAAAGTCAGGAAGCATTATGACAGGAAGAAGCGGCAGGAGGTGGGCTCACCTGCGTAGGGAGTCAGAGGATTGAGGGGAGGTTCCGAACGGCGTGCCGCAGACCTGGATCTGATTTAGGCGTCGGGAGATGGCTGCCAGTTGCTGCGTCAGGTTCATTATCCCCTGATGGGCTTAAAATCTCCCCCTGTTGGCACCCTAGCAGGATGCCCTGCTGAGTGATGGCCCGGCGGATTTCTAGGGGCATTTTCCAAACAGCATTTATGTGCCCTTCAAGGGGACACCATTGGTAGGGGCGTTCCAAACAAAAGTGAACACCTGAATCCAAAGATTAAAGTTAGATTTCTGTTAATTGCAGCAAGTCTACAACGGATTTCCGTCAATTGTAGGGTTCCAGTCTGTCCTTAAAGACTTAAATTAACTTTTCATAATGCTGTCTATATAGTGGCAATAACAATCTCCTCATGTAATTTGACAGATGTTTTATTTACATCAGACACAGCATCTGCAATGTAAGGTCACTCAATTCTTCTACCAGTTCACCAGGCACTTACGTTTGTGTTCGTTTAAGAGAAGCGTATGAATTTACGTGATATAAATCGGACAGATCTCAGACTGCAGCAGAAACAAACATGGCGTTGCCCGCTTATAGCTCAATTAAAAAGATCATTATAAATGTGTTTAGACTACAAAAACCATTCACATGCACATATTTGACAGTCGGAATGTAAGATATTTCATGACGTAGTCAGTTTGTGAATTGTAAAAAAGAAAAAATATTGTAAAAGCAATACATCAGTTATACAGCTGCTGTAGCTCTGCGGTCACATAAGCACTGCTGTGTCGCCATGGAAATGTTAAGGCTACCTTCTTAACTCATTCCCCGCCAGCCTTTTTTTTTTTTTAAGTTGCCAGTCAACGGCAGCGTTTTTTAACATTTTCACCCAACTTTAATGGCTCACAGTAAATTTTCTGTAAAGAATATATGGACAAACAATATGTCAAATGAAAGAACAGAGTCTCAGCTTTTAAACAGATGAAACCGTATTCTTCTATCTTCATTTGTTCGTTTTTTATCACTGCGTAGATGTGGGTAGATTTCTTCAAAAATGCCTCATTTTGATTAAACAGCTGAGATAAAGTTTTTGTCAAAGATTCCGCCCAGATTACACTCGAAGCCATCATTTAAACCGCTGAAACATATACGTTCTATGTTCTGGGATTCTGTACTTTTCCCCAAAGGTGTGTAATAGCGCCACCTGCTGTATAACGGTACAAACACTGATTTCTGTAATATCTCGTCTTTGGCGGGGAACCGTTTTTTTTAAATGACGAAATAACTCGTCAATGGCGGTGAAAGAGTTAATGGTCGCTTTGGAAAAGCTAGTCAAACACTGTAACTAGTCACTGTAGTAGCTAGTCAAACACTGAAACGGGTGTCAGGTGTAGCCAAGCTTCAGAAATATGGTTTCACAGCCAAAAAGCAAAAAAAGTGAAAAGCACTCTGGAGACAAATACATTTATACAAATACTTTTGGCAGTGATGCATATGATTTTACATAGTTAAAATATAGTAAAAACAAAATTTAGTTTATAGAAAAGTATGTTTGATATGTCTGAAAATATCTACTTTGTTTCCTTTATCATATATTACCCTTTATTAATACAAAGTGGAGTGAAAAATCAAAGTGAAATTAGACGTAATTACACAATATCTAACAAGAAGTATTAAAAATGTTGTTTATTTGCAACAAACGAGCACTGGATTCATTAGTTTCATTTCTGACATTTTGCTAGCACAAATAGGAACACCATTTCAAAAGTGTGGGTAATGTATTGAATTATCTTTTAATTCTTAAAAAAAATAAACCACAAACTAAGCATTTATTTTAAAATCCAAAGATCCTTATTTTTTGTGTCGTTATGTTGGTAAATGATGTCAGTAATCTTGCTAGTTTTGTTAATACAAGTTTGATGTTAAATGAAAGTAAAGTATTGTCATATTTATTTAGGCTTATATGTATATGTGCTGAAATGTAACCGGTGTTAAGTGTTATCTACTTGTCATTATTATCCCCTCCTGTTTTGTATTCTCCCTGTCATTATGTGTTTGACCCTTTGTGACCAGGTGTCATTTAAGTACACAGGGTTTTTTGTCTTTCTGTAAAAACACTTGATTTTGCTGAATGTTGGGAGTTGGAGAAGTGATCCTCACACTGTGTAAGGAGGCAGTAATTCTACATTAGATACTGTCATTTCCATTGATTGACAAAGTCTGTTTGTGGGTTAACAGTGGTAGTAGTAGTCCTAAAGCGATAAGTGTCGCTGGATGTGACATGAAATGCACCGAAATTTGAGTTGGTAATTAAAAATAAATAATTACCTATTCTTGATGTGTTCATAAAAAATACAGTAGCTGTTTTAGATTCATGAAAGACCAGTTCTTTTTAATTGACATGAAATTATAAATCTTATTCACAAAATGCTTTTTTCCCCCAATCTCTTTCTTTAAAATGTTCTTCAGAAATGTTATCTTTAAGAATATTTTTTAAGTAAACTCAATGCTACGAATGGTGATAATCGAGGAGACATGTACTAGTTGAAAATTAATATTTCGCTCATTGTTGTCTGAGCAGGAGGATCTCATCCGTGAACGGGCCCAGCAGCATGATGAGACGTTTTACCTGTGGGCGTTAACCTTCTTCATGACCTTTAACCGTGGTCAGAACTACAGACCGGACCTTGTATCTGAGACCATGTCCATCCGCACCTTTCATTTCATTGAGAGGAACATCACTAACTATTATGAGATGATCCTCACAGACCGCAAATGTGCCACATCTTGGTATCGCAGGTCAGTCAACACTTGTGCTTCTTTATAATCTGTTTACTAAATACAAACACTGTTCATTCACTGTGGATTATAGAAAACATTGAGACTCAATCAATTAACAACCTATTATTAAGACTCATGAACTGGCCTTTTTATTTTTTTATACTGTTGTCTGAGGTCTACTTATGATGTTTGCATGGTTTTTACATTCAGAAACATTGAAATCAATGCGTACTAGGCCTTTTTCTACCCTGGTTTTAAGCGTTCAAGAAACGCTCGGTTTTGATGGGCGGGCTGCATTGAAAACTTGTAAGTAAACGTCCACTGCTATGATTGGATAACAGTTCCAAAAGACATCAGTGTGCCCTGTGATGTGCTCAGTTGGAGCCTTAAAATCTCTACAAATCCAGCATCGACATTAGCCTTGTTTTTAAAGGAATCCACAGTGAAATGAACACAGACTCAATGTTTTTGACCCACATGAGCTGGAACATCTTTAAATATAAACTTCAACCACTTATTCCTAATAACAGAATCCTAAGGAAGCGACCGTGTTCTTCCACAACCAGGCGCTGCACAATGTTGCATGTTTGTTGCTTGGTCGCTTTAACAAAAAATAACATTAAAAGAAATCTTTACTTTTGCACATACAGTAGGTATTCAACCAAAATGTCCATAGCGCCTCGTTGAGTAATCCCGATGGGAAAGGGCGGAAGTTAAAAAACATTTACATTTGAAACTAGTTCCTCGAAATTTCAACCAGGTGGCGCAAATGGAGAGTTATCAATTCTTTATTACATGACAGGAGGCAACACATTTAAGATCATTGTTAGTTAAAAATTGTTATTCATGTTTATAATATAACAAAAAAGTATTATAGGAGGAGAATGAGCCAAATGCAGGACATAATTTACATTTACATTTAGGCATTTGGCAGACGCTTTTATCCAAAGCGACTTACATTGCTTTATCCTATACATTTTACATAGGAATTTGCAATCCCCTGGGATCGAACCCACAACGTTACAGGAAAGCTATAATAATAGTAATAATTTAATCATTCGAACAAACGTGTTGATCATGATCACAGAGGTTCATAGAATGATAACTTTTTCTGCCCGTCTAATGCGACTGCATATGCCAGATAGTTATACAGTAAGAACACAATATTATAACAAAATATAACCACTGTCTTTTCTGTCCTTATATGAGCTAACTGTTGAGGCGCTTGGTTGGTCAATTTAATATTATTATCTGTATGATCTGTCAACTTTCTAATCGTAAAAAGGTAGTTTCTGAAACAAATGATACAAGAATCAAAGATAGAAAGAAACAAGGTTTCTTCAATGATTATGTAACCCGTGGTTCTGGTGGCTATCCACCGATCTCATCGATCTCGCCTGTTTAATTCACAACATGCTTTCATTTGGTAAACTGGATTTATAGTTAATTTTTTATGTTTTAAATTAACGTACCATGGTTTCACGACAATACAATTCATGAACGGGGCTTGTCTCTGAACGGGGCTTTTCTCTGAAGGTGCCTTTTCTCTGAAAGTGAAATTGCTGCCACATTTAAAAGAACTTAAAAAAGACTGACATTATAAAAAAGCCTACAGCAGAGACTTTTCTTGATTTATTACAATATATCCCCAAAGAATGTGAAACGTAGCCTACCAATATGTATACGTGAATGTTTATAACATAATCCTGGGTTAACATCGGATAGATTTTTCGCAGTGTTTGCTGCAGTTTGAAATGATTCAAACTGAATAAAGCATTGATTGAATGCATGGAGCAAATTTTAACCCTTGTTAAATGAAATTATGTATTTATAGTATTAAAGGGCTGCTAATCCAGGGGTTTTCTGCAATGTTGAAATAGTCAGTGGTATCCCCAAAACAGTGGCGGCTGCTGATCTTTTAAAGAGGGGAAGCTCATTTTCGGCCTAAATCATAAAATTTTTTCATTTATTTATATGTAAATTCTGCCCTACGTTCCTTTTCAAGAAAATGCTCTGTAACCCATGTCAAGAGACATGGCCAGCAGTACATTTTCTTTTTCACAGCACTTCCAGTCATACAGCTAACATTGTCATACCAGGAGAGCTGAAAAGACCTGTTACTTTTCCCTATCTTTTGCACTAAATCAATCTTAGGTGTTGATCTGCCCTGCTGTTTAATTCTAAGTTTCTCCTCGTAAGGAAGACTTTCTAATGGCTTTGCCAAAATCAGGTCGACAATATTAGCACTGTCTGCCATCGTGTGCAGTTTGCTAGCTGGCTAGTTCAGACTATATTAATTAATGAACAAACGATCTAATATATATATATATATATTTAACTCAACGGGACGAAATGTGGGAATTATGTTAAACTGAAACAATGAATGTGGTGTGAAATTGTGTGAAATATACGATGAAGGTTGCAGCAGTTTGTCTTTTGACTACACATGCAAAATCCGCAATGGGACTGAGTTGGAAATGGAGACACAGAGTGATACGCGTCATAATCTGAAGACCACGCCCACGCCCACACCAACCGTCTCTTTGCATTGCGAGAAGCTGCCGCCTCCTTGTCAATTATGATTTATAACAAAAAAAGTCTAAAAGCTGAAATGTGACGATGTGTATACAGCAAACAAGCTAAAATAAAAACAAGAAATACGTTTTTATAAGCTGTCGACCCCAAAAAACGAGCGTTTTAGGACATAAAAGTGGATTAAAAAGAGATGACAGACCCTCCTATCATCACGGAGACGCTCGGAGTCCGGGCCAGCCCACTCCTCCATTCATCCCAGAGACGCTGAGCGTCCGTGGGCGGGACATAATCGCAGTATTATCCAATGACTGTCTTGTTTCTAAGCACTGAAAAAACTGTTTTGTTTAAAGCAGCCCCATTGAAGTCAATGGACGCTGGGCTTCAACAGAGTAATGCACTGTATGCTACGGGAATGAATGAGAAGGAAATCGAGTCAGCCGACCTAAGTAGCTGATTCTGAACGAAATTGATTTCGTTCGAGATGAACGTGTTTAATGCATTTTTAGTCAATAAAATGTTAACATAATAGTACATATATTTGACCATTCATTTTTTGACAATTATAGGGGAAGCTGAGCTTCCCTTGCAGTCTTAAAGAAATCGCGTCTGCCCCAGAATGTCTCTGAAAAGCTTCAGCTCAAAATTTTGATTACAATATGTTGAACATGGCCATTTGTGACTGCAATGTGAAACATGCCGTTTTTGTGTGTGTCTCTATAAATGAAAATGAGCTTCTGCTCCCCTCCCCGTATGCAAAATATGACGTTAAGCACTTACACATGTGCTTTGAATGACATCAAGACAGGCATTATGGCGCAAAGCGCAATTACGTCTGTTAAGCCTTGCCCATCAAATACCATACACTAACTGCAATAAAAATCACCTTAATGCCTTGTTCATAAATGCGAAGACAAAAACATAGATAGAACAACATATGCTGATCATTTGCTATATTAAATGTTGGTCATTGATGATTTCTCATGTGCATGCATATTACTAACAAACATAAACACGGTTATAGGCAAAAACATTAATTCAGAGTACTTGTATATGTCAGACAGGTATGTAAAGATCAGCAACCAGGTGACATTACGTTGTGAGTAGCAATTTCTGCATAACCTCATTGTCTTACAAAATCAAACTCTGTTTCTAGCCTATTATTAACTATTATCGCACTTAGGACATACAAGAAAACGTTGAGCTCACCGAGAAAGACACTGCTATAACTTTCTTTCGTTATCATGAATAAGCTTTACACAAATGATGTAGGTCACAAGTCTTCTGAACCAATGGGCGCTATGCGTTTTACCACTAACGTTACAACATAACATCTGTCTTTGGACCTTGTCTCAGGTTTGGCCGCAAATATGTAAGTTGCAAACATGCTAAACACATAATTCAAGAAAGGGTATTTAAAAACGATGTTTAAAACATACTTCTTCCGGAGAGGAAGCTTGATTGCGAACAGCTGGTACTGATACTTTTTTTTTTTTCGAAACCCATGCTACACTGACAGGTCACCGGGTCCTGGAGCTTAGATTTTTCAACCTTTCCGGCTAGTTGGAGCTCTAGCTTCCGACCTAGGGATTGCATCGTCAGCGTCATTTGAATGCCCGGCGGAGACGTTACCAAAGGAACAGAGATATGGTCCAGTGAATGTTGGTTTGTTGATCTGAAAAAAGTAAATTCTTCCCGAACGCGGAGTCATCATCGTCCCGCCTGGGACTTTCGATTGTTATAACTCCGGCCCATGAGGTCAAGGCGGAACGAACACGCGCTCGTCGGAAAGGTGTTTTCCTGCCCTACTTTTATGTTCCATTTTATACTCAACAACAGCACACATTTGTTGTTTCTTAGACATTTTTCTTGCTGGCTATTGGCTACATCTGCTCTTGCCTGAAAATGGCAGACAGTGTGTCTCTGGCTGAAGGTGGACCAAAGCGCTCATAAGGCGGAGTCTGCGAGCAGTCATGTGCAGGTGTTAAGGGATCCCCAATGTTTTGTGTCACTGTTGTGGTTTAAAGGAGATTACAAAAAGAAGAATAGATGGATTTGTATTATTACAGGGTGTTTCTGCACACACGCTGGCGACTCAATTTCTTGTAGATAAACATTTAAAAGTGCATTTTCTGGAATTGCGGCCCTTAAAATATAATTATTAGGTCCTGTGGTTTTAAGTTTTTATAAATTTGATTTGTAGACAGAGTTTGTCTTTTTCGCCTAAACCTCTCAACTCTTCCCTGTTTGCTGAGTGAGGCAATGAGCTTGACGTGACAACTCGCGCTGAGCGAAGATCTTTGAATAGACTGCCTCTGAACAAAAGTAAACACGCATTAAAGAAGTACCGCTGTGGAGGCTGCTATGGCCGAAGGATCATTCTGGTTGAGTACCTACTGTATAACACAGGGCTAGCCACTCTCGAGAGCCCTTCACTAAAGTGACAGGGTTGCCAGATCTTCACAGACAAAATTACCAAATAAAGACAAGACAAAAATAAAACTTAAAAAGCAAATTGTTTATATATTTAAAAGACAAATAAATCTAAAACATTAACTCTCCATTAATTAAGATGTAAGTGCAGAGGCTTTTTATCTATGACAAACAACAAGCATCATATACTTATTAATATGAACATGGCAACACTGCAAAAGAGCGTATCAGCCGTTGTTTAGTTTAAACTGACAAAAAATGACGTTATTGTTACCAGTTTGTCAATCATCCCAAATGCGAAGTGTGTACTATTTTTACATGGCTTCAAGTCATTCGTGAACCAGTGGGCGGGGCTAGAGAAGTAGCGCTTGATATTCTTCTGTTATTATGAGGGTTCATGAATTTTTTTAAAGAATATGATCCACATTGAGAAGCTATTTACTATAAATGCTGCAAGATTTCTTGAAAAAATAAGAATCATTTAATTTCACTGGGAATTTTAAGTATTTGTATCTTTCAGTCTGTTTACTGTTTGCTGACTCCAACCTATCAATCCGATTTGTGATATTTTATCAATCATAACGTTTTTATCTACATTTTGTATTTGCATCATTGATCAGCATGTAAACTTGTGTGAAGCTGTGAAAACACAGGCCAAAGTCTCATTATCTCAACTCAACTTCATTTATATAGCGCTTATTACAATTTTCATTGTTACAAAGCAGCTGTACATGAGACACATTGAATACAAGAAAAACAACTAAAGGCATATACCTGTAAAAACAAGAAAAAAGTGAAAACAACAAAAGACAGACATACAAATACTCCACACACACAATATGCATGCATACATACACACACTGACATAGAGGCACACACGCAAACACACTCGCACACACGCACAGTGAAAGCACACATTTGGGATAAAGGAGAGAGAACCACAGGTCAAATATTAAACGGACTATAAATTCTTATATGCAATATTGATTATGTTTGACTTCTAAATTCTAAAGCAGCCCCCCCGGCCAGGCAAATAGTGCAAAACAATATGCAAACGGTGGCGAGGAACCCCAAAAAAAACCTCAGGAGAACCCAGGCCCAACCAGGGGATTCCAGTTCCCTTCTGGCAAAAGCTGCTGCCTCTGCACAAGCTCGACAGTGCTTGCACTACAAGGCTAAAAAAAAAAAAAACTTACGAATAAGGTAAATTATAGATTTAAGATTATCATTAACAATCTAATAGCATTTGAAATGTTGTAGAAAAATCGTGTCAAGTTGTCGCGTCCTTTATCCAGCTCTATCATCTCAGCTCTTGTCAGTTCATTGCTTCCCATTCTGAGCTCTTCCATCAGGTCAGGGCATGAACTGCATCCTGCGGTAACCTTGGAACAAAAAGACAAGACTGGCTGAGAGTAGAGTACTGTTCTGCACTCTTTGATGCAACAAGTACATCATTTGTTGTGGATGTGCTCCTGGTTCCGGTTGATCTAAATAATGCAGCCTTAATCCTTTGAGGATTAATATTATGGAAGTGTAGTGTATGCAAGATTAAAAAGATGCGTCTTTAATCTAGATTTAAATTGACAGAGTGTGTCTGCCTCCCGGACAGTGCAGGGAAGAATATTCCAAAGTTTAGGCGCTAGATAAGAAAAGGATCTACCACCTGCACTTAATTTTGAAATTCTAGGTATTACTTACTAACTAGGTATTACGCCTGAGAGTGCAATGCACGTGGAGGATTGTAATACAATAGAAGTTCATTGAATTACTGCGGCGCTACACCATGTAGGGCTTTATAGGTAATAAGCAAGATCTTACATTTACATATACATTTAGTCATTTGGCAGACGCTTTTATCCAAAGCGACTTACAGTGCACTTATTACAGGGACAATTCCCCTGGAGCAACATGGAGTAAAGTGTCTTGCTCAAGGACACACTGAAAAAAGTGAAAGTGACCAATTCGTCAGGTATGGAAACCCATACCCGAAATGTGACACCTGCATTTAACCCATCCAGTGATTAGTGAGCACACACACAGCAAGTGGTGAACACACGTACACCCGGAGCAGTGGGCAGCTATCACTGCAGCGCCCGGGGAGCATGTAGGGGTTAGGTGCCTTGCTCAAGGGCACCGCAATCGTTACCCGCCGGCCCTGAGGATCGAACCGGCAACCTTCTGGTCACTAGTCCGACTCTCTAACCATTAGGCTACGATTGCCCCTATCAGATTGCCCCTGGTGGTGGCTGCTGGGATCGAACCAGCAACCTTTGATTTTCCAGTTCAGTGGTTTAACCCAGTAGACCACCATCTCTTAAAGTTAATGCGATGCTTTATAGGTAACCAGTGCAAGGTTGACAGAACTGGGGTTATATGCTCATACTTTTTTTTGGTCCAGTAAGTAACACTTCTGTTTTGTCCGAGTTCAGTATAATGCACGTGGTATAATGCAAAAAAATTGTTACTCATCCAGTTTTTAAATCAACTATGCATTCCTTTAGTCGATGGAACTGCTGGGTTTCATGAGGCTTTGAGGAAATATAAAGTGTAATTAATTCTTAGATAACAAGCATCATTTTCATCAGATTAATTTCACTAAGATTTCAGTCTTTGAAATGGCATTATTCATGCAATATTAATGATATTGTTGTCATATTTTCGCAGAAAATTCTGTAGGGTGATTCTATGTAGAATTTTTGTTTGTAAAACACAGCATTCCAGGATTGAATGTTATACACCTTGCTCCAGTTTTGCTGCAGTAATGTATACATCCCTTGCAACTATTTGCTACCAAACTTTTCACCGTGGATACGCCGTAGTACAGTTAAAACGGTACAGTTACACACTCTAGACCTGTTGCATAGCCGCTGAATTTCCTTCATCTATGGTGGAAATACACTTTTTTCATAATAGGACCAATAGATGACGTGAAATTAACTGCGACGTCCCTTTGTTTACTTCTGTTTCCCGGTGAGAGGACGTTAGAGGTGTCCTCTGGTATGATAATCTTAATATTATCCTGTAGTTTCTGTGTCTTTGAATGTCTTTTTAATGTGCAATTATGAAATAAAAAAACTTCCAATCAGTAATTTTTTATTATTGCACTTGCTACCTTTAGTCTTATATATAAACACAATTTTACCCCCCAAAGTTTTTCAGAAATGCAAGTTTACAAAGGGCAAACCTATTTTTGTAGTGCTATAAAAGAGATTAAAATGTAGATGTGATGTCAACATCTAAAAATAGTAAACCCTGTAAGATCCAATGGGTATGTAAAATGTGTGTGGTATATATTTAGTTGTACACTGATGAGTGTGAGCTTGTTTAAGAATAAAAAAAAAAATCTGCCAAGATTATTTTTATGTGTATGCTGCAACCAGATTTTTTATCTTTAATGATTTTAAAACTCCTGTAGTCTGAGCCAGGTTTAAGATTTTAAATAAGAGAATCTGTCAAGATTCTCCTTATGTTTGTGCTGCAATCAGAATTTTAAATCTGTCAGGATTTTAAAACTCATGTAGTATGAGCCAGGCTTTAAGGGTCACCTTAAAGAGCCAGGCTTTAAGGTGTCTACGCCATTGTTTCCGTTAGTGTTCTTATTATTCTGCTTCTTCTGGCAGCCCATAGAACCCTACACCGGAAAGTTGTGAAATTTGAAACACACATTGAGGACAGTCTGAACTATTAACATGGGAAATATGGAATCTCTAACCCAAGCTCCATAGCGCCACCAACAGTCAATACTTCCACATGCATTGCTGCCTATTTTTGAACCGTATATCCTTGAAACCAAATTTGGCTCATGCATTATATGATGTCATTTACCTGCTATATGAACTCCTCCTACAGACACTGCAGACAAAAAGTTATTAGAATATTTTGAAAAGATATGGATTAAAATTCTCTGTCGATGCTACGATGGATTTCCGTTAATTGCAGCGAGACTTTGACGGATTTCGGTCAATAGCAGGGTTCCTGCCTGTCCTTAATGTTTTTAATTCACTTATAATGTTGTTAACCATTTGATGTGTAAGATTACAACAATGTGATTAAAACAATCAGCGTTTGGCTGGCACTGAGCCAGAGACACGCAATCCTGCCCCATATTCAATTCAAGTTTATTTAAAAAGCGCTTTTCACAATGTGCATTGTTCCAAAGCAGCTTTACAGGGGCAAACAGGAAAAACAGAAAAGTTAAAACTCAGCCAAGTGCATGGTGTTTATACAACGAGCAAGATCATTCTAATGAATAATATCTAATTAATAAATAAATGCAGTCTCTCTGTGAGCAAGCCAACACTGCCCTGCTGTGGCGAGGAACCCAAACTCCAATGATTGATTAATGGAAAAAAAAAACTGGAGAAACCAGATCCCCTCTAACAATCTGGTCAGCACAAAGTTCTTTATTTGACGCACAATTCTACAAGAAAGAAAACTTACTGAAGTGTTGGTGCTTAAAGTGCTTCACTGAACTGAAATTTAAACTTAAAAGATCTCAAGATAAATGGACCAGGGCTTAACATAACCTGGGAGGTTGATGGCTCCGTGTCAGAGCATTGCTTATGATTTTCGGACGGATCAGACCTTAACTTAACATTATTCACGAAAAAGTTGTCAATTGTTCTTTTCATCTTCCCTCATCATCTGCGGCTACATCCACTCTGTTTAACTGACAGCATTAGGCTACTCACCTCTCTCTGTCTGACTGCATTTTCAAATGTACACACCAAAGGTTGCAACACTTTTTTTGTCCGTCATTTTGACTGATAGGCTCGTAGAAAATCCGTCATAATCTATTATTGCCCGTCACAATGGTGCAAGGTGGTGTTAGGTGGTAATTGGTATGTTCGTGACGTCATCACGCTGTACTTGCGTCTTGGAACTTAATAAACTGAATAAAACGAAAGTAAGGAAATTGGTGCAGGGCACACTTAAAGAACGAGAGCTCTGCCATTATCACTACACAAGGAAACTAACAAACATTACGGACAGCAACTAATAAGCAGTGAAGCAAGTTTTAAGTTGTTTATCATGTGCATAGTGTCTGGACTTTTGATCATCCCTGGTATGGTTTGCGATTGAGCAGAGGAGAGGGGATAACTACGTTGCTGCAGACTGGGAGCTCTGTCATCTCATGAAAACGTTGTATAAAACAACTTTGCATGCCACAGTTTACACAGAATTGGCGGGAAATGTGCATTAACGGTCCTTCGTTCTTCATGTTATGTAGTTTATTTTGATAGGTGAACTGTCTTTCCCGCGTCCCAGCGCGAATTCCAACTGTTTTTCCCAGATCGCATCACATATGTCTAGTCAGTAACAATGACAGGTGAAAACACGCAGGTCGCTTTGCGAGCATATCACGCTGAAGGAAAATGGGGATTTACAAATTGCCCTCATTCTAAGCCGCTAAAATGACGGTCGGCCTTCAGATATTTCTGTCACTAATAAAAAATCCATCAAAATACAGAGAATTTTCAGTTAACGCTGGTTCACACTTACATGAATATCTGGACCACGGCCAATCACATGGGGTCCGCCCTTCACCATCTCTGATTGGTTTAGACCACGACATGGGCCTAATGTGTGTCTGTTCTTGGATCACATGGAGACCTTTAGAGTTGCAGAGACTTTTTTCTCCCTCGAAAAGCTGGTCGCTCCGGTGCGACCTCTGATTATTTTTAGTCGCACCATTGAGAAATAAGGTCGCACTCTTGAGCCCTGCAATTAGCACAGGGCCACAGGGTTTAAATAACCAAACACACTCACATGCACATATTTGACAATCGGAATATCAGATATTTCATGACATAGTTAACAGTTTGTGAAAATTTAGTAAAAAAAATATATGTATGTAACAAAGTTCGATAGTAAGGAAGGAAGGAGGCGGGAACCGGCGAACATTTAAATAAAGTTTTAATAAAATAAACAAACAAAAACACGGAAGTAAAATGCGGGCAGCCACCTCACGGTCAACTGCCTGCCACAAGAACATAAATACAAACTTAAACATGTTCGGGCCCTCGAACATGACGGTCCGGTTGCTCGTTCTCTTATGCTCCCGATCTCCTCCGTGATACGAGACCGGTGCGTGCACTGCTGACGCTCATTAACTATCACCGGCCTCAACTCACGGTCTCGCCCCGCCTACTCTACTACAATGTAAAAGCAAAACGAGTCATGATAGTGCTGCGTCGCCATGGAAAGTTAAAGTGATACCTTGGGAAAACTCAAGCTAGGGACTTATTTTTAATATTTAAAATTTATTGGGAAAGTAAATGGGCTTACGTTTCTCAAATAGTGTAATTAGTGTCTTAATTACAGTTTGATCAGGTCTTCAATTAAGCAAAGACACTATTCTGCTGAGGGGGATGTAATCAAAACCTGGACTGGAAAACACATTCCTCTCTCCACTCTCAGCATACTATAATCACTCCACTCGGAGTCCATTCCGGGTTTTTCTGTAGTGATTTCATACTGTAAAGTGTTAAACTTGGTTTTGGAGAAGTGCATGGCAGGATGCGGCAGATATATGTTTCACAGCCAAGGCAGAAATTAATTAATTCTAGAGACTTTTGCACAAGAAGCACTTTTCTCTTTTTGTTCTGTTAATTAAGAGTTTCAGAAAATATTGTTTGGTTGGCTGATTGATTGGATAAATAAAAACATGCACTGACAAGTTATGTATATGGTTGATTGTTTGTCAATTTTTTTTATAAAATATAAAAGATAAAAAATTGCTTTTAAAATACCGGTACGCAAACTGGCAATATTAAATTAGTTTCAAACATCTCCCCTTAAAACGCTATTGGTGTCGATGTGTTGGATTAAACGAATAATGGCCTGAAAAAAAAGTTCATTTGTCTGTACACAGTTGCTTACAACTACTGGTCCAGAGATATTTTTAAAAAATTGCTTTTAACTTGAAAACTTTTTTCAGGGAGAGGGAGATAAAAATATGGCTATTTTTGCTTACAACTTTTGAAAACTTTGGTGTAAAATCATAAGAGTGGTCTTGTTTGCTTTCTTGAGGCATGGCGAGTCAAACCATACCCAATCTTCCTCATTCGTCTATTGTGAGCATCAACCATAGTCTATTTTGCCAGAAAATGCTGTATTTTACGAGCACAATATCGTTTCTGTGCAAAACTTGACATGGTTCATCAAGGTCATGTTCTGAGAGGTTATATGCCAGCGCCCCCTAGTGGTCAAGTTTCGCTTAATAGGACTAGGTGTTATAATCCCACTATTTCAGCACAGTTTAATTGGTGTTTAAAGTTACAGTCCAGCGCTCCCTAGTGGTCATTTGACATGCCCAATTTTTTTCCTTTGGACCATAATTGGACTTGACCCCCTAATTGCTGCTAGCAGCTATATTTTTTAATTGCATTTATTAAAAAATATTTATTTTTATGGACGATGCAGTAATCTTTTTACATCTGCATCGGAATCCATGGTAAGAACTATTATTTTCCACATTTCTAATGTTTGTGTAAGTTGAGATATTTTTCTACTTGTTTTCTAGGATGCACTTTGCTCTGAAGGCATATCAAGAGCTGCTAATGACAGTAAATGAGATGGACCGCTCAAAATATGACAACATCCGGCACAGTGCCAGTGTCATAAAGAGTATGTGCTCAAAAACATTTGACTTCAAATTAGTTCCATTTGTCCTGAACGTTATTTTCTTTTGTTTTCTTTCATTAAAAAGTTGGATGTCCAAACCTCTCTGTCTTTCAGCATGTTTTCTTGTGTATTTTGCAGGCAATATCTTCTATCTGATGGAGTTCAGAGAGATTTTTCTGACTCTCTTACGTAAGTTTGATGAACAGACACAGCCAAGGTCATTTCTCAAAGATCTGGTGGAGTCCACACATCTGTTTCTGAGAATGCTGGAGAGATTCAGTAAGGGACGAAACAATCTGGTTGTGCAGGTGAGACTTGAACCTGAAGTTAAATGTATATTATATACTATTTTTGCATTAAAACAAAAAAACAATGACCAATACCTTTTGTTTACGTGCATATCTAAGATGTTTTCAACATCGTTTTAATCCAGAGAAAATCTAAATTTACCAGCGTCATGCCCCAAAAGGTCGGTTGTCACTTTATTATTGCGTGCATCGTGCATTAATTTTCGAAAGTCTGTTACTCATTGTAGTAGAGTAGGCGGGGCGAGACCGTGGTTCGAGTCCGGTGAGTAATTGTGAATTAGCGCCAGCTGTGCGCACACCGGGCTCGAATCACGTAGGAGATGGGAGCATAAAAGGAACGAGCGACCGGACCGTCGAAGAGAGAGGACCGGGCCCGAACTTATGTTATGTTTGTATTTATATTATGTTTTGTTCGCCGGCGGTCGTCCGTGAGGGGCCGCCGGCTGTTATATTACTTTATTAAATGTTTAAATGTTTGCCGGTTCCCGCCTCCTTCCTTCCATTTTATTGAGATTTGTTACACTCATTAGCCCTAAAACGTACAGACGGCTCACAGAAGGTGTGGGATGTTGATCGGTACTGGCTGGGGAATGACATCGTTTCCAAAATTCTGTCACTGCTAGTGACTGCCTTGGCATATAAACATTAACGTTCGAGCTTAAACCTACATCGAATGAAAATGTTATAACTCGTATTTCCATATTATCAATTATCGCCTGGTATCTGTCTGTTGTAATCGGGATATTTGCGAGACATCGTCTATATACGATAACATCGTCACATCGTCACTTCGCCCAGCCCTACTGGCGGGTACAAAAGTATGCATAAGTGAATGAAGATAAGGGGGTGCCAAACCAGTGGTGGTCTTGTAGGCCAGGAGCAGAGTCTTGAATTTGATGTGAGCGACAATAGGGAGCCAATGTAACATAATGAAGATCCTAAATGTATTCTAAATTTGAAAAATCTAAATTTAAAAAATTTGCCCGAACCCCTAGCATACCCTCTGTGCTGAGGTGAGAAAGGGCTAGTGGTGTGGAGAGGAGGGATGATGCAATACATTCGAGAGAATGGTGGTAAGGTGGCTTGACTATTTATAAGGCTGATTGAATAATTGCTGTGATTGTTTATTGAAAGCCAACCGAGGTAATTATCCGCACATTCTACTCCCGAACCTTGTTAATAAAACATAATTTAGCTGAATGAGTTTTAAAACAGAAGCTGTGATAGCCTCGTATTTCTATGAGGATGAGGATCAGCTTATGCCAGCCTGACTAACGTGACCTGCCAGAATCAACACTAAACGCCTGATTTATGGATTTTTTCATAAAACTGTTGAGCTTTTCAACAGATTGCTGTTTTAGGATAGAAAATACAGTGGTTGTTATTATTTTTATAAGAAGTGTATTTTATAACTATCAAAATAATCCTCATCTGAACCCCCTGTGATCATAAACTACCCGTTTGCTCTAATGATTAAATTACTGCATTTAGGCTCGTTCTCCACTTATAACATTTTTTTTCTCCGTTAACTCTTTTGATTTTTAATATGTTGCCTTTTGTCATGTTATAAAGAATTTATCGCATTTAATTTCACTGTTTCACAGTACATGTTGACAAATACTGAATTTGCAAACCCTCTTTTTGCGCCTCCTGGTGGAAATTTTGCGATCTAGTTTCACATGTAAATATTTTCAACTGTCGCCCTTCACCATCGGCCGGACATAACACGGCTGTAGTAGGCATTCTAGTTGTATGCAAAAGATGGGATTTATTAAAACAAACTTGACAGGAACATTTACGCACCTGCACGCAAACTCTGACCAATGCGTATGGACATTTTGGAGGCCAGGGGAATTGGCGACAGATGGCGAGGCGGTGAAATGAAGTCATATTAATGCTAGACTCAAAGACATTTAAATTCACTTCATGGAATGCATTAGAGCCACTTTATCATTAAGATAAAACCGATCAGTGTTATTGGGGCTGTACTGAGGGAAAACAAACACTTTCTGCAGGATTTTAAGAGCAAAATTAAGTTACTCCAGGGGCGTAGCAGCCGTGGGGGACACGTCCCTTGCACTATTCTCTGTTTTGTTACTTAGATTTTTATTCAAGTAACGTTCAGCCAATCATAAGCTAAATCATCTCTTGGGCGCGTCTTTGAAGGGCTTCAAATCTACTGATGAGAGTTAATCACGCTTGTGATATCTTTCATTCACTTCTTTGCTCTTTTGGTGGTTTTGGGATAGCCTAAATGCGCCCTAGAAAAGCAGAGGACGATTTTGTCCTTTTTTCAAACACACTGTAAGTAAATATGTGTTATGTCTTGGAATGGGGAGTCGACTCCAAAAGATGTCGCTAAAGTCGTAATTGACTGCAAGACAGGAATCGACTCCCATAATTTTTAATGTTGTCATTGAAAACAAATCGGTTAAATTGTCTTTGTGATAGGCGCAAAGCAACGAATAACATTTTTATCAGGTAAAAGTCATACATCCACTCTCACTCAGAGCATGATTGACGCCTATTGGCTGTGTCACAGAAGGGCTCACAATATTTCCTGTTCATGCTTCACCTTCAATCCGATCACATTCAATTCTCAAATTCTTATAAAAACTCTCATATATTTTGTCTGTCCCTCTTCAAGCTTTTATTTCTCCAAAAGACTGTTAAGACTTTGTAAGTTGCTTTAATTGAAGCATCACGCTATGCTTCAATGTGAGGATGTGCGCATAACTGGACACAAATCAAAACCAAGTTTGTGGAAACAAAATATAAAGCATTTCATCAGGTTTAAAAACTGAAAAAATCAGCAACAGCAAGGAATTCACATCATATATTAAGTTCTTTTTGCTAGGTTATCATTATAGCTTATTTGTTGAATTTAAAATGACATGTTGATATTTTTAAATACATTTTATTGTTAAATGCAGAAGGCGTTGTGTGCAAAGAACACAACGCAAATGCAAAGAACACAAGGTAGGCTCAACGTCTTTTAAAAAAAATGTGTTGAACTTGAACCTAGGGTGAATATATAAACGAAAATAAATAAAAAATGTTTTAGGCTAGTTTTGCACACATTTAGGGAGCCTCAATTCAAAATTATGTAACCTCTCCAAAATCAATGCAATAAAAAAATAAAAAAATAGTAAAGGAAACAAAATGTCTTAGCTTTACCATAAGTCTACGGTTAGACCTGCACCGTCATGTCCTTGTGCTGTGTGCGCTTGGAAAACCACATCGGGTTAGGACCTAACTGGTCTGACATCACAAAAATTGGTGAAAAACACTGTAGCTTTTCTATTGGGGTGATGGTTGATACTAATTTATCAGACACACTTAGAGGTTGGGTTTTAACCCAAGTTAACCCTGAAAAAAATTAATGAATTCATTACTAACAATGTGCCCGAATAGCCAGGTCAGGTGAAGTCTGTTTGTTTGTTAGTTGAGCAATTGTGCTAAATAAAAACCTTTTGTTAGTTTCTATGAGGTTAAGGGGGTGCTCGGCTTTTGCTGCTTTTAGTGTTTTTTATAACCGGAAATGTCAATTTGAGACGTTCTCACTGCCTCTGCGACTTCACTAAGAGTCATGCCTTTGATGAAAGGTTTTGATCCACTTCAAATGTTGACTAGCGTAGAATGTCTTGTTAAATGTTTTTACGATTTTAGTCAGTTGTTAAACTTTGCTTGCCACCAATTGTTTTGTGTTATCATAAAATGTCAAATGTGCAAAAAAAATTGACCAGTAGCTCAGATGGTTTCTGATCTTTGTGTGCTAATTTCTTGACAAGCACTGAGAACATTTTCTTGTTTGACCAACAGAAAAAGACAGTTAAACAAAGAAAACGAAGTCAGAAGACCCTTCAGCCTGAGGCAACTACTGAAGACCTGGAACAGACATGGCTGATAGTGTCTGAAGAACTCAGAGCATCTGGCTTTCAGGTGACCAAAATCTTTCCTATACTTAAGACATCATAGGCACAGCAGTTAAAACTTTAGTTAATATCCGTACACATCTAGTTATTTCAGTGATTGTGTATACATTTTATATTTTTATTTATATTTGTAAAATAGCATAGAAAAAAACTAACAAGGAAGAAAAATCTCATAAATTTCTTCACACTATAGGACCCATTTATGGATGTGCCATATCATACCATCCACAAAAACACCTGTATAAATTTGTACCAGATAAAAAAGTCTGGTAGCCACGCGATGACGTAAGACGCATTTACGTTCCCTAGCGCGCACAACAACACCTGTCTGCAAGGAACAGCAGGATCATGTCAGCCATGGATGTCGCTAGCACTATTTATTTTAACATTCCCCGAATGTTTTCAATTCAGTATGGAATTCAGTAACTGGACGTTTAAAATTTCGCTGCTGTCGTGTGTACACCATCCCCAGATATCACCATGCAGTTTAGCTGCTTGACAAAATAAAATATAACGGTGTGAGGTTGGACTACAGAAAAGACTACAGAACGGCAATGGCGTGTGCCAAAAAACAACTATTCTTCTTTCATTTTGGCAGAAGATGAAGAAAGGTAGTGCTTAACTTTAGCATGCGAGTACACGCAGACGAAAAGGTACATCTATAACTCATGATATAAAAATCTGGATTACCACAACAAGCCCACACAGTTTTTGTGATTCTGCTTTTGCTGCATAATCTTAATCAAAATCAATGCAAAGATAGCAAAAATGAATTTTATCAATTTGTGATGCATCATATACAGTGTATACTCCTATTGTACAGAAAGAGAAGAGATTTTTGACACAGTCTATCATTGAAGTTTTAAAAGGTTGTTTTGATTGTACAGATTGGAATATGTTTTTGGATGGGTGTTTTGATCTTAATTAACAGGTGTAAACTATTACTTTTTGTTGATTCATTAATACCTACAAAGAAAATTGTATTGTATTCCTATAAGAACCCGTGGGTCATGAAGGAGTTAAAAAGTTAACTGAAAATGAAGAAGAGAGTGTTGCTTTCAAGTACTAATTAAGAGAAAAAAATGGTTTTAACAGGGAGGTTAAAAGAGTAATTAAAGTATCTATAACTAATTATAAAAATAAGATTGAGAGTGTGTTTATGAAAGGTAATCATAAAGCTGCCTGGAAAGGAATTAAGAGTATGGTGGCAGTAAATACACGCGTATCAATTCAGAATACGTTTTCTGAGAATTATGATACAAATTTAATTTTATCCAGAAGTATAATTTTTTTTCACGCTTTTATGCATCTTCCACAGGTGACGAGATGAAATTTCTTCTCACTTTCTTCACTACTACTAACAATAAAAAAATTTGTCCATCTAATATTTTGAAATAGTTTGCGACCACAACGCTTAATACGTTTTTTAACAGATATACAATTCAAGTTTATTTATATAGCGCTTTTCACAATGTGCATTGTTCCAAAGCAGCTTTACAGGGGTAAACAGGAAAAACAGAAAAGGTAAAACACAGCACAGTGCATGGTGTTTATAGAACATTCTAATAAATAATATCTAATTCATAAATAAATAAATAAATAAATGCAGTCTCCCGGTGAGCAAGCCAACACTGCCCTACTGTGGCGAGGAACCCAAACTCCAATGATTGATTAATGGAGAAAAAAAAAACTCAGCAGAAACCAGGCTCAGCCGGGAGGGCCAAATCCCCTCTGACGTGTCATAGCTGCACTCAGTGACCCCGACCAAAAACCACCGAGCAAATATCCACGAGGAAGAGGGAGAGCCCACCATCTGCAACCCAGAAAATCCCACTCGCCGAAAAACCTGCAGGTTCAACCCGTTCCCACTCCACGATCGACATCAGAAAACAGAGGAACAACCAGGTAAAATAGTAATGGCATGTTGTAACTTGTCCGACATCGACCACAAAACAAGGCCAAACCGAACCCACACAGCCCCAGCAGATGAATCCCAACATCCAACGAGCGTATATGAGCCGTGAAAGACAGCCGTCTTGAACGGACGTTTACTTAAGTGTTTGATGTTATTGCCTGCGTCGCTGGCAACATACGATCGGCTTCAAATCGGCAAGACGTGAGACTGAGCGGCCGGTCACCGGTCACCGCCGATCATGCGAAAACCGGCAGATTCCGGTTTCTGACTGGTCAATCGGTGCACCTCTACTATAATAATGTATCTTATGACAATGTGCAAATGCTTTGCCATATTTTTCAATTCAAAAGTGTTGATAAAACACAGGGTAGAAGGAATAGCATGCATATACACTTCTGTAGTTATCAAATTTCAGTTTGGAATAAATAAATAAATATTTAATTCAATGTGCGAATAATATTAACAAGGATTCGAAAACTTGATGTGGCCCTCGAGGTAAAAAGTTTGCCCATCCCTGGCTTACCCAGACTAGGGCTGGGCGATATATATCGCGATTTCCGCTAATTATACATGTCTAAATGTCTGAAATTGATTTGATGTTTTATGCACAGCTCTTCCATGAATCACGGCTGTTTGATCAGTAGGTAATCCTTTTCCTCTGCTTAATCTAAAATCACTGCCAGATTCACTCGTCTATCATCATTACTACAAATAAACTTTATTATCATGAAAACACCTGAAAAGGTTTGAAGAACAGCGATAGAATATGACAACTGGCATTTCCTGGAACTAATTGTTCTTCTTTGGTTTCCCATATTCTGAGTGTCTGCGCAAGAGCGCCCACTGGCTTTTGGATGTGGCGGCATTTAACCGTAAATCATTTAGAAACAGAGAGCATAAGAATCATATGATAAATCACCCAGCCCTAACCCAGACCTGCATGAAACGCCTCGTGTAACCACACCCCAACAAATCAACATCAGTTGGTGGTATGATTTGACTAAGACCGCCCAAATGTAAACGCAAGTAAGGTGTGTGTACCTGTCAGTACAATTGAAGAGGAACCTGATGTTCCAAATATGGTAAGAGACGTTACATTTCCGTCACATGCTTGTAGTATTCGACCAATCACTACACACTAGTTAATTGGCCAATCATAGCACACCTTCAGAGATGCGTGGCAAAGAGGAGATACAAACATGCACATTATGTAGAAAACAGCGTTTTGAGCCTTTAATCGGGTAAACACATTGCACTACATCTAAAACAAACAATAATATTTTTAAAGCGGTGTCGTATGACTCCTTTAATATATTATGTGGGAAATGCCTCAGCATGTGGGAAAAAGCACGGCTGCTGGTGTAACCGATCGCACCACTCCTGCTAATAGCATACCAGGCATGGGAGTCGGACGCTATTACATAGAAATACCATAGCCTCTGCTGTCTGTCGCTAGAGCATCTCTGGGGTCGAGAAATGAAGTTTACCTGCAGATCTCTGCAAAAATATCACTCTCAAATTAATATTTGTCGCAAACTAATATTTGTGTCACAAGTTAATATTTTTTCACAAATGTGACTGCCTTAATCGCAGTCTTGAGCCCTGTAAAATAGTGACTAAACATGACTCCATAACACCTTGTGTTTAATCCAACCAGATGTCACTTTAACTGCTAAAATCCTGATTTATAAACGTATAAATACATTTACATTGAAAAGCAGGGGCCTGTTTCAATAAGGAGGTTCAACCAACTCTATGTTAAACCTTGAACTCAGAGTTGGTTTACTTAGAAATTAGAAACTTTGAGTTTTTGGTTTCAGAACAGCTGATTTGGGTTAGTTCAGTTTACTCTGGGTAGGCTTACCCTGGATTAAGCGCGTGCACCACTACTATAAAAAGCCATCATCAATGGAGCTTCGATATTACGATTCACCATGGCAACGACACCAAAACAACAACAAAGTCAAAGAGAGACCTACAGAGTTCATCTTAAGATGTCTGACCAATACATATCTGACTCCATCTTTTATACATTGTTCTCACGTTGTTATCACCGTTTAAAACAATCAGGTTTCACATGACATCACCTATTTTTGTTAGTCCATCCTTTTCTGACCTAACACAGTTAAATGCGAAGCTCCATATATCAGTATTTAACTGTAGCAAAACCTTTTAAAAGCTTAAAAAAGAAATGCACATACATCAATCTTAAAAAAGAAATGCACATACAGTGGGTACAGAAAGTATTCAGACCCCCTTACATTTTTCACTTTTTGTTATATTGTTCACATTTGCTAAAGTCATTTAAGTTCATTTTTTTCCTCATTAATGTACACACAGCACCCCATATTGAAAAAGAAAAACTGAAATATCACATGGTCCTAAGTATTCAGACCCTTTGCTCAGTATTTAGTAGAAGCACCCTTTTGATTTAATACAGCAATGAGTCTTTTTGGCAAAGATGCAACAAGTTTTTCACACCTGGATTTGGGGATCCTCTGCCATTCCTCCTTGCAGATCCTCTCCAGTTCTGTCAGGTAGGATGGTAAACGTTGGTTGACAGCCATTTTTAGGTCTCTTCAGAGATGCTCAATTGGATTTAAGTCAGGGCTTTGGCTGGGCCATTCAAGAACAGTCACAGGGTTGTTGTGAAGCCACTCCTTTGTTATTTTAGCTGTGTGCTTAGGGTCATTGTCTTGTTGGAAGGTAAACCTTCTGCCCAGTCTGAGGTCCTGAGCATTCTGGAGAACGTTTTCGTCCAGGTTATCCCTGTACTTGGCCGCATTCATCTTTCCCTCGATTGCAACCAGTCATCCTGTCCCTGCAGCTGAAAAACACCCTCACAGCATGATGCTGCCACCACCATGCTTCACTGTTGGGACTGTATTGGACAGGTGATGAGCAGTGCCTGGTTTTCTCCACACATACCGCTTAGAATTCAGGCCAAAATCTTGGTCTCATCAGACCAGAGAATCGTATTTGTCACCATCTTGGAGTCCTTTCTCGAGTTTTTTTCAGGAAACTCTAAGCAGGATTTCATGTGTCTTGCACTGAGGAGAGGCTTCCGTCGGGCCACTCTGCCAAAAAGCCCCGACTGGTGGAGGGCTGCAGTGATGGTTGACTTTCTACAAATTTCTCCCATCTCCCGAATGCATCTCTGGAGCTCAGCCACACTGATCTTTGGGTTCTTCTTTACCTCTCTCACCAAGACTCTTCTCCCCAGATAGCTCAGTTTGGCCGGATGGCCAGCTCTAAGAAGGGTTCTGGTCGTCCCAAACGTCTTCCATTTAAGGATTATGGAGGCCACTGTGCTCTTAGGAACCTTAAGTGCAGCAGAATTTTTTTGTAACCTTGACCAGATCTGTGCCTTCCCACAATTCTGTGTAGTGTATTTCGGGGAACTATGAGTTTAATCACAGTAAAATACGGATAATTAATGATGATTAACTATACCTGGATAATTAATGATGATTAACTATACCTGGATAATTAATGATGATTAACCTATAACTATTTTATACACTTTTATTGGCTTCAGCAGACCTAATAATAAGGACAAACTAGATTCACTCGTCCACCAAGTGATCAGCAGATCGTATATCAAATCTAAGAAATATTACTTTCCTGGCCTTGGAAACATAACACTCTTATTGTATTACAGTACAGCTCCAGAAATTATAACGAAATCATGCAGTTTAAGTGGTGTTAATACCTGATAAAGAGACACAGTAACAATTCGATTGTAGATAACAAATGCGGGTTTATCAAATATACTAAAAGGGGAAACATAACAACTAACTAGATATAACACGTTAAGACAAACAACAGTAAAGAAAGGTAAGAGATTAACAAACAAAAGGGTGGCAGTATTACAAACAGCTATTCACATCTACATAAACCATCGAAGACAATCTCCTTGTAAAAGCGGTTGCGGCTTAAACGCAGCTGTTTAGAATATAGTTTCTATACTTGCATTGGTTTCCTTTGAGTGTACTTGGACAAGGTCTTGTGCCAGTGGAAAGTAGTTTTCAGATTAGCTCATTTGCATTTAGGATCACTTAGGAGTTTGGCGCTGTAAAACTCTTAGAATGACATAAAAGGAGCTTGGTATAAAACACATTACTGTGCTATACATTATCTTTTAAGGAATATAGAGAGAAACATTTAGATATAAAACATGTCAGGATTATAAGTACAGTCGTGGCCAAAAGTTTTGAGAATTACATAAATATTGGAAATTGGAAAGTTGCTGCTTAAATTTTTATAATAGCAATTTGCATATACTCCAGAATGTTATGAAGAGTGATCTGATGAATTGCATAGTCAAAAATTAACTTAATCCCAAAAAACCTTTCCACTGCATTTCATTGCTGTCATTAAAGGACCTGCTGAGATCATTTCAGTAATCATCTTGTTAACTCAGGTGAGAATGTTGACAAGCACACGGCTGGAGATCATTATGTCAGGCTGATTGGGTTAGAATGGCAGACTTGACATGTTAAAATGAGGGTGACGCTTGAAATCATTGTTCTTCCATTGTTAACCATGGTGACCTGCAAAGAAACGCGTGCAGCCATCATTGCGTTGCATAAAAATAGCTTCACAGGCAAGGATATTGTGGCTACTAAGATTGCACCTAAATCAATCCTGGTGTCAAGAAGGGCAGCAAAGAAGCCACTTCTCTCCAAAAAAAACATCAGGGACAGATTGATCTTCTGCAGAAAGTATAGTGAATGGACTGCTGAGGACTGGGGCAAAGTCATATTCTCCGATGAAGCCCCTTTCCGATTGTTTGGGGCATCTGGAAAAAGGCTTGTCCGGAGAAGAAAAGGTGAGCGCTACCATCAGTCCTGTGTCATGCCAACAGTAAAGCATCCTAACACCATTCATGTGTGGGGTTGCTTCTCATCCAAGGGAGTGGGCTCACTCACAATTCTGCCCAAAAACACAGCCATGAATAAAGAATGGTACCAAAACACTCTCCAACAGCAACTTCTTCCAACAATCCAACAACAGTTTGGTGAAGAACAATGCATTGTCCAGCATGATGGAGCACAAGTAAGGCAAAAGTGATAACTAAGTGGCTCGGGGACCAGAATCTTGACATTTTGGGTCCATGGCCTGGAAACTCCCCAGATCTTAATTCCATTGAGAACTTGTGGTCAATCCTCAAGAGGCGGGTGGACAAACAAAAACCCACTAATTCTGACAAACTCCAAGAAGTTATTATGAAAGAATGGGTTGCTATCAGTCAGGATTTGGCCCAGAAGTTGATTGAGAGCATGCCCAGTCGAATTGCAGAGGTCCTGAAAAAGAAAAATACTGACTCTTTGCATAAATGTCATGTAATTGTCGATAAAAGCCTTTGAAAACGTATGAAGTGCTTATAATTATATTTCAGTACATCACAGAAACAACTGAAACAAAGATCTAAAAGCAGTTTAGCAGCAAACTTTTTGAAAACAAATATTTATGTAATTCTCAAAACTTTTGGCCACGACTGTACATTGACCTGAAGTTAGAAATCTTAGAAATCATGGAGGGGTCTGAAATTGTCATCGTAGGTGCATGTCCACTGTGAGAGACATAATCTAAAAAAAATCCAGAAATCACTATGTATGATTTTTTTAACTATTTATTTGTATGATACAGCTGCAAATAAGTATTTGAACACCTGTCTATCAGCTAGAATTCTGACCCTCAAAGACCTGTTAGTCTGCCTTTAAAATGTACACCTCCACTCCATTTATTATCCTAAATTAGATGCATCTGTTTGAGGTCGTTAGCTGCATAAAGACACCTGTCCACCCCATACAATCAGTAAGAATCCAACTACTTACATGGCCAAGACCAAAGAGCTGTCCAAAGACACTAGAGACAAAATTGTACACCTCCACAAGGCTGGAATGGGCTACGGGGAAATTGCCAAGCAGCTTGGTGAAAAAAGGTCCACTGTTGGAGCAATCATTAGAAAATGGAAGAAGCTAAACATGACTGTCAATCTCCCTTGAACTGAGGCTCCATGCAAGATCTCACCTCGTGGGGTCTCAATGATCCTAAGAAAGGTGAGAAATCAGCCCAGAACTACACGGGAGGAGCTGGTCAAAGACCTGAAAAGAGCTGGGACCACCGTTTCCAAGGTTACTGTTGGTAATACACAAGACGTCATGGTTTGAAATCATGCATGGCACGGAAGGTTCCCCTGCTTAAACCAGCACATGTACAGGCCCGTCTTAAGTTTGCCAATGACCATTTGGATGATCCAGAGGAGTCATGGGAGAAAGTCATGTGGTCAGATGAGACCAAATTAGAACTCTTGGGTCATAATTCCACTAAACGTGTTTGGAGGAAGAAGAATGATGAGTACCTTCCCAAGAACACCATCCCTACTGTGAAGCATGGGGGTGGTAGTATCATGCTTTGGGGGTGTTTTTCTGCACATGGGACAGGGCGACTGCACTGTATTAAGGAGAGGATGACCGGGGCCATGTATTGCGAGATTTTGGGGAACAACCTCCTTCCCTCAGTTAGAGCATTGAAGATGGGTCGAGGCTGGGTCTTCCAACATGACCCGAAACACACATCCAGGATAACCGAGGAGTGGCTCTGTAAGAAGCATATCAAGGTTCTGGCTTGGCCTAGCCAGTCTCCAGACCTAAACCCAATAGAGAATCTTTGGAGGGAGCTCAAACTCTGTGTTTCTCAGCGACAGGCTAGAAACCTGACTGATCTAGAGAAGATCTGTGTGGAGGAGTGGGCCAAAATCCCTCCTGCAGTGTGTGCAAACCTGGTGAAAAACTTCAGGAAATGTTTGACCTCTGTAATTGCAAACAAAGGCTACTGTACCAAATATTAACATTGATTTTCTCAGGTGTTCAAATACTTATTTGCAGCTGTATCATACAAATAAATAGTTAAAAAAATCATACATTGTGAATTCTGTATTTTATTTTTAGATCATGTCTCTCACAGTGGACATGCACCTACGATGACAATTTCAGACCCCTCCATGATTTCTAAGTGCGAGAACATGCAAAATAGCAGGGTGTTCAAATACTAATTTTCCTCAATGTATATATATCCATTTAGACCATTCTTTTGTGGGTAAAGAGAAAGAAAGAACTATTCGAAAATTAGTCGAAATTCGCACCCCTCCCCCACATGCACACATTTACAGTTATACATACATATGCCAGCTTTGCATTGCAGAGTTTGCACTGCACTTTATTCTCATTAATTTTATTAAAGGAACCCACACAGAACTCATTTTTGACACAGTCTCAATTTACCGTATCCGTTATTCCACGCGGGTCTACAGTGTGCGTAACTTCGTCAATAAATCTTGTGAGAAAATGTTTTCCTCTACAATCTCTTGACTGACAGCCTTTAGGTTTAAGGGCTCGTTATTGGCAGCGCCACCTTTTGGTTACATGAACACATTACACGTGAAAACACAGCGATTTTTTAAGATTGCGCACACTATTCGAAATACTTTAATTAAATAAACTAATCGAATATTCGAAATTCGTCACTCATCCCTAGTCACAGCAAATGGTCTGAATACTTAGGACTATGTGATATTTCAGTTTTTGTTTTTTAATAAATCTGCAAAAATGTCAACAATTCTGTGTTTTTCTGTCAATATGGGGTGCTGCGTGTACATTAATGCGGAAAAAAGATGAACTTAAAGGATTTTAGCAAATGGCTGCAACTTAACAAAGAGTGAAACATTTCAGGGGGTCTGAATACTTTCTGTACCCAGTATACATCCATCTTTAAAATGCAGCTGTATGTCAAGATGTCATTTACTACACCTGGCTTAGTGTTTAGTGTGTTTAAAGGGTAAGCATGTGCTGAAATCAATATAATAGTGTATACTGTGTTCGTCCGTGACTAGTACCAACTAGTGTCTTCAAAAGTGTGTGTCAAACAAAGCATATATATATGTGTGTAATGCCAAGATGTGAGGTCCATATCTGCTTGGTGCACATCTTATTAAAATCAGAGAAGTACATGAACTTCTACAACTATCTTAAATGTATGCTTTTATATAAGAACAAATTGTTATATATTTAGAAACTTTAAATGTAGTCTTTTATAAAAGAAAAATTCAGTAGTATACTCTGTAAACCACCATATATTTCAATGTGGACGAACCAGCCAGTAAAACTGCAACTTAAGAGAAATAAAATATTACTCTCAAATGTTTTTCAGAAAATAATAATATTCTAGTTTAACTCTACTCAACTCAACTTTATTTATATAGCGCTTTTTACAATTTTCATTGTTACAAAGCAGCTGTACATGAGACACATTTAATACAAGTATGAATTCTAAAGCAGCCCCCCCGGCCAGGCAGATAGTGCAAAACAATATGCAAACGGTGGTGAGGAACCCAAAACTCCCATCGAGAAAAAAAACCTCAGGGGAACCCAGGCCCAACCAGGGGATTCCAGTTCCCCTCTGGCAAAAGCTGCTGCCTCTGCACAAGCTCAACAGTGCTTGCACAACAAGGCTTAGTAAAAATATAAAAATTAAGGATTAAAGATTATCATTAATAATCTAATAGCATTTGAAATGTTGTAGGAAAAACAAAGTTGTCGCGTCCTTTATCCAGCTCTATCCTCTTAGCACTTGTCAGGTCACCGCTTCCCATTCTCAGCTCTGCCATCAGGTCTGGGCATGAACTGCATCCTGCGGTAACCTTGGAACAAAGAGACAAGACTGGCTGAGAGTAGAGTACTGTTCTGCACTCTTTGATGCAACAAGTACATCATTTGTTGTTGGATGTGTTCCTGGTTCCGGTTGATCTAAATAATGCAGCCTAAATCCTCTGAATAATTACTGTATGTATTTGTTGATGAAGCACACCATTAAATAATCTTGCCAATTCACACAGGCCTAGTATATACAGATACACAGGTATCAAATCAGTAGTCGGTATCGGCTGATACCCTAAGCCCAGGTATCGCAATTGGTTTCGGGAAGGAAAAAAGTGTATCGGATCGTCTCTAATGTTAGAGAGAGGCGTTGTCGAGACGCTGCACGCAACATGAGAGAGAGAGAGGCAAAACGCTCGCAATGAATTAAGCATTTTTAAATAGTAAATTAAAAATGTAAATGGGAATCATGAAAAATCTATTTGTGGCGGCCACTGTCGATAGTTGGGCAGGCCGCGAAGAGTAAATCAATGTATAGGAAATGGACATCACAGTGATATGTTGTAATGAGATTTGTTTTGGTTCGTTTCAAAACTATAGCGCAACAAATTTGACTCTGGCAGGCCCATACTAGAATTAATGAATGGTAAACACTGAATTAAGTGGGGCACTTAACAGCGTTTTGTAACATACAGTTGAAAGAAAAAGTATGTGAACCCTTTGGGCTTACTTGGATTTCTTCATAAATTGGTCATAAAATGTGTTCTGATCTTCATCTAAGTCACAACAATAGAGAAACACAGTCTGCTTAAACTAATACCGCTCAAACATTATACGTTTTCATATTTTTATTGAACACAACATGTAAACATTCATAGTGCAGGGTGGAAAAAGTATGTGAAACCCTAGGCTAATGACTTCTCCAAGAGCTAATTGGAGCCAGCCAACCTGGGGTCCAATCAATGTGATGAGATTGGATGTGTTGATTAAAGCTGCCCTGTCCAATAAAAAAATACACCAGTTTTGAGTTTGCTGTTCTGAAGAAGCGTTGTCTGATGTGAACCATGCCTCTCACAAAAGAGCTCTCAGAAGACCTACGATCAAGAATTGTTGACTTACATAAAGCTGGAAAGGGCTACAAAAGTATATTTAAAAGCCTTGGTGTCCATGTGTCCACAGTAAAACAGATTGTCTACAAATGGAGAAAGTTCAGCACTGTTGCTACACTCCCTAGGCGTGGTCGTCCTGTGAAGATGACTGCAAGAGCACAGCGCAGAATGCTCAATGAGGTGAAGAAGAATCCTAGAGTGTCAGCTAAACAGTTACAGAAATCTCTGGCACATGCTAACATTTTTGTTGACAAATCTACAATAAGGAAAACATTAAACAAGAATGGACTTCATTGGAGGACACCACTGCTGTCCAAAAAAAACATTGCAGCACGTTTGAAGTTTGCAAAAGAGCACCTGGATGTTCCACAGAACTACTGGCAAAACATTCTGTGGACAGATGAAACCAAAATTGAGTTGTTTGGAAAGAACACACAACGCTATGTGTGGAGAACAAAAGGCACAGCACACCAACATGAAAACCTCATCCCAACTGTGAAATATGGTGGAGGGGGCATCATGGTTTGGGGCTGCTTTGCTGCCTCAGGCCCTGGACGGATTACTGTCATCGATGGAAAAATGAATTCCAAAGTTTATCAAGACATTTTGCAGGAAAACTTAAGACCATCTGTCCGCCAACTGAAGCTTAACAGAGGATGGACGATGCAACAGGACAACGACCCAAAGCATAGAAGTAAATCAACAACAGAATGGCTTCAACAGAAGAAAATACGTCTTCTGGAGTGGCTCAGTCAGAGTCCTGACCTCAACCCGATCTTAATCACACCATTAAATAATCGTCTCTAATGTTAGAGAGAGGCGTTGTCGAGACGCTGCACGCAACATGAGAGAGAGATAGGCAAAACGCTCGCAATGAATTAAGCGGTTTTAAATAGTAAATTAAAAATGTAAATAGGAATCATGAAAAATCTATTTGTGGCGGCCACTGTCGATAGTTGGGCAGGCCGCGAAGAGTAAATCAATGTATAGGAAATGGACATCACATGCTGTGGCATGACCTCAAGAGAGCGATTCACACCAGACATCCCAAGAATATTGCTGAACTGAAACACTTTTGTAAAGAGGAATGGTCCAAAATTTCTCCTGACCGTTGTGCAGGTCTGATCTGCAACTATAGGAAACGTTTGGTTGAGGTTATTGCTGCCAAAGGAGGGTCAACCAGTTATTAAACCCAAAGGATCACATACTTTTTCCACGCTGCACTATGAATGTTTACATGTTGTGTTCAATAAAAACATGAAAACGTATAATGTTTGTGCGGTATTAGTTTAAGCAGACTGTGTTTCTCTATTGTTGTGACTTAGACGAAGATCAGAACACATTTTATGACCAATTTATGAAGTAATCCAAGTAAGCCCAAAGGGTTCACATACTTTTTCTTTCAACTGTATTGTAGCATGATATGCACTTTTGATTTTTTTGTAAAATGTGACCCTGCCTGAGAAAACCAGACTAATGTCTAAAAGCATCAAAGGTTTACCTATTAATTTCACTATGCTTTCAATTTTTGACACGCCCTAACTTGGTGTAATATTAATATCAATATTAAAGACACCATGACTATATTTCACAGAATGTTCTTTACATTAAAGCTGCCCTTACACACAGGGTTTCTGCCAATCTCATATTAATTTTGAGTATCTATTAAAGCAATAAGCCCCAAGAAGCAGTGGGTTACAGTGCATATTATTAACAGCTAAAGGCGTTGTGGCACGAAGCGGAATGCCTTAAACCCCATAGCTGTTATAAAATGCACTGTAACCCAATGCTTCGTTGGTGTTATTGCTTTTAAAAAACTTTTCCATCTGCTAAGCAAGTTTAAAAAAATAAAGTAAATAAAATGATATTTCGGCTATGTTGTGCCTTCAGCCATTATATTTTGTGTTTTTTTTAAACCGGGTAAGTACTCTGCTCAGCCAATAAGAAACAAGGACCAGAAATGACCGTTTTATAAACAGTGTTGCATACTTTGTTTCTTAAAAGAGTATTTAGTTTGATCACATGTATAAAAGATAGATACAGCTGTACGATTATATGTTTGAAAAAAGACTTTCCAAAACATGTTCTATCGCTGTGGGAGTGTATTGAGCATAGAAATACAACGTCATACGCCCACCTCGTTTTTTGACAGGTTAACCATGTTAAGCATGAGAAGATGACACATTTAACATTGTAAACAAGTCAGAATCCCTCACACATTGTTGCAGAACCCCTTTAAGTTATTTTCTGCAGAAAACAGTAATTCACAAAAGATTTGAAAAAAAAGTGATATTCTGTCAAACACGATGATAGGGCTTAAATTGCTTTGGCTTAAATGTGTGTTGTGATATTTTTTATGTGGTTACAGTTATCAGAGGTTCTGTCAGAAGACTCTGTACCTTTTGATGCTGCGGCCGACACTCCAGTACATGAGCAGAGGACTGAAGCTTTGATCAGAATTCAAGACTGTGTGATGTCACGCTCTGGACCTGAAGCACTGAGTTTGCTACGTGCTGCGCGGTAAGATCTCAATGCTTGCTGTCATCTGAACCTTGTCGAGGATAAAACGAGCAGATTTAGATCTCTTGTTAAGTGGTCCACTGATGGATTTCAATCCACTTCTTTTATGAAAAACCTTATCGGAGGCCAGGTTAAAACGGTGTAGATTTTGTAATAATTATAGACCGTTTTACTTGCAACAACATAAACAAACGAACGCACGCTTTTGTCTCCCAAACTTAACTTGCAGTACACATCAAGTCCCTGTAAATTATGTCTGATAACAAGCAAAAAAATAAGTAAATCACTAAAAAGCCATAGATTGCGCTTTATCTAAAAGTTTTGTGAAGAGATGAAGATTAATATACAAAAATATGAATATACATTTATTATTAGGGATGTAACAATATCAACATCTCACTGTACGATAATACCTCTGTATAAAGTCCTCAGTACAGTGTTTGCAATATTTAAAATCACAAATGATGACTTGGAAACATGCCATAAGAATCCTCTTTACTTTATCCTCTAATCATAACTGTTGCTTAGAGTTATGAGTTGTAGTATGAGATGGGGCAAATTACCTAAAAAATATCAGTTTAATAAAATAAAATAATTGCAACAGATGGACCTTGCCAAAGCTAACATCTATTATTTTTTGTAACTTTCTCTGTAAGGCCCATAAGACCTATCGTTTTATACAGTCATGTGACCACGCTAATATTGAGACAATTTTGCTATTGCGATAACAAGACATCAATAATATTGTTACATCCCTATAAATAGCACTATAATCTTTCCCGTCTAATTTATATGCATTTAAAAGACTAGTAAAAACTTAGATACATTAATGCTTATTCACATGTTTTAATCTCAATTAAATTAATTTGTACATTGTTTATTTAGTGTAATTTCCCTCTGTTTATTGCGGCATGATTTCAGTCACAATCAGATTAAAGGGTAATTACACCGCAGGAGAACTTTGTTCAACACTGTGCTGTGTTCTAACTTATCTGTTTTTCCTGTTTGCCCCCGTAAAGCTGCTTTGAAACAATACACATTGTGAAAAGCGCTATATAAATAAACTTGAATTGAATTGAATTGAATTCAAGCAGCGTCTGATAGCCCCACCTCCCTTCCGTTGTGAAACTGCAAACGTTAAGTGCGTTTAAGCACTGTTTATACTACAAAATGGCTTAGAGTAGTGCATAAGTGCGCAATTTGTGATGCACCTTTTGAGAAGTTTTTAGGACATTTTCTTTTATTCTACTCATACTACATTTTTTTGGAAGTAACGGTACTTTGACTTGAGTACAATTTTTCAGGACTTTTCCACCCCGTGATGGGTGTACATTTTTAATCCTGTACATGAAGTGATAGCTAACAATAGATGTATGGGAACTTTAATTTAGAAAATTGAGAGACAATCAAATCTACAATACAGGAACAGCATTCTTTATGGGAGACAATGGAGACGGGAGCCCTCGGAGTGACCGGAAAGAGAGAAGAAAAAAAATTATAGTCCTGTTCCTCGACATGCTGCCGCCCGGTCCTCAACCAGCCGGGGTACTCCCTCCTTCGGGGTGCCTTGCTTTGGCCCTGGGCGCTCTGTGGACGGCTTGACCGTCCGCCCCCTGGTGGCCGGTGGTGTCTCCTCCCTTAGCGTGGAGTCGGGGCGTGTTCCCCGTTCCCTGCTCCTCCCCCTTGGGCGGACGGACGCAGGCGCTCTGGCAGGCGGTGGCTGGACTTGGCACTCCCGCCCCCTGCTCCTCCCCCTCGGGGGACGGACGCAGGCTCCGGGCTCTGATGGATGGCGGCAACTACCCTGCTCCCGCTTGGACGATAGCCACCCCACCTCGACCCAGGGGCGAGGCAGCAAAGGTCGCCGTTCCACCGAAGCTTTGACGGTGGCCGGACTGTGCACTTCCATTTCCCCAGAGCCACCACTTCGAGCAGCTACTTGCGGACGCCCTTCTTCCGTGCTGCCCAAACTCTCCGGCACCGTGAGGCCACTCGGCAGCGAGGACTCTCCGACAGCATGTCTCTCCTTCCTCCCGGGTTTCGGCACCAATGAAGAAAAGCTCAAGGCAAGGAAGGAATGAAGGAGAAGGGAACCGGAAGACATTTAAACATTTAATCAAAATAATAACAAAGTAAAAAGACAGCCGGCAGCCCCTCATGGATGACTGCCAGCGAATAAAACATAAATACAAACATAAACATGTTGTGGCCCGGTCCTCTCTCATCGACGGTCCGGTCGCTCGTTCTCTTATATGCTCCCGATCTCCTACGTGATACGAGACCGATGTGCACACAGCTGGAACTCATTATCAATTACTCATCGGTCTCAAACCACGGTCTCGCCCCGCCTACTCCACTACAGTTACCAATATATTCAACCATCTGTTTATATTTTTCTAAAGCCCTAACAATATTGCAGACATCAGAAAAAAAAACCTAATATGCATGGGTTTTTCGTTTAAAAAAAACAACAAATAATGCGTTATGGAGGTGACAAAAAAAACTCTTTTTGGGAGACAGGAAGCTTTGTTGAAATTCTGTGAATAAAAATGCACGAACCCAAAGCATTAACACACAACAAATGGAAAAGGGATGGCCCTTTATATAACATGAAATATTTATTTTGTTTTATTAAATGTGTTTGCAATCATAAGAAAAAACAATGTAACGCCCCTGACATATCTCCGTTATGTTCGTGACAGCTCTGAGACACTTAATTACCTGACTATGGAAAATCATGAACAAATGCTTTACAACCACAAACAGAGACTTCAAATAGATATCGGATATTGACCTCCGAGATATCAGTAGATTCGGCTGCAAAATTCATCAACTTCATATAAAACAGCCACACCGCAAATTATATGGTTTAATACTATTAATATGTAACCATTATCTGCATTCAAGGAGACCCTGACGGAGTGGCGGTTTTAATCTCGGTGTCATTGTACTTTCAAGGATCTGCTTTATAGTTGCTCAAAGATGCTTGCCTTTTTAAAGATGTGTATGCGGCGCGTTTAGAGCGCGGATAGGTTCGCCTTGAGTGTACTTTTAAAGATGCGCATGTGCCGCGTTTAGAGCGCGATTATGTTTGCCTTCTGTGTACTTCTAAAGATGCGCAAATGGCGCGTTTAGAGCGCGAATATGTTCACCTTCTGTGTACTTCTAAAGATGCGCATGTGGCACGTTTAGAGCGCGGATATCGCGTTCAGTGACTGTGCAGGTCTTCCCACAGTCAAATGAGTCTGAGATGCGAGATTGTCTCTCAGGACATTAAAATGAGCTCAATATTATTATATTTTGCCAAAAATCGAAGTATTAAGCAAGCAAACGTGTCAGAACAGTCACATCACCAACCAAAATAATATCGTCTGTCATTTGGATTCCACTTAAGAGGAGGAGAGAAGAAACAGTGAGCAAACAGTACCATTTATTATATATTTTGAAAGCCAGGGAAAATGCATCATAGAGAGGCTTGCCTTTTAAGGTAGGACGTAAACAATAATATGAATGCTATTCGAATGCAGTATGCACAATAATAGTGTGGATTAAAATCATCAGCATACATTTTGTATATTGAGTTTCAAGTTATTTGTATTTGTAATTATTATATGACATAAACTTCAAAACGTTATGGACGTGATACGTTGTGACATCCTAATTATAGCCATTATAAATTCACAAGGCAGTAATAGAAAGAAAGAGTGAGTGCATACATTTTTCGCACATATACAGTGGGTGCGGAAAGTATTCAGACCCCCTTAAATTTTTCACTCTTTGTTATATTGCAGCCATTTGCTGAAATCATTTAAGTTCATTTTTTTCCTCATTAATGTACACACAGCACCCCATATTGACAGGAAAACAGAATTGTTGACATTTTTGCAGATTTATTAAAAAAGAAAAAATGAAATATCACATGGTCCTAAGTATTCAGACCCTTTGCTCAGTATTTAGTAGAAGCACCCTTTCGATTTAATACAGCAATTAGTCTTTTTGGCAAAGATGCAACAAGTTTTTCACACCTGGATTTGGGGATCCTCTGCCATTCCTCGTTGCAGATCCTCTCCAGCTCTGTCAAGTTGGATGGTAAACGTTGGTGGACAGCCATTTTTAGGTCTCTCAGTCACGGGTGTGTTGTGAAGCCACTCCTTTGTTATTTTAGCTGTGTGCTTAGGGTCATTGTCTTGTTGGAAGGTAAACCTTCGGCACAGTCTGAGGTCCTGAGCACTTTGGAGAAGGTTTTCGTCCAGGAACCAGTCGTCCTGTTCCTGCAGCTGAAAAACACCCTCACAGCATGATGCTGCCACCACCATGCTTCACTGTTGGGACTGTTTTGGACAGGTGATGAGCAATGCCTGGTTTTCTCCACACATACCGCTTAGAATTCAGGCCAAAAAGTTCTACCTTGGTCTCATCAGACCAGCGAATCGTATTTGTCACCATCTTTGAGTCCTTCAGGTGTTTTTTAGGAAACTCCATGCGGGATTTCATGTGTCTTGCACTGAGGAGAGGCTTCCGTCGGGCCACTCTGCCATAAAGCCCCGACTGGTGGAGGGCTGCAGTGATGTTTGACATTCTACAACTTTCTCCCATCTCCCGAATGCATCTCTGGAGCTCAGCCACTGTGATCTTTGGGTTCTTCTTTATCTCTCCCACCAAGGCTCTTCTCCCCCTATAGCTCATTTTGGCATGATGAACAGCTCTAGGAAGGGTTCTGGTTGTCCCAAACATCTTCCATTTAAGGATTATGGAGGCCACTGTGCTGCTAGGAACCTTAAGTGCAGCAGAATTTTTTTTTAACCTTGGCAAGATCTGTGCCTTGCCTCAAATCTGTCTCTGAGCTCTTCAGGCAGTTCCTTTGACCTCATGATTCTCATTTGCTCTGACATGCACTGTGAGCAGTAAGGTCATATATAGTCAGGTGTGTGGCTTTCCTAATCAAGTCCATATAATCAAACACAGCTGGACTCAAATGAATGTGTAGAACCATGTCAAGGATGATCAGAAGAAATGGACAGCACCTGAGTTTAATATATGATTGTCACAGCAAAGGGTCTGAATTCTTAGGACCATGTGATATTTCAGTTTTTCTTTTTTAATAAATTTGCAAAAATGTCAACAGTTCTTTGTTTTTCTGTCAATATTGGGTGCTTTTTGTACATTAATGAGGAAAAAAAATGATCTTACATGATTTTAGCAAATGGCTGCAATATAACAAAGAGTGAAAAATTTAAGGGGGTCTGAATAGTTTCCGTACCCACCGTATGTGTGTGTTTCACTAATCCAGATACTCCATATTACTGTTTATGCAATTCAAAGAAAAATGTTTGTCCAGATCTTGACTTTGTTCGGGGCCTGCAAAATGGTAAACATGCCCCTGCATCGGTCACATGTGTTGTTCTATCAATCAGGTCGGTGTGGCCCGAAGGAGACACCTTTGGATCTGTGGAAGTGGGACCTGAGGAGGAACTAACTCTTTTGAAACGGATACTATTCACTAATCTCCCACGTAAGAAGGCCATGATCAACAGCTCTACACTATTGTATACTACTGTCCTGATAATTAACAAATGTCCATAATCAATAATAGTGCACTGTTCTGCAGTGGTCATACTTATACTGTGTCTTATTCAGTATCGTTTGGAGTCTGCTGGACTGTGTTGTTTGTACCCTCAGGTCCTGTTGATTCTGCTCTGGAGGATGATGGGATTGATTTGGAGGAGGAGGAGGATGAACTGGAGTCTGTCACAGTTTCCGAGTCAGAGTTCAACTTCTTGGACTTCAGTAAAAGGTTAAAGACAATAGAAGTGATCTTTAATTTTTAACTGTGTTAAAAAAATACTAATATAAATTGTCATACAATGATGAACAAAAAGACAGGAGATTAAATTATTGTTATAGAATTAAATTGTATTTACTAAATGTACTTTGGCTCATTGATTTCAAACCATACATTGCTTATGAAAGATTCAGCAGAACCTGGCTGTGGGTTGTTGAGCATTGAGATGTCATATGAAAGACCACCAATTCAAAATGTTGAAAAGTGTTTGATATTCAGCATTATTTATTTTGCCCAAATCATTGCATGTCGTTGTATATTAGTGTATTTTAAGCACTTGAAAGGGGGTGTCCGATTTCCAAATTACGCTTGTTTAGACAAAGTTGGGCCGAGTACTAAACAACTTAGTGGTCAATCAGCAGTAAGGTGCACAGTCTACAGGATGGACATTAGTCGAGCCAAGCGCTGACGAAAGCGAAAGATGGGGGTTAGGGTGTGTCTGTTTTGGTGATTTGAACATCAACAACAACTCTGAGAAATCGGACACCCTGCCTTTAAATGCTGATTTATTATGAGGTTCTATCTGACATTTTCCCATCCATCCATCCATCCATCCATCCATTTTCTTCCGCTTATCCTGGGCCGGGTCGCGGGGACAGCAGACTTAGCAGGGATGCCCAGACTTCCCTCTCCCTAGACACTTCCGGGGGGACACCGAGGCGTTCACAGGCCAGCTGGGAGACATAGTCCCTCCAGCGTGTCCTAGGTCTTCCCCGGGGTCTCCTCGTCCAGGGGGCATCCGGAAAAGATGCCCGAGCCACCTCATCTGTCCCCTATCGATGTGGAGGAGCAGTGGCTCTACTCTGAGCTCCTCCCGAGTGACCGAGCTTCTCACCCTATCTCTAAGGGATCACCCTGCGGAGACAGCTCATTTCGGCTGCCCGTATCCAGGATCTTGTCCTTTCGGTCATGACCCACAGCTCATGACCATAGGTGAGAGTAGGAACGTAGATTGACCGGTAAATCGAGAGCTTCGCCTTGCGGCTCAGCTCCTTCTTCACCACAACAGACCGTTACAGCGACCGCATTACTGCAAGAGCTGCACCGATCCGTCTGTCAATCTCCCGTTCCATCCTTCCCTCACTCATGAACAAGACCCCCAGATACGTGAACTTCTCCACTTGAGCCAGGGACTCTCCACCCACCTGAAGTGGGCAAGCCACCCTTTTCCGAGTGAGAACCATGGCCTCAGATTTGGAGTTGCTGATTCTCATCCCAGCCGCTTCACACTCGGCTGCAAACCGTCCCAGTGCATGCTGAAGGTCCTGGTCTGATGGCGCCAGCACGACGATATCATCCCCAAAGAGCAGAGATGAAATTGTGTGGTCCCCAAACCCGACGCCCTCGGGCCCCTATCTGCTCCTCGAAATTCTGTCCATAAAAATTATGAACCGAACCAGCGACAAAGGGCAGCCCTGCCGGAGTCCAACATGTATCGGGAACAAGTCTGACTTACTGCCGGCAATGCGAACCAAGCTCCTGCTCCGGTCGTACAGGGAGCGGATAGCCCTTAGCAAAGTGTCCCGAATCCCATACTCCCAGAGCACCCTCCACAAGATGCCGCAAGGGACACAGTCGAATGCCTTCTCCAAATCCACAAAACACATGTGGATTGGTTGGGCAAACTCCCTTTAACCCTCCAGCACCCTGGAGAGGGTATAGAGCTGGTCCAGTGTTCCACGACCGGGATGAAAACCACACTGTTCCTCCTGAATCCGAGGTTCTTCCATCGGCCGGATTCTCCTCTCCAGTATCCTGGCATAGACTTTCCCGGGGATGCTGAGAAGTGTGATCCCCGATAGTTGGAGCACACCCTCCGTTTCCCTCTTCTTAAAAAGAGGGACCACCACCCCTGTCTGCCAGTCCAAAGGCACTGTCCCCGACCGCCACGCGGTGCTGCAGAGGCGTGTCAGTCAAGACAGCCCCACAACATCAAGAGACTTGATGTACTCAGGGCGGATCTCATCCACCCCCGGAGCCCTTCCACTGAGGAGTTTCTTGATTACCTCGGTGACTTCAGCCCCGGTGATGGACGAGTCCGCCTCCGAGCCCTCAGCCTCTGCTTCCTCAATGGAAGACTTGACGGCGGGATTGAGGAGATCCTCTAAGTATTCCTTCCACCGCCCGATGATATCCCCGGTCGAGGTCAACAGCTGCCCCCCTCCACTGTAATAAGAAGTTAGTAGGGCACTGCTTCCCCCTCCTGAGGCGCCGGACGGTTTGCCAGAATCTCTTCGAGGCAGACCGATAGTCCTTCTCAATGGCCTCACCGAACTCCTCCCAGGCCCGAGTTTTTGCCTCCCCAACCACCCGGGCTCCAGTCCGCTTGGCCTCTCGGTACCCGTCAGCTGCCTCGGGAGTCCGACAAGCCAGCCAGGCCTGAAAAGACTCCTTCAGCTTGACGGCATCTCTTACTTCCGGTGTCCACCATCGGGGATTGCCACCTCGACAGGCAACGGAGACCTTACGGCCACAGCTCCGAGTGGCCGCGTTGACAATGGAGGTGGAGAACATGCTCCACTCGGACTCTATATCTCCAGACTCCCTCGGGATCTGGTTGATGCTCTGCCGGAGGTGGAAGTTGAAGATCTCTCTGACAGGGGATTCGGCCAAACGTTCCCAACAGACCCTCACAGGATGTTTGGATCTGCCGAGTCTGTCCAGCTTCCTCCCCCGCCATAGTATCCAACTCACCACCAGGTGGTGATAGGTCCTCCAATTAATTGGCATCATAAGGGTTTTTGAACCACTCTTACTCTGACCCGTTGCCTAGGACCTTTTTGCCTTGGGAGACCCTACCAGGGGCATAAAGCCCCAAATTTAGTTATTCACATATTCTTTTTCTGTGACCTTTGGCCATGTACACATTACAGATAAATTTGGTTGTCACTTCCCCTTTTATTGCTTAATCCTTTACCAAAATGAAACGCAGTGTGTACTATGGCTGGGCGGTATGACGGTTTATGCCATCAATGCAGGATGAAATGTCAGATTTTCTATTCCGTGTTTTCAACGGAATGTAAATAAGTAGGCATGATTAACTCTGAACTCTGAAAGTTTGGAGTTATGATGACAAAACGTGAATGAATCCACCCATAACAAATGAACATATCAAATATTCTTTTGACCTTCTTTCAGTCTAGTTTCGTGATCCGCTCCAGTCCGGCCCTTTCTCTCGGGCAGTGTTGCAGGGATCTGCGCTGCATATAAAATACTCATTCTCACGTATTTCAGAAGCCAGATTGGTTTGTTAAGCTTTTAATAACTTCCATAACTTGCCTTCATTTTAACTATGGTGAGCATTTAAATAAACTGTAATAGATAAATTAAATCAAAATGAACGGATCAATTGAAAAATTTGCGAGATTGAGAAATTAATGGGAGATAGTTCATTGTGATTCATCTGTCTAATCCTGTCCTTTCCGCTAGCCTAGTTTTATGTGATTAGTCTGATAATCTAGTCTTCTGTTATTGTCTTCTGTCTACCGCTCACGAGCTACAGTGTTTTAGGGGAGAAGAGTGAAGTTTTCGCGGGCAGACCTAGCAAAACGTGGGCAGGGACTATATGTAGTGACGTAAATCTGCGACAGTTCGTGAATCGGACTAGAGACGAGTCGTTTGCGTGATTAGCAGAGACTCCCTTTTGTCCGAGCCAATAACTTTATTATTCATTCACATTCGGATTTACAATTTAGCAGAGTGCTTACTTTCAAACACGGCAACATTGCACACTGAATGAAATAATATTTTCATGATCTCATTGTAGTGGAGTAGGTGGGGCGAGACCGTGGTTCTAGACCGGTGAGTAATTGTTAATGAGCTCGAGCTGTGCGCGCACCGGTCTCGAATCACGTATGAGATCGGCAGCATATAAGAGAACGAGCGACCGGACCGTCGAAGAGAAAGGACCGGGCCCGAACATGTTTGTATTTGTTTTATTTGCCGGCTGTCGACTCACGGTCGGATAAAAAAGGATAAAAAAAGTTATCCTAAATTCACACGGCTTTTATAGGACTTGACTACATATGACATATTGCCATTCACATTTTGTCTGAACTCCGATACACAGGTTTGCCAACCCAAATGTTGTGCGTCCATACTTCATCCTGCTGCGCTCGTACTCTCAGAATTCTGCTCATACCAACCACTGCATCATCCGAATGCTGCACAGACTGGCTGTGGATCTGAAAATGGAGGCTTTATTCTATCAGCTGTCTGTCTTCTGTGTCTTTAATAAGATTCTTGAAGACCCAGCAGCAGAGGTCTATCAGGTGAGACAACATACTTTACACTGAAGCACCAATAGATGTCACTGAATTCCGTTTGATAACTGGTTACATTTTTTTGTTATTTTGTTCCTGGCAGGAGCTGGTTACTTTTGCAAAGTTTGTTCTCAAGCGATTTTTCATATTTGCTGCGAAAAACAGCAAAGCGTTTGTGGAAATGCTTTTTTGGAAGAATGTGGGTGTTGTGAGAGAGATTACAGAAGGCTATAGTAAAGATGGGTAAGACTCCTTAACAAAACACATTCACAACACAAGAAAGATCTGGTGAGGTTTTTTTCATATGTCCATGTTTGATTAGTGAGGGTTCCAAGAAAAAAGTCAAGTGGACAACAGAGGAAGATCAAGAACTTAGGGATCTGTATGAGAAGTACAATGACTCCGGAGGTGAGAATACACACATGACATTTGTTATTTGCTTGGTTGGAAGTTGTTGTGATCTCCAAATTTCTGTTTGTCAGTGCCAGATATCGTCGAGACACTGATACCGTTGCTGAGCAGCACCCGCACACGGCGAGAGGTGGTTTCTCAGATAGTGGTGTTAGGCTTGGTTGACAGTGTCAAGGATTTGAAGAAGGAGAGGTGCAAATCTAATGTTAAATCTGTCGGTTGATATCATTGGTGCCTTGAAGTTGCAGCACTTGTCAAGCTGTGTCCGTGTATTGACATCTTTTCCAACAGGAAAGGAACATGTATCGTGCTCTGGACTGAAGAACAGGAACAGGAACTCCAGACACTCTTTGAGGAGTACAGAGACTCTGATGGTAGTGTAAATGTAGTTCTACAATATCACAAAATTTCAGAATAGAGATTTTCTGGCCTGTCAGTAGTCATGGAATTATGAGCAACTTTTGAACAGTTTTGTTCATTTTCTACTTCAGCACATATCCGGTCCTGGAGGGCCTCCCCCCTGCAGAGTTAAGCTCATGATAGACCTTGTTTGACCAGGATTGGAGCTAAACTCTGCTGGAAATTGGCCCTCCAGAGCATATGGTCTATAGAATGATGCACTACATTTAGCATTTTTATGCATTTGGCAAACACTGTTATCCAAAACAACTTGCAGTGCATCCAAGCTTTACATTTTTACTGTGTGTGTTCCCTGGGAATCAACCCACAACCGTTTGCTCTGCTAACGCAATGCTCTACCACTGAGCCAGAGGACTGGTTGATATGCAACTATGCTGTCCACGATGGATGAAAATCAACTATTCTTGCGTGTCTATTAACTTACACCTTTGACTAAAATCATAAAGGTTCAATCTATGCTGGTACTGCCACATAGGCAGAGAAAGCATAATCATCATAAGGTATGAAACGACGTCACAAACAGTCTTTTCAACAAAACAATCATTATTTCTATGTGTAGAAAGATCACAGAAGTACTGGGATTAAAGCAGATAGTTGCCTACTCAGACGCGTTTACAAGCCCCTACTCTGCCCAAATTAATCTCACACCAAATAATAGATCAACATAAGTAAATAAAGCCAGACAACAAAACTGATCTTATGATTGTCTTTCAGGATTATGTCACACTGTTCCGATTATGCTTCACATCTTAACTTGACAGTTCTGAAACGAAACTAACGATTGCAGTTTGTAGTGCGGACAAATCAGAGTGCACATTTGTATCCGCCATTACTGTAAAAACATGTCAACAGAGTGTGTGGCGCTTTTCACTGTATTAACGCTAATAGAGAAGCAGCACAATAAGAGCTTTTCATCAAATTGCCCAGCATTTCATGTTTTCAGGTTTTTTAACTCAACTCAACTTTATTTATATTGCGCAGTAGAGTACTGTTCTGCACTCTTTGATGCAACAAGTACATCAGTTGTTGTTGGCAGTGTCACTGGTTCCGGTTGATCTAAATAATGCAGCCTAAACCCTATGAGGATTTATATTATGGAAGTGTAGTGTATGCAAGATTAAAAACATGCGTCTTTAATCTAGATTTAAACTGACAGAGACAGAAAAATGATCTACCACCTGAATTGATTTTGAAATTCTAGGTATTACCAACTGACAGGATGCCTGAGAGCATAATGCATGTGAAGGACTGTAACAAAATAAAAATTTGCTTGAAAACTGCGGAGATAAACCATGTAGGTCTTTATAGGTAATAAGCAAGATCTTAAAGTTAATGCAATGCTTTATAGGTAACCAGTGCAAGGTTGACAGAACCGGTATGAGCTAAACTGCTCATACTTTTTGTACGTGTAAGAACTCTGCCACGTTTTGGACCATTTGTAGTTTTTGTAATAAGCCTGCAGGGCAAACACATAACAGTGCATAACAGTAGTCTAGTCTTGATGTCATGAATGCATGAGTTAACTTCTCTAAACTTCTCAAATCGACATAATTTCGTAGTCGATGTAATCCAGTACAATACTTCCATGGCCGAACTGTATCAGCGCGGCTACAAGCCGGTTTTCCTTTACCCAGTGAAACTGCGCATCACCATGCCTGACGGGGAGAAGACCTGGCTCCTGTCTGCTTCACCTGCGATCAAGTTTGTCCAAGGTTTACACAAAAATCCGTAAGCAAGTGATCTTGAATATCGTCCCCTTGTTATTTTATCCCCTTGTTATTTTTTCAGTGCAGTCTATGGCTTCATGGCAAGTTTTTTTGGCTTCGTCTCGATCCGTAAACTTTGTTTTTCTGCGCCTGAAACAATATAGGCTAACTGATCCCACCTGTTTAACATTCTTACCAAGTTATGTGGCCTTGCCCTCCGGTATAAAATATATTGTAATATATTAATAATATATTTAATAATATGTATCTATTGTATCTATTGTTTTGGCCAGTGTTAACATATCACTGCTCATGCTTCACAATGCAGTCACCCACCACACACCCCATTTATATAATATATAAAGATGATTTATTATGAATACATTTATATACTCACTCTTCTGTCCCAGGTATATATAGGTGTAAGGCTATTACTGCTGTTGTCTCATGTTCAGCTGGCCGTTACATTAGCTGAGCCTTAATGTGTGACTTCTATGATTGTTATAATGTTTGCTCGAGGTATTTAAAAAGGTTTAACTTTTGTTCTTAAAGTTTTTTCAAAGGATTTTTCAATCCTACCGCCAGGCAGTTCTCTTTCTTCTCCCCTGTTCATGGTACTTTCTCCCGAATTGATTTTTTTCTAATTGACAGGAAATTACTCTCCTCTGTCAACTCATGCTCCTATAGCCCTATAGTAATCTCAGACCATGCAGCGGTCACAGTTGACATTTGCCTTTCCATTAGATCCCTGTCGCTTTACTTCGCTACTTCTTAGCGATTCCATTTTTGTTAATACTATCAACAGTCGCATTGACCTCTTTATTTCCACTAATGTTGATCCGGCTGTGTCTGCAGCAACAATCTAGGACATGCAAAGCCAATTTAAGGGGAGAAGTAATATCCTACTCTGCTTACCATAGAAGGATTGCTGCTGAAAAGGGTACCTGTCTCTTCAGGGCTACATCAGAACTAAAAACAAAATGTATAGACTCACCTTACGCAGATGTTTTTAAGGAACTGCTCATGAAAAAAACAGAATTTGACATCCTGGCCTCTAATGAGTATACCAAATCTCAATTAAAAACACGGCATCATTTTTATGAATTCGGAGATAAACCAAGTAGACTACTCGCATACCAAATTCGACAATTTTCTTCGTCAACGCATATTACCCAAATTAATACTACCAATTATTACACGAACAATATACGAACAACTATTAATCCTCAAAACATTAATGACCAATTCGGAGACATTTAGAGTTTGTTATTTACTTCTGAGAGCGTGTTTGATGAGGCACACTTCTGCTAAGCATGTTCAATAAATCACTACAGTCTGGCATCCTCCCCACCCACCTTTCACACTATGGCAGGCCACCATCTCTCTAATATTAAAAAAAGGCAAAGATCCCCTCTTCTGTAGCAATTTTTACCCTATCTCTCTGCTCTTCGCAGATGTTAAGTTATTGGCTAAGATGCTGGCAAAACGCTTAAAGTCTGTTCTTGCTACTATTATTTGCACAGACCAAACAGGGTTGGCTGTTTGATAAAATTTACTCACCTTCGTCCTCAGATTCTCCAGAATTAGGCATCTCAATGGATGTTGAGAAGGCATATGACTTGGAATAGGAAACACATTTATTTCTTGGATAGAGCTATTATATACATCCCCCCTAGCCTGTGTCCGCAGACACAATGATTACTCAGATTATTTCCCCCTCAATCGTGGAACTCGGCAGGGCTGTCCTCTTTCCTCGCTATTGTTCGCCATCGCCATTGAACCTCTGCCGGTGGCCCTCACGTCTAGTCGGTTCTGGGGCATCTGGAGGGGAGGTGCTGGGCACAAACTTTTGCTGAACGCGGATGACCTCTTACTGTTCATCTCTGACCCAGACAGATCTGTCCCCCTTGCGCTGGCCATGCCGAAGGAGTTTGGGCAAATTTCTGGTTACAAACTAAATCTTCAGAAATGTGAGCTCATGCCCATCAATACTGCAGCCACAGCCTATCCCCTTTCAGACTTGTCATTTAAGACGTCTTTAAGTCATTTCAAATATTTAGGCATCTGTGTAACCAGAGATTACTCGGATTTGTTTAAATGTAATTTCTCCCCTCTGCCTGCTCGACTGACTCAGGACTTCCACCGTTGGTCTCTGATTCCTTTATCTCTTGCTTGCAGGATAAACTGTATTAAAATGAATGTGCTTCCCAAATTCCTCTCTCTTTCAATCTATACCCCTCTTTATCCCCCAAAATGTTTTCCGCTCACTCGACAGCTTGACAGTTCATATGGGACAAAAACCCTCCCAGAATTCGGAAAAACACTCTGCAAAAACCCAAAGAAATGGGTGGACTAGCACTACAAAACTTTTTATGTTATTAACAATCAGTCTCCAATGTGACTGCATATGGAGTTTGCCTCATGTGGCTCCTCCTCTCTAATGTCCCTTCTGTGCCTTTCCCCCTGACATTATCACAATTATCTTATTACAGTAATATTATACTTAAAAACTGTCTCAAGATCTGGACTCAATTGAAAGCCATTTGGGGCTCTGTGCATTCCAACCCGTTGTTTACTCCCTCTATCAATGATAGGGTTTTCGCAGCCTGGGAGAACCGTGGGATTGTATCTGTCAAACATCTTTACATTAAGGGAATATTTGCATCCTTTTACCAGCTAGTGGGTGCATTCAAATAGCAGAAATCCCACTTCTTCAGATATTTACAAGTCATACACTTTGCTCACAATAGCTTCCCTGCTATTCCTCCATGCATCATCTCTTTGCGCCCGGCATGGGGTTTTGCAGTACAACGTAATTCTTGGAGTCCACAGATTTAAAAGCAAACTAGCTCGCTTTTATCTGGGCACCGATCCAAATTGCGATAAATTTCACTTGGGACCAGCTAATCTCAGTCACATGTTTTGGACCTGCCCTGCTCTCTCTCGGTTCTGGAATTCTGTATTTGACTAAACTGGTGGCTTTTCTCACATTATTAGCGAGGCGTGTCATTCTGATGCACTGGAAGACCCCGTCTCCCCCCTCCCACACCCATTGGATAAGGGAACCCTATCCTTTATGAAATAAGAGAAAATCAAACACTTCCTCCGTGGCTCTGATGTAAAATTTCTGAAGGTTTGGCAACCCTTTCAAGAGCATGTCCAGTCTCTTCGGCTGGATGCTCCCCCACTGGCTAAACAGCCCCCTAAATTGCACCTCCTTGTGGCTCCTGGCTGGCTCACCTTTTCTCCCTGTACTTGCAGCACACAGTATGTCTCGTTTGTTAGTGTCTTTTAAGTGTCTTGCGTTCTGTTTTGAGTTTGGTTTTATTTATTTTTTTATTTTACTACATTGGTATTATGTGTTTCCAGGTTTGTTATTCTGTGTGGGTATTGACTAACTTTATCCTCTTGTTTTAACTAACACCACTTTCTCTTATTAGTGCTAACCTCACCTCATTCATTGGTCTGTTGTATATTACCCACTCAAATGTATATAAGGGTCTGTGTCTGTTCTTTTTGTCGAAAACTCAATAAATAAATTGTATATAAAAAATAAAAAATACTAAGAAAAGGATCAATAATTTCTGGGAGCATCTCCTTCAGTAGTTTTGACGGTATAGGGTCTAGCATGCATGTTGTTGATTTAGATGATCTAATGATTTTAGATAGTTCATCGTGATCTACGTTTGAAAATAATTGGAATTTCTGGATGTTCAGCTGGTTTCCCTTCTGGTTGCATTGTTATAATTTTTTCTCTAATATCTTGGATTTTTCTTGTAAAGTAGTTCATTAATTCATCATTGTTATGCTGATATCCAGAATCTGAAGTCGCCGTTGACATATTTTTTGTTAATTTATCCACTATGTTAAGTAAAAAACTAGGGTTGTGCTGGTTTTCATTCTTTTAGTGATGAAAAGTAGGCGGATCTAGACGTTTTTATGACTTTCTTGTATTTTTGAGTACTATCCTTCCATGCTGTACAAAATACCTGTAAATGAGTTTTCTTAAAATTCCGCTCCATTCTCCGGGTCGCTAGTTTTAGAGCCTGAGTGTGTTGGGCTTCGTTTTTTAATCTTCTTTAAATGGAGAGAAGCAACTGTCTAATGTTTCTGAGAAGGTGGAGTTAAAATTTTCAATAGTAATGTGAAGATCTTCAACTACCAAAGATGCGTTTCTCGATAATCTGCCCTTTAATGTCTCAAATCTCTAGCATGAAAAATAATGGTGAAGTTATTGTTCTACCGTATTTGTAACATGGAGTTTGATTTGTAGCCGTAGGCCAGTGAAGCAAATATAATATCAGATAATGATCCGAAACGTCTTCACTCTGCTGAAGGGTTTTAACATCGTTATACACATTTATACCGTAAAATAGTATTAAATCTAAAGTATGATTACCAAGGTGAGTGGGTCCTGACACATGTTGACTAACGCCGATGGAGTTAAGAGTGTCTTTGAAAGCCATTCCCGAGGCATCTGTATCGTTATCTACATGGATGTTAATGTCACCAATGACAGAACTCTATCTGCGGCCAGTACTAGTTCTGATTTGAACCCACCAAATTCTTTAATAAAATCTGTGTGGTCCCCTGGAGGCCTATATACAATAGCTATAATCAATTAAAAAAATGTTTTGTCCTTATTATTAGGTGTTGATTCATGAAGTACCATGACTTCAAAAGAATTGTATTTAAAATTAGACTTCTGGGAGGTCCTAAAATAATTATTGTAAAGTGCAGCGACACCTCCCCCTCTGCCTTTTAGACAAGGCTCGTGTTTATAATAATAATCTTGGGGTACAGAGTCATTTAAAGTAATATAATACTCTGGTGTCAGCCATGTTTCTGTTAAAAGGAGCATATCTATTTTATGATCTGTTATCATATCCTTAACAAAAATTGCTTAATAAGTGATAGCCGTAACGAGCCGGAACGCGATCGCAAAACATACAAGGGATGATCAAAAGTCCAGACACTATGCACATGATAAACAATGCAAAATTTGCTTCACTGCTTATTAGTTGTTGTTTGTTAGTTTCCTTGAGTAATAAAAATGGCAGAACTCTCGTTCTTTTAGTGGGCCCTGCAACATTTTCCTTACTTTCGTTTTATTCCAACGGTTTTGTACAGTATTTTGGGACGTCACGAACATACTATTTTAGAAAACATTTCAGAATGACGAAAATACTGATGACGTGCGAAAACTGTAAATGGTGCTTATGTGTAACCTAACGTTAAGTCTCTACCAGGCTGTAATAAGGTTCAATAAAAGGAAGGAAGGAGGCGGGAAGCGGTGAACATTTAAATAAAGTTTAATCACAATAAACAAACAATAACACGGAAGTAAAATGCCGGTAGCCACCTCACGGTTGAATTCTGCACCCTTGTTTGGTTGATGTGCCAAAGCTAACAGCTAGACGAAATGTGCCCCCCTCACTGTTGCTTCAGCGCAATGTGCATAGCACACACACAAGCACACTTGCTCGCTCCAAGCTAGAGCCCTGCACTGGCCTCAAATGTATGCTCTGGTACAGGCCTCAAATTTAAGCCCTGGCCTGGCCCATGTCTGACAGAGTCCAAATGAAACCTGTGCTTTTATACAGTCTTTTCCAGCAATTAAAATATTTCAGTTTCGCTTTTAATGGCAATTTTTTTATTTTGTTTCTTCATTAAGTAAATTAAGAAAACTGTTTGGAGTATTTTTTTGTTTGTTGCTCAGCCAGATGCAGAACGCATAGTCTGATGGCTAGCTGCGCTGGAGCGCATATTTTAATTAGTTAAGCATGATCCTGTTGAAACTGATGCAACCATTCAAATAGTTTAGTTTAGTTTAGTTTATTTTGTATTTGCAAATTATTCATGTTGCGTTTAATTTTAGAAAGATGTTTGGAGTATTTTTTTTGTGGCTCAGGTGCATTACTTTTCTCGAATTTGAATTAATTATGTGAATGAATTTGCCCTGCCCTGTGTCACAGTGTCCCAAACTTTTCAATATATTTGGTTCAATATATTACATTATCGCTGTGTACCGAAGGAGAAAGCGTCTGTCATTAATTGTTATGCTAGTCGGAGCTCTGGTCATATCAAGACTGGACTACTGCAATTCCGTACTAGCCAGCCTTCCAACCAATACAATCAAGCCCCTGCAAATCTCTTCAAAACGTTAGCAAATTTGCCATAATCCCTCATTAACATTGTGTTACGAATTCTCTTTAGTCTAGGGGTTTCAGAGAGAAAGTAAAAGAGAGTAAAAAATACTTAAATAAACAAATGAATGATGAGAAATCTCCTTTACCTCTATCCCAGCTCTTTTCACTTTAACCATAGATATCTACCTTAAAGTGTTCACACAAGATCCTCCATTCAAACAACACCGTAAAATGAAAGTATGCCAAGTCAGGAAAATAGTTAATTGGTTCATTTATTCTGGGTTAAACAAATGCCAAAATAATATAGAACCTAGATCAAATCTCAAGTAGATAATCAATTTAAATAATCAAGGTGCAAATGGCAAAATAACATACAAAACAGTCTTACTGAGTCTTACTAAAGTTTTTAATCAAATAACTTTCCTAACAAAAGGAAACAAAATTGAAGACAATACTCTTACCTCTCTCCCTAACCAAGGAATAAACTGGTGAAAATAAATAGTTAAAATAAAATGTCAAGCATCTCCCTACATGAGCTCTCAAAGCTTGACTCACACATTTTAACAGTCACATCGTTGTAACCACTCTGTAGGTTTCACACTTCACATACTGCACAATAGCAAATAACACAACAACGCTCTGGAATAGCGGTCAAGGGATCTCTCTTGAGCTGTTTCTCGCTGTGGCTTTTAATCTCAGTAAAACGCTGTATAGCAAGTAAGCCGCGCTGCCTCTAATTGGAACCAGCTGCAGATGATTTTTAGCACTGCTTGGCAGAGAGAGAGAGGAAAGAGCGAGAGAAAATAACAACATGGGAACATCCAAAACATACACAATTATGTTGTGGGATGTAACAATTGCATGTGTGTTTAGCGCATTATGGCTCCAGCGCAGCCACTGGAGCTTATCACTGCCACTCTTATGTTTATACTATAGCCCAACTGATTATTCATTTGCTGATTTTATCGGCTGATATGAGCCTGTCGCAGATATATTGGCATCAGCGTTTATGCTACCAATATGCCATGTTATTTTTTTTACAGAACACGTGTGATTGTAATGATATAATGCTTGTAGATTGTGTAATGACTTAGTTTGTCCTTCAGAGTGCGCTTCTTTGTTTGATACGGGGGGACCCAGATCACTGTAGTGTCACCAGCTGATCTCCACACACACGGAAACACACGCTAATCAGACAGGATTACATTTCCCAGCTGAAGTCCTAAAAGGCTGAGGAGCCACTGGCCCAAAGTCTAGTGTCTGCGGGATAAGGACTGAACGCCACTAAATCGGAATCCCTCCTGAAGGCAGTGATACCGCAGCTACGCGGGAAGCTCGATAGGCCACATATAGCCGGAGAGCCTGGCGTGACAAGACGGGGGAGAGGCCCAACAAACACCCTCCCTCTTCCGACACGCACCGCAAGTTTGTAAGAGACCCGATGCCAAATGACTCTTAGACGACCTGATTCTGGGTCTTTCACTTCCTCTGTCCAAAGTCAGTCCAGGAGGGCCTGTGTCCTGCAAAGTTTAGCTTCAACCCTACTCAAACACACCTGAACAGCTAATCAAGGTCTCATAAAGCAGACTAGAAACTTCCAAACAGGTGTGTTGAGCCAATCCAGTCCAATATAACATCAACTCTGTCGTTTAAAACTGTCATATGTCACTCGTGCATGTCTCTTCGGCCTCATCAGTATATGTCAGTACTAGGCTTCATGTTAAGGTCGGTGTCACTGGTGATACATGGTGTTGAACGCCAACCGATTACATCAGTTGTCCAGTTAAAGACCAAACTACAATTGCAAGTCTGAATATGGCTGCAGCATTCAGCGCAAGCGGAACAAGTGTTGCAGCAAAGATCAGCAGCAGGTGTCAGATTTTATTCATCATGTGAGGAGAGTGAAGTGAGACAAGATGATGGCGGAGGCTTTACTGTAAAAGAACATGAAGTAGAATATGCAAGCACTGTCATCAAGAGCCAATTACGTTTTGATTTTCTTTTTGTTCTAATTAAAAAAAACTGTGCTTTGCTATTTATTTAACATAAAATTACTGGTTTTGTTAATATAGATAACTTGTATAATGTAAAGGTTTGGCAATGGGTAAATGAGTAATTGTACCTCATAAAATAGCTATTTTGCATGACACTCGGAGAACGAGGTAATACAGATATGCAATTTTATCGTTATCCCAGCCTTTGTGTTGTGTCCCACAGTGACTTTGAAATGCGCCCTGCCTGCCGTATAACTGAAATATAAGCGGACTGATTGCCTGATGCTACGCATTATTGGTTATGATTTGGTAAATATAGTTTCTTTACATCTTGCCTACATCTTGGATGGCCAGAACGAGAGTTAATTAACAGCAACTCGCTACAATTTCTTTCATTTTTACTGTATTCTAATGTTGCGGTCTTGAATATTCATATGCGGTGTATGTCAGTGATGATCGCCGCAGAGAGATTTTTGCATGTTACGCCTATTTCGCCTAGCATATAAACATATTAACCCATCTTCAGTCGGTTTATTGAAAGGCACATGTGTAATGTGATGTGACAGAAGTGCATCCTTACTGAATTACTGTGAATTTAAATGCTTTCATAAGTCACAGAACGAGCGTTTTGCAGTGAGTGAGAAGGAAATATACTGCAAACTCTTTCCTGATCCCCAAAAACATGTTCTCTTAAAAGCTGAGGTGCATAAGAGGATTAAATGACCAGGCTGTTAAACGTGCCGTCTTCTCATGCTTATCATGGTCAACTTGTCAAGAAACGAGTTGGGCGTATTACGTAATATTCCTGTGCTCGATACACTTCCCCAGCGATTGAAGAGGTTTCGGAAAGTTTATTTTTAGAAACTGTTTTGTAACAGTTTTTAGAAATTTGTTTTTTCTTATTCCAAAATTCTCTGGGAAAAGCACACGGCACACCCACGCAGCAGTAAGGAGAGAAGGAGCAGACGTCACTTTCACTTGTAAGCAGGAGAGAGAGAGCATATGTTTGCGAAGTTCAAGTGTTTGTTTGTTCACTGCATTTGGGTGATGAATGTTATATAAACTGTGGATAGAACGCTGGATTTGGAGATTGTTTTAACCTGATATATGGAGCCGTCCCAGTGCTAAAAGATGTCGGACATGAACCGCATCTGGTGAGTGAAACTGTTGTCTGTGTTTTGTTGACAAGAGGTGTGCATGTGCTTTAGTTCAGAACACCGCAAAGTTAGGGCTGTTGAATATAATAGTTTTTAAGATGCAGTGTGATGAGCAGAGCTTGCACGTTTTTCTCTCTCTCTCTCTCTCTCTCTCTCTCTCTCAAACTTTCAAAAATAACATATTCTGAAATGAGAAAATGCAGATTCCACCCAAAACAAAATGCTCTAAGATAACATCGCATCACCCAGGAATCGAACCCACAACCTGACAGTTTCAAGGCTTGTGCCTTAGCAATTTGCACCACTCATTGACATGTTTTATTGAGGCTGCTGAAGAAGTATTCCAGAGGTGCAAGCATTCATGTGGGCTAATCACAGAAAAGCAAATATAACTAATACAATTCACGTGGAAAACAGATAGCATAAATGTCAATCATCTCAAGATTAAGAGGTTGTATTTAATCTACCACATGTTAAATAAAGACAATTTGGTGTACTGTGAGCAAAAAACGATGTCACAACTACAGTGTTAAATTCTAGGTTCTTTCAGTGATCAGATTAGTCTTCTCGTTTTAGACCAATGTTGTGCGGGGATGCCAACTTTTCACCTTTTGTTGAAATTTGCCTATTTGGATCCAAAATGGGTCATTATAGTTATTAGTGTAGATCCGATGAGTTTTTGAAATGGGGGGGGGTGGGTCTGTGAGACTTTGGACGGGCTCGCTGTGAATTAAATTATGAGAGTAATGTTCAGTTGTTGTGGTAAAGATGTCAAATCACTACCCAGTTTGCGGGATATGTTTTGAATGATGCGCAGATTGAGTGCATATACTCAACTCATGAATCAATATTAGATGTAGTCGAATTACGCAGCAAGTCCACTGCACATTTCTGACTTACTTCAACACAACTGTCACTAAGCAACAGGTAAAGTTGTGCTGGTTTGTTTGCCTTGAAAGGAATGCAACAAACCCAAGAAACATAATATGGGGTAAGTGTGTTAACACACTGTGACAACCGCTATCAGCGCATTTCCTCACCGGCACTTTTCCATCCACATTCAAACAGGCCCAGGTCACGCCCCTACTGAAGAAACCAACATTGGACCCCCCTTCTACTCCCAACAGTTACAGACCTGTCTCTCTCCTCCCATTTATAGCAAAAACACTTGAAAGGGCAGCTTTCAACCAGGTGTCTTCCTACCTATTCCAGAATAAACTACTGGATGACAAGCAGTCTGGCTTCAAAACAAACCACTCCACTGAGACGGCACTGCTATCGGTTACAGAAGCACTGCGGCTAGCAAAGGCGGAATCTAAATCCTCGGTCCTGATTCTGCTAGACCTATCTGCAGCGTTTGACACTGTCAATCACCAGATACTGCTAGCAATCCTGTCATCACTAGGAATCACAGGCTCTACCCTCCGCTGGTTCAAATCCTACCTCTCTGACAGATCCTTTAGGTTGTCATGGAGGGGCTCGCTGTCCACGGCTCACCACATGATCACTGGGGTCCCTCAGGGGTCGGTGCTTGGACCGCTGCTTTTTTCCATCTACACGACATCACTGGGACCCATCATACATGGCTTCTCATATCACTGTTATGCTGACGACACCCAGATTTACATCTAGTTTCACTCAGACGATACCATTGTAGCAGCTCGCATTACAGCCTGCCTGGAGGACATCCCAGCTTGGATGAAAGACCATCACCTCCAGCTGAACCCTGCCAAGACCGAACTACTCGTGTTTCCGGCACACCCTACGATCCAACACGATTTCAACATCCATCTTGGCAATACCACAATCACCCATTCCAAAACAACCAGGAACCTCGGAGTCATATTTGATGAATACCTGTCCTTCAATGATCACATTGCAAAGACAACACGGTCATGCCGATATGCCTTATTCACGATTAGAAAGATCAGACCCTATCTCACGGAGCATGCGGCACAACTCCTTATCCAGGCCCTGGTAATCTCAAGGTTGGACTACTGAAGTGCCCTCCTTGCTGGTCTTCCTGCAAAGGCTATCAAACCACTTCAGCTGGTTCAGAACGCAGCAGCCCTCCTCGTTTTCTAACAGCCCAAAAGGGCTCACCTGACTCCCCTTTTCATCTCTCTTCACTGGCTACCGGTTGCAGCCCGTATCAGATTCAAGTCACTAATGCTTGCCTACAGGACTATCATTGGATCTGCACCGGCTTACTTCCACACTCTCCTGCACTCCTACACCCCATCAAGATCCCTGCGTTCAGCAAACCAGCGGCATCTTGTATTGCCTTCCCATAAGGGCAGTAAATCGCTCTCCTGCTCTTTCTCATTCACAACTCCTTCCTGGTGGAACATTCTTCCTAACTCTGTCCGTTGAACCACATCTCTCACAACATTTAAAAAACTACTTAAAACCCATCTCTTCTGTGAATACTTGACAAACAAATGAAAAAAAAAAAACACTAACCCTTTCTCTCAACAGGTAGTGGTCTAGCTTTTGTTGAAACCAGTAACTCTGTATTGGCACCTAATGTATTATGGCTCCTGTATGAACTATCGCTTATTGCTCCTAAACTCTTTGTAAGTCGCTTTGGATAAAAGCGTCTGCTAAATGTAAATGTAAATTTACTGAAAACCCCTGATGTGTAAAAGGAATCGTACAGGACAACTAGTTGTATGTCACGTCACCCATCACTTGCTGTAACATTAAATGTGCTAATAAAAGCATGGGGCTGATGTCAAACTGCTTCGTAATGTTTTGCACAGCCGATCTGCGCTACAGTATGATGTGATAGTCTTCAAGCGTTCATAGACACCACAATGCAACTCCAGATTTCTTGTAAATCTTGTAGATTTCTTCCAAAACAATCGCTCCGAGACCGACTGAACATAGGTGGTCTCGGCCCCATTGCAAACGAACTCTGGAGCAGACCAACAAACCAGATTGTATCACAATTTATGATGGTGATTGTTTCTTAAGAGCTACATTGCTTATTTCTTTATTAACCACGAACATGCCTGATAGCTCTATGGTGAAGGCGAATTCTGGTGAGCATGTCAATGCTATTTAAAATCAAAGTGTGCCTTTTACTTCTGAAATGTCTCCTAATTGCTTTTCTTTTTCAAGGCAATAATGTTTGAAAATATTGCTTTGTGAATGCCAACTGAACTAAAAGGAACAAAGCAATCGATCCACAGGTGTGAAAACGCCCTTAGAAATAAAAACTGGTTGACCCCCCCTTGGCAGCCCCCCTTGATCAGACCTGCATATCATTGAGGAATTTTAGCCCATTCTTCCTGCTTTAGCTCTGTCATATTCGTTGAAGGTCTCATGTGTATGGCCCTCTTCAAATCAATCTATAGCATCTCTGTTGGGTTAAGGTCTAGGCTCTGACTTGGCCACTCCAAAAGGCTGATTTTGTTTTTCTGAAGCCATTCTCTTGTGGAGTTACTCCGGTGTTTTGGGTCGTTGTCCTGTTGAATCTCCCATCTTCTACACAGTTTTAGCTAACTTACAGACATTCTTGCATTATCCTGAAGGATTGTCTTAAATACTTGGGAATTCCTCTGCCCCTAAATGATTCCAAGATGGCCAGGCCCTGATGCAGCAAAGCAGGCCCAAATCATGATGTTTGGAAATGGAATGGAATACTGTACTTTCCAAAATTTTAAAACTTTAGTTAGTGTGTAATGTTGGTGTTCGAGCATAAATAATATCAGTGAAATGATTATGGCTCAAAGTTCAATGCCAAGCGAGATATTGTCTTCAATAGAATTAGCTTTTCAAGGACTACAGATAGGACTACAGCGCTTCCAGGGTCACTGTTCCGAGTTTTAAATAACCTCCACCCACAGGAATATGCCAAAAAAGGGTGAGGCCTTCCTTAGAGAAGAGTCGCCGCCGCTGGAGTAGTGTTTGGTCACTACGGTTCTTTTTTGTGTTTTATTGATAATGATGCTTGTTTTTGTCTTACATTACTTCTGATGTAAGGTGACCTTGAGTGGTTTGAAAGGCGCATTCTATAAATTGTATTATTATTATTGTAAATTACTTTCACTTACATCACAGTCCTGCAGCTGGTAATAATAATTCAGCTACAAACATTGTAAGAAAACCAACGGTCAAATAACAGCTTCCATGACTTTAACATCGGCTGTGAAAGCTGTTCTGTGTAATATACTGATATTGTGTCTGTGTGTGTGTGTGTGTGTGTGTGTGTGTGTGTGTGTGTGTGTGTGTGTGTGTGCGTGTGTGCGAATACCTCTAAAACACTTCTATGAAACATCTTCAGACACTCGCTCTAAGCGGGGAACCAATCACGACAGACTGGGTCAGCTTTACCAATCAGAGCATTTCGGAAGGAGGGACTTTATATAGACCGGAAAAAAATCTGATCGCTTTGTGAGAAGAGGGACAACGGTGTACAATTGACTTGAATTATGTGGAATAAAAATCATTTTTTGAAACCCAAAAAACTTATAACCTTCGAAGACTGTCAAAGAATGGTACCTTTAATAATACTACGGTTACAGACACTGGGTTATTAACAAAATCATGACTTTCTAACAGTCTGTAGTTTTTGTACATCAAGCAAAGCTAGAAAAATCAAGTCATGAAAATGCAATTGGTCTATCGATTTAAGATTTTGTTTTCTATCCACAGATGTGTTGGGGAACATTTTAAAGCACATTACAGCCAAACGTTCAAGGGCTCGTGTAGTAGACAAGATCCTTAGTATGGGTCTTGTGTCCGACCGAAGGGACCTTTTCAAGAAAAGAAAACGCAATGCTCCGGGGAAGAGTACAGGAATGGTTTGTCAATCAACATATTGAACAATTCAGAGTTGATGTGTCAAAATCAAAACCATGTGGATGAAAAGTCATTATAAATTTAACAAGTTCACTCTCCATCTGTCAGACGGAGGAAGATTTCTTTGGCCTGACAGGAGAGTCTCAGGACTTGGATCTGGATCAAGTTGAGGAAGAGGATAATTCTGTAGAAGAACTGGACAGTGAGGAACCTATTGGTGTCTCATTTAGTAAAGAACAGAAGAGCAGATCTGAAGGCATTCTGGAGAGAAATCTAAATCTGAGAAACATAGCTCAGGCCTTACGACAACAAGGTACTTGAACAGACATGGTTTTACAGTTGGTTGTGACTGAAGGCTGAGATGGTCATTTATAGCTATGTTTTAACAGGTCTGTCAGGCCCTGTCCTGTGGCTACAGAATTCACTTAACAGAACTGCTGATGACCGTGAGGAGGATGGTGAGAATATCCCTGTTTTTCTTTTCTGTATGATGCAAACTTGTCACCTTTCAGCAAAAATTTTGTTTTGGAATCCAAACGGGTATATATTGTGATTTGTCTATAATCTGCGTTTTTAAAAAATGCTAAAAGATTACAGCAGCAGGTGTAAACTGGCTCTTTCGATTACAGCCTCTTTCGTCCACTTGTGATCCGAACGACCAAAACACATTTTAATAACAGGCATAAACAGGGCCTAATAAAGACTGCATGGAGCGGCAGCAGGGGGGAAGAAGAGCTACATGCTACTCGAGAGCCACGGGTTGCCGACCCTTGCTTTAAGAATTCCATCTTGACATGAAACTTGACCAACATTTGTGCTTTGGAATGATAACCCTGATGGATAAAAACGTTGAAAATGTAAGATATATCTCCTCAGGTGTTTCTCATCCTTTGCCACTTGTTCCTCTTACTGAGGAGAATGAGGATGCCATGGAGAATAGGGCTTTCCAAAAACTGCTGCGCAAAGTTGGGATCCGAGCACCAGCAGATGGTCAGGTTGGTTTGGATTTTACACTTTGGTCAATCATTTGGTACAGCGTGGTTAAATGTCCGTTATGGGTCATAGTGCAAATTTGTAATCTTTAATGATCTGTCATAACTTTACCAGGAGTCTTTCTGGCGGATTCCAGCCAGTTTAAGTGTTTTTCATCTGAGGTCTTTAGCAGTGTCTCTTGACCCGTTTGAAGAGACTTCAGCTGATGGGCATACGGATGCTGAAGGCACAAACTCTTTGGCAGCAGAAATCGAGGACAACATGGATAATAAGGATCTAAGAGCTCAAGCGCTGAGAGCTCTGCTGCTGTCACGAAATAGAAAAAAATCTTCTGCACCATCTGAAGGTGAGCAAGGATTTTACTGTTGATGTAGACCATTTTGTAGTTGAAAAATAATTTGTATCGTGCAATGAAATGGCTCTAGTGAGGCTTGCTTTCCATTGAAATGATGATTTGAATTTTTCTTTTCCAGATTGGACATCATGTGAGGGCAGTGTTGAAACTGAGGAACATGAGTAAGTGAACAGTCATCACATTTTCACATGTGCTTAAAGTTTGCGCAGATTCAAACAAAACAAAGTAACTGACACCGATTGGGTTGGCTTGGGAAATGCATCATATTGTAATGCTGTATAAACACTATTATGAAGGCTTGACAACTCTTATTGTATTTAAGATGTATTCAAACAATCCAAAGTTTCACATACATTTTTGATCATAACCTCTGAATAGCAAGTGTTAAAAACAAAATGGTTCCTATGAATCCTTGGGTCATGATGATTCGATTCAGCGCAACCTAGTGGTCTGGAGTTTCGAATTTTGCTTCTGAACGTTTGCCTAAAAATCATAAAGTTTGTCTTTGTTATATTCGGGGTGGGGTGCCATGTCGAATGATATCCAGTGTACAAATGTTGGCCATTTGGGGGCTCGGCCATATTGAAGGGTTATATCGCGAAACTTAGTATGTGTCATCAGGACAGTGCCCCGATAGAGTCTATAAAGTTTCAGGCCAGCGCCAGTCGTGAGAAAATATGTTTACAGACGTATAACTTTGTCTGCGGTTGACAGGTTTTCATGGGAATCAATTACTTGTATTCCTAAATAGTTGATCAATATCTAGTCTTGCAATAGCAGACATGACAGATTATACCTTATGGTTTGCCCAGTATCACGTTTTAGTGCTAAAAATTCAATCGCAATATCTTCACAACTGTTACTCCGATCGAGAACAAATCACAGTAGAAAACCATGAAAATTTTGCTGGTTTATGGAATTTACATGCCAAATGTCCAAATATCTATGGGAAGTGGCCAATTTAAAAAAAAAGAGTTTGGAAGCATCCATTTTGTATGCTTTAGTGCGTATATATGCTTAAAACTTGTAAATGAAAGAGATATTTTCACCATATTTGAGATGATGGTTTATTGGCACGGTGTGAGGACACACACAATTTTTTGGTGGGGCTGTGCCACCTGGTGGCCTTTTAATTACTCAAAACGTTAAATTGGTTCTGATTGACTTCAAAATTGACACTAACAGAGTTTGTGTATTCACACAAAAGTTTGCACGTATCCTCATTGGCAGATCTTGTTTGCCTCATAGAAATATTTATAGCAGCGCCACCTATTGGTCAAAAGTTATAAGCAATTGTATGGTTTAAGCAGTTTTAGCCATTGTTTTGATTTGCTTTCTTTCTTTTATACAAAACTTGGCATGGGTCATCGTGACATCACTCTTTGGGAACATGAAAAATTTAAGGGCCAGTGCCCCCTTGTGGTCAATTAGTTTTACAAAATGTATAAAAATCCTTATAACGTACGAAAATATTACCCATGTCGGTTTGTAGATTTGGTAGATTAACTTAAATTTTCTTTAGCGAACTCCTCCTGCACTGTTTGTCCGATTTGCACAAAATTTGGCATGTAGCATCATTGGCAAATCTTGTTCTTCTCACTAAAGTTTAGTGATGGCGCCACCTTGTGGTCAAGAGTAAAAAAGACTTATATCGTGTTCTGAGTGCTTTTGCATATATGGCCTCATGCCATATATCGTAATTGCTGCTTGCAGCTATATATATTATGTTTGCTTCACAAAATACAATAAAGAATTGTATTTAAACTTAATAGTGGTGTTAGCGAAACAAACAGCATTACTATTGTTATTGTGCAAGCATATTATTATTCTTATTCCACTCTTTTTCCGTTGGGATCAGGTGGGGGGGCCAATTTGATAGGGGGGCAAAAAACACCCAAAAAATCCCTTTGATTTAACATTGCGCCCAACTTTGACGGGTAGTTGCTCCGAGTGAGGATATCGTAGAAACATGCGAGTTTCCACATTTGAAGAGGCTATCAGGCTCTGTAAGAACATCATTCTCCTCACAATGGGGTGTAAGTTGTACCCCTGGGGTGTAAGTGGCACACATGATAGGAAACATGCCCATTTAAGGCATAAAACTATCCAATGTTAAATATCTTCTCACTACAACCACTAAGAGTTAAATGTATAAAATGTTATCTAGTTATTATTCTTTTTCCACATTTTCTCGACGCATAATTCGTCCCGCGCTGCTTGTCGTAGACCCATGAATGAGGGCTCGAATTGAGTGGCTTATTTAGGAGAGGTTGTGCTATGACTTTAATAAGCGATCGGGCAGAGGGTGTTCGATGCGGGGGAAATCATCTGATAAATCCTGCTGACTTAAAAGTGCATGAACTTTGACAATTCATAGCTCAGAGTGTGGATTTTGTAGAAACTTGTAAGATCTCTGTAAAATCATACCTGACAATTAGGTGTAAGTTGAACCCCTATGGCATAAGAGTCATTCCCCATTGACTTATAATTGGTCAGGAAATATGCCCAAATAAGGGAAATATAAAAGGCCCAGGGGATATCTTTGTTGTGCAGTCTCATAGAGACAAGGGGATGGTCTTATTTTACTCAGACCACCAATTAGTCTCTTAGGACTGTCATGAAGCAGTCAAGTCACGCCCATAGCAACTGTTTACAGCAACCTAACGGATCCTGTAGACTTCCTTTATAAAAGGTCCAAAAAATCACCCGAAAAATCCCATTTGCTTTATGTTACACGGAACTTTGACGAGTCGTAGCTTCGAGCGAGGATTTTGTAGAAACATTATTATTATTATTATAAATCAGGGATCTTCAACATTTTTCGGGACAAGGACCCCTTAGATGAGAGATGCATGGAGCAGTGACCCCTTATGCTAAATGTGTAAACTGAGCTATTTTAATAGAAATAACCATTATTGCCACAGCAATATTATGTTGAGACATTACCTTAGCACTATAATGTTTTTTTATTATTAATATAGATTGTTTGATTATTTTAAGGCATTTCCCCATCCATAGATTTGAAATTCCTTTTTCAATATACCTGTTCTAAACCTGAGTTTTTATTAAGGCTTCAATGAGATGACTGAGACTGGTTAATGGCACAAAGACTATTATAGTGAAGGTAGAGGTTGTCTCTGGATGCGAAAGAAATCAGTGCAGATTTTATGCATTCTATTTTAAAAGCTGCCCGTTTTATTAAGTGTAATTCTTTTTTTTTCCTTTGGCTTCTCATTGTGTTGTAGTACAAACCTCTATTTTATAATTCTGAGCTCCATTGTCTCTCTCGTGGATCAGCATTTTAACAGCTGTTACACGAAAATTCACAAGATTTTTTCTGCAGAGCATCATATCAGAGGAGAGCAACATGCACCAAATATTTTTAGGGCAATATGTTTGAGGTGCACGTTTCTTTGACAAAACTATCGTACGTGTTTAAAATCAGAGTTTACAATGGAGAAGTGTTGTGGTGTCAATTGCCTGTCAAATTAGCGCATAGCTTTAACAAAAGTTCAGAAATATATGAGAATGCACTTTATTTACACGCGTACTCTGAACTTATCGGAAGGGAGACGATGATGTAGATCAGGGGTATTCAATTAAAGTTCCATGAGGTCCACCGAGGCTCCCTTGGGGGCCCTCATGCGGACCTCCGGTTGAAGACCAATGTTATAAATGATTTATCCGTGTAAACCATTATTTTTTTCTAAATTAATTTGCACTTGTAATCTTTAATCGAAATTAAGCTCCTCTCACCAACTCTTCACCACATGACGTTAGCAACAAAAAATAAGGTAGGACTTTACTATCCAATGGCCAGGCATTTTTAGCCCTCTCCTCCGGGCCTAACTTTCCACAAACCAATCAAAGCCAAAATAAAGCCAAAATTTCAGAAGCGTTGCAATCGGATAAACGTCACGATGCTATGGTGATTTAAGTGTTTCCCATTGGATTTTGACAGACATGTGGTGCTGGTTATGTCAAAAACTAATTAGCATATTTTTGACGTCATTACGTCGTGTTAATGTTAGCACTTATCTTTTTTTCTTCTACTCTCTTATCTGTCACATTAAACTGTAATTTACAACGGGATTCCACAAGCAGGCACTTTAACCGCTGCTAAAATCCTGATTTATAAACGCAACATCATCTGACAAAATCACAATACATTAAAAAGTATTAAAAAGAACTCGCTTTATACATTAAAAGAACCCGCCTATATGCTGTTTGCCCTTTCTCCACAAAGTGTTGGTGTATTTGGAATGCTTCTTTGATTTTTAATGCAAGTGACCGTTAAATACGAGGGCTCGCACACACACATGGAGCTCATCGGAAGAGAGAGTGCATGCGAAGGCGGAAGAGGAGGACGTGCAGGAGGACACGCTACACTCACACCAGAGCATGTGATGAAAGCAATATTTCGCAAAATGATTTATAATATACTTCTTGAATAAATGTCTCCGTTTAAGAAGTAGCCCAACTAACCATATCACGTGATTGTTATGTTACTGAAACGTAATCTGACGACCAAACTTTCGTTGTGGTAATGTAACCAGTTACGTTGTGACAACTGGAAAGGTGAAATTCCTTTATTTGTTGCCACAACGTAACTTCGTGAAGTTGTCAGTAAGTTTCCACAACGTTGTGACAATGTACCAATCAGGACAGGGTCACAACGTCATGTTTACTTAATGACAACATCACAAAGTTACGAATTTCACTTTTCCAGTTGTCACAACGTTACCAAATTAAGTTGTAGACAACATCAGATAGTTATTAATAAATTCATATATAAATGACAAATGGATACTCAAAATTCAGATAATTTGTTGTACAACAGTACACAATAATATTTTATTATTTTGTTTCAACAACTGTCAAAATAATAAATAATAAAAGCTTCCATAAACGTGGAACAGGTTTATATAAATTAACAGTAATTTCTATAACAGCTATTTAAATACATAGCTATATAATAGTTATAAAACAGCATAAAGACACTGTACATAACAGGCATAATTTAGGCATAAAATAATTTACAGATAAATATAATCAAAAACACTTTGAAATGAGTGTTGCTTAATGTGAAGTTGTTGGTCTTTTGTCATTATTTTGCTGTTTTCAGTCTTCAGTGCATATTCTGGTTGCCATGGTAACTCTGCTCTTAACAGCCACCAGTGCTAAATAATATAAAATTAAAACCAAATAACTACTTAAAGAACATTTTATACATTTCATACTGAATGAAATTTTTGTTAGAGGAAATATTCCTATCTTGTACAAATAGTGTATTCCAAATAAAATCATATTGTGCGATTGCATCACGTGAAACTACTCCCCTGCGAAAACTGTGAATGGTGCTTATGTGTAACCTATCGTTCTGTCTTGAACCAAATTAACAGAAGGCTCCAGCTACGCAAACTGCTATCCAATCACAGTGGTGGGCGTTTACTTCCAAGTGTCTTCAATGAGCGATTGCAGAGCTGGCCTCAAAACCTGGGTAGAAAATGGCCTATTATTTATTGCTTTTGATGTTTTTGGATGTAAACATGTGTAAACCACGCGAACATAAGTAGCCCTCGTATAACAGTATAAAACAATAAACAAGCACAGTTCATGAGACCTTTATTGGTAATGAAATTACGTGCCTGGGATGTGCCAGCTACGTTGCCAGGTGATAAGTCATGAAATTACCAAAAATGGATGTGGCATTTGACGCGCATGCCGTTGTGCTATTATTCAGGCTTCAGGCTCAAGCGTTGTACATGGGACAATAATCCAGCAGCAGAAAAGTAAGTCACCAAGAGGGCTGAGTGAGCAATTTAGCGTATATTGAGCGAGCAGAGTGAAATTTTCAGAAAGGCTGAGAAATATTAATGCTCCGGTTCGCTCACATGGTCTGACTCGTACCAAACAAGTCAAGAAGGAGAGAAGACACATAAGCGCTGTGTATCCACTAGCTTTCGTTCACAGACACAGTCATTAGCACAGATGGATAAAAAAATGTGACCGCAAATATACTTGGGTAGACATAAATATACCTGGGACCAACCAAGTAACTGCATTGTATGGGAAACGCTGGACTTTCAAGAGAAAGCAGCCAAAATCTGCAAAGGCCTTCCGGGCAATTTATCTAACCACTCCTCTCTTAACAGGTAACAGATAGCCAGGAACACTCTTTCACTCACAGACACAAACCCCACAACAATAAACAACAAAACCATGCATCAATCTATGCTCGCCCTAACAAACGTTGAATTGGGGCTTTCCCAAGCCAACATAAAGTGTGTTTTTTACAAATTTTACATTTCTAGTTGTGATTTCTTTTCCAGTGACCGTTTAAGGGTAATGAGCTTAAAGAAGAGAAGCAGAGTGTTGGACAGTGATGATGATGATGATGATAAGAAAGGTAGTACATATTAAATGCTCATCTGGATATTCCATCAAAGAACTAACTACAGTATACAGTTAGGTCCATAAATATTTTGACAGAAGCACATTTATTGTTATTTTAGCTGTGTATCAAAATGTATTCGAGTTTATAATGGATATTGTCTTAAAGTGCGCACTCATCTTTATTTCGAGTGTATTTATATCCAGATCAGCTGAAGGCTTTAGGAATTATAGCTCTTTAATATGAAGCTCCCTCCTTTGTCAAGGGACCAAAAGTAATTAAAACATTTCTTCATAAATGAAGCATGTTAAAGGACTGGAGGTGATTCAACGTGTGTTGGTGTTTTTCTTTATCATGGATAGGATAATGTCATCATCCACCATTTTAATCTTAAACTTTAATGGACGCCCAGGATTTTTTTGTTGCTGAGCTCAGCGGTGTGGTTTTTATCTCAGAATGTACCAAATTGTTGATTTGGCTGCTCTTAATGTTCCTGGCAACTTTCTGATGGATTTTTATTGTGTTTTTGAATTCGAACTATTGTCTGTTTCACTTGCATGGGGATCTCTATGATCCCCATGATGTGGGTTTACAGCAACAGCTTCCTAATGCAAATAAGTACAATCAATTTCAGACCTTTAAAATGCTTAATTTATACCCATGAATAAAACGGCTTTTGATTCAACTGTCCAATTACTTTTGGTCCCTTGAAAAGGCTTCAGGCACAACAAATCCATCAGAAAGATGCCAGAAACATTAACTCTTTCCCTGCCATTGACGAGTTATCTCGTCATTTAAAAAAAAGTTTCCCAGCAAACATGAGTTATCACGGCAATCTGTGTTTTTACTGTTATGCAGCAGGTGCTGCTGTTACACACTTTTGGAAAAAGTACAGAAGCTCTGAACCTTGAAGGTATATGTTTTATCTGTTTTTAATGATTGTTTTAATGATTTTTGATGAAACCTACCCTCATCTAAGGGGTGATAAAAAAACAAATGAAGATAGAATAACACAGTTTCTTTTGATTGAAAGCTGAGACTCTGTTCTTTCATTTGATGAATCGTTTGTCCATAAATGAATTACAGAAAAAGTACTGTGAGCCATCAAAATTGAGTGAAAATGTTAAAAAACGCTGGCGCTGGCTGGCAACTTAAAAAAAAAAAACTATGGTGGGGAAAGAGTTATAAGTCATCAAATCAACATTCTGAGATGAAAATATACACTGGTGAAACCCCTCAGCAAATCTGGATGTGAATACACTCAAAATATAGCTGAGACTGTGCACTTTAAGTGTCTTACTGACATTTTGGTACACAGCTTAAATAACAAAAAATGTGCCTTCGTCCAAATATTTATGGACCTAACCTTATATACATTTACCTTAAAGCATTTTGCCCTAAGGAACTTTTGACCAGTATGTGTTCTCTGGGATCTTTTGAGCTACCAACACAAGCCACAGGAACATATACTGTATATACACTGATTAATATATCTGTATAAATGTATGTATAGTATATATATGTTTCCTGACATTACAGATGAGGACTCCGTATCCAAGATGAACTCTGAAAGTGACGTGGAGTCGGACAGCAAGACACATGCTGCCCCAGCCAAGCGCAGATATAGAAGAGTGTCAAGTGATTACTAGATATGTTTAACACACAAATTTTTTTTTTTTTTTTGTATGGATTCTGTAATGCAACATTTTAAACTACTGTATTGACTTCCTGTATGATGTAGGCAAGGGTATCGTTGTGCTAGTTTTCTGGGTTTCATATGGTTGGATGTGCTTTATTTCAGTTAGTGTTTTGAAAATACCAATATCGTCGTTCTCTTAATCATTTTACATTTAGGATCAACAAACAAAATATTTGTTCCACTTTATTTGTTATTATTAATGGTAATACTTCTTACATGACTCAGTCCTACACAAAAACATCTTGTTATTGATTTGAACTTTAAAGTTTTTTGTTAATACAAAATTACTACATTCTAGTAATAAAGAAAAAGTATTCAAATATTGTGAATTTTGTGTCATTTTACTTTAAAAATCCATAAAAGTAGTGTCTTGATCACTACAGTAACTTCTGTTCCCTGATGGAGGAAACAAGGTATTATGTACATGCGTAGAGAAATCTCCTAGACAAGGGTTCCAGATGCCAATAGTTTAAACTTTATTTGCCCAAGCAAGCAAAGTGAGACACTCGGAGTTCATCTGAAGATTCCTGCCGAATACACATCTGACTCCATCTTTTATACATTGTTCTCAAGTTGTTATCACTGTTAAAACCAATCATGTTTTACCTGACATCACCTTCTACTAATCAGGTTTCATAAGATATCATGTTTTCACTAGCCCGCCCCCTGCGCACGCTAGTTATATTTCCGGCCTACCATATTGGGATTTAATCATAGCGAGCGCCTCTCAAGAACACATACGCATACAATGTGTTCTTTATCTTGACACCTTTCCGGGGCTTTTGGACGATACATGATTTAACATTGTTTTTTATTAAAAATGAGCTCATGGTTTACCGTAATAATGAGCTACCCGCCGTTTTTGGCAGTACGCTTAAATTTAACTTCTCTACAAAAGTGTGTGTGGTGTACGTGCAGTTCCTGTCTTAGTGTGATAAGATAATTGGTGTGTCTGCAGGTGTTCAAGTGTTCAAACTCATACATGTGGCCCATATTATTTCAGAAGAATACATGAAACCTAAAACTAACTAAATGTATTCTTTTATATAAGAAAACTGAGTAATGTATTTAGTAAAACCACCATATAATCCCCTTTTGAGGCTGAAAAGCCTCACACTCCATTCACATGTTATCATGAAATGTAGGGAATTATAAACTAATATAAAATGTAACAACCAAAATATAAAGTGCTCAAAAGATTAATACATCTTGTGTGAATGATATAATATTACTTGTGTCATTAACAAGCAAGCGATATATGTCTTCCATCGTTCTGTAAATACTTCATAACATGAGTATTTCTGTCTTTTTAACCCTCTAATCTGTATCAGTTTCTTGACCTTCTTTAGCCTATATTAGCGTATGTTTGCTAATTGGGCTAGAAGCAGCTGAGACTTTCTCCGCCACTGTCCAGATTTGATGATTCTTTGGCATAGGGCTATCAGATAGGAAATCAAAAAGTCCTCTTCGTGTCCTCCGTTGTCGTATCATCATTTCATGTGGTATGATGATCACCACTCCTTCATGTTACTTTATAAGGGAAAACAGTCCTGTCCAGTTCCTCTGTATGAGTACACTCTGTACCCACACACCCAGTAGTTGTCTTTGTATGATTCCAGAGCCTTTTTCGTCCGGAACATGTAGCATAGAGCAATTTGCTGCGCATCGCTCCTGTTCTGGTTGGTTGTAACCAGATACTGGTATGCAATCACCGATTGAGTCAGGTCTTCAAACCATTGGTCCGTTTTAAGTTAAGAAGATTCTTTTACTTGGACTCTTTTACTCTCCTCATAGATATGTAAACACTTTTAGCGAACAGCAAAATTAAATGTATCAAAAGAAAATGTCACCCCTTTTATATCCATTCTTCGTGTTAAATGTCATATATAAAGTGATAAATTACTGAACATAAAAAAATAAATTTAACTCTGTTATATTGACATATGTAAATTAGATAAGATTTGTCAAGTATCAGAATCACTTTTGTTTTATAAATGCAGCAGTAATCTAAAGCAGACACTTTGTTTTTGTCTTATTTCCAAGGTTATTTTACTTCAAGGGGGGTTCTAATTGCATTAAGTGCATTCACAAGTAAAATAAAAAATCTCTGATGACTGAAATACAGTTAATTCATATTTGTATTACTATTTTGATTTATCCAAACAAATATAATTTCAAAACCAGACTTAATTTCATTTCCAGCCTTAATCTTAGTAGGCATATTTCATGGTTGAACAACTGAGTCCAGAGAAACCAGATCTTCACACTCTGGAATAATATTTCAGTGCTTAATAAATATCACCAAAAATGAACAACTATATGAACTTAATAAAATATTTTAAAACCTGTTTAAGTGATTTTCCGGTGGGAGTTAGTAAGTAAATTGTATTTATATAACACATCTCCGTAAAGCAGAGCTATCCAAAATGCTGTTCAAAATAAAATACCAATTAATAAACGGACAAAACAGATAGCAATAAAATATGTTTAGAATGCCAATGAAAAAAGATACATTTTCCTCCTTGATTTAAAAACTATAATGGAAGATGGATGTCCAGAAGGAATTGGTTCCACAAAAGAGGGGCAATGACAGAGAAAGTTCTGGCACTTGATTTTAACCACAACCAAGGGACAAATAACGAGTCCTTTAAAGTCTGGAAAATGACAAAGGGATAAGAAAATCTTTCAAATAGGATGGTGCATGATCATTAAAAACTTTAAAAATAAACAACAGAATCTTGAACTGAACTTTAAGCTGGACCAGAAACTAAATGAAGCTAAAATCGGAATGAAATTCTTAGCCCATGTCCCCATTCATTTTCACAGAGACCTGAGTACAGCGAAGTACATCTGTCTTGAGGTGAGCATGAAAGACTTTCTCCAGAGCTTGAAAAGTTTAAAGCTATTTAAGCATAGAAATGTCCCGTAACGGTTCTTCTACATAGCCTACATTAATACTGGATAAGACCTAAAAGCATGGTTAAATTAATTCACTTCAATACATTACAATTCATTAAAAACACTACATAATGCATTATGCATGAACCAACAATTAATCTCTTTCTATATAATTCATTAATTGCTTATGTTGCTTAATACTAATCTAGTTGTTAATTTGTGTTAGTTCATTGATACATGTTTACAAATACGACCCAAAACGAATGGTTTTGAACCATTGAGGCGAATAAATGCTGTAGGAGTATTACCCATTGTTGGCTAACTAATGTTAAGAAATGGAACCTAGTTGTAAAGTGATATCAAAGCTGGTAAACTGCATATTGGCCTGTCACAAAATAAATCATAAAGCATAGGCTACTGTTATCATTCCCATAGGGCGTAGATTTGGGTAGGGACAGGTCCGTGCCAATATTCAGGCAACACTAAATGGTCCTTGCCAATCATTTCAAACAAAAAATTAATCTTCACTTATGTGTGACCATTGATGTCCGTCTGTGTCTTTTGTTTTTTACTTATTACTTATTTTATTCAACATTTACTTATCCAGGAATCATTTCATTTAAAAAAAAATATTTCACAATTGCTTTCTGAAAAAAATTCAGTTTGTGAATTTAACAAATGGTTAAGTTTCGTTTTCGGCAATGTGTTGCCAATAGGATTGGTTTTGCCATCTGACTTAAACGTTAGTTGTTTACATATATGAGGATAGCCAAGTATAGTTGAATATCATGACAACCGACTATTTCATATGCATTTATTATATACATATTATTTTATATGCATTATTCCAAATTGATCTAAAAATATTGTTTCTGTCTAACTGTTAGTGATTAGTTCTGCTGTTAGGGACTGTTGATGCCTTTAAACATACGGTAATACTGAATGGCTAATTGTATATTCTGGTGTATTTTAGGAAAACTGATCTTGCTGTAGACAGCAATAGACAGTTTATCAATAAGAGTGACAACTATGAAGAACAGTGTAGAAACTATTTAAAATAACAGGTATTTATTGTTTTAATAAGTCAAGTAAACGGCGCTAAACTTTAGTCACCCATTCTATTGTGCAGCACTACATTAAACAATCTCAACAAAGCAGATTCTGTGCTATGAAAAGGCATGAGAGTTCTTCTAATTCTTCTGATGTGTCTTTTACCATAGAAAACAGTTAATCAGTCAAAAGCTCCTCAACTTTCAGAAATATGCCTTTTGCACAGACAATGCATTTTGTTACAAAAGGCATCATAGGAACATAAAAATGTGTATTTTACAGGAGATAACAGTTCATCAGTCAAAAGCTCCTTTTGCAATGAAAACTGCATTTTGTTACTTAAGGCATCAGAGGAACATGAAAATTTTTCTTTTACAAGAGAAAATGGTTTGTCAGTCAAAAGCTCTTTCGGAAAACTCTCAACTTTCAGAAATATTATTTTTTACAGAAAACTGCATTTAGTTAAAAAAGGCATCAGAGGAAAATGACAATGTTTTTTTTTAAAGAGAAAATATTTCATCATACAAAAGCTCTTTCAAAGATCAAAGTTAGTTTTCTTAAACGCTCATTCTGAGTGCTGGGAGAGTGAGAAACATGGGCTTTGCACTGAAAAAAGCATTTTGTTTAAAACTGACTTTCTGCAATGTGATAAAAAGCGTTAAGGAAAGGATCAGAGTTAGTTTTCATAAAGACTCATTCTGAGTGCTGGGAGAGTGAAAAACATGGGCTTTGTACTGAAAAAGGCATTTTGTGTAAAACTGGCTGTGTGCAAAATGAAAAAATGCGCTTAGCAATGGATCAGAGTCACTTTTCTTTAATGCTCATTCTGAGTGCTGGGAGAGTCAAAAACATGGGCTTTGCACTGAAAGAGGCATTTTGTTTAAAACTGACTTTCTGCATGATGATAAAAAGCGTTTAGGAAAGGATCACAGATTCAGTTTTCCTAAACGCTCATTCTGAGTGCTTGGAGAGTCAGAAACATGGGCTTTGCACTGAAAACTGCATTTTGTTTCAAACTGGCTGTGTGCATAATGAAAAAATGCGCTTAGCAATGGATCAGAGTCACTTTTCTTAAACGTTCATTCTGGTTGCTGGGAGAGTGAGAAACAGGCTTTAAACTGAAAAAGGCATTTTGTTTAAAACTGACTTTCTGCATGATGATAAAAAGCGTTTAGCAAAGGATCAGATTGAGTTTTCCGAAACGCTCATTCTGAGTGCTGGGAAAGTGAGAAACATAGGCTTTGCACTGAAAAAGGCATCTTGCTTAAAACTGGCTTTCTACATAATGATAAAAAGCGTTTAGGAAAGGATCAAAGTTAGTTTTCATAAAGACTCATTCTGAGTGCTGGGAGAGTGAAAAACATGGGCTTTGCACTAAAAACTGCATTTTGTGTAAAACAGGCTGTGTGCATAAAGTAAAAATGCGCTTAGCAATGGATCAGAGTCACTTTTCTTAAACGTTCATCCTGGGTGCTGGGAGATTGAGAAACACAGGCTTTGCACTAAAAAAGGCATGCTGTTTAAACTGGCTGTTATGCATAATGAAAAAGTGCGTTTAGGAAAGGATAGGAGTCACTTTTGTTAAACGCTCATTCTGTGTGCTGGGAGAGTGAAAAACATGGGCTTTGCACTGAAAGAGGCATTTTGTGTAAAACTGGCTGTGTGCATAATGAAAAAATGCGCTTAGCAATGGATAAGAGTCACTTTTCTTAAACGCTCATTCTGAGTCCAATGAGAGTCAGGAACATGGGCTTTGCACTGAAAAACTGCATTTTGTGTAAAACTGGCTGTGTGCATAATGATAAAAAGCGTTTAGGAAAGGATCAAAGTTAGTTTTCATAAAGACTCATTCTGAGTGCTGGGAGAGTGAAAAACATGGGCTTTGCACTGAAAAAGGCATTTTGTTTAAAACTGGCTTTCTGCATGATGATAAATAGCGCTTAGCAATGGATCACAGTCACTTTTCTTTAACGTTCATTCTGGGTGCTGGGAGATTGAGAAACATAGGCTTTGCACTGAAAAAGGCATTTTGTTTAAAACTGGCTTTCTACATAACGATAAAAAGCGTTTAGGAAAGGATCAAAGTTAGTTTTCTTAAACAATCATTCTGAGTGCTGGGAGAGTGAAAAACATGGGCTTTGCACTGAAAAAGGCATTTTGTTTAAAACTGACTTTCTGCATTGTGATAAAAAGCGTTTAGGAAAGGATCAGAGTTAGTTTTCTTAAACACTCATTCGGAGTGCTGGGAGATTGAAAAACATGGGCTTTGCACTGAAAACTGCATTTTGTGTAAAACTGGCTGTGTGCATAATGAAAAAAGGCGCTTAGCAATGGATAAGAGTCACTTTTCTTAAACGCTCATTCTGAGTCCAATGAGAGTCAGAAACATGGGCTTTGCACTGAAACGGCATTTTGTGTAAAACTTGCTGTATGCATAATGAAAAAGTGCGCTTAGCAATGGATGACAGTCACTTTTCTTTAACGTTCATTCTGGGTGCTGGGAGAGTGAAAAACATGGGCTTTGCACTGAAAAAGGCATCTTGTTTAAAACTGGCTTTCTACATAATGATAAAAAGCGTTTAGGAAAGGATCATAGTTAGTCTTCTTAAACACTCATTCTGAGTGCTGGGAGAGTGAAAAACATAGGCTTTGCACTGAAAAAGGCATTTTGCTTAAAACTGGCTTTCTGCATGATGATAAAAGCGTTTAGGAAAGGATCAAAATTAGTTTTCTTAAACACTCATTCTGAGTGCTGGGAGAGTGAAAAACATAGGCTTTGCACTGAAAACTGCATTTTGTTTAAAACTGGCCGTCTGCATGATGATAAAAAGCGTTTAGGAACGGATCAGACTCACTTTTGCTAAACGCTCATTCTGAGTGCTTGGAGAGTCAAAAACATGGGCTTTGCACTGAAAACGGCATCTTGTTTAAAACTGGCTTTCTACATAATGATAAAAAGCGATTAGGAAAGGATCAAAGTTAGTTTTCTTAAAGACTCATTCTGAGTGCAGGGAGAGTGAAAAACATGGGCTTTGCACTAAAAACTGCATTTTGTGTAAAACTGGCTGTGTGCATAATGTAAAAATGCGCTTAGCAATGGATCAGAGTCACTTTTCCTAAATGTTCATCCTGAGTGCTGGGAGATTGAGAAACATGGGCTTTGCACTGAAAACTGCATTTTGTGTAAAACTGGCTGTGTGCATAATGAAAAAATGCGCTTATCAATGGATAAGAGTCACTTTTCTTAAACGCTCATTCTGAGTCCAATGAGAGTCAGAAAAATGGGCTTTGCACTGAAACTGCATTTTGTGTAAAACTGGCTGTGTGCATAATGAAAAAGTGCGTTTAGCAAAGGATCAGATTCAGTTTTCTTAAACGCTCATTCTGAGTGTTTGGAGAGTCAGAAACATGGGCTTTGCACTGAAAACTGCATTTTGTTTCAAACTGGCTGTGTGCAAAATGATAAAATGCGCTTAGCAATGGATCAAAGTCACTTTTCTTAAACGCTCATTCTGAGTGCTGGGAGAGTGAGAAACATAGGATTTGCACTGAAAAGGTATTTTGTTTAAAGCTGGCTTTCTGCATGATGATAAAAAGCGTTTAGGAAAGGATCAGACTCACTTTTGTTACACGCTCATTCTGTGTGCTTGGAGAGTCAAAAACATGGGCTTTGCACTAAAAACTGCATTTTGTTTAAAACTGACTTTCAGCATGATGATAAAAAACGTTTAGGAAAGGATCAAAGTTAGTTTTCATAAAGACTCATTCTGAGTGCTGGGAGAGTGAAAAACATGGGCTTTGCACTGAAAAAGGCATTTTGTTTAAAACTGGCTTTCTACATAATGATAAAAAGCGTTTAGGAAATGATCAGAGTTAGTTTTCTTAAACGCTCATTCTGAGTCCAATGAGAGTCAGAAACATGGGCTTTGCACTGAAAACTGCATTTTGTGTAAAACTGTCTGTGTGCATAATGATAAAAAGCGTTTAGGAAAGGATCAAAGTTAGTTTTCATAAAGACTCATTCTGAGTGCTGGGAGAGTGAAAAACATGGGCTTTGCACTGAAAAAGGCATTTTGTTTAAAACTGACTTTCAGCATGATGATAAAAAGCGTTTAGGAAAGGATCAAAGTTAGTTTTCATAAAGACTCATTCTGAGTGCTGGGAGAGTGAAAAACATGGGCTTTGCACTGAAAAAGGCATTTTGTTTAAAACCGGCTTTCTACATAATGATAAAAAGCTTTTAGGAAAGGATCAAAGTTAGTTTTCTTAAACACTCATTCTGAGTGCTGGGAGAGTGAAAAACATGGGCTTTGCCCTAAAAACTGCATTTTGTGTAAAACTGGCTGTGTGCATAATGAAAAAATGCGCTTAGCAATGGATGACAGTCACTTTTCTTAAACGTTCATTCTGGGTGCTGGGAGAGTGAGACACATAGGCTTTACACTGAAAAAGTCATTTTGTTTAAAACTGGCTTTCTGCATGATGATAAAAAGCGTTTAGGAAAGGATCAGAGTTAGTCTTCTTAAACACTCATTCTGAGTGCTGGGAGACTGAAAAACATGGGCTTTGCACTGAAAGAGGCATTTTGTTTAAAACTGGCTTTCTGCATGATGATAAAAAAGCGTTTAGGAAAGGATCAAAGTTAGTTTTCTTAAACGCTCATTCTGAGTCCAATGAGAGTCAGAAACATGGGCTTTGCACTGAAATCTGCATTTTGTGTAAAACTGTCTGTGTGCATAATGATAAAAAGCGTTTAGGAAAGGATCAAAGTTAGTTTTCATAAAGACTCATTCTGAGTGCTGGGAGAGTGAAAAACATGGGCTTTGCACTGAATACTGCATTTTGTTTAAAACTGGCCTGCTGCATGATGATAAAAAGCGTTTAGGAACGGATCAGACCCACTTTTGCTAAACGCTCATTCTGAGTGCTTGGAGAGTCAAAAACATGGGCTTTGCACTGAAAAAGGCATTTTGTTTAAAACTGGCTTTCTACATAATGATAAAAAGCGATTGGAAAGGATCAAAGTTAGTTTTCTTAAAGACTCATTCTGAGTGCTGGGAGAGTGAGACACATAGGCTTTACACTGAAAAAGGCATTTTGTTTAAAACTGGCTTTCTGCATGATGATAAAAAGCGTTTAGGAAAGGATCAGAGTTAGTCTTCTTAAACACTCATTCTGAGTGCTGGGAGAGTGAAAAACATGGGCTTTGCACTGAATACTGCATTTTGTTTAAAACTGGCCTGCTGCATGATGATAAAAAGCGTTTAGGAACGGATCAGACCCACTTTTGCTAAACGCTCATTCTGAGTGCTTGGAGAGTCAAAAACATGGGCTTTGCACTGAAACGGCATTTTGTGTAAAACTGGCTGTATGCATAATGAAAAAGTGCGCTTAGCAATGGATGACAGTCACTTTTCTTTAACGTTCATTCTGGGTGCTGGGAGAGTGAGACACATAGGCTTTACACTGAAAAAGGCATTTTGTTTAAAACTGGCTTTCTACATAATGATAAAAAGCGTTTAGGAAATGATCAGAGTTAGTTTTCTTAAACGCTCATTCTGAGTCCAATGAGAGTCAGAAACATAGGCTTTGCACTAAAAAAGGCATGCTGTTTAAACTGGCTGTTGTGCATATTGAAAAAGTGCTTTTTAGCAATGGATCAGAGTCACTTTTCTTAAACGCTCATTCTGAGTGCTGGGAGAGTGAGAAACATGGGCTTTGCTCTGAAAAAGGCATTTTGTTTAAAACTGGCTTTCTACATAATGATAAAAAGCGTTTAGGAAAGGATCAAAGTTAGTTTTCATAAAGACTCATTCTGAGTGCTGGGAGAGTGAAAAGCATGGGCTTTGCACTGAAAAAGGCATTTTGTTTAAAACTGGCTTTCTACATAATGATAAAAAGCGTTTAGGAAATGATCAGAGTTAGTTTTCTTAAACGCTCATTCTGAGTCCAATGAGAGTCAGAAACATGGGCTTTGCACTGAAAACTGCATTTTGTGTAAAACTGTCTGTGTGCATAATGATAAAAAGCGTTTAGGAAAGGATCAAAGTTAGTTTTCATAAAGACTCATTCTGAGTGCTGGGAGAGTGAAAAACATGGGCTTTGCACTGAAAAAGGCATTTTGTTTAAAACTGACTTTCAGCATGATGATAAAAAGCGTTTAGGAACGGATCAGACCCACTTTTGCTAGACGCTCATTCTGAGTGCTTGGAGAGTCAAAAACATGGGCTTTGCACTAAAAAAGGCATGCTGTTTAAACTGGCTGTTGTGCATATTGAAAAAGTGCGCTTTAGCAATGGATCAGAGTCACTTTTCTTAAGCGCTCATTCTGAGTGCTGGGAGAGTGAGAAACATGGGCTTTGCACTGAAAAAGGCAATTTGTTTAAAACTGACTTTCTGCATGATGATAAAAAGCGTTTAGGAAAGGATCAGAGTTAGTCTTCTTAAACACTCATTCTGAGTATTGGGAGACTGAAAAACATGGGCTTTGCACTGTAAGAGGCATTTTGTTTAAAACTGGCTTTCTGCATGATGATAAAAAGCGTTTAGGAAAGGATCAAAGTTAGTTTTCTTAAACACTCATTCTGAGTGCTGGGAGAGTGAAAAACATGGGCTTTGCACTGAAAAAGGCATTTTGTTAAAACTGGCTTTCTACATAATGATAAAAAGCGTTTAGGAAAGGATCAAAGTTAGTTTTCATAAAGACTCATTCTGAGTGCTGGGAGAGTGAAAAACATGGGCTTTGCACTGAAAAAGGCATTTTGTTTAAAACTGACTTTAAGCATGATGATAAAAAGCGTTTAGGAAAGGATCAAAATTAGTTTTCATAAAGACTCATTCTGAGTGCTGGGAGAGTGAAAAACATGGGCTTTGCACTGAAAAAGGCATTTTGTTTAAAACTGACTTTCAGCATGATGATAAAAAGCGTTTAGGAACGGATCAGACCCACTTTTGCTAAACGCTCATTCTGAGTGCTTGGAGAGTCAAAAACATGGGCTTTGCACTAAAAAAGGCATGCTGTTTAAACTGGCTGTTGTGCATATTGAAAAAGTGCTTTTTAGCAATGGATCAGAGTCACTTTTCTTAAGCGCTCATTCTGAGTGCTGGGAGAGTGAGAAACATGGGCTTTGCACTGAAAAAGGCATTTTGTTTAAAACTGACTTTCAGCATGATGATAAAAAGCGTTTAGGAAAGGATCAAAGTTAGTTTTCATAAAGACTCATTCTGAGTGCTGATAAATATGGGCTTTGTACTTGAAAACTGCATTTTGTGTAAAACTGGCTGCGTGCATAATGTAAAAATGCGCTTAGCAATGGATCAGAGTCACTTTTCCTAAACGTTCATCCTGAGTGCTGGGAGAGTGAGAAACATAGGCTTTGCACTAAAAAAGGCATGCTGTTTAAACTGGCTGTTGTGCATATTGAAAAAGTGCTTTTTAGCAATGGATCAGAGTCACTTTTCTTAAACGCTCATTCTGAGTGCTGGGAGAGTGAGAAACATGGGCTTTTCACTGAAAAAGGTATTTTGTTTAAAACTGACTTTCAGCATGATGATAAAAAACGTTTAGGAAAGGATCAAAGTTAGTTTTCATAAAGACTCATTCTGAGTGCTGGGAGAGTGAAAAACATGGGCTTTGCACTGAAAAAGGCATTTTGTTTAAAACTGGCTTTCTACATAATGATAAAAAGCGTTTAGGAAATGATCAGAGTTAGTTTTCTTAAACGCTCATTCTGAGTCCAATGAGAGTCAGAAACATGGGCTTTGCACTGAAAACTGCATTTTGTGTAAAACTGTCTGTGTGCATAATGATAAAAAGCGTTTAGGAAAGGATCAAAGTTAGTTTTCATAAAGACTCATTCTGAGTGCTGGGAGAGTGAAAAACATGGGCTTTGCACTGAAAAAGGCATTTTGTTTAAAACTGACTTTCAGCATGATGATAAAAAGCGTTTAGGAAAGGATCAAAGTTAGTTTTCATAAAGACTCATTCTGAGTGCTGGGAGAGTGAAAAACATGGGCTTTGCACTGAAAAAGGCATTTTGTTTAAAACTGGCTTTCTACATAATGATAAAAAGCGTTTAGGAAAGGATCAAAGTTAGTTTTCTTAAACACTCATTCTGAGTGCTGGGAGAGTGAAAAACATGGGCTTTGCCCTAAAAACTGCATTTTGTGTAAAACTGGCTGTGTGCATAATGAAAAAATGGGCTTAGCAATGGATGACAGTCACTTTTCTTAAACGCTCATTCTGAGTCAAAAAAGATTCAGAAACATGGGCTTTGCACTGAAACGGCATTTTGTGTAAAACTGGCTGTATGCATAATGAAAAAGTGCGCTTAGCAATGGATGACAGTCACTTTTCTTTAACGTTCATTCTGGGTGCTGGGAGAGTGAGACACATAGGCTTTACACTGAAAAAGGCATTTTGTTTAAAACTGGCTTTCTGCATGATGATAAAAAGCGTTTAGGAAAGGATCAGAGTTAGTCTTCTTAAACACTCATTCTGAGTGCTGGGAGACTGAAAAACATGGGCTTTGCACTGTAAGAGGCATTTTGTTTAAAACTGGCTTTCTGCATGATGATAAAAAGCGTTTAGAAAGGATCAAAGTTAGTTTTCATAAAGACTCATTCTGAGTGCTGGGAGAGTGAAAAACATGGGCTTTGCACTGAAAAAGGCATTTTGTTTAAAACTGACTTTCAGCATGATGATAAAAAGCGTTTAGGAACGGATCAGACCCACTTTTGCTAAACGCTCATTCTGAGTGCTTGGAGAGTCAAAAACATGGGCTTTGCACTAAAAAAGGCATGCTGTTTAAACTGGCTGTTGTGCATATTGAAAAAGTGCGCTTTAGCAATGGATCAGAGTCACTTTTCTTAAGCGCTCATTCTGAGTGCTGGGAGAGTGAGAAACATGGGCTTTGCACTGAAAAAGGCATTTTGTTTAAAACTGACTTTCAGCATGATGATAAAAAGCGTTTAGGAAAGGATCAAAGTTAGTTTTCATAAAGACTCATTCTGAGTGCTGGGAGAGTGAAAAATATGGGCTTTGTACTTGAAAACTGCATTTTGTGTAAAACTGGCTGCGTGCTTAATGTAAAAATGCGCTTAGCAATGGATCAGAGTCACTTTTCCTAAACGTTCATCCTGAGTGCTGGGAGAGTGAGAAACATAGGCTTTGCACTAAAAAAGGCATGCTGTTTAAACTGGCTGTTGTGCATATTGAAAAAGTGCTTTTTAGCAATGGATCAGAGTCACTTTTCTTAAACGCTCATTCTGAGTGCTGGGAGAGTGAGAAACATGGGCTTTGCACTGAAAACTGCATTTTGTTTCAAACTGGCTGTGTGCATATTGAAAAAGTGCTTTTTAGCAATGGATCAGAGTCACTTTTCTTAAACGCTCATTCTGAGTGCTGGGAGAGTGAGAAACATGGGCTTTTCACTGAAAAAGGTATTTTGTTTAAAACTGACTTTCAGCATGATGATAAAAAACGTTTAGGAAAGGATCAAAGTTAGTTTTCATAAAGACTCATTCTGAGTGCTGGGAGAGTGAAAAATATGGGCTTTGTACTTGAAAACTGCATTTTGTGTAAAACTGGCTGCGTGCTTAATGTAAAAATGCGCTTAGCAATGGATCAGAGTCACTTTTCCTAAACGTTCATCCTGAGTGCTGGGAGAGTGAGAAACATAGGCTTTGCACTAAAAAAGGCATGCTGTTTAAACTGGCTGTTGTGCATATTGAAAAAGTGCTTTTTAGCAATGGATCAGAGTCACTTTTCTTAAACGCTCATTCTGAGTGCTGGGAGAGTGAGAAACATGGGCTTTTCACTGAAAAAGGCATTTTGTTTAAAACTGACTTTCAGCATGATGATAAAAAACGTTTAGGAAAGGATCAAAGTTAGTTTTCATAAAGACTCATTCTGAGTGCTGGGAGAGTGAAAAACATGGGCTTTGCAGTGAAAAAGGCATTTTGTTTAAAACTGGCTTTCTACATAATGATAAAAAGCGTTTAGGAAATGATCAGAGTTAGTTTTCTTAAACGCTCATTCTGAGTCCAATGAGGGTCAGAAACATGGGCTTTGCACTGAAAACTGCATTTTGTGTAAAACTGTCTGTGTGCATAATGATAAAAAGCGTTTAGGAAAGGATCAAAGTTAGTTTTCATAAAGACTCATTCTGAGTGCTGGGAGAGTGAAAAACATGGGCTTTGCACTGAAAAAGGCATTTTGTTTAAAACTGACTTTCAGCATGATGATAAAAAGCGTTTAGGAAAGGATCAAAGTTAGTTTTCATAAAGACTAATTCTGAGTGCTGGGAGAGTGAAAAACATGGGCTTTGCACTGAAAAAGGCATTTTGTTTAAAACTGGCTTTCTACATAATGATAAAAAGCGTTTAGGAAAGGATCAAAGTTAGTTTTCTTAAACACTCATTCTGAGTGCTGGGAGAGTGAAAAACATGGGGTTTGCCCTAAAAACTGCATTTTGTGTAAAACTGGCTGTGTGTGCATAATGAAAAAATGCACTTAGCAATGAATAAGAGTCACTTTTCTTAAACGCTCATTCTGAGTCCAATGAGAGTCAGAAACATGGGCTTTGCACTGAAACGGCATTTTGTGTAAAACTGGCTGTATGCATAATGAAAAAGTGCGCTTAGCAATGGATGACAGTCACTTTTCTTTAACGTTCATTCTGGGTGCTGGGAGAGTGAGACACATAGGCTTTACACTGAAAAAGGCATTTTGTTTAAAACTGGCTTTCTACATAATGATAAAAAGCGTTTAGGAAAGGATCAAAATTAGTTTTCTTAAACACTCATTCTGAGTGCTGGGAGAGTGAAAAATATGGGCTTTGTACTTGAAAACTGCATTTTGTGTAAAACCGACTGCGTGCATAATGTAAAAATGCGCTTAGCAATGGATCAGAGTCACTTTTCCTAAACGTTCATCCTGAGTGCTGGGAAAGTGAGAAACATAGGCTTTGCACTAAAAAAGGCATTTTGTTTAAAACTGACTTTCAGCATGATGATAAAAAGCGTTTAGGAAAGGATCAAAGTTAGTTTTCATAAAGAGTCATTCTGAGTGCTGGGAGAGTGAAAAACATGGGCTTTGCACTGAAAAAGGCATTTTGTTTAAAACTGGCTTTCTACATAATGATAAAAAGCGATTAGGAAAGGATCAAAGTTAGTTTTCTTAAAGACTCATTCTGAGTGCTGGGAGAGTGAAAAACATGGGCTTTGCACTGAAAAAGGCATTTTGTTTAAAACTGGCTTTCTACATAATGATAAAAAGCGTTTAGGAAAGGATCAGAGTTAGTTTTCTTAAACACTCATTCTGAGTGCTGGGAGAGTGAAAAACATGGGCTTTGCCCTAAAAACTGCATTTTGTGTAAAACTGGCTGTGTGCATAATGAAAAAATGCGCTTAGCAATGGATGACAGTCACTTTTCTTAAACGCTCATTCTGAGTCAAAAAAGATTCAGAAACATGGGCTTTGCACTGAAACGGCATTTTGTGTAAAACTGGCTGTATGCATAATGAAAAAGTGCGCTTAGCAATGGATGACAGTCACTTTTCTTTAACGTTCATTCTGGGTGCTGGGAGAGTGAGACACATAGGCTTTACACTGAAAAAGGCATTTTGTTTAAAACTGGCTTTCTGCATGATGATAAAAAGCGTTTAGGAAAGGATCAGAGTTAGTCTTCTTAAACACTCATTCTGAGTGCTGGGAGACTGAAAAACATGGGCTTTGCACTGTAAGAGGCATTTTGTTTAAAACTGGCTTTCTGCATGATGATAAAAAGCGTTTAGGAAAGGATCAAAGTTAGTTTTCTTAAACACTCATTCTGAGTGCTGGGAGAGTGAAAAACATGGGCTTTGCACTGAAAAAGGCATTTTGTTTAAAACTGGCTTTCTACATAATGATAAAAAGCGTTTAGGAAAGGATCAAAGTTAGTTTTCTTAAACACTCATTCTGAGTGCTGGGAGAGTGAAAAACATGGGGTTTGCCCTAAAAACTGCATTTTGTGTAAAACTGGCTGTGTGTGCATAATGAAAAAATGCACTTAGCAATGAATAAGAGTCACTTTTCTTAAACGCTCATTCTGAGTCCAATGAGAGTCAGAAACATGGGCTTTGCACTGAAACGGCATTTTGTGTAAAACTGGCTGTATGCATAATGAAAAAGTGCGCTTAGCAATGGATGACAGTCACTTTTCTTTAACGTTCATTCTGGGTGCTGGGAGAGTGAGACACATAGGCTTTACACTGAAAAAGGCATTTTGTTTAAAACTGGCTTTCTACATAATGATAAAAAGCGTTTAGGAAAGGATCAAAATTAGTTTTCTTAAACACTCATTCTGAGTGCTGGGAGAGTGAAAAATATGGGCTTTGTACTTGAAAACTGCATTTTGTGTAAAACCGACTGCGTGCATAATGTAAAAATGCGCTTAGCAATGGATCAGAGTCACTTTTCCTAAACGTTCATCCTGAGTGCTGGGAAAGTGAGAAACATAGGCTTTGCACTAAAAAAGGCATTTTGTTTAAAACTGACTTTCAGCATGATGATAAAAAGCGTTTAGGAAAGGATCAAAGTTAGTTTTCATAAAGAGTCATTCTGAGTGCTGGGAGAGTGAAAAACATGGGCTTTGCACTGAAAAAGGCATTTTGTTTAAAACTGGCTTTCTACATAATGATAAAAAGCGATTAGGAAAGGATCAAAGTTAGTTTTCTTAAAGACTCATTCTGAGTGCTGGGAGAGTGAAAAACATGGGCTTTGCACTGAAAAAGGCATTTTGTTTAAAACTGGCTTTCTACATAATGATAAAAAGCGTTTAGGAAAGGATCAGAGTTAGTTTTCTTAAACACTCATTCTGAGTGCTGGGAGAGTGAAAAACATGGGCTTTGCCCTAAAAACTGCATTTTGTGTAAAACTGGCTGTGTGCATAATGAAAAAATGCGCTTAGCAATGGATGACAGTCACTTTTCTTAAACGCTCATTCTGAGTCAAAAAAGATTCAGAAACATGGGCTTTGCACTGAAACGGCATTTTGTGTAAAACTGGCTGTATGCATAATGAAAAAGTGCGCTTAGCAATGGATGACAGTCACTTTTCTTTAACGTTCATTCTGGGTGCTGGGAGAGTGAGACACATAGGCTTTACACTGAAAAAGGCATTTTGTTTAAAACTGGCTTTCTGCATGATGATAAAAAGCGTTTAGGAAAGGATCAGAGTTAGTCTTCTTAAACACTCATTCTGAGTGCTGGGAGACTGAAAAACATGGGCTTTGCACTGTAAGAGGCATTTTGTTTAAAACTGGCTTTCTGCATGATGATAAAAAGCGTTTAGGAAAGGATCAAAGTTAGTTTTCTTAAACACTCATTCTGAGTGCTGGGAGAGTGAAAAACATGGGCTTTGCACTGAAAAAGGCATTTTGTTTAAAACTGGCTTTCTACATAATGATAAAAAGCGTTTAGGAAAGGATCAAAGTTAGTTTTCATAAAGACTCATTCTGAGTGCTGGGAGAGTGAAAAACATGGGCTTTGCACTGAAAAAGGCATTTTGTTTAAAACTGGCTTTCTACATAATGATAAAAAGCGATTAGGAAATGATCAGAGTTAGTTTTCTTAAACGCTCATTCTGAGTCCAATGAGAGTCAGAAACATGGGCTTTGCACTGAAAACTGCATTTTGTGTAAAACTGTCTGTGTGCATAATGATAAAAAGCGTTTAGGAAAGGATCAAAGTTAGTTTTCATAAAGACTCATTCTGAGTGCTGGGAGAGTGAAATACATGGGCTTTGCACTGAAAAAGGCATTTTGTTTAAAACTGACTTTCAGCATGATGATAAAAAGCGTTTAGGAAAGGATCAAAGTTAGTTTTCTTAAAGACTCATTCTGAGTGCTGGGAGAGTGAAAAACATGGGCTTTGCACTGAAAAAGGCATTTTGTTTAAAACTGGCTTTCTACATAATGATAAAAAGCGTTTAGGAAATGATCAGAGTTAGTTGTCTTAAACGCTCATTCTGAGTCCAATGAGAGTCAGAAACATGGGCTTTGCACTGAAAACTGCATTTTGTGTAAAACTGTCTGTGTGCATAATGATAAAAAGCGTTTAGGAAAGGATCAAAGTTAGTTTTCATAAAGACTCATTCTGAGTGCTGGGAGAGTGAAAAACATGGGCTTTGCACTGAAAAAGGCATTTTGTTTAAAACTGACTTTCAGCATGATGATAAAAAGCGTTTAGGAACGGATCAGACCCACTTTTGCTAAACGCTCATTCTGAGTGCTTGGAGAGTCAAAAACATGGGCTTTGCACTAAAAAAGGCATGCTGTTTAAACTGGCTGTTGTGCATATTGAAAAAGTGCGCTTTAGCAATGGATCAGAGTCACTTTTCTTAAGCGCTCATTCTGAGTGCTGGGAGAGTGAGAAACATGGGCTTTGCACTGAAAAAGGCATTTTGTTTAAAACTGACTTTCAGCATGATGATAAAAAGCGTTTAGGAAAGGATCAAAGTTAGTTTTCATAAAGACTCATTCTGAGTGCTGGGAGAGTGAAAAATATGGGCTTTGTACTTGAAAACTGCATTTTGTGTAAAACTGGCTGCGTGCATAATGTAAAAATGCGCTTAGCAATGGATCAGAGTCACTTTTCCTAAACGTTCATCCTGAGTGCTGGGAGAGTGAGAAACATAGGCTTTGCACTAAAAAAGGCATGCTGTTTAAACTGGCTGTTGTGCATATTGAAAAAGTGCTTTTTAGCAATGGATCAGAGTCACTTTTCTTAAACGCTCATTCTGAGTGCTGGGAGAGTGAGAAACATGGGCTTTTCACTGAAAAAGGCATTTTGTTTAAAACTGACTTTCAGCATGATGATAAAAAACGTTTAGGAAAGGATCAAAGTTAGTTTTCATAAAGACTCATTCTGAGTGCTGGGAGAGTGAAAAACATGGGCTTTGCAGTGAAAAAGGCATTTTGTTTAAAACTGGCTTTCTACATAATGATAAAAAGCGTTTAGGAAATGATCAGAGTTAGTTTTCTTAAACGCTCATTCTGAGTCCAATGAGGGTCAGAAACATGGGCTTTGCACTGAAAACTGCATTTTGTGTAAAACTGTCTGTGTGCATAATGATAAAAAGCGTTTAGGAAAGGATCAAAGTTAGTTTTCATAAAGACTCATTCTGAGTGCTGGGAGAGTGAAAAACATGGGCTTTGCACTGAAAAAGGCATTTTGTTTAAAACTGACTTTCAGCATGATGATAAAAAGCGTTTAGGAAAGGATCAAAGTTAGTTTTCATAAAGACTAATTCTGAGTGCTGGGAGAGTGAAAAACATGGGCTTTGCACTGAAAAAGGCATTTTGTTTAAAACTGGCTTTCTACATAATGATAAAAAGCGTTTAGGAAAGGATCAAAGTTAGTTTTCTTAAACACTCATTCTGAGTGCTGGGAGAGTGAAAAACATGGGCTTTGCCCTAAAAACTGCATTTTGTGTAAAACTGGCTGTGTGTGCATAATGAAAAAATGCACTTAGCAATGAATAAGAGTCACTTTTCTTAAACGCTCATTCTGAGTCCAATGAGAGTCAGAAACATGGGCTTTGCACTGAAACGGCATTTTGTGTAAAACTGGCTGTATGCATAATGAAAAAGTGCGCTTAGCAATGGATGACAGTCACTTTTCTTTAACGTTCATTCTGGGTGCTGGGAGAGTGAGACACATAGGCTTTACACTGAAAAAGGCATTTTGTTTAAAACTGGCTTTCTACATAATGATAAAAAGCGTTTAGGAAAGGATCAAAATTAGTTTTCTTAAACACTCATTCTGAGTGCTGGGAGAGTGAAAAATATGGGCTTTGTACTTGAAAACTGCATTTTGTGTAAAACCGACTGCGTGCATAATGTAAAAATGCACTTAGCAATGGATCAGAGTCACTTTTCCTAAACGTTCATCCTGAGTGCTGGGAAAGTGAGAAACATAGGCTTTGCACTAAAAAAGGCATTTTGTTTAAAACTGACTTTCAGCATGATGATAAAAAGCGTTTAGGAAAGGATCAAAGTTAGTTTTCATAAAGAGTCATTCTGAGTGCTGGGAGAGTGAAAAACATGGGCTTTGCACTGAAAAAGGCATTTTGTTTAAAACTGGCTTTCTACATAATGATAAAAAGCGATTAGGAAAGGATCAAAGTTAGTTTTCTTAAAGACTCATTCTGAGTGCTGGGAGAGTGAAAAACATGGGCTTTGCACTGAAAAAGGCATTTTGTTTAAAACTGGCTTTCTACATAATGATAAAAAGCGTTTAGGAAAGGATCAGAGTTAGTTTTCTTAAACACTCATTCTGAGTGCTGGGAGAGTGAAAAACATGGGCTTTGCCCTAAAAACTGCATTTTGTGTAAAACTGGCTGTGTGCATAATGAAAAAATGCGCTTAGCAATGGATGACAGTCACTTTTCTTAAACGCTCATTCTGAGTCAAAAAAGATTCAGAAACATGGGCTTTGCACTGAAACGGCATTTTGTGTAAAACTGGCTGTATGCATAATGAAAAAGTGCGCTTAGCAATGGATGACAGTCACTTTTCTTTAACGTTCATTCTGGGTGCTGGGAGAGTGAGACACATAGGCTTTACACTGAAAAAGGCATTTTGTTTAAAACTGGCTTTCTGCATGATGATAAAAAGCGTTTAGGAAAGGATCAGAGTTAGTCTTCTTAAACACTCATTCTGAGTGCTGGGAGACTGAAAAACATGGGCTTTGCACTGTAAGAGGCATTTTGTTTAAAACTGGCTTTCTGCATGATGATAAAAAGCGTTTAGGAAAGGATCAAAGTTAGTTTTCTTAAACACTCATTCTGAGTGCTGGGAGAGTGAAAAACATGGGCTTTGCACTGAAAAAGGCATTTTGTTTAAAACTGGCTTTCTACATAATGATAAAAAGCGTTTAGGAAAGGATCAAAGTTAGTTTTCATAAAGACTCATTCTGAGTGCTGGGAGAGTGAAAAACATGGGCTTTGCACTGAAAAAGGCATTTTGTTTAAAACTGGCTTTCTACATAATGATAAAAAGCGATTAGGAAATGATCAGAGTTAGTTTTCTTAAACGCTCATTCTGAGTCCAATGAGAGTCAGAAACATGGGCTTTGCACTGAAAACTGCATTTTGTGTAAAACTGTCTGTGTGCATAATGATAAAAAGCGTTTAGGAAAGGATCAAAGTTAGTTTTCATAAAGACTCATTCTGAGTGCTGGGAGAGTGAAATACATGGGCTTTGCACTGAAAAAGGCATTTTGTTTAAAACTGACTTTCAGCATGATGATAAAAAGCGTTTAGGAAAGGATCAAAGTTAGTTTTCTTAAAGACTCATTCTGAGTGCTGGGAGAGTGAAAAACATGGGCTTTGCACTGAAAAAGGCATTTTGTTTAAAACTGACTTTCAGCATGATGATAAAAAGCGTTTAGGAACGGATCAGACCCACTTTTGCTAAACGCTCATTCTGAGTGCTTGGAGAGTCAAAAACATGGGCTTTGCACTAAAAAAGGCATGCTGTTTAAACTGGCTGTTGTGCATATTGAAAAAGTGCGCTTTAGCAATGGATCAGAGTCACTTTTCTTAAGCGCTCATTCTGAGTGCTGGGAGAGTGAGAAACATGGGCTTTGCACTGAAAAAGGCATTTTGTTTAAAACTGACTTTCAGCATGATGATAAAAAGCGTTTAGGAAAGGATCAAAGTTAGTTTTCATAAAGACTCATTCTGAGTGCTGGGAGAGTGAAAAATATGGGCTTTGTACTTGAAAACTGCATTTTGTGTAAAACTGGCTGCGTGCATAATGTAAAAATGCGCTTAGCAATGGATCAGAGTCACTTTTCCTAAACGTTCATCCTGAGTGCTGGGAGAGTGAGAAACATAGGCTTTGCACTAAAAAAGGCATGCTGTTTAAACTGGCTGTTGTGCATATTGAAAAAGTGCTTTTTAGCAATGGATCAGAGTCACTTTTCTTAAACGCTCATTCTGAGTGCTGGGAGAGTGAGAAACATGGGCTTTTCACTGAAAAAGGCATTTTGTTTAAAACTGACTTTCAGCATGATGATAAAAAACGTTTAGGAAAGGATCAAAGTTAGTTTTCATAAAGACTCATTCTGAGTGCTGGGAGAGTGAAAAACATGGGCTTTGCAGTGAAAAAGGCATTTTGTTTAAAACTGGCTTTCTACATAATGATAAAAAGCGTTTAGGAAATGATCAGAGTTAGTTTTCTTAAACGCTCATTCTGAGTCCAATGAGGGTCAGAAACATGGGCTTTGCACTGAAAACTGCATTTTGTGTAAAACTGTCTGTGTGCATAATGATAAAAAGCGTTTAGGAAAGGATCAAAGTTAGTTTTCATAAAGACTCATTCTGAGTGCTGGGAGAGTGAAAAACATGGGCTTTGCACTGAAAAAGGCATTTTGTTTAAAACTGACTTTCAGCATGATGATAAAAAGCGTTTAGGAAAGGATCAAAGTTAGTTTTCATAAAGACTAATTCTGAGTGCTGGGAGAGTGAAAAACATGGGCTTTGCACTGAAAAAGGCATTTTGTTTAAAACTGGCTTTCTACATAATGATAAAAAGCGTTTAGGAAAGGATCAAAGTTAGTTTTCTTAAACACTCATTCTGAGTGCTGGGAGAGTGAAAAACATGGGGTTTGCCCTAAAAACTGCATTTTGTGTAAAACTGGCTGTGTGTGCATAATGAAAAAATGCACTTAGCAATGAATAAGAGTCACTTTTCTTAAACGCTCATTCTGAGTCCAATGAGAGTCAGAAACATGGGCTTTGCACTGAAACGGCATTTTGTGTAAAACTGGCTGTATGCATAATGAAAAAGTGCGCTTAGCAATGGATGACAGTCACTTTTCTTTAACGTTCATTCTGGGTGCTGGGAGAGTGAGACACATAGGCTTTACACTGAAAAAGGCATTTTGTTTAAAACTGGCTTTCTACATAATGATAAAAAGCGTTTAGGAAAGGATCAAAATTAGTTTTCTTAAACACTCATTCTGAGTGCTGGGAGAGTGAAAAATATGGGCTTTGTACTTGAAAACTGCATTTTGTGTAAAACCGACTGCGTGCATAATGTAAAAATGCGCTTAGCAATGGATCAGAGTCACTTTTCCTAAACGTTCATCCTGAGTGCTGGGAAAGTGAGAAACATAGGCTTTGCACTAAAAAAGGCATTTTGTTTAAAACTGACTTTCAGCATGATGATAAAAAGCGTTTAGGAAAGGATCAAAGTTAGTTTTCATAAAGAGTCATTCTGAGTGCTGGGAGAGTGAAAAACATGGGCTTTGCACTGAAAAAGGCATTTTGTTTAAAACTGGCTTTCTACATAATGATAAAAAGCGATTAGGAAAGGATCAAAGTTAGTTTTCTTAAAGACTCATTCTGAGTGCTGGGAGAGTGAAAAACATGGGCTTTGCACTGAAAAAGGCATTTTGTTTAAAACTGTCTTTCTGCATGATGATAAAAAGCGTTTAGGAAATGATCAGAGATAGTTTTCTTAAACGCTCATTCTGAGTCCAATGAGAGTCAGAAACATGGGCTTTGCACTGAAAACTGCATTTTGTGTAAAACTGTCTGTGTGCATAATGATAAAAAGCGTTTAGGAAAGGATCAAAGTTAGTTTTCATAAAGACTCATTCTGAGTGCTGGGAGAGTGAAAAACATGGGCTTTGCACTAAAAAAGGCATTTTGTTTAAAACTGGCTTTCTACATAATGATAAAAAGCGTTTAGGAAAGGATCAGAGTTAGTTTTCTTAAACACTCATTCTGAGTGCTGGGAGAGTGAAAAACATGGGCTTTGCCCTAAAAACTGCATTTTGTGTAAAACTGGCTGTGTGCATAATGAAAAAATGCGCTTAGCAATGGATGACAGTCACTTTTCTTAAACGCTCATTCTGAGTCAAAAAAGATTCAGAAACATGGGCTTTGCACTGAAACGGCATTTTGTGTAAAACTGGCTGTATGCATAATGAAAAAGTGCGCTTAGCAATGGATGACAGTCACTTTTCTTTAACGTTCATTCTGGGTGCTGGGAGAGTGAGACACATAGGCTTTACACTGAAAAAGGCATTTTGTTTAAAACTGTCTTTCTGCATGATGATAAAAAGCATTTAGGAAAGGATCAGAGTTAGTCTTCTTAAACACTCATTCTGAGTGCTGGGAGAGTGAAAAACATGGGCTTTGCCCTAAAAACTGCATTTTGTGTAAAACTGGCTGTGTGTGCATAATGAAAAAATGCACTTAGCAATGAATAAGAGTCACTTTTCTTAAACGCTCATTCTGTGTCCAATGAGAGTCAGAAACATGGGCTTTGCACTGAAACGGCATTTTGTGTAAAACTGGCTGTATGCATAATGAAAAAGTGCGCTTAGCAATGGATGACAGTCACTTTTCTTTAACGTTCATTCTGGGTGCTGGGAGAGTGAGACACATAGGCTTTACACTGAAAAAGGCATTTTGTTTAAAACTGGCTTTCTACATAATGATAAAAAGCGTTTAGGAAAGGATCAAAATTAGTTTTCTTAAACACTCATTCTGAGTGCTGGGAGAGTGAAAAATATGGGCTTTGTACTTGAAAACTGCATTTTGTGTAAAACCGACTGCGTGCATAATGTAAAAATGCGCTTAGCAATGGATCAGAGTCACTTTTCCTAAACGTTCATCCTGAGTGCTGGGAGAGTGAGAAACATGGGGTTTGCACTGAAAAAGGCATTTTGTTTAAACTGGCTGTTGTTCATAATGAAAAAGTTCGTTTAGGAAAGGATCAAAGTTAGTTTTCATAAAGACTCATTCTGAGTGCTGGGAGAGTGAAAAACATGGGCTTTGTACTGAAAAAGGCATTTTGTTTAAAACTGACTTTCTGCATGATGATAAGAAGCCTTTAGCAATGGATAAGAGTCACTTTTCTTTAAACGCTCATTCTGAGTCCAATGAGAGTCAGAAACATGGGCTTTGCACTGAGACTGCATTTTGTGTAAAACTGGCAGCGTGCATAATGTAAAAATGCGCTTAGCAATGGATCAGAGTCACTTTTCCTAAACGTTCATCCTGAGGTGCTGGGAGATTGAGAAACATAGGCTTTGCACTAAAAAAGGCATGCTGTTTAAACTGGCTGTTGTGCATATTGAAAAAGTGCGCTTAGCAATGGATCAGAGTCACTTTTCTTAAACGCTCATTCTGAGTGCTGGGAGAGTGAGAAACATGGGCTTTGCACTGAAAAAGGCATTTTGTTTAAAACTGACTTTCAGCATGATGATAAAAAGCGTTTAGGAAAGGATCAGAGTTAGTTTTCTTAAAGACTCATTCGGAGTGCTGGGAGAGTGAAAAACATGGGCTTTGCACTGAAACGGGCATTTTGTGTAAAACTGGCTGTATGCATAATGAAAAAGTGCGCTTAGCAATGGATGACAGTCACTTTTCTTTAACTTTCACTCTGGGTGCTGGGAGAGTGAGACACATAGGCTTTACACTGAAAAAGGCATTTTGTTTAAAACTGGCTTTCTGCATGATGATAAAAAGCGTTTAGGAAAGGATCAGAGTTAGTCTTCTTAAACGCTCATTCTGTGTGCTGGGAGAGTGAGAATCATAGGCTTTGCAATGAAAAAGGCATTTTGTTTAAAACTGGCTTTCTACATCATGATAAAAAGCGATTAGGAAAGGAACAAAGTTAGTTTTCGTAAAGACTCATTCTGAGTGCAGGGAGAGTGAAAAACATGGGCTTTGCACTGAAAAAGGCATTTTGCTTAAAACTGGGTTTCTGCATGATGATAAAAAGCGTTTAGGAAAGGATCAAAATTAGTTTTCTTAAACACTCAGCCTGATTGCAGGGAGAGTGAAAAACATGGGCTTTGTACGGAAAACTGCATGTTGTGTAAAACTGGCTGTGTGCATAATGTAAAAATGCGCTTAGCAATGGACCAGAGTCACTTTTCTTAAACGTTCATTCTGGGTGCTGGGAGATTGAGAAACATAGGCTTTGCACTAAAAAAGGCATGCTGTTTAAACTGGCTGTTGTTCATAATGAAAAAGTTCGTTTAGGAAAGGATCAAAGTTAGTTTTCATAAAGACTCATTCTGAGTGCTGGGAGAGTGAAAAACATGGGCTTTGTACTGAAAAAGGCATTTTGTTTAAAACTGACTGTCTGCATGATGATAAGAAGCCTTTAGCAATGGATAAGAGTCACTTTTCTTTAAACGCTCATTCTGAGTCCAATGAGAGTCAGAAACATGGGCTTTGCACTGAGACTGCATTTTGTGTAAAACTGGCTGTGTCCATAATGTAAAAATGCGCTTAGCAATGGATCAGAGTCACTTTTCCTAAACGTTCATCCTGAGTGCTGGGAGATTGAGAAACATAGGCTTTGCACTAAAAAAGGCATGCTGTTTAAACTGGCTGTTGTGCATATTGAAAAAGTGCGCTTAGCAATGGATCAGAGTCACTTTTCTTAAACGCTCATTCTGAGTGCTGGGAGAGTGAGAAACATGGGCTTTGCACTGAAAAAGGCATTTTGTTTAAAACTGACTTTCAGCATGATGATAAAAAGCGTTTAGGAAAGGATCAAAGTTAGTTTTCATAAAGACTCATTCTGAGTGCTGGGAGAGTGAAAAACATGGGATTTGCACTGAAAAAGGCATTTTGTTTAAACTGGCTGTTGTTCATAATGAAAAAGTTCGTTTAGGAAAGGATCAGAGTTAGTCTTCTTAAACACTCATTCTGAGTGCTGGGAGACTGAAAAACATGGGCTTTGCACTGAAAGAGGCATTTTGTTTAAAACTGGCTTTCTGCATGATGATAAAAAGCGTTTAGGAAAGGATCAAAGTTATTTTTCTTAAACGCTCATTCTGAGTCCAATGAGAGTCAGAAACATGGGCTTTGCACTGAAAACTGCATTTTGTGTAAAACTGTCTGTGTGCATAATGATAAAAAGCGTTTAGGAAAGGATCAAAGTTAGTTTTCATAAAGACTCATTCTGAGTGCTGGGAGAGTGAAAAACATGGGCTTTGCACTGAATACTGCATTTTGTTTAAAACTGGCCTGCTGCATGATGATAAAAAGCGTTTAGGAACGGATCAGACCCACTTTTGCTAAACGCTCATTCTGAGTGCTTGGAGAGTCAAAAACATGGGCTTTGCACTGAAAAAGTTATTTTGTTTAAAACTGGCTTTCTACATAATGATAAAAAGCGATTGGAAAGGATCAAAGTTAGTTTTCTTAAAGACTCATTCTGAGTGCTGGGAGAGTGAGACACATAGGCTTTACACTGAAAAAGGCATTTTGTTTAAAACTGGCTGTATGCATAATGAAAAAGTGCGCTTAGCAATGGATGACAGTCACTTTTCTTTAACGTTCATTCTGGGTGCTGGGAGAGTGAGACACATAGGCTTTACACTGAAAAAGTCATTTTGTTTAAAACTGGCTTTCTGCATGATGATAAAAAGCGTTTAGGAAAGGATCAGAGTTAGTCTTCTTAAACACTCATTCTGAGTGCTGGGAGACTGAAAAACATGGGCTTTGCACTGAAAGAGGCATTTTGTGTAAAACTGGCTTTCTGCATGATGATAAAAAGCGTTTAGGAAAGGATCAAAGTTAGTTTTCTTAAACGCTCATTCTGAGTCCAATGAGAGTCAGAAACATGGGCTTTGCACTGAAAACTGCATTTTGTGTAAAACTGTCTGTGTGCATAATGATAAAAAGCGTTTAGGAAAGGATCAAAGTTAGTTTTCATAAAGACTCATTCTGAGTGCTGGGAGAGTGAAAAACATGGGCTTTGCACTGAAAAAGGCATTTTGTTTAAAACTGACTTTCAGCATGATGATAAAAAGCGTTTAGGAACGGATCAGACCCACTTTTGCTAAACGCTCATTCTGAGTGCTTGGAGAGTCAAAAACATGGGCTTTGCACTAAAAAAGGCGTGCTGTTTAAACTGGCTGTTGTGCATATTGAAAAAGTGCGCTTTAGCAATGGATCAGAGTCACTTTTCTTAAGCGCTCATTCTGAGTGCTGGGAGAGTGAGAAACATGGGCTTTGCACTGATAAAGGCATTTTGTTTAAAACTGACTTTCAGCATGATGATAAAAAGCGTTTAGGAAAGGATCAAAGTTAGTTTTCATAAAGACTCATTCTGAGTGCTGGGAGAGTGAAAAATATGGGCTTTGTACTTGAAAACTGCATTTTGTGTAAAACTGGCTGCGTGCATAATGTAAAAATGCGCTTAGCAATGGATCAGAGTCACTTTTCCTAAACGTTCATCCTGAGTGCTGGGAGAGTGAGAAACATAGGCTTTGCACTAAAAAAGGCATGCTGTTTAAACTGGCTGTTGTGCATATTGAAAAAGTGCTTTTTAGTAATGGATCAGAGTCACTTTTCTTAAACGCTCATTCTGAGTGCTGGGAGAGTGAGAAACATGGGCTTTTCACTGAAAAAGGCATTTTGTTTAAAACTGACTTTCAGCATGATGATAAAAAACGTTTAGGAAAGGATCAAAGTTAGTTTTCATAAAGACTCATTCTGAGTGCTGGGAGAGTGAAAAACATGGGCTTTGCACTGAAAAAGGCATTTTGTTTAAAACTGGCTTTCTACATAATGATAAAAAGCGTTTAGGAAATGATCAGAGTTAGTTTTCTTAAACGCTCATTCTGAGTCCAATGAGAGTCAGAAACATGGGCTTTGCACTGAAACGGCATTTTGTGTAAAACTGGCTGTATGCATAATGAAAAAGTGCGCTTAGCAATGGATGACAGTCACTTTCCTTTAACGTTCATTCTGGGTGCTGGGAGAATGAGACACATAGGCTTTACACTGAAAAAGGCATTTTGTTTAAAACTGGCTTTCTACATAATGATAAAAAGCGTTTAGGAAAGGATCAAAATTAGTTTTCTTAAACACTCATTCTGAGTGCTGGGAGAGTGAAAAATATGGGCTTTGTACTTGAAAACTGCATTTTGTGTAAAACCGACTGCGTGCATAATGTAAAAATGCGCTTAGCAATGGATCAGAGTCACTTTTCCTAAACGTTCATCCTGAGTGCTGGGAGAGTGAGAAACATAGGCTTTGCACTAAAAAAGGCATGCTGGTTAAACTGGCTATTGTGCATATTGAAAAAGTGCGTTTTAGCAATGGATCAGAGTCACTTTTCTTAAACGCTCATTCTGAGTGCTGGGAGAGTGAGAAACATGGGCTTTGCACTGAAAAAGGCATTTTGTTTAAAACTGACTTTCAGCATGATGATAAAAAGCGTTTAGGAAAGGATCAAAGTTAGTTTTCATAAAGAGTCATTCTGAGTGCTGGGAGAGTGAAAAACATGGGCTTTGCACTGAAAAAGGCATTTTGTTTAAAACTGGCTTTCTACATAATGATAAAAAGCGATTAGGAAAGGATGAAAGTTAGTTTTCTTAAAGACTCATTCTGAGTGCTGGGAGAGTGAAAAACATGGGCTTTGCACTGAAAAAGGCATTTTGTTTAAAACTGTCTTTCTGCATGATGATAAAAAGCGTTTAGGAAATGATCAGAGATAGTTTTCTTAAACGCTCATTCTGAGTCCAATGAGAGTCAGAAACATGGGCTTTGCACTGAAAACTGCATTTTGTGTAAAACTGTCTGTGTGCATAATGATAAAAAGCGTTTAGGAAAGGATCAAAGTTAGTTTTCATAAAGACTCATTCTGAGTGCTGGGAGAGTGAAAAACATGGGCTTTGCACTGAAAAAGGCATTTTGTTTAAAACTGGCTTTCTACATAATGATAAAAAGCGTTTAGGAAAGGATCAAAGTTAGTTTTCTTAAACACTCATTCTGAGTCCAATGAGAGTCAGAAACATGGGCTTTGCACTGAAACGGCATTTTGTGTAAAACTGGCTGTATGCATAATGAAAAAGTGCTCTTAGCAATGGATGACAGTCACTTTTCTTTAACGTTCATTCTGGGTGCTGGGAGAGTGAGACACATAGGCTTTACACTGAAAAAGTCATTTTGTTTAAAACTGGCTTTCTGCATGATGATAAAAAGCGTTTAGGAAAGGATCAGAGTTAGTCTTCTTAAACACTCATTCTGAGTGCTGGGAGACTGAAAAACATGGGCTTTGCACTGAAAGAGGCATTTTGTTTAAAACTGGCTTTCTGCATGATGATAAAAAGCGTTTAGGAAAGGATCAAAGTTATTTTTCTTAAACGCTCATTCTGAGTCCAATGAGAGTCAGAAACATGGGCTTTGCACTGAAAACTGCATTTTGTGTAAAACTGTCTGTGTGCATAATGATAAAAAGCGTTTAGGAAAGGATCAAAGTTAGTTTTCATAAAGACTCATTCTGAGTGCTGGGAGAGTGAAAAACATGGGCTTTGCACTGAATACTGCATTTTGTTTAAAACTGGCCTGCTGCATGATGATAAAAAGCGTTTAGGAAAGGATCAAGTCACTTTTGCATAAACGCTCATTCTGAGTGCTGGGAGAGTCAAAAACATGGGCTTTGCACTGAAAAAGGCATTTTGTTTAAAACTGGCTTTCTACATAATGATAAAAAGCGATTGGAAAGGATCAAAGTTAGTTTTCTTAAAGACTCATTCTGAGTGCTGGGAGAGTGAGACACATAGGCTTTACACTGAAAAAGGCATTTTGTTTAAAACTGGCTTCCTGCATGATGATAAAAAGCGTTTAGGAAAGGATCAGAGTTAGTCTTCTTAAACACTCATTCTGAGTGCTGGGAGAGTGAAAAACATGGGCTTTGCACTGAATACTGCATTTTGTTTAAAACTGGCCTGCTGCATGATGATAAAAAGCGTTTAGGAACGGATCAGACCCACTTTTGCTAAACGCTCATTCTGAGTGCTTGGAGAGTCAAAAACATGGGCTTTGCACTGAAACGGCATTTTGTGTAAAACTGGCTGTATGCATAATGAAAAAGTGCTCTTAGCAATGGATGACAGTCACTTTTCTTTAACGTTCATTCTGGGTGCTGGGAGAGTGAGACACATAGGCTTTACACTGAAAAAGTCATTTTGTTTAAAACTGGCTTTCTGCATGATGATAAAAAGCGTTTAGGAAAGGATCTTTGTGTAAAACTGGCTGTATGCATAATGAAAAAGTGCTCTTAGCAATGGATGACAGTCACTTTTCTTTAACGTTCATTCTGGGTGCTGGGAGAGTGAGACACGTAGGCTTTACACTGAAAAAGTCATTTTGTTTAAAACTGGCTTTCTGCATGATGATAAAAAGCGTTTAGGAAAGGATCAGAGTTAGTCTTCTTAAACACTCATTCTGAGTGCTGGGAGACTGAAAAACATGGGCTTTGCACTGAAAGAGGCATTTTGTTTAAAACTGGCTTTCTGCATGATGATAAAAAGCGTTTAGGAAAGGATCAAAGTTATTTTTCTTAAACGCTCATTCTGAGTCCAATGAGAGTCAGAAACATGGGCTTTGCACTGAAAACTGCATTTTGTGTAAAACTGTCTGTGTGCATAATGATAAAAAGCGTTTAGGAAAGGATCAAAGTTAGTTTTCATAAAGACTCATTCTGAGTGCTGGGAGAGTGAAAAACATGGGCTTTGCACTGATAAAGGCATTTTGTTTAAAACTGACTTTCAGCATGATGATAAAAAGCGTTTAGGAAAGGATCAAAGTTAGTTTTCATAAAGACTCATTCTGAGTGCTGGGAGAGTGAAAAATATGGGCTTTGTACTTGAAAACTACATTTTGTGTAAAACTGGCTGCGTGCATAATGTAAAAATGCGCTTAGCAATGGATCAGAGTCACTTTTCCTAAACGTTCATCCTGAGTGCTGGGAGAGTGAGAAACATAGGCTTTGCACTAAAAAAGGCATGCTGTTTAAACTGGCTGTTGTGCATATTGAAAAAGTGCTTTTTAGCAATGGATCAGAGTCACTTTTCTTAAACACTCATTCTGAGTGCTGGGAGAGTAAGAAACATGGGCTTTTCACTGAAAAAGGCATTTTGTTTAAAACTGACTTTCAGCATGATGATAAAAAACGTTTAGGAAAGGATCAAAGTTAGTTTTCATAAAGACTCTTTCTGAGTGCTGGGAGAGTGAAAAACATGGGCTTTGCACTGAAAAAGGCATTTTGTTTAAAACTGGCTTTCTACATAATGATAAAAAGCGTTTAGGAAATGATCAGAGTTAGTTTTCTTAAACGCTCATTCTGAGTCCAATGAGAGTCAGAAACATGGGCTTTGCACTGAAACGGCATTTTGTGTAAAACTGGCTGTATGCATAATGAAAAAGTGCGCTTAGCACTGGATGACAGTCACTTTTCTTTAACGTTCATTCTGGGTGCTGGGAGAATGAGACACATAGGCTTTACACTGAAAAAGGCATTTTGTTTAAAACTGGCTTTCTACATAATGATAAAAAGCGTTTAGGAAAGGATCAAAATTAGTTTTCTTAAACACTCATTCTGAGTGCTGGGAGAGTGAAAAATATGGGCTTTGTACTTGAAAACTGCATTTTGTGTAAAACCGACTGCGTGCATAATGTAAAAATGCGCTTAGCAATGGATCAGAGTCACTTTTCCTAAACGTTCATCCTGAGTGCTGGGAGAGTGAGAAACATAGGCTTTGCACTAAAAAAGGCATGCTGGTTAAACTGGCTATTGTGCATATTGAAAAAGTGCGTTTTAGCAATGGATCAGAGTCACTTTTCTTAAACGCTCATTCTGAGTGCTGGGAGAGTGAGAAACATGGGCTTTGCACTGAAAAAGGCATTTTGTTTAAAACTGACTTTCAGCATGATGATAAAAATCGTTTAGGAAAGGATCAAAGTTAGTTTTCATAAAGAGTCATTCTGAGTGCTGGGAGAGTGAAAAACATGGGCTTTGCACTGAAAAAGGCATTTTGTTTAAAACTGGCTTTCTACATAATGATAAAAAGCGATTAGGAAAGGATGAAAGTTAGTTTTCTTAAAGACCCATTCTGAGTGCTGGGAGAGTGAAAAACATGGGCTTTGCACTGAAAAAGGCATTTTGTTTAAAACTGGCTTTCTACATAATGATAAAAAGCGTTTAGGAAAGGATCAAAGTTAGTTTTCTTAAACACTCATTCTGAGTCCAATGAGAGTCAGAAACATGGGCTTTGCACTGAAACGGCATTTTGTGTAAAACTGGCTGTATGCATAATGAAAAAGTGCTCTTAGCAATGGATGACAGTCACTTTTCTTTAACGTTCATTCTGGGTGCTGGGAGAGTGAGAAACATAGGCTTTACACTGAAAAAGTCATTTTGTTTAAAACTGGCTTTCTGCATGATGATAAAAAGCGTTTAGGAAAGGATCAGAGTTAGTCTTCTTAAACACTCATTCTGAGTGCTGGGAGACTGAAAAACATGGGCTTTGCACTGAAAGAGGCATTTTGTTTAAAACTGGCTTTCTGCATGATGATAAAAAGCGTTTAGGAAAGGATCAAAGTTATTTTTCTTAAACGCTCATTCTGAGTCCAATGAGAGTCAGAAACATGGGCTTTGCACTGAAAACTGCATTTTGTGTAAAACTGTCTGTGTGCATAATGATAAAAAGCGTTTAGGAAAGGATCAAAGTTAGTTTTCATAAAGACTCATTCTGAGTGCTGGGAGAGTGAAAAACATGGGCTTTGCACTGAATACTGCATTTTGTTTAAAACTGGCCTGCTGCATGATGATAAAAAGCGTTTAGGAACGGATCAGACCCACTTTTGCTAAACGCTCATTCTGAGTGCTTGGAGAGTCAAAAACATGGGCTTTGCACTGAAAAAGGCATTTTGTTTAAAACTGGCTTTCTACATAATGATAAAAAGCGATTGGAAAGGATCAAAGTTAGTTTTCTTAAAGACTCATTCTGAGTGCTGGGAGAGTGAGACACATAGGCTTTACACTGAAAAAGGCATTTTGTTTAAAACTGGCTTTCTGCATGATGATAAAAAGCGTTTAGGAAAGGATCAGAGTTAGTCTTCTTAAACGCTCATTCTGAGTCCAATGAGAGTCAGAAACATGGGCTTTGCACTGAAAACTGCATTTTGTGTAAAACTGTCTGTGTGCATAATGATAAAAAGCGTTTAGGAAAGGATCAAAGTTAGTTTTCATAAAGACTCATTCTGAGTGCTGGGAGAGTGAAAAACATGGGCTTTGCACTGAAAAAGGCATTTTGTTTAAAACTGACTTTCAGCATGATGATAAAAAGCGTTTAGGAACGGATCAGACCCACTTTTGCTAAACGCTCATTCTGAGTGCTTGGAGAGTCAAAAACATGGGCTTTGCACTAAAAAAGGCGTGCTGTTTAAACTGGCTGTTGTGCATATTGAAAAAGTGCGCTTTAGCAATGGATCAGAGTCACTTTTCTTAAGCGCTCATTCTGAGTGCTGGGAGAGTGAGAAACATGGGCTTTGCACTGATAAAGGCATTTTGTTTAAAACTGACTTTCAGCATGATGATAAAAAGCGTTTAGGAAAGGATCAAAGTTAGTTTTCATAAAGACTCATTCTGAGTGCTGG